>NC_091834.1:41594458-42236292 GCF_037783145.1 Equus przewalskii
AGTTCTTTGTGGCAAGCATCAGTACCCAACAAGTGTTTCTTTGAAGTAATCGATTATTTACTCTTGTGCAGTATGGTTTAACCTCAGCCCCTTTGCTGCCTAAAAATGGTCAGAAATATTTTCAAAACGTAAATTCTTCAAGATCTCTTTTTCTCAAGGAAGCTGATCCGTGTTTCTTAGGACATAACAAGTCAAGCAATAACTTTAGAAAAGGTAGATGTTTGTATTAGAGTCAAAAGCCCTATTTCTTGAAGTATGTATTAAAAAATGAAAACTGAGTTTATACTAATCAATGGATTTCATGATCTTCAGAGAAATTTATAGGATTGGAATGATGATGAATTCATGAAGGGTAGGAGAAATGATCCAGCTTGCCGTGATTGGTTAGAGAAACCTTTGCAGATGTTCAGATTCTTGGTATTTGTCTATACAAAGGGGAGCACAGGAAAGTTAAGCAGGACTTGCCTGAAGAGAAATCTGAGTAAGCTTTGTAGTTCCTGTGTCAGCGGGAGAAATAAGAAGGTAGCTTAAATAACTCAAGACTATTATTAAGCATATAATTACTACTACGGTGGACCCCAAATTTTCCCCTTAAATAGGAACACAATTGTTAAAAATGCTTGAAACCCTGGAATTGCTGCTACTTTCAAGGCATGAGGTAGATTTGAAATTCTGAGCAGCTGGCTAAAGCTTTCATTTGAAAACTAGTCAGTAGCAAATTTTAATATGAAGCAAAAGAATTCCAATATTTGATCCAAACCTATATTTTTTTGTGTCCACCTCAAAGGATCTTTTGTGAGAATTTATAACTATCCTTTAATAGCCTTAGAAAGTTAGCTATTCTCTATCCCCACCCAAATATGTTTGCAAGATTACTTTTAAGTCCATAAAATCCGTAAAAATCATGTAAATCCTCCTTCAAACTATTATAAATTTAGCTTTATGCCACTTCTATGAGATTGATGTTTTCTATCCACAGCTTAAAATAATATTTTACTTGTCAGAAATTATTTCAAATTTTAAGTTGGTATAGCCTTTGTTGTAGAAATCTGAAAGTCTCAAATTTTGAAAGTTGGTGAACAAGTTCAAGTAGGACACACCTTCATGAGAGTCATAGTACCATACATTGTTAGAATCTGCCTTTTGCGTTAGCTTTTCCATCCTCAAGAGTCATAACCCTTTTTATAGTTTATCATATATAGCAATCGATAGATTCCTCAATCATTGTAGTTTTTTCTTGGACTTTGTCCAGATCCATCTATGTCTTGACATGTAGCTACCAGGATTAAAGACAGTTTGAGAGCAGAAATAAGTTTAAAGTCTTCAGCTAATATTGAAATCAGGAATTCATTGTTTCTCTAAAACCTTGTTAAACCCTGACTCTTAGGCGTGAATTTTTTTTTTTTGCACTCCATTCATTTGATGGAAACATTAATTAAGCTAATAGCATGGCAGCGATTCCCAGTGCCACTGTGAGTCCCTGAGCTGTAGTACACATTACATTAACTTCTTCAGGTTATAAAGCCTCTATTTTGCACGATGAAGCAGTAATTTCAGGGAATAGCACTTAATGAAGTTTCCCCAGGTGTTGAACTTACTGGGAGAACTTTAAATTCCTTTTAAGTGCAGGGAAAAAATAAAGTAGTAGGTTTGTTTTTTTTTAACAGATTTTTTAATGCAGTGAATTAAAACACAATTAGAATGACAGTCGAGGTTCTGTGTGCTTATTGAGCCAACATTAACTTGACTATGAAACTGTTGGTTTGCTGAAAAGCGATTTTGAACTTTTCAGTTAACTGCAATTAAGATGATAAGGACTGATCAAAACCTGCATTTTTTCTTCCTCTGAAAATGGGACTATTAAGTAGAAGGCTTTAAATCAAGTTAAAAATTCAACTCCTTTGTAAAATGACAAAGTAAAGTTATTTTTCTACTCAAATAAAATATTTTAATTTTTTGATGTAATAAAATTAACTTTTATAATTACAGTTTGATTGAAGAAATCTTTCTTACCAACTGCCTTTTAAAACTTACCATAGTGATAAAATGCCATTGTTAAACCATTATTGATATGAGCCACCTCTATTGTAGGGCCTGATAGGTAACAGATGCCCAGCACGTGTGTATTGATATGTTGAAAGTTTACATGGTAACGGCCTGTTTTTCTGTAGCATTTACCTTTTGTAGTCAAATTCTCAACAGTTTTTACTATATTTTAATTATTATTCAGGCCCTACTTCTATTTAATTATCTTTCTAAAACTATTTAGATTTAATTCAAATGTAGAAATTTATGCTAGAGAAAGTTATTAAAATGTGTTCACATTTGAACTCTTCTTTTAAACATATGTTTTCATATCGGGAAAGATAAAAAGGAAAATGTTACAGTGGTTGCTTTCAGGCTGAGAATGGGATGTTGGTGGAGAATGGGACTTTTCACAAATTACTTAATTCTGCAAATATTTATAAAGCACCCATTATGTGCCAGGTGCTGTACAAGGTGTTGGCTACACAGCGGCGACCAAGACAAACATGGTCCTTGTCTTCATGAATTTTACAGCCTAGTGGAAGAGCCAGGCATTTAATACACACATACACATACATATGTACATACACATACATACACCATTCTTCCTTTCAATACTGCACATTCTACCGTTTACCAAGATAATTCAGCAGCATCAGCTATTGCAACTGTAAAAGGCCTCAGGGAATACCAGACATTCCTGAAGTTGGATTGGTTCATATTGGTAATCTAACCCAGCTAGGAAGGAGAAATAATACTTATGCATAGCAATCCCTACTTTTCCAAGTTCTGGCACACCAGAACAAACCAATAAGTAGTTAAAACTAAATTAAATTCAACCTCAACATTTATATTTATTAAAGTTCTATTAATTCAGCCAGCAGAGGCAACTTAATGATAATATATGGCAAAGAGGATGCAGGTTTTATAAAACTCATTTCTACTTGGATCCTGCGTGTTGTATATTTCCCACTCTGAATGTATTCCGTACATGTGTTTGAACATGTCTTTTATAGTTGTATGTTAAGAAAAATTACTCTAAAAGAGAGTTCACTGAAGGTCATCTCACTGGTTAACTTCATTTTTAGTTATAGTGTGGTTTGTTTTTTGGATACCAATACATATAAAGGCTTCTTCTAGGAAAAAATATTTGTGTACATGTAATTATAAAAATAATACAAGCTTACACTCAAAATACACAAGGATGGGTCTAATTCTTACTGAACCACTTTTCTCTTAGCTTTATAGCACCCATTCGCCTCAATGTTTTCCTCTTGACTCCGGCTGTTCTTTCTCAATCTCTTGTGTGAGCTTCTCCTACTTGACACAAGCTCTAAACTCTAGGCTTCCTCAGTGCTAGGTCCTGGGCTCTCTTTCTCAACATTCCCTCTCTAGGTGATCACATTCATTCACAAAGATGTAAATACCATCTGAATTCTAATAATCCCCAAATGTATACCATAAGCCCAAATGTCTGCTAAAAACCTCCACTACTACATTAAAGTTATACCCAGGAGTGGAATTGCTCATCATATGGTAACTTTTTGTTTAACCATTTGAGGACTCACCAGACTGTTTTGCAAAGGGACTGGCCCATTTTACAATCCCACTAGCAATGTATGTGAGTTCCAGTTTCTCCACATCCTGGCCAACACTAATTGTTACTGTCTTTTTGATTGTAGTCATCCTAGTGGGTATGAAATAGTATCTCATTATGGTTTTGATTTGCATTTACCTTATGGCTAATGATGTTGAGCATTTTCTCATGTGCTTATTGGCCGTTTTTATATTTTCGTTGAACAAATGTCTATTCAGATATTTTGCTCATTCTTAAGTCGGCTGTTTGTCTTTTTCCTATTGAGTTGTAAAAGTTCCTTATGTATCCTAGACACAAGTCTCTTAGCAAATGTATGATTTACAAATATTTTTTGCCATTCTGTAGGTTGTCTTTCATGTCTTTGTTTCTGAGATTCTATTGTTTCTTCTCTCTGATTTCTAACTACATTGTGACTTTATTTTGGGAAACCTTTAACTCCGAATGGGATGTGCATATCACTGACAAATTGAGAAAGATTATACTTCCATTTCTCTGTGCCAACAAAGTCCATTTCCTAACCCTGCACTCTGTGCTGTAGCATTCAGGAAGCATTTATTTTGGTACTTGCCAATGTGCTGGATCCGGGGACCAACTTCTCGGGGTGTGAGATGGAACTCATTCTCAGTAAGCATGCAGTCTAGTGACAGTCAGAAAAAGTTATGTTGTCAGGAAAAGCACTGTGTCTTTATAAACCAAGGAGAGTATGCTTTATTATATTTATGATATAAACTTGCGAGTTGTTGAAGGAGACTTGAATATTACTGAGTACATTTTATTTCATGGTGTGTAAAAACTAGTCTAGTGCAGTGATTTCCAACAAGTGGTCTGTTTCCCCACATTTTCCACTGCCCCTCATCAGAGCTCGTTGCCCCATCTCTCTGGGCCCTGGAAGCTTATCATTTTGGGACATTATTTTTGTCATTTCCCAGGCTGTTTCTTCTCTCCACTTACCCAAGTCTTATCTGGCATCCAAGGCCTACCTTAAGGCACTCATGACTGGTGACTTTCTGATAACTGGTGATCTTTTCTTTCTCCAATTAGTGTAGTACTTTTGAACCTTAATTGGGTCTTAACTAAATAGTGTCGTGTTTGATTGCTTAGTTGTCCTCAATGCCTGCATGTACCATAGAGTTCAGACTGTTTACTTCTTTGGGACACTCCTCATAGAAATGAATGGAAGAAACGTAATAAAAGCAAGCATTTCTGTTCTAACTTTGCAAGATCATTTGGAAAAGTGATGGAGGGAAACATGGGCAAAATCAGAGAGCAATGGGTTAGCAGATGCAGGCGATGGTATAGTTAATTAAACAAGCCATTAGGTTGAGTTGAAGGCAAAGAAAATATACAAATTCAGTTATATTTTAGGCTACTTAGCATGTTCCTTCCTTCTCCCCCCAGAGTTTTCATGGGATATGAAGTTTTAGTAGGCTAACTTGCAACTCTCATATGTTTAAAGTTTTCCACTTCACACATGTTGTCTAAATATGTGCACGTAGTTTTTGCTTCAGCTACCGGCCTAATAAAAGCCTCTTGTGAATGCTTATCACCTTGTAAAGTAGTTACCAGAGCTGCAGTAAAATTTGCCTGCAAGTGAAAAGGCTTCGACTTCCCTAGAGGGAGAATAAAAAACATACGAGACAAACAGCAGCAACCGAAATTATCTGGTGTAGAAAGTGGCAGAATGCCAGTCCAATGCTCGGTCCCTAAAATGTTTTAAACCTTTATCTCAACTCACTAAAAAGGCCACCTTGTTTAAAGAACTTCAAACACAAACTTGGAAATGTCACATTATTTTGGAACAATTTACACAAACAATCCCCCTTTTTATTGCTATCTTCAGGAGTTAAGGTCCTATAGATTTGAAGGAATTTTTTTTAATGTTTATATTGATTTTAAAAAATGGAGTGTGTGTGTAAACTGTTAGTAAAAGTTATTGCCACATTTATTTTAGGTACTTTCTATATCTAATTAGAAATTATGTTAATTGTGAAGTAGGCAAAGTGGCCTTCAAGTACATGGTGAGAAATAGTAATGCGATACCTTCATTAGCCGTTAGGACTTTTTTCCTAAGTAATAGAGGTGGAAGGGGTTGGTAAATCCCACTATTGTTTTGGAGTTGCCACGGGGAGACTAGACATGATATGTGGTGATGTGTTGATGTCTATCCCAGGGTAAGGGATCGCTGTGGCCTTGTTTGGCCCAGAAGTATTGCTATTTTTTTTTTTGAAGTTGTTACCTTTTAGAAAAGTCACTCACCTTTTTTCCTTTATAGTTCTTAGAATTCTTAAAACCAGAGAGACCTAGTCCTAGAAAGCCCAATTATAGTTTAATATGTTTTATTTAATTAATATTCACTATTATTTTTACAACTACTGTCCGTGTGTTGAACACTTTCTGTCTTATAGAGCATTTTATTCATGATACTTTACTTGATCCTTTCAGAAATTCCTAGAACAGGTTAGGGCAAATGCTTTTATCTTGGTTTATGGATGAGGAAAACCGAGGCTCAGAGATATCCAGTGACTTGGTAAAGGTCACCAGCGAGTAGAGCAGAGGGTGATTTCTTTCCACTGTTCTACAGTGCCACTCAGAAAACTTCAAATCTTAGGCTCTTGTGCTATTTCGCAATTATGAAGTATATTTTTGCCAAGAAATAAGAGACCTTTAACCAATTGAAACTGCCAGAAAGGCTGCCAGAGTACTAACTCAGAGCAGAGAGGAGCTCTCTGCCTTTCATCTCTAGCGCCGAGCCCACTGGGTCAAGGTTTCAGGAAAGGGGAAATCTTCGTTGTTGCTTGCTGGGTTATCCTGTTTCTCTATATCGCTGAAAACTCAGCCTTCATTATTGTCAGTTTAACAAGTAGTTTTCCTCACAGAAAAAGGAAAGTTTGCCTGTCTTCTTGGAAGAAAGTATAGAAATTAAATCTAAACCATTAAATTATTAGAGAATATGCTGTTTCTGGGCCCAAAAATAGGAGAACGAAGTATAATCGTCTAGTTAGGCATTATATGTTTTGTCATATGCATTGTTTTATATATAAAATTAAATATTTTATTTATTATTTATGTTTTATTATGCATTTATGTCATAAAGTTATATGACATGGTAATTCCTTAAACCAAACTCTATTCTGTGGATTAGAACATATTATAGTTTAGTACCTATTCATAAAATAAAGATTGATAGAAATATTATAGAACTAGCAATGACATTTTGAAATTGCTGCTGCTACAGAACTAGATGGCCTATTCCAGAATTGGAATATGAAGTAATCAGTCTTCTTATTAGAGCTGCTCTAAGTTTTTCTGAGGCGAGCAGGTGAGGTAGAACTTAGCTTTGCCTTGGATTTACGTTAACAGCAAAGTCACCAACGTGGCGCTGTGGTGGTACGTTACAAATAGAATCTTAATGCTGATTTGCACATTTACCAAATTTTATGCAACATCTCTTACTTTTTCGTACTTGTTTAAATGCTATATATCATGTTGCTCTTTTGGGAATAGAAGTACATTTTAATATATAAATTTAAAATTTTTTTCTACTCTTTTTAGAAGCAAAAATTTTGGGAAAAGAATGTAATATTTGTCACAGTAATCCTTTGGGATTTAGCTCTATCAGCCTGGAACCAGGCTTGGTCATCAATGAGTCTAGGAATCACCAAACTTCTCACCCTCCTTCTATCACTATGTGTCCCCTTCTACCTTGGGGTCCTCTTCAACTAGATTAATGTGATTGCATTGATTTCTGTATTTGCTACTTGTTGTTGTTTTCTTCATTTTTTCAAAAATTTCCCTTGCTAGTGCTTTTAAAATTTTCTCGCCTATAGCGTTTCCATACTTAGTGTTGGTATTTTATAACAGATTTGAAGAAAAATTGTGTGGGATTCCAAGGCAAATATTTATCAGTTACTTTTTTGAAGTTTAAATGAATGCTATAACAATTCCACAATAAATGTGGTGACATTTAATGGCTAAATTAATTTAAACAGTTTTGACATTTTTTCCTTGAAGGTCTCTTTTCTGGGTTTTTATACTCTCCCTTAAGTGAGGATACAAGGTGTTTTAATTACTTTCCAGCAGCGCATACTCTAACAGCCAACGTTCCAGGTTAAAGCTGTCTGTCTTATTTGGGTTTGAACTCTTTCCACCTAATCCGAGGAAAAATATTTGAGGGACATTAGTTAATGCATTTTCCAGGAATGGGAGTGGGTAAGTATTTTTTTTCATAGCTTATAGAATATTTAGGAACTGGAGCCTCTAATATTTAATTTTATAGTATTTTCAATACTGGTAGCAAAGGCTTCCTCCAGAAATAATGAAAAATTATGTGAATTCCCTTCTTGGCATGTGTAGGAGGGCAGGTCATAAATCTTTTAGTCACATATTTTACTAAACTAAAACTGGGCATTGATATTTGCTGTGATCTAATATGCAGATATAATCAGAAGATTCATGAAGTAGTATATATTAAGATTTTTGAAAGTTCTCACAAAAGGTAGTGTAAACTGAAGCTGTTATTATGCAAAAAACATCTATATAATTATTCTTTTCTATGATAGTTCCTCTACGTTCTGTAAAAACTTTCTTAGCATTAAGTACTAATGAAAGGACCTTATGTGTCACATTTGCATTTGTAAATATCCATGAAGGATCTCTTTCACCAATGTTAGTCAATCTCAGCCCAGGACAAGGTCAGACGTTGATTATATTTGACAGTCTTAACAGAAGTGAATAGGGAAGTTAGATTTTCTTAATTATACTGCTAGAATGGTGAGGGGCAGCGATCTTTAAAATGTAGTATAATATATAGAAAGGAATATTAGCAGAATAGAATGAAATGGTCAGTTGCAACTATAATAATAACTAATATTTATTGAGCAATCTGCTAGATGTCCGGCCACAAAATAGCTCTTTATGTATGTTTTTTATAATGTAATTTTAGCAGATATCTTCAGAAGTTCAAATAGTATTATTCCCATTTGCCCAAATATGGAAACTGAGGTTCCAAGAAATTAAATGAGGTGCCTAAAGCTTCCCATTTCACATATGTCAGACTCCACTAGACCCAGCTGCTTGTCACTGTTTGACTGCCTTGTGATCAGAAATGGATAAGCTATTGATAATGTACAAATCGTTTACTTGGCTCAGAAATGTGTTTGTGCATTTAAATTTGAATGAACTGTCTTTGGTAGTTTGGAATTTACAAGATGACAGAAGACAGTAAAACTTGGCTCAAATTAGTATGAATATCTTGATTTTAGCTTCTCTGATCACTCCTCATTTCATATTAACACATGGATATATATTTTCCTTATGTTTAACAGACAGGTATATAGCCCTACTGTGTGTCAGGCACTGCACTCAGTATTTATGAACATGAATTCATTTAATGCTCACGGCATGTCTATGGGGTTGGTATTATGTTATCCCCATTTTACAGATAACTGAGGCACAGAGAAATTAAGTGTCCTGCTCAGAATCACAGGGAGAAAGTAGCTGAGCTGGGATTTGAACCCTGTCAGTTTGGCTTCAGAGTTTGTGCTCTTAACTGTCTGTATTTTTCAGATTTTGCAGAATTTAGTGAAAGCAATAATTGAAACCTATTGCTGGACTTATAAGTGTGAAAAGGTAAATGGAGATAATAAATAGTGTCAATAAAATATTTAGTAAGAAGTAATCACCCCCAATAAGACCTTGGAATTCTCTATGCTAAAAATAAAAGATTAATTGTAAAGAGAAATTGAAAACAGCTTTCATTGTGTTAAAAGCCAGTTGCAACTCCTCCTTTATAGATCTGTTTGATGTTGTGCAGGCTTCCCTTCGTCTGTGTAGCTGAGCAGTGTGAACATAACGTCATCATTATTGTTTCTTATGTTGGACCACTAGTTACATCACTTCCACTAATGAAGTATTGAGCTCCGTGAAGAAGATTTCCCACCTCAATTACTTTTATCATGGCTTTAGTCTTTATGTTATAAATGAGAAATATTTTTTCTGGATGTATGGGGCAAATGAGACTTTTAGAGTTATGTTAAAATAGGGCTGGTGTTTCCAGAGCTTTAGAGAGAGAGAGGCTGGATGTGTCAATCAAAACAATGGATTGATGAAAATGAAACTGAAGAAGTTTCTGAAAAAGAGTCAAGATTTCAACGTGTGTGAATCTCAATTTTGGCAAAAACTAAGATTAAGCGATTCTGGCTGTGCAATGTGGGAAAGGAAGTTAGAGTTTGCAATGACTCCCTAGAATTATCTTCAGCCTGGAACTGAGTTTTCTCTGCGTGGGTGGAGGGACAGGTGGGAGAAACACCCAGCTCCTCTGGGGTGGAGTTAAGGACCCTTGGCTCCAGCTAGATCTTCTAACTGCCCTGATTACCTGTAATCAGAGGCAAGTTTACCAGGAGCTACTTTACTGGAATTTAGGTTTCTGGGTCCTTCCTCAGACAGGCCCCCTCCAAGGCCTTGGGAGGACCTCTAGCTCTGTGTTCACATGGCCATGTGGTTTTGTAAAATTTGAAGAATTTTAAGATCTTTAAATCACAATTAGTTAAGACTGCTGCCCCTGAGCCTCCTTCCGTCACACCCCCTCCCGCGTTGGATTGGTTGGAGAGATTGCAGACATCTTCAGATCCGGCAGAGCGAGGTTGAGCTGGGAATACACAGCTTTAACTGAAGTGTGGAAGACGTTTGGGAACGTTTCAGTGAGACCACTGAGAAATTACAGATCCTAACTTAGACAGATATGAAAAGTTACTTCTTTTTTCACCATTACCTTTATTTATTAAAGAGCTGAAAAAATTCGGATAGTAGAACATAAAACTAAAGCAATAAAGATGAAATGAATAGAAGTTATTCTACTGTCAAAAAGTATATTATAAAAAGTTAAATTCAGATTATCCCCAAAGCAGTAATTTGTTGAGAAGAAGAGAGAAATTTCAAATAGAAATAATAAATAGGCTCAATGTCTTGTTTGAAAATCTAGTTAATGAAGAGGAGTATATCATGTGAATACACTGGGAAAAGAGTTATATTTCTTGCTGGTTTGACCACAGAATACTAACAAGGAGAAAGATAACATAAAACTTCCTAATACGTGACAACAATGAGCTTTAAGTTAATGAGTGTCTTCAATTCAGAGTATTTAGGAGTAGTCACCATGTAAGAAACTTTGAAATGCCCTGAATTTCTGCAGCTCATGCATGAAAGAAACTTTATGGAAGTTCCCCAAATTTCACAATCATCCTAAAAATTGACCTGCAATGAGTTGTGAAGTTGGAAGCTTTCCAAAGCATATATTTTTAAACAATTATGTTTCTATACCATAATTAGAAGAAACACCAAATTATTCTTCAATTTTATGTATGGAAAATTATCTTATAAAATTGTCATTTGTCAAAATGCTCATAGTCAAAAATTTTAAGGCAAAAAAGTATTGCAGAGGTTTGCCAGATGATTAATTAATAAAAATAGGATGGCATTTTTCTGGATTTTGAGATGTTTGTGGTGTTTTGAGCTGTTTAAAATTTGTAACTTTTGGTTATCTTTCTTGTTCTAAATGAATTTTCACTTTCTTATCTAATTTTTATTCATAATTTTGTATTCTTTAAAAGGGCTCTAAAAGTTGTATAGGCTTCCAACTCCGCATAGCCTGCCTGTAGTTAATAGTTTTTAATGTGAAAAAATATGTTTATTATGTGGCTTACCTATTCCAGAAGGCATAATGTGAGGAGTAGAACATACCTCTCCAAGCCTTATTTTGAAGCCCCAGAAGAAAACAGGCTTAACCTCTCCTGTGTGTTTTCTACAGTTGTTTAGATATGCTTTGTCCAGTAAGATAGACACTAGCCACGTGTGACTGTGGAGCACTTGAAATGTGGCTAAGGTGCTGAGTTTTTAACTTCATTTAAATTTTGTTTAATGAATTTAAATTTAAAACTAATACTTGATTCATTAATTGGAAAATTTTTGCTGTGTTTAGAACAACTTGGGTATATGTATTTACTTCTTTGGCTATAAATTTTGTGAAATCTAAAGCATGGCATTGGTGTGTGTGTGTGTGTGTGTGTGTATGCTTTTTTTCCACAAAGGGGATCATACTCTGCATATACTGTTCTGCATCTTAGCTTTTAACTATATGTTTTGCACATCTTTCCACAGCAACTTACAGATTTATCTCATTCATTTATTAGCAGAATAATATTCTATTTGTACAGGGTTTTTTTTCACACCGATGCTGGAGTGATTATTTTTAAGTATATGTAAGATCGTGTCACTCACTCGTGTGTTCAAAACCCTCCAGTGGCTTCAAATCTATCTCAAAATAAAATCCCACGTCTTTAGTGTGCCTCTAAGGCCTGACGTGATCTGTTCTGTCCTTGCCTTCCTGCTCAGTTGTGGGTAGCATGTGCATCTGTTAATCTTTAATGTGGGGATTAAACACAGGTACTTCACTTTTTTTAAAAACTCTGTCAGAAATATTACCAGTAAAGCAAAGCCTCTCCATGTATAAAATTTAAAGTCTTATTTAGTTTCTCACTTATCTGATTACCACCAGTTCCTTTTAAAGCAAAGAAATCCTATTTTTCCTCACCAATAGCACTCACTGAAGTAAAATAAACCTTGTTCACCCAAGTGAAAAATGTTGCAAGCCCTCTGTAATCAAGAGCACATTTAAAGGAGGAAATGGTGTTATGGCAGATAGTTGAAGCGCACTGTGTCTTAAGAATGTGGTGCTTCTTTATTGCTAGATTAAATTTCAGAATTTAGAGTCTAAATTTTCCCTTTCACATCTGGCGATACTTTTTTTTAATCAGGGTGCAAAGAGGAGAAAAATCTGTCTGCCTCCTCTCCGTGCCTCTCGCTGCAGTCCAGCCTATGCCAGGCTTAAGGAAAAGTCTTTTGTGTTGGCAAGGAAACTCCAAAATGGTTTCCAAGCACATTAAAAGTAAAGAAAGAGTTTTGCAGAAAAATTTAAGAATTTTTCTCTAATTGGAGTGGTACAAAGTACGAAACAATTTTAAAGATTAAGCAATGAAAAGTGAAAACATTTTGGCTCAATGTGTATGTAACGTTAGTGGTCCAGAGCCACTTGTGTAAGGCAGACTCCGGGGATCTATTTAAGCTTAAAATTTAAGAATGTAGAATTTTGGAGGATTTATGATTATTGACAGCTAAAGGGATTGTGGCACACGGTATGATGCTAGTTACAAATATGTGGACTGGCACACATTTATCACTGAATAAATGTGTTGGATGAACAAATGGATAAACAGGTAACCACGTTGCTTTCAATAAGTAGTGTTTGTTGGAACATTGTGTCCTAGGAGCTGGGGGCTAAAAAATTGGGGAAGAATTAAACAGAAAGGACTATGAAGTGATGGCAGAGAAGCAGTAAACTCTGAAACTGAGGATAGTGTGAAGTAGGACCCCAAAGGGTGAAGACGATTATTGAGACATGAAAAGATAGCCTGTTATGTGTGAGACTAGGCAAGTGACAACCCCAGTTTGGAGTTACCAGAACTTTTTAGACTAAGGTTTTAATAAAATCAGGAATGAGGACGTGTGATGACTTTATGCCCAGTGGATTGACCAAAAGCGATCTTGTCAATGTGTTCAGAGAAATTGAGAATTAAAGTGTGAGTGGTTCTGAATTGAGTGTCGTTTGAGACTGTTTATGAGGAAAGTGACAGAAAATCCAATTTATCCTGGCTTAAATGAAAAGGGGCATTTATTGGCTCATAGAACCAAACAGTCCGTGAGTTAGGCTGACTTTTAGACATGCTGTGATTTAAGGTTCTAAAGATGGCCAGGGATCCTGTCTTTGCACTTCCTCCTCCATGTGTAGGCCTGGTCCTCAGACTGACTGCCCCCTCCTCAGGTGGCAGGTTGGCTACAGCAGCCCCAAGCCTGTTACACTGTTCTTTGATGTATGCGCTGGTCACTATTGTCTCCCACACTGTGGGATGCCTTCTCACTCTCCTAGGGTGTCTTTTGATAAACAAGTTTTTAATATTAGTGTTGAATTTATCAGTTGTTTTCTCTTTTGGTTAGCACTTTCTGGGTCCTGTGCAAGTAATCTTTGCCTACGCCAAGATCAGGAAAATATTCCCTTATGTTATCTTCTAGACACTATTGTTTTACCAATCATATTTAGAGTTACAGTCTGGTCAGAACTTCTTTAAAGTTTCTGGGTCATTCTCCTGTGCAGCCAGGGTCAAGGACCACTGGCCTACATGGTGCTGAGAATCTTCCCGAGATTCCTGGATACTGCACAGCAAAGGTACCTGCTCCCAGAGGAAATGACCAGTTTGATAGAACACCTGTGTGGTGTGCTGTTTTGTGGCAAACTAATATGCATTAAAATTTTTTGTTTTAAATGAATAGGATTTTGCCTTTCTTTGAGAGATGAGTTATTGCTTTTACTAAGAGATGAATGATGTGAATGTGATAGTGGTTAGGAAAAGGAGAAAAATCCAGAGAAGGTATCTGTTTATAAGCAATGATCAATCATATTACATATTCAAGGTGTCGTCTCAGATTGTGAGATCTTGAGACTTTTCAACTTCAGGACTCCTTGATCCTTTATTTTTGACATTGTTGCACACTATGAGGTATCCAAGATGTGAGAAAATAAAATTATTCCAGATGGTGCTCCTTTTTCATTTTTAAGAATGTTTCCACCTAATCCTCTCCCACAAAAGAAAAATTCCCCTTGGAATTGCTTCTGTTATTATTTGTATTCATTTTTAAACCTTGACAACCATGTGGATATAGCACAGGTGGTTTTGTAAGAGTATGATCTATAAAGTTCTTTGTGCTATGCTGCAGAAGGGGAAATACTTAAATTACCAAAGCAAAGCTGCTTTAAAGTAATTAAACATGTTTTGGAGCCAGATGTAAATGAAGTAACTTTTTTGAAGATGAGTTAATTTATAGAGATTTGGTAATTATAATTGTGGATAGAAAGAAAGGCAGAATAGCACCGATTACGTGTCAGGCTCTGGCTAGACTCCTGGCTCCACCACTTGCTAGCTGTGTGGCCTTGGCAAGTCCCTTAGCCTGTCTGAAATGAGCATAATAGAAATCCCCTCCTCGTAGGGGTTCTACGTGGGTTAAAGAGAGAATGCAGATAAAGCTTGAAGGTGTCAAAGCCTGTACATAGTATGTGCTCACTAAATCTTAGTTATGCTCTTGGTTCTGCTTTGCCACCATTCTAGGGGTTGCAGCAGGATCTGTATTGTGTTTTTGATCCTGTCTCCTTGTGATCCGCCTAGAGTGGGGGCTTTGGGAGTGGGGTGGGGGGGCACTCTTAAAATCAACATGCAAAAGTTGAGGCAAGTATCTGGAGTGTAATTTATTTAAAATTTTAGAAAATGCGTTTGCTTAGTTGGGTTTTTTGTTTTTGTTATTTTATTTTGAGAACCAGAGACGTCTTTGCCTCCTTTCTCTCACATAGCCTGCCCCGGTGGTCTTGAGCCATTCAGCACATAGACTGCCTAATCTTTATTTCTCTGTGTTTATGGTAAATTTTTATAGTGAGTATCTCAAAGGACAAAAGTGTAAGAGCTGTTTTTAGGGATTTTTTTTTATTTTAAAATCTTACTGTACAATAATTAAGCTTTACAAAAGTTATAATACAACAAACATCCACATGCCTACCACTAACTTTAGAAATAAAACATTATGGATGGATACCGTGGAAGCTGTGTGCCCCTCGGCCCCCAGAGAAGTAGCCTCTCCTTCCTGTGACATCTTCTCATACTTTTACCACATATGGTGTATAATTCCAAGGTATATAAGGTATTGTTTTGCTTGTTTTAAAATTTTATATAAGTGCTGTCATTTTCTTTGTATTCTGCTTCAATTTGCTTTCTTTATTCAATAATGCATTTGTCAGATTCATCTGTGTTGATATTTGTGGCTCTGGGTCATTCATCTTAACTGTTGTATAGTAGTTTTTCGGTTGAAGATACCACAATTTATCCGTTCTCCTGGTAGTGGACATTTATAGTCCATCTCTTTCACTATTATAGACAATGCTGTCACCAACATTTCTGTACATGTTTTACTTCACAGATCTTTATAGCTTTGGTTTTTGTTTTGTTTGTTTTTATATAGGAAATGAATTCTTTTTAGTTTAGCCACATGCTGTGGGCCTCAGTTTTTTCATCATAAGATTGAACTGTATCTTCTAGCTCAAAATTGTATTTCTGTGATTATTTGAACTTGATAGTATGAATTATTGAATTTTGTTATTAGTATAATTTCACAGTCCCATTAGTATATTTCTTCAGTACATTCTGTGGGATATGGATTTGACTTTTGCAAGGCAAAGTTCCATTCTGAACATTTTTGAGGACAAAAAAATATGCAATATTAGAAATGATCATTAAGCATAATGACACAAGACACTAAGCTTTTTTTGCTCAATTTTGTTTATCATTCCTGTAATCCATAGTAATCACAAATGCTAATAACTTTGAATAAACATAATTATATACATATTTAAAGTATGTTGTCTATATGTGCTGAATCAGCTTCACCTAGCATCAGCCTGGACACAGAACTCAGTCCCTCTACTTAATTGCACAAGCGTTTCAGTCATACTGAGCATTTTCTTTCCTCTTCACAGCCTTCTCTTGCTCCCTTTGTCTTTCTGTCTCCTTTGCTTCTTACATAATTGAAAACATAATGTAAGATTATGACTAGGAAAAGTACCGTCATGAAGAAAAAGTACTAGGGAATCTGAACCCATGAGAGATTAAACCTGAGTGAAAGACCTGGAAAGAATTCTCAGAAGCAGGGAAATTTAAGCTGGGCCTTAAAGAATGAAGAACTTAAAGTCTGTAATAAGGAGGAATGGGGACCCTCCAGACTCATCCGTCTGTTAGGTGAATACCAGTGTGAGAGCCCCCTCTAACATCACTACACAGAAGGAAATTCAGCTCTGCCCAAATTTCTGGCCCATAAGTTTGTGAGATATAATAAAAATAGTCATTGTTTTAAGTCCCAAGTTTGGAGTAGTTAGTTATGCACCAGTAGACAAGAGGAAGGCCAACCAGAGCCAAAGAAGAGAATGCTTTGTTTTTTTGGATGCTTGCTGAAGACAGTATTCAGTCATCCAAAACCTCTCCCCCAAATACTCTACTGAATACAGTTAGAACTTCTAGTGGGAAGACTGAGTTTGGAGGGAATTCCAGGCAGAGGAAATGACATGAACAAAGACAGCAAGGTAGAGAAGGACAGGCTATATGAAGGCAAAGCATAATCAGATGTGGCTGGGAGTAGTGAAATGCCAGGCGAGAAAGGAAGGTTAAAGACGTGGTGTGAAGGGCCTTGAATGGATGGCTGAGGAAACTGACATACAGCCACTGCAGACTTTTTGGAAAGAGAAGTTACACCAGTGGAACTGTTTAGGAAATTTTTCAGATATTTGTGGGATGGATTCAAATGTGGAGAAATTAGGGGGTCAGTTTGGAAGCTATTGCAACATTTTGTGTGTGTCTGATTTGTGGTGGCTGCAGTCAGAATGAAGACTAGAAAATAGATGGGAAATTTTGGGCAAGGCTGCCACTAACCCACTCAGTGCATTCTGGGAGTTAAAAAAGGATGCCACATCTTCAAGACATTTTACTTCCATCTGTTAGAAAATTGTTGTAATGTATTTATTTTATGAGAATAAGACACCTGACTGCCATCTGCTGGAATATTGTTAAAATAAATGTACACAACTTTGATGTGAATGCTCCTCCCTCCAGATGTGGCACTCTTGTGCAGTACACAACCTGTACTACCATGCCTATGACCATAATTATGTGGGAGTGAGTGACAGGACTTGGTAATTGATTGCATTTGTTATCTGAGGGAAAAGTAAATTTCCAGTCTGGATGGTAGGTAAGTTGGTAATAACATTAATAGAAATGGAACCCGTTCTTAGGGGGTAGGTTCACAAAACAAAATTGTTCTAAACCTGGAAAATTCAAGAAGTTTATTTTTATTCATGGACCCTGGTACTTTGCATTTACTCAGAATTTTGTTATCTTTTCTTCTAGAGTCTCGGCTTTCCACTCTTTGTGACATCTGAGAATGTTGACCCATCCCTCTTCTCTTTTTGGTTCCATACACCCCTCTCTCCTGTATCTTTTCCTTCTTCCTGATGATAACAACTTCTCACCTGCCTTGGCAGGCCTTTTTTCTCAGGTTTTCATTCTGGTGCCTTTGCATACAGTAGGTGCACAATAAATATTTGTTGAATTGAATTACGTTGCCTTTGAAAGACCAGTTTCAAGTTTACCAGGAGACTGACTCAGAGGCGGTGGGGACTAAGGGTGTGCCAGAATTCAGAAAGTAGAAACCTATCCTAAATACAGTTCCTTGTTTTAGGATCTATTTTCTACACAATGGGTCACTCTTTATTGGGGAATTCCTGTACTGTTGATCTGTTCATCATTGTTCAGCAGTGGCAACACCAGGAAAACAAATGATTTACATAGGCTGTGTCATCCGGGTGTGTCTAATTCAGAAAATACTTTCAAACAAAATAATGAAGCTTCTCCAGCTCCTAATTTGGGAAGAATGGAAAGTTACTTTTTTTTTAAAATCTCCACTCTTGTTCAAGTACCTTAGTGATGGGTTCAGTAAGATCACATTTAAATAATTTCATTCGAGGATACTTGCTAACATTCTTACCACCACCACTTCCTTACCACCACCACCACCACCCTTCATGTAGTTACTTTTTCTTTCGTTTTTCATGAGACTTGTGTATCAAGGCAAACTCAAGAACTTTGCTCTTCGGATACAGCTTTGCAAACATTGTGTGGCCGCTTTGTGCAAAGTGCTGTGGGAGGCCTCATGGAAGATACAAAGGTTTCAGATTGCTCCTGCCCCTCAGGAGAGACTGGCTTAATGGGAGAAGTAGACACATATGTAACTGCTCCAGGGCAGGCGATGACAAGGGTCATAATATAGTGCAGACAGAGCCAGGATTCCCTGTGTAAACATCACTCTAAGACTGAGCCATATACATGGACTTGCCATATTTCTTTGCTAAATTGCACATGTTTAACTCTAACTTTCCTGGGTTGGATTAGAATGTGTTTTCTTCAAAGATTCTTGAGTTAAAACCATACTATGACAATTAAAATTTAACAGAGTTTAACTAAAAATGCATTGAATAACATTAATTTTAGCAGATTGGATTTTTGAAATGCTTTTAAGCTGGCACTATCAAAAGAAAGTAAAGAAAACTAGACTGATATTAAATAAACAAGGATATGAAACAGGAGTTTGATGTTTATGTAAGGCCAGTATTTTAGAAATAAATATCCTGAAATTCCCCTAGCCAAATTATATTTTAAAATATGTTTTAGCAGAGGAAAAATATTGTAAATAACATGGCAGGAAAAAATATATAATCCTCATAAGTATAATGAGGTAGAATTTGAAATATTGAATAGATCATTGCTGTTCAATTAAGGTACATTTTATTTAATAAAACCAATGGCATTTTTACAGTTATTGGAGAACCAAAGACATTTGAATTTTTAAAATTTAAATATATTTAAGATTTGAAATTTAAACAAAAATGTAACTTTTACTTCTTTTTAAGTAATTATTACCTATACATTAACTTAATCTCAAAAAATGAATGAGTGAAATTGAACAAAGTATACTCATTATATAAAAATAAATGCTACTGAAAAATCATTTTGACTTTTGTTTAAAGCTAGTCACAAAATTAAGAATGCATGATTTGTGTAATAAGTAAACAGTTCAGCTTTACTGACTTAACATGATGATTTGCAACTTTTACTTAAGAAATTCGTTCTTCCTACTAAGATGAAATGCAGCTTCTTCATGAAGACATATTAACTAGTTTTCCTTTGCATTTTCATTAAAAATCTAAAATCAGAAATGAATGTGTCAACCAATTTTACAGTTGATAGTAAATTGGAAAGTATCTCAAATAGCGAAATAAGAGAAGTATCACAAAGATACCTAAAAAGGTTTAGAAGTATCACAGGAAATAGTAAGTGAGATGCTGCCTCAAGAAAACGCAAGCTAATATATCTAAGAGCAAATAATCTGAAATAGATATTCAGTGGGAGAAAATGCTTAGTAATGCTGAAAGGGGGCCAAGGTGGTATCAGACAGCAAAATAGGCATGAGGTTGCAATGGGATATGGCAGGCACAAAGAGCTATTGCCATTTGGGGAGTCATCTTGCAAACTCATTACAATAAAGAAAGGAAGCAGAAATCTCTTACAAATTGGCAGTATTGAGAACACGTTTGTCTTATTCCAAACCAAGAATTTCCAAACCAGTAGCTTTCAATATTTTAAATAATTCGGAAAACAGAAGTTGCAGTGCTTAGAATAGGGAAGAATTGACCTAATAAAAAAGATCTTAAAAACAAAATGTCTTCTCTTTGGTTCAGTAATAAAACAATGTGAAGTTATACGATGGATATAAGCAACGTGCTGGAAGACAGAATTGTTGGGAGTAGTGTTAATATCTTCATAGGCAGTTCTCAGCATCCAGGCCAACTGTACAGATTGCAGAAGAGCATGTTAAGGCAGTGATGGGAGCTGGATCACGTGAGATAAGTTTGGAGTTCCTAAGAATCCTGTTAGGTAACGATGCCAGAACTGATGGAAACCGAGTGTTTCAACAATGAGGTCATATTTCTACTGTTGTCTATACTAGTCAGATTACTCTGCCTCATTGTTTACAATCTGTGGTTCACTGTTTATACTCTAGGACCATTCCACTGTCTTTGCCAGGGTACGCCACCCTTTCTTTTAACACCCTTTTTGATCTTGGCTTCTAGAATTTTTTTGGCTGGTTTACTTCTTACCTCTGCAATTGGCATTCTGTTTCCTTTGAAAGCACTTCTTTCTCTGTATATACCTGCCATCCTGTCTCAGCACTGATCATATTTGTACTTCAGGTGTCACTGCCTACTTCTAATGACACCTCTTTGCCCTAATTTCTAACTAGTGGTAACTTTTTTAAAGAACACATCAAATCAGATGTTGTCTTGGCTTCTCACACTTAAATTATTGAAGCCCAGTTTCTAGTTGTCCCTTCCCAAATCCAACAAATACATAGCTTTCCACTTATGCCAGTGAGGTCAGCATCTTACTGATCGAAAAGCCGGAACTCCCTCTAACCCTCACTCATATCCCATCTCTCACCACTTTACTCTTTATGTATCTGTCCCTTTTCCTCCAGTAGCCAAATTCTTGCTCTGGTCTTGAGATCTCTCTCTCAAAATATTCCTTTTGTTTGTAGCGTGATACTCCAATGCTTAATAATAATGGTATTTAATAAAATCCTACTATTGTCTCAGAAACTATTGATGACTTACAAAAACTTCTCATTTAGATTAAATTGCTTTTTTGCTACTAAGTTTCTTATTTAAAATCTTATGAAAAGGAAATTAATCATATTAATCAAACTGAATAATTTTGTAGCTTAATATTAAAGCCCTAAAAGTTGCCTTTTAAAATTGACAATTGTTTATTCACTGAGTTACTGAACCATCAGTCATTTCTTGAGTTCTCTCTCTGTCAGAGACTGAGCTAGGCCTGCACTGAGGTTTATGACTAAGGCATGGTCTTTGGCCTTAAAAAACTCACGTTCTTGGACTGGCCTAGTGGCGTAGTAAAGTTCGTGTGCTCCACTTCAGCAGCCCAGGGTTTGCAGGTGCAGATCCTGGGCACGGACCTATACACTGCCCATCAAGCCATGCTGTGGAGGCGTCCCATGCACAAAATAGAGGAAGATTGGCATGGATGTTAGCTCAGGGCCACTCTCCTCAAGCAAAAAGAGGAAGATTGGCAACAGGTGTTAGTTAGCTCAGGGCCAGTCTTCCTCACCCGAAAAAGAAAAAAGCTCACATTCTTGTTATGGGCAATAGTTTTAATTGATTGACTTAAAAATCATTCATATGTTCGATAAATATTTATTGAGCTCCAATCCTATGCTAGGCACTATGCTGGGGCCTGGGAGTACAGTATGGTAAGCAAGACAAATAAGATCACTGCCCACACAGCTATTTTCTTTTTAATTTAATTATTTTATAGAGGTCATAATGGTTTATAACATCGTGTAATTTCAGGTATACGTTCTTATGTATCATGCTCACCACCAGTGGTCTAGTTTTTATCTGTCAGGATAATATGTACCCCTTTACCCCTTTCACCCTCCCCCCACTCCCTTCTCCTCTGGTCACCACTAATCTGTTCTCCTTATTTGCCACATGGCTTTTATTAAATAGTGACAGATCATTAAATAGTTACTAAAATGGGAAGTCCAGAGGTGCTGTAAACTCTTGGGCACTTAACCTGATAGATGAGTGAGCAGGAACCGTAGGAGGATGGAAGTTGGGGTGACACTGGGGAAAGGTCCTGCAGAGCACAGGGTACTTGTAGAACGAAAGAAGGCTAACGTGAGTTTATCATAGAGTCAGTTGGGGAATAGTGAGTTTGACTTTTAAAGGGAAGAGAGAAGAGGGCTGGTAGGTAGTGGGAGACCTGGGATTCTTACAGGCTCATTTCATAAGCACACGTATCTATCGGAAGTTTTAGAAATGGCATACCCCAATTTTAGAAATAATTATCTTTCCTCTATTTAGCATCTTTGGGCTTATTTTCTGAATACTTACTAAATTCTTAGCCAAGAAAGTAATGTGTGTGTGTATATTTTGTGTGTGTGTATATATATGGTGTTTATATTTCTGTGTAGATAGTAAGTGGTAGAACAGTTCTCAGTCACAAGTTATTTTAATAATGGAATAATAATTCCAGAGTTAGCCTTCTGGTCATTTGTTTGAAATAGACTCTTATATTGAATCCTAATATGGCAGTTTAGAACCCAAATGTAGCAATTTTCTCATTTAAATAAAATTGTGCTCGTGTCGGGACATGAGATTATAATAGAGCAACCTTGCCATTAAGCAGCAAAATTTACTTGTCTGTTTTCTTCCACGGTACATATGTAGTTAAATTCAATCAATTTTTAAAATTTTTTTTTACTACAAGTTATTGCTTATCATGGGCAAGCTCAGCGACATACTATTTGTTACTTATATCTGCAGTCCAACAATTTATATTAGGAAGTAAAACTTTTACCGTTTAACATTAAAGTTCATCTGATTAATATACTGATACTGCCTCAGGTTTCAAACTCTGTCATGAATAAAATAGGTCCTCCTGTATTTTAGAAATAGTGCACCAGCTGCAAGTCCAGAAAACACTTGCTGTTACTCACGTAATAAAAGAACCCCCAAAGCCTTATAATTTATAGATTCATAACCGCTTCTTGTTGAATTTATTCTTCTAAATGGTGCAGGTGCTGCTTTGGTTGAACATACAACCCTCTTTAGACAATCTGTTAAGAACTCCGAGGTGCTTAATTTTTTCCCTTTTTATTGTTGTGAGCTGGTTAGTGTTGAGGATAAACTGAGCACTTCATTTAAAGCTCGAAGGTGTGATTGTTTTGACACTTACCTAGTATTCCTTTTTTCATCATTTAAATATGTATGTAAGTTCCTACAGATGTGTAATTGATCATTTATTTAAGATTTGGATGATTCATTTTAAACCATATTGTTCATTTATTCAAAAATTTTATGACTGCCGTGGTCCAGCACACGTCTAGATGTTTGTGATACATTGGTGAACACAACAGAAGTCCCTGCCCTCGTGGAATATTATAGTCTTGTGAAATTTATATTCTCTGGGTTCTATAGCATTCTTTTTTTTTTTTATTGAGTTAATGATAGGTTACAATCTTGTGAAATTTCAGTTGTACATTAATGTTTGTCAGTCATGTTGTAGGTGCACCACTTCACCCTTTGTGCCCACCCCCCACCCCACCTTTCCCCTGGTATCCACTAAACTGTTCTTAGTCCATAATTTTAAATTCCTCATATGAGTGGAGTCATACACAGATTATCCTTCTCTCGCTGGCTTATTTCACTTAACATAATTCCCTCAAGGTCCATCCATGTTATTGCAAATGGAATGATTTTGTTCTGTTTTACAGGTGAGTAGTATTCCATTGTATATATGTACCACATCTTCTTTATCCATTCGTCTGTTGCTGGGCACTTAGGTTGCTTCCATGTCTTGGCTATTGTAAATAATGCTGCAATGAACATTGGGGTGCATAGGACTTTTGGGATTGCTGACTTCAAGCTCTTTGGATAAATACCCAGTAGTGGGATGGCTGGATCGTATGGTAGTTCTATTTTTAATTTTTTGAGGAATCTCCATACTGTTTTCCATAGTGGCTGCGCCAGTTTGCATTCCCACCAGCAGTGTATGAGGGTTCCTTTTTCTCCACAACCTCTCCAACATTTGTTACTATTAGTTTTAGATATTTTTGTCATTCTAACGGGTGTAAGGTGATATCTTAGTGTAGTTTTGATTTGCATTTCCCTGATGATCAGCGATGATGAGCATCTTTTCATGTGCCTATTGACCATCAGTATATCTTCTTTGGAGAAATGTCTGTTCATGTCTGCAGCCCATTTTTTGATTGGGTTGTTTGATGTTTTGTTGTTGAGTTGTGAGTTCTTTCTATATTATGGATATTAAGCCTTTGTCAGATATATGACTTGCAAATATTTTTTCCCAGTTAGTGGGTTGTTTTGTTTCAATCCTGTTTTAATTTGCCTTGAAGAAGCTCTTTAGTCTGATGAAGTCCCATTTGTTTATTCTTTCTGTTGTTTCCCTTCTCTGAGAAGGCATGGTGTCCGAAAAGATCCTTTTAATACTGATGTCAAAGAGTGTACTGCCTACGTTTTCTTCCAGAAGCCTTATGGTTTCAGGTCTCACCTTTAGGTCTTTGATCCATTTTGAGTTTATTTTGGTGAATGGTGAAAAAGAATGGTCAATTTTCATTCTTTTACATGTGGCTTTCCAGTTTTCCCAGCACCATTTGTTGAAAAGACTTTCTTTTCTCCATTGTATGCCCTCAGCTCCTTTGTCAAAGATAAGCTATCCATAGATGTGTGGTTTTATTTCTGGGCTTTCAATTCTGTTCCATTGATCTGTGCACCTGTTTTTGTACCAGTACCATGCTGTTTTGATTACTGTAGCTTTGTAGCATGTTTTGAAGTCAGGGATTGTGATGCCTCCCGTTTTGTTCTTTTTTCTCAGGATTGCTTTAGCAATTCGGGGTCTTTTGTTGCCCCATATGAATTTTAGGATTCTTTGTTCTAATTCTGTAAAGAATGTCCTTGGGATTCTGATTGGGATAGCATTGAATCTGTAGATTGCTTTAGGTAGAAAGGACATTTTAACTATGTTTATTCTTCCAATCCATGTACATGGAATGTCTTTCCATCTCCTTATGTTGTCATCCAGTTCTCTTAGAAAGGCCTTGTAATTTTCATTATATAGGTCCTTCACTTCCTTAGTTAAATTTACCCCAAGGTATTTTATTCTTTTTGTTGCAATTGTGAATGATATTGTGTTCTTGAGTTCTTTTTCTGTTGGTTCATTACTGGAATATAGAAATGCTACTGATTTATGCAAATTGATTTTATACCCTGCAACTTTGCTGTAGTTGTTGATTACTTCTAACAGTTTTCCAATGGATTCTTTGGGGTTTTCTATATATAAGATCATGTCATCCGCAAATAGCAAGAGTTTCACTTCTTCCCTCCCTATTTGGATTCCTTTTATTCCTTTTTCTTGCCTGATTGCTCTGCCCAGGACCTTCAGTACTATGTTAAATAAGAGTAGTGATAGAGGGCATCCTTGACTCGTTCCTGTTTTCAGGGGAATGGCGTTCAGTTTTTGCCCATTGAGTATGATGTTGGCTATGGGTTTGTCATATATGGCCTTTATTATGTTGAGGTAGTTTCCTTCTATGCCCATTTTGTTCAGAGTTTTTATCATAAATGGCTGTTGGATCTTGTCAAATGCCTTCTCTGCATCTATTGAGATGATCATGTGGTTTTTATTCCTCAGTTTGTTGATGTGGTGTATCACGTTGATTGATTTGCGGATGCTGAACCATCCCTGTGTCCCTGGTATGAATCCCACCTGATCATGATGTATGATCCTTTTGATGAATTGCTGAATTCTGGTTGCCAAAATTTTGTTTAGAATTTTTGCATCTATGTTCATCAGTGATATTGGCCTGTAGTTCTCTTTTTTCGTGGTGTCCTTGTCTGGTTTTGGTATCAGCGTGATGTTGGCCTCATAGAATGTGTTAGGAAGTGTTCCATCTTCCCTAATTTTTTGGAATAGCTTGAAAAGGATAGGTATTAAATCCTCTCTGAAAGTTTGGTAGAATTCCCCAGGAAAGCCATCTGGTCCTGGGGTTTTACTCTTTGGGATGTTTTTGATTGCTGTTTCAATCTCTTTCCTTGTGATTGGTCTGTTCAAATTGTCTGCCTCTTCTTGAGTGAGCTTTGGGAGATTGTAGGAGTCCATGAATTTATCCATTTCCTCTAGGTTATCCATTCTGTTGGCATATAGTTTTTTGTAGTATTCTCTTATAATCCGTTGTATTTCTGCAGAGTCTGTTGTTATTTCTCCTCGCTCATTTCTGATTTTGTTTATTTGAGCTTTCTCCCTTTTTTTCTTTGTAAGTCTGGCTAGTGGTTTGTCAATTTTTCTATAAGCATTCTTGCCTCTTCTGCTTTCATAGAACCTCGGGTCTGATGAAATCTAGGCAACTGTTTCAAGTTCTATCTTTTAAAATCCTTCACCTTAAAAAGATGGCAGCAAGGTGTTACTTCAGAGATGGCTGTGACTATTTATTGTGCCTAGTGAACATTCCAAGAAATTAAGCTGTTAACCAAAAGCAGCATTCAACAGTTTGCATTGCTAAGCACATTTACTTTAGGTTTCAACTCCAGAGTATTAGTTTCTGGAATTATTTCATTAATAAAGCAACATTTTCACACAGTTTAATAAGAAGATAAATAATTTTCCAGGAGATCAGCTGCAGCTAATATGGATTCTGCAGTAAAATACTCAGCTCCAGGTGGTGATAACAATTACCCCCCCAACATGTACAACATAGTAACAGTTTACACTTAGGGGCCAAGTACCATTTTAAGAGGTGTACATGTATTTGCTAGTCCAATCCTCAAAATAGTTCTTCGAGGTAGCTACTATTATTTTACCGCTGAGTTGCATGTGAAGAAGCTCAGACTAAGTCACTTGCCCAGGGATAGAAAGCCAGCAAGAGGCGAGGCCCAGATGAGAGCCCAGGTGGTCTGGCCCTCAGCCTCTCCGCTCCACGGCCTCTCCTGCTTCAATATATGCTTCTTATTACCCTTCTTGCTTTTCTGTGTTCTAGTCATTTGTTTCCTCTCAGATATATAAGTATTAATTTGTATAGCACACACATTGAACTCTGAATATGAAAGTGAACATACTGGCTTTTTTGTATGATTTTTTTCCTTAGTCATAACTATCCTATCTTAGAAAGGCTTTTTCTTTTCATTGTAAGTCCAGCAGATAGTAACCTGGAAGTTCATTTGTTTTGGTTCTTAATTGCTTGCTTATTTGCTTATTAATTAATGTATTTGTTTCTTTATACCTAGTACCCCAGCAGATTTATCAAATTTAAAATGAAAATTTAGTCAAATTCGTTGCATACAAAATTTTATTTTTCTGTACCTCTGAAAAACAATGGACACAGGCCCTGTGGTCCAATGGTTAAGTTTGTGTGCTCCGCTCCAGCGGCCCAGGGTTTCGCTGGTTCAAATCCTGGGCATGGACATGGCACTGCTCATCAAGCCATGCTGAGGTGGCATCCCACATGCCACAAATAGAAGGACCCACAACTAAAAATATACAACTATGTACCAAGGGGGTTGGGGGAGGAAAAGGAAAAATAAAATCTTTACCAAAAAAACCCAGCAATGGACACAGAAAAGCAGCCTTCATTTCCCATGGAGAGAAGGAACGCTGTTTTGCCAGCCTTTCGTTTGCAGAGGGGTTTCCTCTTTCTCGATGCAGTATTTCGGGTTGCTCTCCCGCGTTAGGTTTCTGTCTGGAGCAAGGATTTCTGCCGTTCTGACACCACGCTCTGTTCGCTCACATATCTGTGCTGTCTGCTTCCTGGACCACCCTCCTCTCCTGCCCGTGTTTCTGCTCCTCCTCCAGGGCCAGCACATGGCAGCTTCTCTGACCTGGAGGAGTGGCTGCCTTCAGTGCGTCTGCTTCATTTTCTGTGCTCATTTGCTAATTAAACTCCTTGAGGATAAGTTTTTTTTTCTAGTTTCTTTCACTGCTAAATCCTCAGCACCTCAAACAATGCCAGGTGTATATTAGGTATTTGTTGTTTGTTGAATGAATGCATACCTGTATTATAGCACTTACTATATTGTGTTTAAGAGTTTTGTACGTTTTCTCCTTCCCCAGTCTGTAAGCTTCTCATTTTAATCACCTTTGTATCTTCCCCCATGTCTCTAACGTATTTCCTAGTCAGTAAATGTTTACTGAATTAATAAGTGACTGATTAATACCTTCACATCCCTGTGGTAGTGGATAGAGATGATTAAAAGGAGGGGCAAGAATGAGTAGTGACTAAAGGACCAGTGTGTTGTGAATTTTTGAACTCTGAATCAAGAAAGGAGGAGCAGAAACACCAAGACCGGATGTCCTTTTTCATTCCTCTGTCCAGAAGTTTAGCTTTTTTGCGTGTCTGTAATTTGCACGTTTGGGCATACCATTCAAAGTGCATCCCAGATACTCATTTGTCTTCCAGGGTAACATAGTAAGGGAAATAGTTCTAGAGGTAGGACCCTCAGGGAGAACTACATAAATCTGCTTTTGTCAATTTGGGAGACTTACGTGGCATTAACTTCCACAAAAATCTCAAAAAAGCAGTGTCTTCCAATGTCTACACTTTTTAAGACATAGATAACGTTAAGTATCAAATTTTAAGTTTTAGATTGAATCAGTTATGGAAACAAGGACCTCAGGAATAATATACAAGTTTATTACCCACTGAGGGTGGAATACTTGAAGATTCCCATTATTCCCTTCTCTTCACATGCCTTGCAAAACCTGCCTCACGCACAGGATGGATTTTCCCTACATATCACATGATCCCTTCCTGAATCAGATGCTTGTAGGGTGCCTACCGTGTACCTAGCTAATGGGCTTGGTGGTCTGCTGACCTTGACTAATCAAGTTTATTTTGGAGTGTTCTTTTTTGTTTGCATAAAGAGTGGAAGGAAGTGGAGAGGGGTGGAGGGAAGTGGAGAGGGGTAGAGGGAGGCACATTTATATAGAGGAAGTAGCATATCCTATGATGGAGTTTGGACAATATGGCATGTTCTGGAAATGGTACAGCGTGTTCATTATGGTTGGAACATAGGCTCCAGGAGAGGAAGAGGAATGAAGTGGCATTGGCCTGGGGCAAACTGAGCTAAATGGATGAAGGTGGGTGTTCAAGGCACTTGGTGATTTAAAACCCATCAGCGCCATAGTCACTCTCTTCTCCCTTCTTCTGCCCACCACCTTTGCCCAACAGCATTCTTCTTACTCTGCTGATTGATTCCGGTACAATTTATGATTTCCAGCCTTAGCTCAACATTAGGATGACTTTCCTCTCTCTTTTTTGTTTTTTCAAACCTATTCCTAATCAGCTGCTTTTTTCATTATCCATAGTGACTATTCCAAACTGAAACAACTTTTTGCAGGAACTCAGCTCTCATGACCCCCTCATTTTAAAGTAATGATCTATCTCATCAGCTTACCAAGGAAATAGGTAATAGCTGGCATAGGCTCCCTCAGCTGGCCTCCCTCGACATCCAGACTTACCTCCATCTCCAGCCATCACTGTGGTCTTTCTTTCTGCCTCAAAGGGGAGAGTGTCTTCATCTTTTTCAGAACTGACCCCTCCCCCAAGGCTCTTGAATTTGGCTTTTGGTCTTGGACTTTGCTCTATTTATCTTCTGCTTTCTTATTTCTTCCTTATTACGGGCTATTTCCTTTCAGCTTATAAAATTCTCAGGTCTCTCCTAGCCTTAAAACTCCATTCTTTGATTTTTCTCTAAAGATGTCCTCTATTTCTCCTTATGGAAGCAAGGAAGATGGTCTGAGTGTTTAAAAAGATTACTCTGGCTGTGATGTGGAGGAGGAAATCAAGGAGGACAGAAATGCAAGGGAAAAGATTAGTAAGGAGGATCTTGAATTAAAGTGGTAGCCGTGGAGAGGAGCAGACAAGGTTGAGAGGCATCGAGGAGGTAGAATTGACCAGACTTTGAAATGGAATGGATATGAGATTTGAGGGAAGTTTTATGGAGAAGATAATGAGTTCCCTTCTGCTGAGGTGAACTGCTCTTGGGGCATCCAGTCGGAGTAATTGAGTAAGGAGTTGGAAGTATGGTCTGTAGCTCAAGAAAAATGTGTGTTCTTTAGAAATAGCTTTGGTAGTCAAAGACATGTTACTATATCTTATTATAGTCTTGGATAAGATTCTCTAGAGATGGAGCGGGAAGAGAATAACCTTGGGAAGTAACAGAGAAGGTAGAATAAGAGGAACCTGTAAAGGAGACTGAGAACAAATGGCCAGAGAGAAAGAAGGCAAATAAGAGGTGTGTGTGTGTATAATTTTTGTTAGATTTTTTTGAGTTCCTTGAAAACAATGAAATTGTATCGCAGCTTCTAGCAAAAGCTGGCAAAACCAGGTGGACCCAATCTAATACATTGCTCTTGACAGGGCTCAATTAAAACAGAGTCATAACTTGGTGAGAACTTCCTTTGCCTGAAATCACCTATAGCTAGGGTTCTGGAAAGAATGGGTTTGTAAATCAGATAGTCTGGAAAAGTGAAGTATTGATAGGAGACTCATGGGAAGGATATTGATTGCTGTCTTGTGTTAGAGAAGAATCATTGGTAGCTTCCTGCCAACAGTTTTGCCACCAAAGTGGAGGTTCACAAATCTGAACATTTTCTTTTTTTTCTTTTTTTATCATGGTCATGATAGCTTATAACATTGTGAACTTTCAGTTGTACATTATTATTTGTCATACACCATATAAGTGTGCCCCTTCACCCCTTGTGCCCACCCTCCACACCTCTTCCCCTGGTAACCACTAATTTGTTCTCTTTGTCCTTAAGTTTGTTTATGTTCCACATGTGAGTGAAATCATATGGTGTTTGTCTTTGTCTGGCTTATTTTGCTTAGCATAATGCCCTCAAGGTCCATCCATGTGGTTGGGAATGGGATGATTTTGTCTTTTTTATGGCTGAGTAGTATTCCATTGTGTATATATTACCACATCTTCTTTATCCAGTCATCAGTCAGTGGGCCCTTGGGTTGCTTCCACATCTTGGCTATTGTGACTAATGCTGCAGTGAACATAGGGGTGCACAATTTTCTTTGTATTGTTGATTTCAAGTTCTTTGGATAAATATCCAGTAGTGGGATAGCTGCATCATATGATACTTCTATTTTTAATTTTTTGAGAAATCTCCATACTGTTTTCCAGAGTGGTTGCACCAGTTTGCATTCCCACCAGCAATGGGTGAGGGTTCCCTTTCTCCACAACCTCTCCAACACTTGTTGTTTTTGTTGAACATTTTCTTGTTTTTATCTCCATCATGTTTGATCACATTTAAGTTGCATTGCAATGCTCCAGTCATGAGTCAGAATTAAAAGCTCTTCTAAACTAAATTATATCCTTATGTTTCCACAAAAAAATCTTCTTTGGGGCAGGGGTAGAAATTTACAGCAATCCAAGAATTCACCCAAAGCCACTAACGACTTAGCTTGGCCTAATATTAGCCATGGCTGCTTAGGATCTGTATGGGAGGTGGGGAGGAGGTGGGCAGTGCCCCAGGAGCTGTGCAGCAGGGCCCATTGGAGGTGTCCCAAGAAAGCCTTGAAACTCCTATTTATAAATTATTTTTATCCCATCCTTAACAAACACCTATTTTTTATATGTTTTTGAATGTGTATTAGATATTAGGACAGTGCTCTGTGTTTGTAAATAAGTAAATTATGTATTTATATAAATATAAGGGAGGTGTGCGCAAACATAAGTGTTTGTTTGATTGAGAATATACTTTGGAGACCTCAAGTTTAAATCGTAGATAATATCTGAATGTTGTGAAAGTTGGGAACATTTAGAAATTTCTTAACAAAATTCTGTCAATAATTTTAGCTATTATCAGCTCCCGAGTGTTTTAGTTAAAAATGCAGATGTGTGACTTGACCTTAATTCCACAGTATGAATTTTTCCTGAGAGCATTAAAACACGAGTTCAAAACCATTTGTTGTACTTTTTGTGAACACGCTGCAGCTTTCTCATGAACTACCTAATGTCTCTCCACATACGGTATGTTCTTGACAGTCATCCTTTAGTCACAGGCCGTTTAAGCTCTTAAATAGCATCTTGCTTTAAAAGGTAGGCTGATGGCGTTTGTATCTTCTGGTACATCTGGTAAGTTAATATATACAGTCAATGTGAGTATCCTGCAGGGACCTGTTTTTACATGCATACAGGGACGTTTATGTAGAAATCAAAGGCCGTGAATCAGAAGAACACAACTCTTGTTTCCAGTGTACTGGAGGCTTTAAAAAATTGGCTTTGAAAAATTGAAAGTAGTGTGGTTTGTTTTTATTGTGGAACCGATCAGGAAGAACAATTTACAGTCATTGCCATTCTTCAGAGCTGAATGGAGTGGAGGTGCCTGCCTGGTGAAATGGAGCAGCTGCACCCGTTTTCGCTGGGCTCACAAAAACGTTTGCTTTTTACTCGAGAACTTTGGATGGTGGGGTACAGTTTGTTTTCATGATGGAAGTGGTCAGTTGTGCCTTACCAGACAGCTGTAGTGTAATTAAGAAAAACTGTGTGAAAGTGGATTAAATATAACAGAAGAAGCCTTTTTTTTAAAAGAAGGTTTTAACCTTAAATTTATTCATTTTTGTCTTTAATCCTTAAAAGCAGAAATATCACTATAATTCTGGTCTACAAGGTTTTGCTGTTTCACAATATCTTTAGCTCTAGGAAATATAAGATGCTCTACTGCAGAATAGTTGTTTGTTTTTGTAACAAATGCAAACTGAAAAGTGTGGGTTTTAAGATAATTTAGCTTGTGAGAGATCTGCTTTCAAAATAATGTTTAAAGTAAGGAATTGTGTACTTACATTTATGTTAACGTTAATGCGTGAAAATAGTGATCTACTTTTGTAGAAAAAATATTTGAGGCTGCTTTTTAGACTTGCTTTGTATGCAAGCTGCAACATTAGGAGAATTAACTGTTTTTCAAGACCAGAAAGTATGAGAGGTGAAAATTGCATTTTTCTTGATAGATTTTTAAATGAATTAGTGAAATAATAATGAAATAATCTGGCAAAGTGTTGATTTGTTGTAGTTAAATGTGGAACATTAGGCTGTCAATTGGCTTTGAAAAGCATACACTTATTTTATGCAGCAGACTTTGAAATAAGAATAGAAATGCCTTAATTTGCATCACAGTCTACAGTAGCAAAATAACTGTTACAAGGTCAGAGGGAGCTGAATTTTTTTAAAAAACTATTGTGTTCACAAATAACCAGGATTTGTACTAGACCCTCATCCATTGTAAGTTTTTATACTGATTGCCCAACACACTAAAAAGCAAAATATTCAGCCTAGGCAACATAAAGCTGCCAGATTTCGGTTTGCTCTAAGTTTATCTTATATTGGTGATTTTCCAGGGGAGGCTCTTGGGCTTTATTTCAGTTAGGGCAATTTGGAAAGCTGGATGAAGGGAGGGGTTGGGGAGGGAGTTGAGCCCTAAAGCTCTGTTTCAGTCTTGCAGCCCTTACCTTGGGAGTTATAGAAAGAGGTCTCTCCATTGGGTCTTTTCCGGAAGAACCACAATTGTCATTGCCCTCACTCTCTGGTGGCTGTTCTCTCCTTTTACCTTGTCTCTTTCCTCACCAGAGGCCCTCAGAAAACACTGAGAATCACACCTGAGTTCATTCTAAATGGCAAACCACGGCTGCAGCTTGATAGTTGGTTTTCCTGTTTGCAAACTGAGCCCTCATGTGCGCCAAACTCTCCTGCAGACTCCTGCCTCTACAGAGCAGGGGTGGAGTTTAGGAGGGTGAGTGGAGGAGAGTGTGGGGTGGATTGGAAAGGGAGAAGAGCAGCTAAGAACCTGCCTGAGGCCAGGTTATAGTCAAGAATGGCAGTGAAGAGCATTGAAGATAGAGAGCTACGTGATGCACTGAGGAGATTACTGGAAATTCTAACTACTGGAATTAACACCAAAAAATCTGGAGTCGAGTCCCAGCTAGCTGAGCATTTTGGGAAAGTCAGTCTCTCACCTTCTGTTTCTTCATGTGTAAAGTCGAAGTGCAATACCTGTTTTATATACCAAACAGGTTGTGAGTCTTAGAAAAGAGAAAGAAAGGGACGTGAGGTAGTAAGGTCCTTTAGTGTAGTTATGGAACCCCTCAACCTGTTTGTGTCTTTTCTTTTTGGAACTCTTGGCAGCCAAAGAAAGGGAATGAAGCAAATATTAAATTTCACAAACATCGATTCTTTCTCTGAGTGCTCTCAGATCTCCTTGATAACCCATTATTTATCTGTTTTTGATTCCTAACCCACCACTTCCCCCACAAACACCAATGCCAAACCCTTTCCCCCTTCTCAAGCCACAGTCCAGCGCAGCCCTCCTTTCTTAGTCCCAGTAGATAAACTCCTCGTCTACTTTGTCAGGAAGGTTGAGCAGTGCCTTTGAGCTTCCCTGGCCACCATCTCAAAATATCTGTCTTTATCCGTTTCCTTCTCACTTTCTGTCTCCTCCTTGCAAAAGGTAAGCAGTGTTCTTGACACATTCTCATCCTGCCTCATCTCAAACCTAGCTTATCAATATCTCATATCTTTCTCTTGTTCTTTTAATCTCTGTTTACCTGGTCCTTCTGCATAGTCAAGAAACACTCTTTGAGTTCAGTGTCATATGTGTTTCTGTCATTTTCTGAAATTGCTGAAATTTTCAAAAGAGTGATTTGAGTGCTTTCCTTCTTCACCATCCATGCTTTCTTCTGATCCATTTCAGTCTGGCTTCTGTCATTGTATTCATTGTATTGAACTTGTGTCTTGAAGGCCACCAGTGATCTCATTGTGAAATCGGGTGACCATTACTCTGTGTTTGCTTCCAGTGGTCTCTGTGCAAGGTTCCATGGATACTTTGATGGCCTGAACACTCCTTTAATTGCAGCCCTCCCCCTCTTTGGCTTCTGTGGGTCAGGACATTGCTTGTTCTCCTCCAGCCCTATCACTGACTGCTTTTCTCTTTGCTTCGGTCCCTAATAGCAGGTGTTCCCCAGGATTCTCTACAAGGCCCACATATGTACAAAAGTTACTTCAAATTGGGTAATTGACCTAAATAAAAAATCTAAATCTATAAAACTGATAAATGAAAACATAGGAGAAAATCTTTGTGGCCTTGGAGAAATGAAAGAACATGCTGTATGATTCCCTTTATATAAAAATCTAGAAAATACAAACCTGTGGTGATAGAAAGCAAAGTGGTTGCTTGGGGATGGGAGTGTGGTGTAGGAAAAATGGATTACAAAAGAGCGTGAGGAAACTTTTCCGGGTGATGGATATATGCATTATGTTATTGTGATGATTCTTTCACAAGTGTATACATATGTCAAAACTGATTGAATGTGACACTTGAAAATAGGCAGTTTGTTATACATTAATTATGCCACAGTAAAACTATAAAAAAATTCATAGAACTGCACAGTGAAAAGGATGACAATTACTGCATGTAAATTATCCCTCAGTAACCCTGAGTTTAAAAAAAAGCATATGAGAAAATGAAATACGGGGATTGAGGTTGCAAAAAAATTATTAAAAGGCAATCTCAAAAGATTACACACTGTATGATTCCATTTATATAATATTCTCAAATGACAAAGTTACAGAGATGGAGAACAGATTAGTGATTGCCATGGTTAGGGATGGGAACCGTGGGGGAAAACTAGGTGAATGACACACGGGAATTTTCAGTACTATTTTTTGCAACTATATAATATATAACTAATGAATCTTGATCGCAAAATACATTTTTTTTAAAAAGCCTTTTAGATATTATTGTATTCTCTAATGTGAAACAAAGATAGCATGCCAAAAATTCATCAATTTTTTATATCTTAAATCAATAATAATGGTTACCATGCAAACACTAGAAACTGTGCTTTCATGGAGATGATTACAACTTAACGTTGCACTATTGCAGAAAGAAGACAACAAGAATCATTTTCCCTTCTAAACATTCAACACCTTAATTTTTTTTTCTGAGGTTCGTACTTAAATTTTTCTGACTAGGTAATATATATAAATGGTTCAAACCTACGTAAATAGAGATACACTGAAAAGTCTTCCTCCAGCATCTGTCTTCCATCCACACAGGTCATATTCCCCTCAAATTAATCAACTACTATTAATTTCTTAAAATTCTTCCAGACTTTCTTTATGTGTACATAAGCAAATGCAAATGTATCTTTTTACCCTTCTTTCTGCTTTTGAACAAAAAGTAGTTTAGTATACTGAATATTTTGCACCATACATTTTTCACTTAACAGTGTATCTTAAATTTCCCAGGGGTTACATAGAGAGAGCTCTTTATTTTTTTCTTTTGACAGTTGCATAGTATTTCATTATATGGTCATGCTGTACTTTATTTATTGGTCCCCTATCTATTGACAATTCGGTTATTTGCAGACTTCCACTTTTCTAAACAATACTGCAGTGAATATTCTTATACATATGTCGTTTCCCACTTGAACAAATATATGTGAATATATGAAATTGCCAATATTGAGCTTTTTTTTTTTTGAGCTGAGGAAGATTCTCCCTGAGCTTATATTTGCTTCCAATCTTCCATTTTTGTTTTTGTATGTGAGCTGCCGCCACAGCGTGGCCACTGACAGATGGGTGATATAGGTCCATGCTTGGGAACTGAACCCAGGCTGCTGAAGCAGAGCATGCCAAACTTAACCACTAGGCCACTGGGGCTGGCCTGACAATATTGACTTTTTAACCTTGGAAAAATTCTGTGTGGTTCAACCTAAAATCTGTAGAATACATTTTCAGATGTGTAATTATTTGAGACAACATGTTTTGTATCCTTTTGATGTTCTGATCTACTACCAGATATGCATGATAGCTTTGATGCCAAAAAAAGGGAGTGGAGAACCTTCATTCAAATGTTCTGTTCAGTATAGCTAAGGGGGAAATACCTTTGCACACATGGATATTTCTCAAAAGTCCTTTGCCAGTAACTCATTTAGTAACATGTCTAACTCTAACCCTGATCCAGCTCTGTCAGGCTTCCCTCGCCTGGTAATGAAAGCCTTTGCTTTCTCCTTGTTAACAGACCTAAGAATAGAGCTCTGAGATCTTTTATCTTTCCCGAGGGGGCTTTGCAAAAAATATCTTTTTATCTGCTATCAGTGTTATCCTCCATTGGTCCTCGCAGTTATTGCAGCTTTAATGTTACAACATTGTGTGTCTTATGCAATGTATTCTCTGAAAAAGGCTGACTTTTTGTACACATGGCAAATAGATGGAGTAATCTCTTCTATACAGTGAGCCAGCCACTTGGCATGTTGGTTTCTCTAACACTGGTCCTGTTGCGTGTTTGTGTGTTAGAGAGACAGAAAATAAATATGGCAAAACTTAACAATTGGTGAATATAGGTGAAGGTTAATAATCTAGGATGTTCACTGTACTACAGATTTTATATAAATGTGAAATTTTTCAAAATAAAAAGTTGAGAGAAAGCATATTCTTTCCTGAGATTATTTATTGTCAATTAGGGGCTGCTTCTTCATTAGCCATTATGTTCTTGGTTTTTGTTTTGCTGTTTCTAGATCTGAAGACATCTTAGAAACTCTGCCCCCAGCAGAAAAAGAAAGCGATAGTAATTTATAATTATTGAGGGTGTCCTCTGTGCCACTGTTGGCTAAGCATTTTATGTGGATGATCTCATTTAAGTCTTCCAGCCTCTTATTATCTGCATCATTTCTCACATGAGGCCACTCAGACACAGCGAGTTAAATAACTTGCCTCAAGTCACACAGCTAGCGTGTGGTAGAAATGCCACTTCCCACCAGACCTGCTGTCGTTATACTTGACCTGGGCTTCACTGGACTTGGTCTTTATTTTGGCCTGAAGTATTCTGAAGTGAGAGATAGGTTATCTTGTGGCTAAAACTCTTTACAACAATTACCTGATCCAGATAATATGATAATCTGAAGGCCTCGTGAAAGAGTACAAATGGATATAAACGGAGAGGAAAATTGACACATTTCTTGACACTTTAATTTGTGAAGCTCCAGGCAAAAGAACTGCTTTATGTACATATGATCGTCAAAACCTTCCTGCCCTTCTCTGGGTTTGCTTCTTTTGTATACATTTAGTGGTCTGCCAAGGGACATTATTGCTCTTTTTCTGTATATTTCCTGTACCTTTCCCTCTCTACTGACTCTTTTCCATCAGAACTTAAAACAAGCTCAAGCTTTTCCTGTCTTTTTGAAATTTAATTAATTTCTAATTGAGGTCACCTTGGTTTATAACATTGTATAAATTTCAGGTGTACATCATTATATTTTGACTTCTGTGTAGACTACATCGTGTTCACCACCAAAAATCTAGTTGCCACCCATCACTGTACACATATGTCTTTTTACAAGCTCCTCCTGTCTTAAAACCATCCACCTTTACTCCACACACCCTCTAGCCACGACCATCTCTTCTTCAAACCAAGCTTTCATATCAAGTGACTCCTATACTGTTAGGGGTCTTTTCCTGTCTCCCACCAGTTCCTCTAATCCTCCCAACCCCCCCAGTTCACACCCCCAATTACCTGTTTTCCTTCTAGCAATTTTTTAATGCTATTTCTTTATTCACAAACTGAGACTATATTTTTTTTATTGTTTTTCTTTAGTGAGGAAGATTCACCCTGAGCTAACATCCGTGGCCAATCTTCCTCTTCTTTTTTCCTGAAGGAAGTTTAGCTCTGAGCTAACATCTGTCCCAGTCTTCTTCTACTTTGTGTGTGGGATGTCTCCACAGCATGGCTGATGAGTGGAGTAGGTCTGTGCCCGGGATCTGAACCTGCAAACCCGGGCTGCCAAAGCGGAGGGTGCGGAACTTTAACACTCAGCCATGGGGCGGGCCCCACTGAGACTATATGTTTTGCACAGTTATGTGTCCTGAATTTTTTTCTACTTTAATATTATGGATGTTTGTTTACGTCATTGATTTTGAAAAACTTTGTTGATGAATAGCATACATACAGAAACATGTACAAATGATAAGTTCAATATCAATAAGTTCTACTTTTCATAAAATGTCATTTGCATCCAGATCAAGAAATAGAAATTATAGAATCCTGGAGTTTTTCCCCCAACTCACCCCTTTCGGCCACTTTACCCAACTCCCCAAAGGTATCCTGACCTCTAACAGGATAGATTGTTTTATATGTATGAAATGTGTGGAAATGGAATCATATAGTGTGTACATTTTGTGTCTTGCTCTTTCACTAAAATTATGTTAGTGAGATTTATCCATATTGTTGTGTACAATTGTAGTTCATTATTCTCATTGTTATATAATCTATTGTGTGAATATATATTAAGTTTTTAAACATGTTAATTGCTATATATGATTCCATTGTATGGATATACCATAATTAATTTATTAATTCTCCTATTATTTTTGCCAGTTTGTGACTGTTAGAAATAACCTTCTTATGAACATCTTTGTATGAATACCTAAATGAATTTCTGACCACTCCTTAGGATAAATTCTAGAAGTGTATTTACTGGCTAAAAGGCTATAAACTCTTTCAAAGTTCTTGATACATATTGCCAAATTGCTTTCTAGGAAGATTACGTCAGTTTACTTTCCTACTAACAGTACTTGACACATAGGTATTCAGTAAAATTTTGGTGACACGAACAGAATGTACTGAATTCTTTCATATCCTAAGGATCCTTTTCTGAGTTTTCTGTGTGATTGATCTGTCTTCCTTCCAGTTCATTAGTGTTTTAATTAATTTAGATTTTTGAAGATTTAGTAGTGTATAGGGCACAATGCCCTCCCCCCCATTCTTTTTAAAAAATTAGCTGATTGTTCTTGCATTTTAAATTTTTATTAGTACAACTTTAAAATACGTTGCCAAATTCAGGAAAGAAAAGTGGAGATCTTATTGGAATTGCCTTACTGGTATTTCTATACATTTATGTGGGAAGAATTGACATATTTATGCACATATAATCCATCCAGGAATGATTCTTCATTTATTTAAGTATTTTTATTAAATGTCCCTCAGGAAAGTTTTATAGGTTTATTCATATAAGACTTGGTTTTAAAAAAATTTTCATTTCCAAATATTTTATATTTTGTAGCTATTGGGAATTGGATAATTTCTTTCCATTGTATTTTATAACTAGTTATTTGAAAGCTGTTGAGTTTTATATATTAATTTTGTTTTCATCCTCTTTACTGAGCTCTTATTAATGCTAACAGTTTTTTGTTTGGGTTTAGGACTGTTACTGCTTTGGGGTTTGGAACCATTTAATTTCTAAATTCAGAAAGAGGGAAATTTATATCTGGAATAACGAAGTAGAAAAAGAGAAACCTGAAAAACTTTTAAAAATAGAATTGTAGAATTCTGATCATTTTCACGCATTGAGGTGTTCTCTTTGTCAAATCCAAACCATTTTCTCTAGCCTTGTATTTTGAATGAAGAAGCAAGTCATAAAATTAAACATAAAATTAAGGAAGAAATTTTAAGATGTGAAAATAATCTATCATTGCATTATGCAAATTACTCATACAATGGAAACCACATCATTTACTATTTGTGTTACTCTAAATTTGTTTTTTTCCATTCTCTCATTTTTAAACTTCCCTTTTCTTATCTGTGCTCTATTTTGATTCTCTGTTTCTTTTTAGGAATATAGTAGTTTGGGAAGAAATTTTTTTAATATTAATGGAAAATAAACTTCAGAGTAAATAAGGGAAAAATGAAAATCTCAGTTTTGTTTTCAGAGTTTTCCTCCTGTATTCTCATATACTTTTCTGTTCTTCTGATTATTTCTCATGATTCTGAGTCTTCTTATAACATTTGCTTATGTGAAACTTTTAATATGTGTGCATGTGAGGTACCTGTGTCACATATTGTCTTACATATCACCTTCCTTCTCAGAGGTAAGAAAATATGTCTAGGTCATGTAGATGTATGCTATTGCATACATAATAAAAATAAATTTTTTATAAGTTAAATAGTTTAATTTTTTAGACTTTTACATTTATTTTATTTTCTTTTTATTCACTTTAAATTGTAGGCTTTTTATTTAATCTTGAGAATAGTTTTAAGTACCTAGAATCTTGAACCACAAATGTAATCAGAAAATAATACTTTAATCCTAGTTAATCCACGTTATTTACCTTCTGTGCCTACATCAGCAACAACAGCAGAATGTCTGGTGCATAATCTGTTGTGTAGACATACATAGTCACTGGGCAAGTCTGATCTAGAAATAAACTATCCTGTTTTGAGATGGTAATTTTGCTGATTTTTAGAAAGAGACTATCTAGGATCTCATTTAATCCTTGTAAGAAATAGGTTGGTTGTACCATCTTGTCTAATTTGTAAAATGAAACTAGGTCAGCTCAATTACAGATAGTTGTAGCATACTCTAAGTGGTCTGTAAGTCAAGACTGGTGTTATTAAAATACGTATTTTCTTTGTCAAAAGAAAAAGAATTCACTGTCTCTTTAATGACAGTACAATTGGAATATAAGAACTTAAGAATCCTTTGTTTTGTAGAATAGAAATTATATTTTTAAAAAGGCAGATGCTGTAGGGTGTTTTTCTGTGGGTGTTTGTTAAGCTTTGGGGTTGGGAGGTGAGAATTAGAATGGACAATAAGGACATCGTGTTCCAGATCTCGCTTATGAAATGGGTTTGGAAGCAGGGATGGGGAACAGTAGCCAAGATAAGCTCAAATGTTGCTTCCGTGTCTTAACTACCAAGAGTTTTACTTTAAAAATCAACTGTTGGAAATTGTAGAGGTAAAGTGATATCCTTTATTAGAGAGATATAAAACTGGTTCCGAGTGCTTAAGAGAAAATAGAACTCAAATATCAGAGCCAGAAATAATTACACCAACGGCATACTTAAGCACCACCAACAAAACCTCTTCAACAGCACCCAGTTCCATGTGGTGTTCAGTTGGTCTTGCACAGTGTTATAAAATGGTCAGTGTTCTTCTGGTTAAGTGAAACGAAACCAGAAATAGACATTGTGCTCTGTCTCTTCTACTTCAATACATTACAAAAAGGAGGCAAAATAAAGAAGAAATGTAAGACGATAAATGGATTCAATTTTCCCATGACAGTATGCCGTTCTGAAGGTGGATATTGTTCATGGAGAGAATTCTCAGTAAACTGTCTCCTTTTATAATTATATTGGGAAAAACGTGGGTCTTAAACCCAGACAGAGTTTAGTTTGAATACTGGCTCTACCACTTAGGCATTTTGTGGTGCTAGGAACTGTAAAATCTCTCTTTCATTATTTTCTTCACCTGTTAAGTAAGCAGAATTATTCCTTGTTCGTAAAGTTGTTGTAAAGAGATTGTCTCCTTTCAGGAAGTTGTCATGATTTCCTTGAAAAGTAGAAGAAAAGTTTGCTTAATATCTTTTGAGGAAAAGTGCTATATAAGAAAATAAACAAGACCAGCCTTGTTACACATTATCGTATCATCTGAAATGTATTTTTAAGTTAGCTTCTGCCCCTCCTTCTTAGAAAGGTCTCCTAATCTGAACTGTGTTAGAGTTCTTGTTGCATGTGAAACATCCTTGGGTAACTGTGCATGCTACTTTCCTATGTAGTCATTTACGAGCGAAAATAGTAAAAAGGCGAAAAGGTAAAGGATTACTTCCATTTTGGTTAGTGGGTTAATGGAGCCATTGAGAGCTCTGTCTCTATTTCTGTCTCTGTCTCTTTCTGTCATATACATGTATTCTAACCATCCTAACTATTCCTCTTATTTTCTGTTTATTTTGAAATAATTTCGAACTTAACAAAAAAGTTACAAAACAGTGAAAAGAGCTTTTTGCTTTACCATTTGAAAGTAAATTTGCAATATGATGTGTCATTACTTCCAAATACTTTATGGGTATTTCCTAAAAGCAGGGACATCTCCTACATCAGTCATCAAAATCAGGAAATTAACTATCAAAGCCACAGACCTCCGTTTATGTTTTGTCCAAATAATGCACTGTATAGCAAAAGGATCCAGTTCGGAATCCATGTTGCCTTTAGTTGTCATGTCTCTTTAATCTCCTTCAATCTGGAATAGTTCCTCGGTCATTCCTTGACTTTCAGTATCTAGATACTTTTGAAGATTACAGGCCGGTTATTTTATAAAATATCCCTCAGTTTGGGTTTGTCTGATGTGTCCTTGAAATGGGATTCAGGTGATGTGTTTTTGTTACAAATATCACAGAAGCGATATGTTCTTCTCACTGCATCCTCTTGCATGGTGCACAATTCCCGTTTGTTAAATCACTCGAGTTGTTAACCATGATCTCTTATTTAAGGTGGTATCCGCCAGATTTCTCTACTGTAAAGTTACTCATTCTCTCTTTATAATCAGTATTTGGACGGCAGTGCTTTTGAGACTGGTTCCTTATCAACCTCCCACTCACTAGTTTTAGCATTTATCTTTGTTTCTTGGCTGAATTAATTATTACTGTAATAGTTGCCAACTGGTGATTTTCTAATTCCTTCATTCCTTCTCCATTTATCAGTTGGCATCCCACTGCAAGGAAAAGCTTCCTCCACTTCTTATTTATTCATTATTTTATTTATATCAGTATGGATGCATGAGTTTTTTAAATTATTGTTTATGGACTTTTAAATGGATTATACTGTGTTACAATCATTTATTTTGATGCTTAAAATGTCCCAGTTTTGGTCAGTGGGAACTCATTCAAAATGTCTTTTTCATTCTTTCGGTGCTTTATGGCACAGTGAGACGATCTAGGCCCATCTTTACCCTGCTTGTACTGCAGTAGCCTGAACCAGTCCATTGCTGCCGCAGCCTTCCCCACATCCTCCTTTCCTCACTCAGGATCCAGCATCCTCTACGGCCTACCTCGCTGAGACTCAATTATTCAGGAAGGAAGAGAAGGAGGAAGAAAGATATAGATAGACAAGCAGGCAGACTGACTTTTTAAAAAAATATTCTTCCCGTAGAAACTGGGAAATAAAAAGACTAGTTCACCAATCTTATAGAAAAACAGATACTTGGATAATCAGAAATGATGGATAAACCTCAAATAATTTATTTATTTTAATTTTGGAATGTGTCTTAGTTCATTCGGGCCACTATAACAAAACACCAAAGACTGGGTAGCTTATAAACAACAGAAATTTCTTTCCCTCAGTTCTGGAGGCTAGTAAGTCCAAGATCATGGCACCAGCATGATTACTTTCTGGCGAGGTCTTCTTCCTGATTCAGAGCCGGTGCCTTATCATGTCCTCAATGGTGAAAGGGGCTACAGATCTCTGTGGGGTCTCTTTTATAAGGCACTAATCCCATTCATAAAGGCTCCACCCTCATGACTTCAGTACATCCCAAAGGCCCCAGCTCCTAATACCATCATCTTTGGGGGTTAGGATTTCAACATATAAATTTTGAGGGTTCACATTCAGACCATAGTAGAATGCTTTTGTTTTCTACTGATATTTGAATATGGGTCCATTTTCTGTTTTGAGAATTATGGGGCCGAAAGCAACTTAGGTTCTCCAACTCTTTATCCCACTACTTCTGTGTACTGTCTCCTGATCTAAGAAGCTTCTTATTAAACACACTGTTTGCTGTAATCTTAGAATCAGGCTTGATGAGAAACCATATTCTTCTTTATGCTTTTCTTCCTGACTTCTTTTGATATGAGATGGGTGGTCGGTGCATGGCCTACAGATCAGTTGGCCCTGTACAGAGAAGTCAGCATTCAGTATTTCCCCCTCAGGAAGCCGTGTGGGAAGAGCTACTTTTTGCTCTTCGCTTCGATTGAGAGGCTCTCCCTGTTGCCGCTGTGTTCCGGTTTCCAGGGTCCTTGCTCTTTCTAGGGTTGAAATGCTTTCTTACAGGGTGAGGAGAGAGAATCTGATAGCCCCAGGAAGGAGGTTTGCTTCATTAAGTCTGGAGTCGGTTAAAGTGGCGAGTGGTGAGAAGAGAAGGAATTTGATTGAGACAGGTTGACTTGAATGAAACAACTACTCTTAGACAGCTTCGTGTAACAGAGCTGGTGGGTTAATCTGTTTGTCTTTTCCAGCCCAGTCCTTTAAACTTTAGAATAAAGTTATTGGAGATTGGAACTTTTTTTTTATGTGTTGCAGTTAGGCACATTCCGGATGAATTCTGATTTCACTGAACCATCCCCTAGAAGACTACCGAATTTATTTGAAATCACTGATTTTATGAAGATATAAATATATAGTAGGGATTTAGTAAATGAATCCTAATTTCAGGAATATGGAACTTATGAAACTGAGCAATACTGTGGAATTTGCTGGTAATAAAATAGAAATGTAAGTTTAAATTACGTAAACGATAGATGATTTTCATAACTTTAAAATGGCAAATGGTTTTACTGTTTAACCAGTGCTGAAATTAGTGATTCCTTCTTTACAAACTGAAAGAACTGCAGATTTTTTTTAACATTACAACTATTTTTAGAGGAACTTTAAAAATGTCCCAAATATATTAGAATAATTTCTAATGTAGTACGATGTTTTTTAAAGAAGATATTTTAAAATTTTCGAGTTCATATCAGTAGTAAACTTAAAAATACAGCATTAAATACAATAAAATAAGAAAAAATACTTTATCAGAGTTCCTTTGGAATCGCAGCCACCTCTTCTATTTCATGCAGTTATCTCAAACTCACCGTAACTATGTAGAATCTGGTAAATTCTCTTCTCCGGTTTCAAAGTCACTATTGACTCTTTGTCCTTTTCCTTCTACCTGTAACAAACTGCTGGGCAGTGTTTCCAAGTATCTGACAGCTGGTCTACCTTGTCCTTCCTCGTTGCAGAAATCCTGTCCAAACTACGTTAGAGCTGTGATTATTGATCTCTCCTTACGCCTTTTTTCAGCCTCTCTACCTTTCACCCGGTTCTAAATGCTATTAATAAACTTATTTCCTTTTACCAATCATAGTTCATCCTCTTCAGCTTCCTTTATTTATCCCATAGTTTCATAAGAAACTTTTATTTTTCTTAGACTATCTGCCACTCTCCTCTTGACAATGCCCTCCTAGTTGCTGTAATGCATCAGTCAGAAAACAGCCATTTCATAAGGGCCTACCACGTGTGTACTTGGTACCAGACACTGAACAAGTTGCTGGGAATGTTGTGGCAAATAAAATAAGCATGTCATTGTCCTAGTGGAACTGACAGTCTAGTGGGAACAACAGCTATTAAACGAGTGAGTGCATCTAATTAAATGATTGTAAATGTGTGCAGTGCTTTGGAGAAGAGTGAGAACATATGGGAGCATGTAAAGAGGGCATGGATTCCGCTTGGGGAGCCTGAGGGAGTGAGGTTGAAGCTGAGATGGGAACACTGAGTACATGTTAGCAGGTTGACGTCTGGGTTCAGGAATGTTTCAGGCAAAGAGTGGTCCTTGCTCTTTCCATCATCGCTTTTCACCCTGTCTTCAAGCAAATTCCCATACTTTTTAGCTATGCCGCCTGCTCATCTCACCAGGGTGCTGCTTCCTTCTCAATGGGTTTTTGCTTTTACACTTTTCTGATTTTGTGCTCTCAGCCTATTTTGGAGCTCCTGAGCTCATTGTTCCCCCGTTGTTAGATTAGGATCTGCCAGAAGCAGGTTCTCAAAATCTGATTTGTCCACTGCCTCCTATCCTGTTACTCTCCTCTTCTTTCCTTCCCTTAACTCCTCAGATTTGGTGGAATTTCTGTGGCAAAGAAGCACAAGCCAGTAGTAGGGACCTAAGAAGTTATCTGTTGATAAGGAACCCCTCCCCCAAACTCCTGGATTGTATTGTCAGCAACCTCTCCTCCATCCTAGAGACTTTAAGGCTTCAAGGGGATTGAAAAATATCTCTTATTTAGAGGAAGTTTAGATATTTTGCTTTAGATCATTAAAGGATCCACATATTAGCTCTGAGGTTTTGCATAATCTATAACAGTGCTTTCTCTGTTTATCCAGTACTTCATGTTTTATATTTCTTGATTCAAGTTATACAAAAATTTCAATTTTTATAACCAGCAGTTGAGAACTTTTTAAAGTATATCATATCAGTATTCAGTATCAGTAACACATGTTGTTTACCTGGTAATGTAAGTACAAGTAAGCTTTCAGATACACATCAGCAGAAACAACATTATTGTACTAGTGCAGAGTGGCTGAAGTGTGCTCTCCTTATATTGTTTATTATTTTTTTACTGCAATGCATTGTAACTGGGCAGCTGGTCAAACTGTTTCTTGTAGCCAGGCCCTTTATTGAGCCCTAACCAGTTCTTAGTGGAGAGAAAGAAACATTTTCCTTCACTTGATTTTTCCTTTTTTCTTTAAATATATATATATAAATTTATTAAAATAACTGTGAATATGGAATAAAGACTAATTATAACATCTGTATGTAAACACAGAACAAAACTAAAATAAATTGTAAAATGTAGTATTGACTAGTAGTAGTCTTATCTTTAAGTTCCACCATTTTATTGTTCTAAATAGAGGGTAACACATCTACTGTTTAAAGTTTATATATTTAATTGTACAGTAAAATACATGTTTTACCATTTTAACCATTTTTATGTGTATATTTCAGTAGTGTTAAGTACACTCACAGTGTTTTAAACCAATCTCCAGAATTCTTTTCACCTTGCACAACTTAAAGTCTGTACCCCTTAAACAACAACTTTCTACGACACCCCCAGCCCCTGGCAACCATCATTCTACTTTCTGTCTCTATGAATTTGACTGTTCTAGGTGCCTCATATAAATGGAATCATACAGTATTTGTCTTTTCGTGCCTGACTTATTTTACTTGGTATTGTCTTCGAGGTTCATCCATGTTACAGCCTATGTCAGAATTTCTATCTTTTAAGGCTGAATAATATTCTATTATATATAAATATATATGTATAAATATCACATTTTGTTTATCCCTTCATCTCTTGATGGACACTTGGGTCGATTCCACCTTTTGGCTCTTGTGAATAATGCTGTGAACATAGATGTACAAATATTTCTTTAAGACCCTGCTTTTGATTCTTTTGGGAACTTACCTTATTGGGCCTCAACCTTAGCACAGATATATGTACTCTCTAAATATTTAAACTATGTGGGAGGGAAGGAGAGAAGGAAGGAGAGGATAATCATTCCAGAAATGAGGCAGATATAATCTGTCAGCCATGTAGGTTCTCTCAGTCTGCTTCAGTGTTTCTTGAAGTGTTGTCCATGAACCACCTGCATTAGAATCTCCTGGAATGCTTACTAAAAATTTAGAGTTTTAGGCCCTTCACCAGGCTTCAAAAGTCTGAATCTCTTGTGAGACTCAGGAATTTGCACTCCAGGTAATTCCTACACACATGGAAATGTGATATGCGCTGCCCCACTGGCAAGGAGAGATCTCAGAATTGACCTCTGTTTATGCATATGAAGGCCCTGCTCTCTGCTTCTTTCAGCCCCAACTTTCCTTTGGGGCACATTCATCCCAGGCTAGCCCATGACTCGCTTTCTCTTCCACTCCGTCTGTGTATTGTAGCCCAAATGAAAGTTCCATAAATATTGCAAAGGATGGGCAGTCCTGAGTTTGCAACCTTAAGCTTTGATCTGGGCCGGTTCAGGGTCCTTCTTGCTCAGGATGTGAACTGGTGATTCACTGTTGCTGTCCGCCTGCTTGCAGTCAGCTGGCCAGAGAAAGGGCCAGGACTTCCTCCCTCAGGCCTTGTGGTGTTGAGGTTTACCTGAGTTCTTAAAGGGACCAAATTTCTTTTCTTACACGAACATTTTAAATATGACATAGTATATTGTGACCCAATATACTATGTGAGAACAGTCATTTCACACATTTCTATTGTATAACTGAATGACAAATATGACATCTTCAATAAAATCAACCAGCTTCTTTTGCATTTTGAAATCAAATTCTGTCTTCATCTAGTTATCACATTCTGCCACCTTACCATATCCACTATGTGTGGCTTTGCTTCTAATTGTGACCTGTGATTTGTAAGTGATTTATTTTTTTTTAATATCTGCTTTTCTTCAAATAACTTTGGTGTATTTTCAGAAATATTCTCTTCAAACTTTTGTGTGATGTAACAGCATATTTGATATTTGACTTTCATTAAAAGTAATGATACTGACTAATGATATATATTTTTTTCTTTTTTTAAGTGAAAGGAGCCTAATAAGGAAGCTTGTTTTTGTTATAGCTGGCCACCTTTTCCAGTGTGCTCTATACAAATTTCTGTTCCTTAACTGATTTGGTACTCCCATGATTTTTAATTTTGGCTCATTTCTACAACCAGTTTTTGTGATTTTCATTTCTTGGTTGAAATCCCCTCTAGGATGTAAACACTGTGAGGGCAGGGATGGTATTGCTGTGTTCACATGGTGCCCAGCATGACATATGGCATGTGGTAGGTGTTTAACAAATATTTCTTGAATGAATGAAACTTAACTTGAAGCTGATTATATTTCATATACTGCATTTATTATTTCTGCTAGAAACTTGCTTTGCAGTTTTCTGTTACACTACAATTCTTTTATCAATCTAAGAACTCAATTTCAAGAGATTGAGAAGCTTACCTACATAATATCTGATGGGACCAATCGATGCTACAGGATGAAACACCCATTTGGTCTCATGGGCCCACTTATTTTTCTATGTTGAAAACTGGCTGAGCGGAACTCCTAACACCAATCAGTAATTTCACACGTTTATTCTATTGATTGGAAAAGAGACTGAACAGCCCTCAGTGTGAGTGACTTGGCAATGCATCTCCAACCTAGGTTTGCATTATTGGTGATGGATCCATTCCATCATCTTCACCCACAACGGGCAGCACATTTGAATCTTTGTTTCAGGAGACTAGATAACCTGGTAGAGTGTGGCTATATTTTTTTCTGTTTACAAATTTAGGCTTCAGGCTATACACACTGAAAATCCTTTTTATGTCAGTCTGTTTGTTTTTAGCAGAGCCTGTAGAACCTGTTGTCAGTGGACTGCTCAGAGCAGCCCTTTATGGAACTTTCTTTTAGCCGTATCTTGAGATCCAGGGTCAGGAATGGTCACCTCAATTTACCCTTGCAGTATATAAATTTACTCTGATTTAGGGAAGATTAACAAAAAACCTTCAAAGGCCAGTTTGTACAGCATGATACAATATCGCACAAATGTGCGTGTGCAAAATTAATTTGGCCTTTTGGGTTTCTAATCTTTTGGCCTAAAATTAAGAAAGTCTAGGTTTAACTGTTTAACATAGTGTTAAGTACTTAATTGATGTTTTTGGATTGCCTTAAGATTTTCCAGAAAAATTATTACCCATAACTACAAAGTAACAAGACTCAGACCTAAGACATCTGTGGAGTCCCAAGGCAAGTTAATTAAGAGCAGGCCAGGACTGATCAGTGGGTCTGACCTCAGTCAGATTTGCTGGTATTCTTACTTCCCTGAGTAAATGCCTGTAAGTATTCAGTATGACCCAAAGCTTTTCAAGTAGTAAGCATGGTTTTAACTGTGTGATTTTAACAGCAGTCATAAGGTTAAAATCTAACGTGATGCCTACAAATTGTGTATAAATATGTATTAAAATTAAGAGTCACACTAATTTAAAGTAGATTGGCTGTTCTATTGAACCCTTAATTTAAAACTTTCTTTGTATTTTACAACCATTTATAATTCGTTTTATAAGCCCTTAGTGAGTGTGTGTAGAATTATTTTTCTTGTTGCCCCCCCCCCCCCGCACACACACATACATACAGTCAAATCACAGTTTCATTAGGAATGATGCCAGTGTGTTAGTTGTACTCCATCGTTAGCGAATTTTGGGTGTAATAATTTTACACCTGAATTTAGTATGTTCTTGGGGCTATTTTAATTTGCTTTTCTTTAATTCCTGGTCAACTTGAACCTTTTCCTGCATTTGTTTGCTAACTGCCTTCCTCCCTCTACAGCTCAGCTATTCTTATTCTTGGCTCATTTTCTTGTGGGGTTATAAGAATTGTCATCACAATCTTGAGCCGACAGCAACAGGCTCCTGGGCAGAGCCTGTCTTCAGCTATTAGTACTTTTGCTTTCTCTCTGTTCCTCTTCTCTTCATTCTAGTGGAAAATGGGGAGTAAGTTGACAGTAATGGAAAAAGTGGAAGGGAAAACTAAACTGAAGGAGACTTAAATGTAAAGTATATTAAACTGAGTTGGATAACTTCGCTCAAGTTTTGATAAATAATGGGAAGCAGCACATTATGTAATGATTTGGCATTGTCAGCGGACTTGGATTCCAACACCAGGCCTGCCATTCTTAAATGGATACAGTAAAGCCTACCTCACAACGCTGCCTTGAGCACTAAGTGAGATTACATGTGCCGGCCTCTCCTATCACCTCTCCTATGCTGAAGATAACGGCAAAGCTACCTGACAAGGGCAGAATAGCAGTTGACGCTAAGACTTATGACAAAACATTTATCTTGCCCAAACCCTTCTCCCTTCTCTGTAATTAGCATTTACCATGTTCTCATTTAATCTTTATAACAGCTTGTTATGTATCATATTCCCATTTTCCAGATGAGGAAATTGAGGCTCTGAGAAGTTTAACTTGCACAAGGTCATGGATTTGGTAAAGGATTTGGGTCGAGTTCTGTCAGATGCCAAAGGCATTCTCTTGCCACAGTGCCAGGCTGCCTTGTATAATGAGTGTGTGACTGAAGAATGAAAAGGAGTTAATGGAGTGGCCATTCCACTGTTCTTTCCACTACTTCACTTGGTGAATGACTAATAAGCAAGCACTCCCAGATGGTATTTGCATTTAAAAGAGGAGCTCATTAACCCTAATGAATCTCTAATTGGTGGAGAGATTTCTGAGGACTGGGGGTTTCTCCTGTGTCTTCAAGGTGCCTGGCTATCCTTTTCTCCTCTGTAGATTATCAGCTATTCTGGAATCAAAGTTATGTCATAGAATATAGTCACATACTGCTGGTCTGCCTCAAATGCAATTGAATGAATTAACAGGGAGTTGTGAAAAGAATCAACTAAAGAAAATAAGCATGGGTTAGCACTGTGTAAAAGGAATGTTCAAAAGCTAAATAACAAATTTGGCAACGTTGAGGGTCTTCTCAAGAGTCAGGTAACAATAATATATTTCATAATCAATTTCAACTTCAGAAATGTTATATCAGCATTCCTCATATTGTGTTCATAGACCTCTGGAAGATGTTTAATAGGTATCAGGTGAATAAAATGGCTCCCTAGTCAAATACGTTGTGAAAAAAAATTTAAAGTTCCTTTACTGAGGAATTCCTCAGAGCCTTTAACACATTAAAGTACATTGGAAATCAACTGGAAGGGAACACATTCTGCAGGTTTTTCTCATACTTTTGACCACAGAAATATTTTTTCCCTGTGAACCACTTGAAACTAGTGTTTTGTAGACTGCATTCTTAGATATGGAGTTCTAGATAATTCCTCTCTAATTAAAGAAAAGAAAGAAAACAGTTTGCTGTACTCACAACTTTTCCTATGCAGTCAGGCTCCAACCCTGTCCACACCAGCCCATTCTCAGCCCTGTTGGGCTCTAGGGCAGTGCAGTAATAACACCCTTCTTCCCCAGGTAAGATCTGGTCAATTTAGAGGGAGGAAAACACAGATAGAGACCAGTTCTCATCTTTATTGCCTATAAAGCTGGTGTTGAAGAATGTGGCTTCTATCAAGGAGCAAATGTTTTCCTAATCGGAACCCCAGGATTAGATTGAGCTCCATCCAGTTATGGGATATGCTGGGCTGGGACAGGCTTCCTCAAGTGGGAGGAGGTCCCTGTGGAGGGTCAGAGCAGATAGAGCCACGTCTCTCTGTGGTCCTCTCATTCTCAAGAGAAAGGGGAGAGAGAGGGACAGAACCCTGTGCAGCCAAGTACTCCCAAGTTACCAACCCATGGACTGGAGAGTGGGGGGAGGCCTGGGGTGAACGTTAGTAGAGCTTACTCTACACTGAAGGAGGCCTAAGGAGTGAGGGTGCTCCCTCACCGCCCCCCGCAACAAGTCTCCTCTGGGTGACTTAAGCCCTATCTTCACCTAGAGCCCAATCTTTACCATTTCTCCCCTCCCTCCACCCAGTTCACCCACTAGAATGGGATCTTGATGATACTCCAATGACTGTCCCTTTCTTATCTCCTTATGTAACTCAAATATAATTCAGCTTTTTACCCTAGAAACGGTGGAGTACATATATTTTCTCAAACAGAGAGAGAAAAACTACAGCCTGACACCTGTTTTGCAAATGAAGTTTTATCGGAACACAGCCACACTCATTGGTTTATATATTGTCTGTAGCTGCTCTCGGCTACGATGGCAGAGTTGAGAAGTTGGAACAGGGACAATATGGCCCACAAAGCCTAAAATTTTACTATCTAGCCCTTTACAGAAAAAATTTGCCAAACCCTAATCTAATGTATAAATTTCACTTCAGTCCTTTAAGTTCTGAAAGAGTTTCATTACTATGTATATATAGCCTTTTCATTAACTCCCTCTAAATAAAAACGCTTTAAACCAAGAAAATTGCATGTTGCATGGTTGTAGTATAGGAGGGATTTTGCTTCTTGTAGAATTGTTTCTAGCCTTACAAACTTCTGGAAAAGTATTAAGGGGATTGTGTGTTTGCTTTGAAGGCCCGGAAGGAAGGACAGAGGCTTGCTCTGGTCAGAAGTATTTGGCATCCTCAGTGGAAAGGGAAGAGAACAGATAATCCATGGGGCCTATGGAAGAAAAAAGGAGCAGAGAAATGTCTAGGGGCCCAGAGGGTTGGACCAGCACAAGATTCTGCCTTCAAAGCTCCCTTTCAGAGCCCCAGGCTCTTCAGTTCACACACTGTTCTGCAACTCAGAGACTTGATTCCTCCCATCTCAGCCCCCATCATTAAGACCTTCCACGGAATCCTGGGATGCCAGGAGACCCGGATCTGCTCCCACTGTGACTGCCTTCTACCTGGGAGACCTCGGGCTGGTCACTGACTGCCTCTGCCCCTTAGGGTTCACTTGCCTGTAAACTGGAGGGTTGGGAGGATGGGGAGGATGTCTTATTACACCATAGTGAGAGTCAAATGTGCTGTCATAAAAAAGGTTTTATGGATGTAAAGTACTGTGAAAATGTTGGTTGCTTTTGTTCTTTTTAAACAGCTGACTTTCAAATGAAATTTTAGAATCCAGACTTAACTGGTGTTTGAAAACTAAAGTACCTTATTTCACATTTGTCATATGCATCTTCATTTATTGTTACAGTATCCAACTTTCATGTGTGTTATAAAAAAATGGAGAAAATAACTGAATTTTTACCATTATACAATTGTTTTCAAGTGGGAGGGAAAAAACTTCAAAAACTATATTTCTTTGTGACCTGTTCTTTTCTGTTTGTTGTTTGTGTAGTTTTCATTTTGTGCCTTTGTTTATAGAGAATAATCTTGCAGATGGCATATTTCCTTGTAATCAGTTATTGTCCTGTCTGAGTCATCGCCAGAAATGGCATTTCAGTAAATAGTGATTCCATAGTCGCTTCCAGGCAGATGTGTTGTGTGATGTCAAGAACACTGGCTGATAACCTTTCTGGTTATTCAAACAGTAGAGAGAAATGGAGAGAGTTTTGTATAGATACACATCTTGAAATCAGAAAATGGCAAAGGACACACAGACTTTGTGCCGAATGATTTTAGCCAAATACGGTGTTTGTGTGGCTGTGGGTTGGAGCAATAATCATTTGAAAAGGCAAAGAATGTTTCCTGAGTAAATGACCTTTTGTATTGGGTGATACATATTTTCTTATGAACATATCATGCATGTGAATTATTAAACACACCTTGACCTCGTTGTACAGAGACGTGCATTACCTTGGCCGCTCGTGCTGCCATGTTCTCATGCCTATAACCAAGCAAACTAAACTCCTTGTGCATTGGTTCTGCTACCTGTAAACTGGGGGTTGATTATCTTATCCCTAACTATCAGTGAAGAGGGATTTCTGAAAATAAGGCTCATCCTGATATGCCAGTAGTGGTCACTTGAAACAATCACTTAAAAAATCAATCAAAATAGTTTTTGACATCCTTAATGTTGTATTTTAATATATTAAAAATTAGATTGATTTAAGTTTTCATTTAACAAGTATTAATTTTATTATCCTATAGACATAACCCAAAAGTTCCTAGTGCTTTTGTTTAAATATGATTTTTTAGAATCATTAACTGTTTTTAAAATTATGAGTCACTAGTAACATAGTGGTATTTAATAAATTAGCCTTTTAAGTTTCACAAATAAATTTTAGAAGAAAGACACTAACTGTTTGCTGAAATGAAGTTTTTATTACATACCATTTAGTATTATTTTGTCACAGTTTTACAGTCTGGAAACTCTAAAGAGAAGTTCACTAATTTATTCAGCTAGTATTTATGGAACACCTCTTACATGTTGGGGCCCACCCAACAATAATAAGGTTGCACACAGCTGAAAACAAAGCTTATAGGCTGGAATGTGCATTGACGTAGATGGATTTTAAACATTTAAGGGAGTTAGTTTATCTTAAGTAAAATAACTACTATCTTAAGTAAATCAATGACCAATTTAATTCTTGCTTCATGATTTTAGAATTTAACAGAATTTTATTTAGTCCTTTAAAATTTTCATGAGGCTCTTTCTTGAGTGTAGCCATCGGTAAAGTAAACTTTTGCATTTCATATGGAAAAGTTAAGTTTAGCCAAAATTCCTAATCTTTAGTGTCAGCCAAGTTATCACCTACAAATTTTGTAATCTTCACTGTTGTGGACATTCCTGAGCTGGGTTAATTTTATGGGAAGAGCAGTTTACAAATTACTGAATTAGCCTCTCATCATGCTTTAAAGAAGTAGGCTAATTGTTTCTTTACTTACCATGTGTTAATCATAGATCATTAGTGATAATATATTTAAAATAGGCCATTAATAAGTTAAATTATGCTTATACTTACCTAACTGTATTTGTGTTTGCCCTGTGTCATTGGAGCCAGCCTAGTCACCAGCTTCATTTAGTTGTATGACCCACCCACGCTCCAGCCTTAGGAATCAAAGTATTAACTGAAGGCTAATTTATGAATTTGTTCATTTTTCTTTCCTGCTGTAAAGATTGTCTGACATTTGGTTAATTATTACATACAAACATATATATCTGCTCTGAGGCAAATCCACAGGGACACAAATAAAAATTTATAAAGAGTAAACCTTATAAAAAACTAATTTGGAAGACAGTTATTCATATTATAAAGACTTTTAATTTGAAAATAATTTGCCTTATTTTCTTTAAGTTGTCAGCTTTCCTAGCTTATTTGAAATATGACTTGATTTACGAAATGTGAATTTGCTTGATTTTTCCAGAGTAAACCTATAGAAAGCAGGAGACATTTCTGGTTTAGGTTGTATGTTTATGTATTTATGGATGATTTATGAGACCTCTGTAAAATTACTGTTCCTAAAAACTCACTTATTTACTTAGTAACAAAGGAAATAATAGTTGCTTTCATAATTTGAAAAATATAATATCCAAAGATATTTCAAATAAATAGAAGACAGTTTGGCCTCAATGATAAAGTTGTTTTGTTTTTGGTTTTTGCTTTTGCTTTATAGAAGATACAGCAAATGAGCAAAGAGTCGCAGCAAGAGGTAAAAGTTCAGAAGGAGAAGGAGAAGGCAGCCAACTTTTGGAGGTAAGTGAAACTCACTGAGTCCTTTGAGGTGAAACTGAACAGCACTATGCATATGTATTTCTCTGAGGATAGACAGTAACTTCTACTCTATTGCCGTGCAGACAGGTGCCTCGATACCAAGAAACAGGTGATCTGCTGAAAGTCAGGGGCTGGCAGTCCCAGGAATGAGTTCCCAAGTGCTAAGCTTTTCCTTGTGCTGGAAGTGGAAACACCCTGTTGAAAGAAGAGGCATAGAGCACTTGAGTTAAAACATTTGAACTATTTTTGAGTGATTATTTTCTAATACATTTGAATAAATAGATAATATATGAACCTATAGAGAAAGGTTTGAAAATAATCTCTTCAGAACTATATTACATTACCATTTCCAGCACCAAAGTGCACTCCTTGATATCATTCAAAAGAGACTAGGGTATTTGTTCTCTTCCATGTGAGAAAACTATTTGCTCCTTGAGGTACTTGAAAATGTCGTTAGGATACTTTTTTATACTATGTAGAAACATACTAACGTTACTCAATCACTGAATAATCATTCTTAAGACTTAGGGTTCATTGTTACGGTAGACGGGCTATCCATGAATTTCGAAACTTTCTACATGGTGACGCACCTCTACTTATATTCTGCTTGTAGCCCGTGAGGATATTGCCGCATACAAGTAGAGTGAGGTCAGAACCTGATTCATCACGGTATCCACAAAGCCTAGCAGTGTAGGCAGTCAAAGAGGTTTGTTCAAGAATTGGTGGATACAATCATGAATTATAAGTAGAAAGTAATATTTAAAGAAGAGAGATTTTTATTTTTTATGTTCAGATTTTTGAGCAAATATTTTATACTCAAGAAAAAAATTTACTAAAAGAAGTGACACAGTAAGTAAATTGATGTAGAGGAAAAAACGAGTCATCTTTCTCATAAAACTGTGCGTTCGTTTTTTATTCATGCATGCAACAAATATTTCTTAAGCACTGGCTGTATTCAAGGTACTGTGCAGGAGCTGAGTATATAGTAGGGAAGAAAAGCAGCTACAAGGACAAAGAAATATGTCCAGCCTATACATTGAAGCAGCTTGATCTCTTTCATTTATTCAAACATTTAGTGAGTGCTGACCATAGGTAGCATCTTTGATAGAAAATAAACGTTGATGTATTTAAGGTTTGGGAAAGAACCACCAGGATGGTTTAGAAATCATCCATGATAACTTGAGTTTAATGGCCTCACTATGTCATTCATTGGAAATGTCTATGAAACTCGATTATTCTTCAGAGTTGATTCATTGATAGAAAGAACTCTATGAATCAACTCTGAACAATCATTCTTAAAGAAAGAAGCTTTTGAAAACAGATCCTCTGAGATTTGAAACTAGGTCATTATTATGCTACTTTCTAGTCTCTCCATTATACCATCAATTCTTAATAATTATGACTGGATTTATATACTCCTGCTACAACAGATAAAAGCGGCTTCTGTCTGAATAGTTGCTGGGCACTGGCAAGACAGTGTTTGCTCTTAGAGAGCTTACTGATGTAGCAAAACAGAAACAGGGAGAGTAGGGGCCAGCCCAGTGGTGCAGCGGTTAAGTGTGCACGTTCCGCTGCATCGCGGCCTGAGGTTCGCCGGTTCAGATCCCAGGTGCGAACATGGCACCTCATGACAAGTCATGCTGTGGCAGGCATCCCATATATAAAGTAGAGGAAGATGGGCATGGATGTTAGCTCAGGGCCAGTCTTCCTCAGCAAAAAGAGGGGGATTGGCAGCAGTTAGCTCAGGGCTAATCTTCCTCAAAAAAAAAAAAGAAAAAAAAGAAAGAAACAAGGAGACTACATATGAGGCCACACAGTTAAGTCACAGTACAAGAGGATAATACTAAGATACTTTCAGACCGCAGAATTATTTGCCAAATAATCATTTACCCTGACCTTAAGTGTCTAAAATAAATTTTTTTATTCCTTTCCTTTATGAATGCAAAAACAGAAACATTGCTGCGTGTCCTCCGCCTCCCCTCATCCGTACTCTACCTTGGTCAGTCAAGATGAGTCTTATCCCGTCTCAGGGTTTGAAATTCTGTGAAGAGGCCGGTGACTCCCAAAGAGCATCTGCACCTAGACCTCTCTCCTGAGCTCTAGACTAGATCCAACCGCCTACATGCCATTCCCCTTACAAATTTCTAGACAGTTCAGCCTTTGCTTGACCAAAGAAGAACTATTAATTCCTGGTCCCACCACCCAGAAGCTTCTGTCTGCTCAAGTTTTTACCATCTCTCTTCAAAACCCCTGAGGTACCCCTGGCTCTTCTCTTTCCCTCGCACTCCACATGCAGTCTGTCAGTAAGTCCTGTCACCCCACCTCCGGGAATCTGACCCCTTCTCACCATCAGCACTGTTAGAACCCGAATCTAAGCCACCACTTTCATCAGGACTGTCCGCCTCCATTCTTCCCCCTTCAGTCCATTCTCCACACAGCAGAGAGAAATATAAATCACATCACATCCCTCCTTGACTGCAAATCTGCTGGCCACCCACTGTAGCTAGAATAAACGCTAAGCTCCTTACAGTGGGCTACAAGGAGCCCCATGTGTTCTCCAGTCTCATTTCTCTCCATACCCTCAAACCCCATCCCCATCTTACTGCCGCCTTTCTGTGCCTCGATCATGTTAAGCTCTTCACCATCTCAGCCTTTGCATTTGCTATCCCTTCTTCTCTCTTGGCTGCCTCCTTATCATTCAGGTCTTCATTCAAGTGTCACTTTTCATGACTGTCTCAGCTAAAGTATCTCTTCCCCCCCGAGTCACTATCACAAAGCCCTGTTTTATTTCTCCATCAAGTTTATCACTGTCTCAGATTATTCATTTGTTTACTGTCTGCCTCCTCTGACTAGAAGGAAAACAGACTTTCTGTGCCTAGAAAAGTGTCTGGTACAGAGAAGGTGCTCAGTAAATACCTGTTAACTGATCATCTAGATTCCATTTTATGCCATCATCTGTCTGCCAATTTAAAGGCCTAAAAATGTCATTTTTTTGACTCATTTCTCTCACACCCCTTTATCAAATCTGTCATCAAATCCTATTGATTCTACCCCACAAATATCTTCCAAATCTGGTTCCTTATACTCCAACTATGTCCTCTTCTGTTCACGAGACTGTTAGTAGATGAGCAGTCTCCTTCCCAGATCCCTTTCTGAAAAAGAACAGCAGGTTTTGTTATTGCAGGCCCCCCAAAATGCCTTGAAACCTGCATAATAAAGCTTAAAACGGAAATCTTGTTCAAATGTCACCTGCTGTGTGAACACTTTTCCCAGCTCTCCCAGCCAGAGAGAACGCCAGTGTCCTCTTACTACTTGTGTTGTCGTATGACTTCAGTATAGTGTGAGTTCCTTAATTAGCTTTGTAGCCTCAGCCACTAACATAATGTGACACATGCGGAGTGATATTGATGCCTTGTCACTGGTTCCTGGATGGATAAATGAATAAATAAGTGGTCTTCTGCAAATGCTGTCTTATGAGTAAATCTCTTCATTAAATCTGTTTTCCACCTTACATTATAAACACAGTTATTTTTTTCTCACTGTGAAAAAAAAAGTTTTTCTTATATTTTTTATGAGTTACCCATTCAAAAATTTGTTAATTTACATTATTTTTGGCACTCTTACTACATTAGCAAGGAAAAATGTAATGTTTTCAGTTAGTTGTTTAAAAGATATACATCTGATTAAGAAGCTGTAACTATTGTACCTAGCAGGAAAGATTCTCAATATTTTAATTTTTAATGACTATACAAGAAATGTTGAAATATTATTTATTATGAGAACATATTTGGGAAATTAGTATGGGTTCAATAAGCTTAAAAATAACACTCTTAGTTGCCAAAATATAACTCACTTTTCTAAGGACCCTGTGGAGAAAGTGGTTAGCATACCAAAATAGGGTTTTTGGCAACTTCAGACAAACATATAGATTGCTTACTATTTTCAAGGAATTGTTGGACATAGGCTGGAGAGGATATAAAGATATGTAAGACTCCGTGATTATAGAAGCAGAAATTCTCAATCTATTCTTGGAAAAATAGAAAACATCACAAGTCTCTAAAATATAAAGTGGAATAAATAAGTTCCTTAAACCCGGTAACTACAAAGGTAACAGATTTCGATGAAGGAAGAAATATCATTAGGGAGAGTGAAAAAAGGCATTAAGTGAGCTTTGAACCATAAAAGATTTTTTTCTATTTATACAATTAATTTTTATATGATTACGATAAATTCCTATAAAATGAAATCCTTCATTAAGAGCATTTTAGAAAAACAGAAGCAAATCATGGTGTGAAACTACTTTCTACACGTAAATCTCAATGACAGACAATGAAGGGTTAAAACATGAGTGTAACGTGGCCTGTCTACACGAGTTTTAATGGCAGTTAAAATATTTTGTTAAGTAGTCTGTGATATTTTCCTTACACTTTACAGCCCAAGTGTACTTCAGAGCTGTGTTCCTTCTCCAAGCACGGCTCTCTCACCAACATCATGGAATTTCTAACCTCTTGACGAAATATAATTTGAAAAAAGATCTGGTTTGGGCATCAAATAAGTTAATTTTTACGAAGTTGGATTATGAGATATTTTAATACTTTTACACAAAAGACTCTATGAAAAGCAGCATATTTAGTTGCATTAAGTAATTAGTGGGACTTTTTACTTCATGAAACTGAAAATAATATAGCATTCATCCCAGAAAATCGTAAGTTCTCTGTAGGTTTGTCTCTTCTTCACTCCCCGTCCCTAAATATTTAGTTTCTCTCAATGATGATTTTAATCATTTTCTACTGTTTCTACCTTAGCATTCCCTGTATATGATCCCAAAGTGTCATCACCTAAAATAGGATAACTTAAGGAAAGATTGAACTATCTAGTCATCAAATGGTTTCTCTCAAATTGTGCTTTAGTGTGTGTTTTAAGAGCCATTGGTAACTTTTAACAGAATTCATCATGTTTTTGGTGTGTAGGGTGTGAGCTCCTATAAACACATGTTTGGGCTTATTAAAATTAAAGTCATTAGACTCTAGCGCTTGAGGAAAATGTTATAAGTTGGAACTAATTATCCAATTGGAGGATTATCCACCTCCTTCTGTCCCTTCTTTTTTTCTTGTTGCCTTTCTGGGTAGATTTTTGGTAGTGAGTTGTAATGACTTTGCAGCTACTTATTGCCTTCTGCTAGTCTGGGAGCCTGTTACAGCTCAGGGGGATAAACCCACAGATTCATGGGGGGCCAGTTTTGAGTTTTTGCCATTATGACTCATCTCTTCAGGGAATAAACATTACAAGTAAGAAAGTAATTAGTCATTCTTTTCTAATCTTCGGTCATGGAAAGTGTTTTATATTGTGACAACTGGAACTATCTTAGCTACAAATTTACTAGTGGACCTATTCTTTTTGTTTTTGTAGGTGTATTTTGAGACCTCTAAATATGCAAATTTCATTTTTTAATGCAATTTTGATGACTGTTGCTTTTAGATTAAGTGTTTGTTGAAGTTAACTTTCCTATGTTGTTCTACAAAAATTATTTTTTAATTTCCATTTATTTTTGGTCTCCAAATTGAGGAATGTTTATTTAGGTAGTTCTCTGGCCTAAAGATAACAAAATACAAACACAAGCCAGTAAAATACTCCCTACAAAACCACAGCTCCATTTGTGTGTTTGTCTTGAGTGACAACTAATTCACATATGCATATGGAGACACATATAAAATAATAACTAACAGATGGTATAGCTGCAAAGTAGGATTTATAAAGATTATTATCAGCTGGTGGTATTGAGATACTACTGTGGTTATACTGACAGAAGACACAAAAATTATTTTTAATAATAAACTGTGACACTAATATCCCCCCCACCGTCTGTTAACCAAAGTAGCTTATTGCATATTTAATATAAATTTCTTAATGAAGACCTAAAACAATCTTACAGCCAGTTTCTACTAGGAAATTTATTAGACAGCAATTACAAAAACAGTAACTAAGGTAGTGGCGACAACAACAAAATGTTTTCTAAAATTAAGTGTATAATATTAGAATCCCTGGAAAGTAAATTAAGTATTTGGGAGGTTTAATTATTTATTCAAGTCATTTCATTTCAATTATACTTTTCAACCTAGTATACAGTATTTGTAACTTTTTGTGTATTTGTAAATAGCTGAGTTACATGTGGAATTCATAGTTCCGTAACTTAGGGAACAAAAGGTGATTTTTGGAAAAAAGTATGGAAGGCGCATATTAGTGAAACATGTTCACTTTTCTTCTAATGTGTTTTCATACTTCCCTTAGGTCCTTTAGCAGAGCTAAAGGAGGTTTCAGATACTGTAGGGACTAATTTCCTTGTTGCTTTTATTTCAGATCGTCATTACAATGAATGAAAATATTCTTGAGCTTTGTGAATTCTATATGATATAGACTTTGGTTACCACTCCTTAAAAAGGGAAATAAAGTTATCCCATTAAAAACTGAATTCTGTATAGAAAAGAATTGGGGTTGCATGTATAGGAAAAAGGTAACTGGAGAGAGTGATTCTCAAGAATAGTTTCAAGAACAGCAAACATTCATGTACTGGATGCCAGGATTTCAGTTTTAAGAATTTTTTAGTATAACATGGTATATAAGTTTATAAATTTAAAGTATTGAGGTTATAAAGATGATTATGAAACTGTTCATTCTCATAAGATATTCATAGTCCAAATACAGGAATAATGGGTATTGATATAGAAGGCAGTTTAAATTGGTACAACCATTTTGGGGAAGCATTTTGGCAGGAGGTATCAAGAACCATGAAGACGTTAATATACTTTGATAGTAATTCCACTTTTAGGATTCTCTTCTAAGGAAATAATCTTTCAAATCCACAAGAAGTTGTATGTGCAAAAGGATGGCAATCCACTCAATGGAATATCTTTCAGTTTTCATAAATGAAATTTATGATTAGTTTTCAATAAAATGTTGGCTCTTAGTTTCATAATTTCAGTTGAAAATATGAGGTATAAGGTTGTATATACAGTATGTTGCTGCTGTGTAAAAACTGTGCAGAAAAAGATGATGTAATACATGAAAACATTGAGTAGTTGCCTTTGGGATGATAGATAGATGGATTAAATCATTCTTTCCAGTGTTCTGATTTTCCAATTTGTCTACAATGAGTATGTCTTATATTTTAAATGATAGTAAGGTTGGTGGTGAGGAAACAACATATTTTCACTCAAGGGCAGTTTTTGACTAAGAAGAATTATTTTGTATGGCAATAAAAACAGTGGAGCAATCTATTGAGGATGATCTTTAGGATATATGTTGGTACTTTCCTGCCTTGGCTCATTTAGGTTTAAGATCCCTTAATTAGTTGATCACAGAGCACTACATCTGATCATGATTTGTCAAAACATCTGTCCTCTCACCCAGGGGCCTTTCCAGCAGGGAGAAGAGTGAGGTGACTTGGAGGTTATTCTGAACATCTCATTAGAAATCATATGGTCCAAACTTCTCTCATTGATCAACCTGACTGTCAGTGTCATTGTGTCAGTTATAAACTCATATTTTTCTCCCCCCAAAATGTTGTGGGCGACTGGTTTGAACATGTCTAAATTTGTTTAAAAATCTTGCTTTTTACTTTATACCTATGCTGCAGAGACTCTTAGTTTGAAGATATTAATTTCTCCCTTTATAATAATTAGTTTATGAGAATACAATTTCATCAGATGAGTGCGAGGATCTTTGTTTTTTGTTTCTCCTAATATTAAACTCTCAAATTTCTGATTTACTGGGAAGTCAAGCACAGCTGGATTATTGCCCTCTTTATGTCATTTAAACAGTAAATTTAGTTCTTCGATGTGTTTATCCTCCTATGCGAGATACCTTTTGGGAAGATTTTGTAGAGTACGTTTCTCCGGTCTTTATTTTCATTTGAATTACTGGGCTATATAATATAGTAGAAAGTACATTTTTCCTGGACTCCTCTGCTCACCAAGTGTGTGATCTAGGAGAAGTTGCTAAGCTTCTCTTCAGCTTCAGTTCTTAGCCAGTGAAGTAGGTGGATTAGATTCAGCGTCTGAGATCTTTTCCTCCCCAGAAGTTCTGGCTCTTTATGTCTTTGGAAAGTGAATTGGGATTTTGCCACCAAATGCCAGCTTTTATACTGCTACTTTGATGGGGGCGGGGGCGGGGGTGGCGATCTGCTGCATAATGAAGATTTTAGGCATTGATTAATCAAGGCTTCATGCTTGTTAGGACGGAATAGTCCAACAGTCCTTGCAGATAAATTGTCAGACTTCTAAGATCCTTGCTCTTGCTTACAGAGTCTGTCTTGGGAAATGATAAATTTGGCCACTGGTAAAGAACAGTTAAAGCACTGACTTTATTATTTCTTTAAATCTATAAACTTTTGACTTTTATATTTGACAGTCAGATTAGCATAGGTGGTTAATTGCTCAAAACGTTAGCAAGATGAATTAACTTGAGGCATGTGTATCAGCATTTGTAAAGATCTTTTGCGTAACTTCAAATTTGTATTTTTTTTACCACTACATCTTTGTCCTAATTTCACTTTTGCTGGAAAAAATTATAATTGAAAGGTCATAATTCTGGTATTTTCTGGCTTCCATTGGGGTTAACTAGCACACTGAAACATAATGTTCATTCATCCTAGCCAGTGAGGCCAAACTATGTGAGGTGTATGAGAGCTGCCCCTGTTCCCATCCAAAATGCACATATGGTGTGGGTAAGCCAGTAATGTGAGTTTTACGCAATGTTTCTGCTCATGTACACAGTCTGTTGCTCAGCACCAATTATTCCTTGCCAGAAACCCGCTAACCTGCTGCTTTTGTAACTCTGCTTGGTGAAGGTAGGTAGCTTAAAGTGACGATGATGTTGTTTATTTAACTTTAGCAATCTTGGTTTGTTGAAGTTCTATAACTTTGACCACCCACCTCATTTGTTGATTCACTACAATTGATTGCAATTAAAATCAAAGAGCTGGATCCACGTTACTGCATTGCGTGGAGCTACATTAGATCCAATATGTGTGTTTATTATTTGTTTAGGAGGAGGAACCAAAATGTGGAAATCCTGGCTTTTTGCTTAGTGAATCTAGTTTTCTCTCTCCAACTTAGGAATTATTATTTTAAAAACCAGATAGAATAGTCTCTTATATTTTGGTAGTCATTTTGTTGTCATTTTTCCAGTTTTCACTTTTGGAGTTTTCAAAACCACAAAATCAGCAGGGTGAGAGGTCCATGTTGGGAGAACAACTGTTCTCTATTTCCCACAGCCGTCTTTTTTCTAATCCCCTGTTTTTTAATTAGTAGCAAATGGTCCTTATTTTTTCCTCTTTTGGTTCACGTTACAGTTGTAACTTCTTGTGACTATATAGACAGTTTAAATTAAAGCACAACCATATTTATGTTGTCTTCACACAACCAGAGATTCCTTTTTGCAGGATAAATTTCATCTGACTCTTTCTGCAGTGGAAAAGTAGCATGCAGGTATGCATTTGGTCTAATTGGCATTTTCTGAATATTCCAGTTTGTACCTTACTGAGGATCCTTTTTGTGGATATGCTTATGAGAGTGCACCAATGTGACTACATAGAGAAAAATTACACCTTAGTTAAGCTCAGCTAAATTTATGTAGATTTTCCATTTCTGTCCTGACCTAGCAGGCCTCATTCCTTACTGTGTGTCTTTTTGTTTTTCTTTTTAATCAACTTCTGGATTCTTCCTACTCTGTTCAGTAATTGACATTAATTTCCACCCATTCAAAGACTGTTTAATGTCCACTTTTGAGAAGTCATATTCTTAGGAACATGCCTTTGACATGTTGCCTTTTCGTTAAAAAAATATTATAAACAATAGTGTACACCTGCAATTACACAATGTTATAAACCATTATGATCCCAATAAAATTACTTGAAAAAATGATGGGTGTGAATTCATAAATTTTCTCTCACGTCAGTTGTATAATAGAAAGTGTATGTACTAGAACCTTCTAATGTAAAAGCTAAATGCTGTAATTTTTTTTTAAGTAATAGCAACCTACATCTTCTCTGCCTTTTTATGCACTCGGAGAAAGAGGAAAAACCAGTATATACTCTACCTAAGAACCCGGCGACAGTGGACTGAAATAACATTTAATAATAATAAAAAGCCCATGAAAAGTTTCTCAGAACTTCTGAATTGAAAAGAGTCAGTAAACTGTTGCATAATCCTACTTCTTAAGTTGGCTTTGGTTAGAGAATAATTTGAAGAACATGCTGTCTATTTGTTCCTCTAGATATTCTGGGATTTGTTACTAGATCAAACCAGCCCATCAGAGAGCTGTATATTTCTATCTCATTGCCTTAGTCCTGTACAGATTGCCTTCCCTGAGCTGTTTTTCAGCTTGATTGAATAACTCTGAGAAACTGTTGTGTGGAATACACTATGACATTTATTATGGGGGAATTACTAAGACATTGTCTACTACATTACATACTTTCCCCTGTGTGAAGTCCCACTTAGGTCTTCTGATTTCTTACTGCTTTTATACTAACAGAAAATACTTTGTTTTTCTTGAGGTGGTGATATTCTCTTTGTCTCACGGCCATTGTGAATTTTGTATCTAATCACTTCTTCCATTTTCCTTTGGCAGGAGGAGGCTAGGACCTAAATTTACATCTCAGTTTTACTAATTATTTAGGACCTTGTAGGATTTGTATCTGCATACCTTATTTTCCTATCTCATGCTCCTATTTTATATTTTTTCTGGACATGATTTTTAAATTTATTGTGAATCTTATTAGCTGTTTCAGATTGTGTAGAAGAAAGCATTAAAATGTGCACATATGTATATAAATATATTTATGTAATACTTGTATAAAATAAGTTTATATTTAAAATGTGCCTTTTAGTTTAATAGGTTATAAATGGTATACATAACTCCCAATTTTAATTTTCTTTTACAAAAATCATATGTGATAAAATTATACATGAGGTTTTTTTTTACTGTGAGAATGTGTGTGACGCTGGGCACCTTACTTAGCCTCTCTTTCCCATGCCTCAGGCTCACGGATAATCTCCAGTCTAATGTGATTTCTTCGGCGTCCTTGTTGACTGGAGGACACAGGTGAAAGGTGCCTCCTTTCTGGATCATCAACTTTGTCCAGTTGCTTTAGGCAGGGTGTACCTCAGGGACCTGTAACTCTCACTACTTGCCACATCAACCACTTCATGGTCTTTCATGGTCTCCTTCTACATACGCTTTTTTGGGGGGGCGGGTGAGGAAGATTGGCCCTGTGCTAACATTTGTGCCAGTCTTCCTCTGCTTTGTATGTGGAATGCTGCCACCACATGACTTGGAGAGCGGTATGTAGGTCCCGGCCTGGGATCCGAACCCATGACCCCCGGGCTGCTGGAGGGGAGCGTGCAAACTCAACAACCACACTCTACACACACTTTTTTTCATGCTCTAGATATACTTTTTAGTTGGTTTACCAGTTGGATTTTAGATATCAGTATGGAAGACCAAGGCAAAGTGACTACCTAATTTAGAAAGACATTGCCTTGGGAGTAATGGTTCCTTAGAGTAGAGAATTCACAGAACCCCTGCAGTAGCATGGATAGCTGCCAGAACATGAACTTTATCATCTGAGAGACATGGAGCTCGGATTTTAGCTTCACCATGTACCCCAATGGTACCTTTTATAAAGTACTTAGAATCTTAGATCTTCATGTCCCTTTGCTGTAAAATGGGAATGGCAATACTTACCTTGCAGCGTTACAGTAAGAATTCAGTGAGTCAACATATAATATTATGTCTATATACACAGTGTCTGACATAAACTGGACACTTGATAAGTGTTAGTTTCTTTTTAAATTGGAAGGAAATTATGGGTAATGCCTTGAAAATCATGCCAAAGTAAGGTTGAAGGGGTTAAATCAATTTGAAATTGTGCCTAGCTGAGACTTACAGAGACCTGAAAGGCAGTGGCATAAATTTAGAACTTTATTTTTCCAATATGATTAGAAGTCTGGTGGAAGGTGGTGGAAGCATTTTTTCAGGAGCTCAAGTATGTCAAGGCCATTGTCTTATGAGTCTTGATCTTTTCCTCATAGTAGCAAGATAGCTATTGCAGCTCCAGCCATCATATTCACTTTCCAAGAAGTTGGAAAGACAGGGAAGGGAGAATAAAAGTACTTGTGTCCAGAAACCTTCCAAAAAATATCTGACAAGAGTTTTACTGGTCATATTGTGTCACACGGCCACCCCTAGTGGGAAAGGAGCCTGGGAAAGGTTTGTAGCTTGGTACTCCGCTCTCCCAGCAAAATCAGAGCTCAATAATGGGGAGGAAAGGGAAGATGAATATTGGATAGACTGCAAGAAGTCTCTCTTATAGAGATCAACTTATTTTGCTTTTAGAAGCTTCATTTTTCCAACAGTAGACATGAGTAGGGGTGGAGAAGCAGAGAGAAACACCTGTTGGTGATAACTGGATTCTATTTGGAGGGAGGAAGTCTTTGAGTAGTCAAAGGGGGTTGGAAAATAACAAAGGACATGTACTTTATATTATCTTTTGAATCAACGGTAAGCTAGGCATGGTGCTGGTAGGAACTTTATATATATTATCTCATTAATTTTCACAGATGAGGTAGACTATATATTTTATAGAGGAAGAAACCAAAGCAGAAGAATATCGGTTCCCCAAGGTCACACAACCAGTAATGGTAATGGAGCCAGAATTTTGGACTTGCACCTGACTGACCACGAAACCTTAGCTTTGCCCTGTATTGCTTTCCTGCATAACTCAGCAGAAACCTGCTCTTGCACTTTGCTTTTACTTTCCATAGTGCCTTATACTACTGGGGTCCATAATAACTGTATGTTGACTCAATTATTTGTGTACAGAATGAAACTGAGCAGTATATAAAGGATTACTGCCATTGGTTGCTGAAGGTTGTACAGATGAGGCTGGGAGAGGCACAGCTGGTGCCTCTGCCTCATCACCATCACTCAGAGGTGGTGGTGACTGCCTATTTCAGCCTCTAGAGTCAGTAGCACCTAGGGACATTCTTTAGGACAAAAGGAGCAAGCAGCAGTGACCAATCTCAGGGAACCAAAATCCAAAATGGAAAGCTGATAGAATCACTTGGCATGGAGATGGGTATCTTCTCCAGCCAGAAGCCGGGGAATTATCCTTGACTTCCTCTTCTTCCTCCTCTCTCAATTCGGTTGATCACTAAGTCACTTTATTTCTACTTCATCTACCTACCTCACTTATCTGTCCTTTTCTTTCCCTCCCCACTGCAACTGCAGTAGTTCAAGCCTATTATCTCTCACATGGACTATTGCAAAGAGTTTCTGAAATGGCCTCCTGATCCCCACTTTTACTTTCATTCAGTCCATTCGCCCACAGATCTGACCATGAGGTTGCCTTCCTTGATGGCATCAAGGCCTCTTCAGCTGCTTACAGGAGAAAATCTGGTAACTTTTGTGTGATGCACATGGCCCTTCAAGGTCTGGCTCTGCCCCCTGTTTAAACCTCCAGGTGTGTTCTGTGTCACCATACAGTTTCTTACCATGCTGTGGGCACGTTCCTTTCTCCTGGAGTTTGTAGACGCAATTCTCTACTTTTCCTGGAGAGCTTTCTTTCTCTCTCACCCCTTGTGTTCACTTGAAAAATTCCTATTCATCCTTCAAACCTCCGCTGAGATATCTTTTTTCTTTGATGACATCTTTGTGTTCCTTTGGCAGAGTAAAGTCCTCTCTTCTGCTCTCACAGCACCTGTACATGCCTCTGTTGTAGCTCCTTGTGTCATAACCAGGAGTATCATGAAGTGGGAATCCTGGTTGATTCAGCATTGTGTTCCCTGTGCCTAGCACTGTGCATGGCATGTATCAGCCCCTCAATGAATGTTTAATGTTTGATGTTTGCAGAAATGAACATTTAGATTAGACCAAAGACAGAATAACTTGTTGTGCAGTTCATTACTCTAGCCCTAAAATACTGTAACTTTGGACAAGTTCCTTACTTTTTCAGTGCTCGGTTAATGGGAGTATATTTGTAAAACTACGTGTTCTCTCTGAATTTAATTATTCTCACCAGATTCTTACACAGTTCCTCTTAGTTTTTCAGGTTATTTTTAATCACCGCTCAACGATGATCCTAATTCCCAGATCCTAAAGAGGCCCTTAGCTCTGTCATGTGTTATGCCTTTCCTCAAAACTCAGTTGTGTTTTGGATGTTTTTTCTTTTATATTGACTGTTTTGGTATCCATTCCTAACTGAAGACATTTTAAGTGGTATTTTTGAAATTATTCAAAATGTTTTCTCTCTGATTTTTAAGCAGTTGATTCCTAAGTATCTTTTTGTATGTGTTTGGCCCCCTTTAGCAAAAACTGATTAGACTTTGTTGTGCAAAAATTAAGAAGTTGACAAAATAAGTAAATGATAAGCTTCTGAGGATTTTCTTCAAACCGTGAATGTTATTGCTATTTCTCAAGATTTTAATTCCCAATTTTTAATATATCAAATAATGTTTACATTCAACAGTTGCTCATATTAGGCTGTAACTGACAAGTTACAGGTAATTACTGGAAGTATGTAAGATTCTTGAAAGCTAGCATCTTCTCTATCTTGTTTATTGCTGAAACCCCAGTTTACAGAAATAATGCTTATGAATAATAAATATCAAATAAATAGTTGTTGAAGGAAGGAAGGAAGGAAGCAATGGCAGTGGCATTTCAGTTAACCAGTGCTGGGCAGGCAGGACCATGGTGAACTTGCAAGTCCAAAGTCAATAAAAGAATTTCAGCACTTGTACACCATACCTGGAAAGACAGAATCACACTGCAGAAATCACACTTGTGCAAAAGGGCCACTGAATCAGATCAGGAAAAGGTGGGCCATTTTTATTGGATAAATCTCTATGGGTGTTACTTACTTGTTTTTTTAAACTTCTACCTCATGCCTGTTCACATTGAGAACTAAAACCAGTGTTCTGGGCCTTCAGCTTAAATAGTTGTAGTGTTGTTCTGAAAGAGAAATGGATTCAGATTCTTATATAAGGTTATTTAGTTACCAAAAGATCCAATGAGTAACTTTACATTTTTGTTATTGCCTAACTAAAACCTGGTTAATAGATGATAATTCCCTGGTTTCTTATCCAAGTGCGTTTTTGAACTATTGGACCATTTCATTTATTTCAATAAATATTTCTCAAATACCTGTTTTGGGCAAGACTCTCTTGAACATTGTGCTCCATGTCTGAAAATTTCTGAGTTATTGCTCTGTTGAAGATTTGTGGTTAAAAAAATTTCACTGTACTTCTAAAAGCTCATTATTGCAAGATCATGTAAGACGGTTGACTATAACTGAACTCCAGGACTGGAGGCGATGACTGTGTCTTTCAGGGGTAATTGTCACACAAGCAAATTTTAGGGCATCACGAAGCTAACCATCAATTAACTAAATGAATCAGTTAACCATACCACTGCTTTCCTCAATCAAGTTAAGTGTTAACAGAGTTACTAATGCAGAAAGGGGGTGCTATTGGAGAATATGAGATCTGAAAACGATAGAAGAATTATAGGTTAAATTATAGATAAATTATGGATAAAAGCATAATAATTTGAGAATGTTTAGTTTTTCTGACTTTTAAATATATTCTTTAATCTCATAAGTGATTAAGAGGAAAATTGTATTTCAAGATCCTTTTAGGTGTTGATTATAAAATTTATAATTCCATTAACTATTTGGTTTCTAATATATTACCAGTCAAGTCAAAACCCAAACTTGAAATTAAATTATTCTAACAATAAATGAGAGAGAAGCAAAAAATGAACTGACATTCATTTCTTAAAAAAATATTTTATCTTTTAAATTTTGAATATTCAGATTTGAGGATTAAATACTGGCACCTCTCTGTCACTTATTTTTCAACTAATGACCATCCCTGCCTCCGCTCTTTAAAATGGCTTGTTGGGTGTCAGCTTAGCATGCAGGGCCTAAGCTGTCTTTTGTATTTTCATAAGGGCAAAGAGCTTGTTAGCCTGGAATTTAGTGTATTTGGGTACTCATTTGTTTTTAGTTATTCTTTTCTTGAATTTTTGGAACTCTTTTCATGAGGAACCTCCACAATTCTTACCAATTAGTCATAAACCAGTCTGGATTTAGGAGTTACATCATTTACTAGTTTGGAACCCTATTTTGTTCAAATAGCAAAGGGTAAAGATCTGAATATTTCACTGAATGTGGAGATGTGGCTGATAATTAGGCCCTCAGAGAAAAACTAAAACTTCTGAAATTTGTGGCAGGATCAAAAATGTAGACAGGGAAAGCAAGTAGTTTAATATATAATTACTTGTTATTAATGAAAATTAAGCATGACCTTCTTAGGATTCAATTCCTGTTTTGGGTCGTATAGCATTTTTGTGTTTTTACTGCCTTCCTTAACACAGAGAACAAATAACCTCACTAGTGGTTTGAGATTTGACTTGCAGGAAAACATTGGGTAGTAATTAAGCACAAGGCTTTTTTTTTCAGTTTGTGAAATTTTAACTACACTGCCTAATGCGGTCGCTACTTGCCACATGTAGCAACTGAGCACTTGAAATGTGACTAGTGTGAATTCAGATGTGCTGTAACTGTAAAAGACACACCGAGTTTCAAAGACTTGGTATAAAAAAAAAGATTGTAAACTATCTTAGTAATATTTTATGATGATGTGTTACCATGATAATATTCCGGATATATTGGGTTAAAAAAAAAGGGTATTAAAATTAATTTCCCTGTTTCTTTTAACTTTCTTACTATGACTACTAGAAAACTTGAAAACTATAGGTGGTTCACCTTATAGTCTTAGCAGATGATGCCCATCTAATAGGTTAAAAATCCTTCGTATGAATAATGAATGTTAGTTAACAACAGCATATTTGACTCTTCTCTCAGCCTCTTGAACAGTTGGTCCTTTAGGAAGTCCGGGAAGCCCAGTTATCCTTTTGCTCACTTTAAGGGCTGCAGGTCGAAGCTGTTCTTTGGCATTGCCAACCCTGATTCAGGTGACTGATAGCAATTGATAGATAGTTGTAGACGGAATAAATGTCACTTTGTTGTCGCGCAGCCCAAGTGAATGAGCTGCACCTACGGTTTCTCCCTTTTCCACCTCTTCCCCTGATGGCCTTTACATGGTTGTTAATAATCGGTTGATATTAATAGTAACATAAATCTAAATTAAAATAGGTTTTCAAAGACCCAATCATATATTACCATATACCATAAATTATGGCATGTCATAAATTATCATGGCTTATCATCTTATTTACAACCCTGGAATAATATTGTCACTTAATATATTATTATATACTACTACTAATAATAATATCCAAACCAAAAAAGAGTTTTTGTTATTGTGCTTTTATAAGAAACTAACCAAAGCAGAACCTACATGTTGTAGGAGCTGGGGAACAAACAGTTATTAGTAATCAGCCTCTTTTTTTCAGTGAGGTTTAACCATTTCCTTTGTGAAAAAATATAAAATCTGTGTGTACTTTATTTTAAATTTTTAAATTTATGAACTGTTTGACACCAACCTAAAGGGTTTTGGAGCACTAAGATGAGTAGAATGAAGTCACGTTATGTTAGGCAGAAAGAGGAAGTTGGATAAACCTTGATAATAATAAAACCTGTAAAGGTCATTCTGTGAAGATAAATGTAATACTTGAATTAGTCATTTACTGTCTCTAAAAAAGTAGTAAGTTAATCTTGTTCCAAAAAAAAAGGTCTGGGACTGGTAGTTTTCTTTTTAACACCTTTCATCTTAGGCAGTCTTTTGTGTATCATGCATGCAAAGGACCATACCATTAGCATGAAATGAGAGAGTCCTTTTTAAATTTGATGAATAAGGGCTCTTTTTCCTCCAGCTGATATGCATGTAAGGTGGAGGTCTGTCTCTCACCAGCAGACTGTTTGGTATCTACCCTATAAGTAGCGCCCAGTTTATATCTGTATCTTAATGAGGAAAGAGGTCTGGAAATAATAAAAGTGAGCTGAAAGTGCATAAAATATAGCCACAATGCTTTAGTGTCAATGCTGCAAGAATCCCAGTTTTAGACAGTCAGGCTTCCCACCTCGCCCTGGGTTCCAAAGATGGCCGTGTCACCCTATTTTCTGGCAGTCAATTGAGGACATATTAATAAGACCTCGTGAACATGAAAACCTTCTTTGGGGAGGGGGGGTCTCTTTTCTGTCATTTATCACAAAAGTATGCTTTGTTAAAAAAATTTTTTTCTAAGTGTTATCTCTTCAGAAAAATTCTTATGCCTCTATATTCTTGTGGGCTCTTTGCTCCTTAGAAATACTTGTCTTTTAAGTTGAGTATTTATAATGTATCAATGAACATTATTTATTCTTTCTTTAAAAAGTGTTAGTGTTCTGTTTCATTAGTTAGGAGTGAACACTCCCTCCCCCGCTGTATTAAACAACACAGTTTTTAAATTTTAAAAGAGGAGATTCCCAATATTGTTGGGAAAGTTTTTGTAAGTTACTTGTCATTTATGTTTATATTTTTATATTGTTGTGCTTCATAATTCCCTCATGTAGCTAAAACATTTCATATTGCATAAAAGAAACCAAAATGCCACAAATCAGATAAAATAGGTCATTAATTGAGCCAACTTTTTCCCCTTAGGGTACCACCATAACTGGGACTGCCAGATTTAGAAAATAAAAATACTGGATGCCCTGTTAAATTTGAGTTTCAGATAACAGATAATTTTTTAGTATAAGTTTGTCTCATGAAATATTTGGGTCATACTTAGACTAAAAAAATTATCTGTATTTGTAATCTGGCAACTATAACCATAGCTCAGCTCTCATTTACTCACAGAACTCCTGAATCTAGTAAATTCTATGCTTGGCCCTTCTGCACAATGCTGTTTCCTGATCATCCTGTCTCCATCCAGGACTTAGGGATAATAGCATGATACGGGTATAATTCTTTGAAGCCTGAAGTGTGCCAAGCAAATTTTCTCATTTATCTACTTTTGGGGGGAGCGGGGAGATAGGAAGGGGCACACTGTCTTCTCATCTTGCCCACTTCTTATTTTAAAAGAGAAAAAAATGCTCCCTTTTGTAAGTGAATGCTCCCTTTTATAACTTTATAGTGAAAATACTGAGTCTGAAAGCTAAGAGGACACCTACGGCAGAATTCGGATTCTCCTTCACACCTGTCTCTGTTTTTGGTTCACTTAATATGAAATCTCTAGCAGTATAATTACAGATAAAAAACCTTAAAAGAGTGAATTCAGAGAGAACGTGCATTTCCTATGTGCTTTATAAATGTGCATGGCAGGTGGGTGAGAAGTGACCCTTCCAAAATGAACACTGCAGTCCAGATGAAGGATTTAACTTCCCTTCCCGCCCCCTCCTCCTCCACCTCACCCACCACACAGCAGAACCAGGGAAGAACCGCTGAAATGCACGTCCTCATCCCTTGTCATCGGCTTTATTACTAAGGTTTCCTAGGTGATGTTCCTTCCTCCAGCCTCACTCCCTTCCAAAGTGACAGCCAGCAGCGATTTTTCTAAAACATACATCTTACATACCACTGGCTCACCTTCAGTGATAACTTAGCAGATGAAGTCCACGCTGATAGCATGGCATTCAATGCCTTCCTGACCTGGGCTCTGCTTAATTCCCTTTCTTTTACTGCTTTCTCAGCACTTGATGCTACAGCAATAACAAGTATTTGTAGTGCCCCATGCATACCGTGCTTCTTCATATCTCCAGCTTTTTGTGCTTTGCTCCCTCTGACTGGAATGCATATCCTCTTTTGTCTCCCTGGCACAATCCTATTCATCTTTGAAAATCCTGTATAGGCATCATTTGCTCTGTGAGGCTTTTGCTGACCCCCTTCACTGTCCTTAGAGTGAATTCTGCTCTCCTCCTTCAGCTTTCATATACACCTGTGGTATCACGTACATCACAGTGTATTGTAATGGTTTATTTACATGTCTGTCTTCTGTCGAAGTTTGCAAGTTTTTTCAGGACAAAACATTATCGTCATCATCATTTCCAAATCTCTAGTTTCTAGCACAGACCCTAGAAAATAACAAGCACTTGAGAAGTGTTTGAGTGTCTGAAGGGATCCACTGTCCACGGGGTAAAACTTTAGGTAAATCCAATCCCATTGAACTGATCCTGTGCTTTAGCTGCTTGCTACCACAGTTTTGTCCTTTCTTTCACAACAGTTGGTGAATAGAAATGTGACTCTTAATTGTCAACTGAATAGCTCCTCTACCAATGCTGTTTACTAGTTAACTAGGGAATTTCTTGCAGAGTAAATAGAGTACTCCCACAGAGCAGGGTGGTCATGGGCAGCCTTATGTAAAAAAGAAACCTAAGTTTGCCTTAGGCATCCTTTCCCTTCAGGTTCTGTATCTTTCCTTTCATTTTTTGTACCTTCTACCCCCAAGGCTGCCCATCCATCTCTTTGGGGTGGGAAGGAGTCAGAGGATGGGAGTGGGATGCAGGAGGCGGGAGAGAGAGGAAGAGAGTCTTATTATGGTAGCCTGACATTGCTCCTTTCTTGACTAGTCTACATACAGGAAAACTTAACCGTTTTATGTTCTGTCCCCTCAGGGCATACCCAATCATGGAATTAATAAAGTAATTCTCCATCTAAAAATGTCCTGAGTTCAGCAGTTGAGGGCCAATGTAATGGCTCCATGACACCGTCAATACCCTAGACTTCTATCTTTCTGCTCCACTACCTTTAATCTGTGGCTTCCATACACTAGGTAGCATCTTGATTACAAGATGGCCACTGCATCTCCAACCAGAGAAGGAAGGGATTGAGGCAAAAGGAAGCCTCCTTTAAATAGCTTTCCCAAAAGCCAAAAGCCCATCCAACAGCTTTCACTTAAATCTCATTAGCTACCCCTACCAACAAAGATGACTGGGAAATGTTGTTAGCTGAGCACATTGCTATGATACATCTATAACTAAGGCAGAAGGGAAAGAGCCCACTGATACGCAACTAGTGGTCTTGTAACAATTCGAATTAGCGCAAATAATCTGTTATCTTTTGTCTTTATGAGATCATTCAAATAAAAAATATTTATAACTAAAAATCAGTTTATTTTAGTTCTTATTATAATAGAATTTCCTTTAAGATGTAATTATTTTAATGAAATATAAGACTGTTTGGAAAATACGTATAGCATGCCTACTGTTTGCCAAATGCTTAGTGCTATGCTCAGTGCCAAGGATATGAATGAATTCTTTTTGCTCTCACGTGTTTTATCAGTCTAATAGTCCAGGACACAGACACATAAAAATTTAAGTAAGAGTACATTACAGCATATGATTATGTATTGATCATCTAGTAAAAACTAAATCATATAGTATAGACTAAATTCTCTAGGAGAAGTTCAGAATTGAGAGAGTGATCGCTGTGATTACAGTGGCCATGGAAGACCCTCTGCAAAGGTGGGCAATAAATAGATTTGGACAGGCAGACAAGGAGGCTGTCCCCCTACCTTTGACTTGAACACCTGTGGCTTTAGGAAATTTATAGTGATATATTTAATATACTTATATTATTTAAGTATTTTTAGTATTTTAAGATTTTTTAATTTATATTTTAAAAATTGACCTAGGTTTTAACTTAATACATTTATTTGAAGAGAAAATTTCATGCCAATATCATAAATGTAAAACTAACTTTACTTGCCAACTAAAAGGTAACTTAGAAAATGGTAATATTAAAACTTTGAAATACATAATGAAGTAGAATTAGTAAACTTAAATCAAATTAAGTTCTTTAGAAGGGAAGTTGGAACATTCTGTGATCAGTCAGAGTAGTAAAGGGATATTTGGCTCAGTGGCATGCTGTTGAAGACAAAGATGAGATTCTACATCTAATAAGATAATTCTGGTTCTTAGCATTAATGTTAACCAGCAGCAAAAATTCCAATTCACATGTATGTAAAGTTGAAAATATATAAATATATTTAACACCTTCTCTCATAGGTTGTTTGTAGAATCAATTTTTAACCAAAATGGTTTAGATGACTTTTTTTGAGCAAACGTTTGTTTCAAGAAACCATCGTAAGGCCATTTTCAGAGTCATTCTCTTTTTTTGAATGTGTCAGATTATTGGATAACGTTCAAAGAGTGGTGGAACAAAAGACTTCCTTTGCCATTCACCTCTGCCATCTTGTTTGGGAAGATGCAAAAACTTTTTATCCAGTTCAACATATTTTCACTGAATTCTTTAGTTGAGTTTACAACTGCGTGTTTTAGGAAGCAAAGGGGTTTTTGATAGATGCTGGTTGGTAAAGTGGACGAGTGAGGTTAGAATACTGATTCCCAGAGCTCTGGTGTTCTGGATCTGGCATTCAGTGATAAGAATCAAGTTATTATTTATTGCTCTTCTACTATGCTTAGGTACTGTGCTGAGTGCAGTGTGTATATTGTGTACATATATTATATCATTTAGTTCTCTCCATTTTACAGTTGAGAAAACTGACACAGGAAAATCAAATGACTTGCCTAGGTCACTTTTTTATGTGGCTCAAACTTTAATTCAGATGTGTTGGACTCATCCAAACACTTAACTGCCAAGTCACTGAATCAGAATCGCATGCCACAGCTCTGCCTCCGGCTTCCCAGAGCCCCTACTTCTGAGTTCACTGCAGGTGGGTGAATCCCCAGGAGCCCCATCCCTGCTGACCTCCGTGTATATGCACACATGCTTGCACGTGCAGGAGTTGAGGGGCTGCCACTGAAGGCTTTGATTCAGAAAAGAAAGAAGATAGCTCCTGACCTGTCTTGCCCCCCACCCTGCCTTCCTTCTTGCTCATGAAACCCTCCTGAACCGCAGCCTCTCAGTGCTCCTCCTCCTCAGCACTTGCACAGCTAGTGGTCTGAACCCTCACTCCTCAGGAATCACTGACCAGGAGATTAGAGGGAATGATCACTAGAAGTCAGTTGGCACAGATCATCTGGGGCTTTGAATGTCAAATCTAAAAGTCTGACCTCTATTTTATATGTGATTAGAAGGTCACTGACAATAATCTTATCTTTAAAGTAGAGTAGATAAAAATCAGTTTCCTTCGAAACACAAAGATGGAACACTATTATAAGGGATGAAATTTCTAATTATATAATATTGACCATATAGTCATGTCACTTTCTAAGGAAACGTAAGTACGTGGCGGGATCTCTCAGACATTTCTCTTGTTCTTTCTCCTTATAGCAGTTCTTAGCACCAGCACTAATGAGGACTTGGCTTTGGATCTGACAGCTCTCAGTTTTCCGTAACAACAAATTTGGTGATAATGGTAAATTATTTAGGAAATCGATTTTTCCTGATGAAATTTTTCTTTTTTTTATTTTTATTAATGTTATGATAGATTACAAGCTTGTGAGATTTCAGTTGTACATTTTTGTTAGTCATGTTGTGGGTACACCACTTCCCCCTTTGTACCCTCCCCCCACCCCCCCTTTTCCCTGGTAACCACCGATCAGATCTCCTTCTCAATATACTAATTTCCACCTATGAGTGGAGTCATATAGAGATCGTCTTTCTCTGACTGACTTATTTCGCTTAACATAATGCCCTCGAGGTCCATCCACGTTGTTGTGAATGGGCCAATTTCGTCTTTTTTTATGGCTGAGTAGTATTCCATTGTGTATATATACCACATCTTCTTTATCCAGTCATCAGTTTCTGGGCATGTAGGCTGGTTCCACGTCTTGGCTATTGTAAATAATGCTGCGATGAACATTGGGGTGCAACGGACTCTTGAGATATCTGTTATCAGGTTCTTAGGATAGATACCCAGTAATGGGATGGCTGGGTCATAGGGTATTTCTATTTTTAACTTTTTGAGAAATCTCCATACTGTTTTCCATAGTGGCTGTACCAGTTTGCATTCCCACCAACAGTGTATGAGGGTTCCTCTTTCTCCACAACCTCTCCAACATTTGTCGTTCTTGGTTTTGGATGTTTTTGCCAATCTAACGGGGGTAAGGTGATATCTTAGTGTCGTTTTGATTTGCATTTCCCTGATGATTAGCGATGATGAACATCTTTTCATGTGTCTATTGGCCATATTCATATCTTCTTTTGAGAAATGTCTGTTCATGTCCTCTGCCCATTTTTTGATCGGGTTGTTTGTTTTTTTGTTGTTAAGCAGTGTGAGTTCTTTGTATATTATGGAGATTAACCCTTTGTCAGATAAGTGGCTTGTAAATATTTTTTCCCAATTAGTGAGCTGTTTTTTTGTTTCAATTCTGTTTTCCCTTGCCTTGAAGAAGCTCTTTAGTCTGATGAAGTCCCATTTGTTTATTCTTTCTATTGTTTCCCTCAACTGAGGAGTTACAGTGTCCGAAAAGATTCTTTTGAAACTGATGTCAAAGAGTGTACTGCCTATATTCTCTTCCAAAAGACTTATTGTCTCAGGCCTAATCTTTAGGTCTTTGATCCATTTTGAGTTTATTTTGGTGTGTGGTGAAAAAGAATGGTCAATTTTCAATCTTTTGCATGTGGCTGTCCAGTTTTCCCAGCACCATTTGTTGAAGAGACTTTCTTTTCTCCATTGTAGGCCCTCTGCTCCTTTGTGGAAGATTAGCTGTCCATAGATGTGTGGTTTTATCTCTGGGCTTTCAATTCTGTTCCATTGATCTGTGGACCTGTTTTTGTACCAGTACCATGCTGTTTTGATCACTGTAGCTTTGTAGTATGTTTTGAAATCGGGGATTGTGATTCCGCCGGCTTTGTTTTTCTTGCTCAGGATTGCTTTAGCAATTCGCGGTCTTTTGTTCCCCCATATGAATTTTAGGATTGTTTGTTCAATTTCTGTGAAGAATGTTCTTGGGATTCTGATTGGGATAGCATTGAATCTGTATATTGCTTTAGGTAGTATGGACATTTTAACTATGTTTATTCTTCCAATCCATGTACAAGGAATGTTTTTCCATCTCTTTATGTCATCGCCTATTTCTTTCAAGAAAGTCTTGTAGTTTTCATTGTATAGATCCTTCACTTCCTTGGTTAAGTTTATCCCAAGGTATTTTATTCTTTTCGTTGCGATTGTGAATGGGATAGAGTTCTTGAGTTCTTTTTCTGTTAGTTTATTGTTAGTGTATAGAAATGCTACTGATTTATGCACGTTAATTTTATACCCTGCTACTTTGCTGTAGTTGTTGATTATTTCTAATAGTTTTTCTGTGGATTCTTTGGGGTTTTCTATGTATAAGATCATGTCGTCTGCAAACAACGAGAGTTTTACTTCTTCGTTACCTATTTGGATTCCTTTTATTTCTTTTTCCTGCCGAATTGCTCTGGCCAGCACCTCCAGTACTATGTTGAATAGGAGTGGTGAAAGTGGGCACCCTTGTCTTGTTCCTGTCCTCAGAGGGATGGCTTTCAGCTTTTGTCCATTGAGTATGATGTTGGCTGTGGGTCTATCATATATGGCCTTTATTATGTTGAGGTACTTTCCTTCTATACCCATTTTACTGAGGGTTTTTATCATAAATGGGTGTTGGATCTTGTCGAATGCTTTCTCTGCATCTATTGAGATGATCATGTGGTTTTTGTTTTTCATTTTGTTGATGTAGTGTATCACGTTGATTGACTTGCGGATGTTGAACCATCCCTGTGTCCCTGGTATAAATCCCACTTGATCATGGTGTATAATCTTTTTGATGTATTGCTGTAATCGGTTTGCCAAAATTTTGTTGAGGATTTTTGCATCTATGTTCATCAGTGATATCGGCCTGTAGTTCTCCTTCTTTGTGTTGTCCTTGTCAGGTTTGGGGATCAGAGTGATGTTGGCTTCATAGAATGTGTTAGGGAGTTCTCCATCTTTCTCAATTTTCTGGAACAGTTTGAGGAGAATAGGTATTAAGTCTTCTTTGAATGTTTGGTAGAATTCTCCAGAGAAGCCGTCTGGTCCTGGACTCTTGTTTTTGGGGAGGTTTTTGATTACCGTTTCTATTTCCTTACTTGTGATTGGTCTATTCAGATTCACCATTTCTTCCTGATTCAGTTTGGGGAGATTGTAGGAGTCTAGGAATTTGTCCATTTCTTCCAGGTTGTTCAATTTGTTGGCATATAGTTTTTCATAGTATTCTCTTATGATCTCTTGTATTTCATTGGTATCTGTTGTGATTTCTCCTCTGTCATTCCTGATTTTATTAATTTGCGATTTCTCTCTTCTTTTCTTGGTGAGTCTGGCTAGGGGTTTGTCAATTTTGTTAATTCTTTCGAAGAACCAACTCTTTGTTTCATTGATCCTTTCTATTGTCTTTTTTGTTTCAATATCGTTTATTTCTGCTCTTATTTTTATTATTTCCCTCCTTCTACTGACTCTGGGCTTTGTTTGTTCTTCTTTTTCTAGTTCTGTTAGGTGTCGTTTGAGGTTGCTTACGTGAGCTTTTTCTTGTTTAGTGAGGTGAGCCTGTATTGCGATGAATTTCCCTCTTAGGACTGCTTTTGCTGCATCCCAAATGATTTGGTATGTCGTGTTCTCATTTTCATTTGTCTCCAGATAATATTTGATTTCTTCTTTAATTTCCTCAATGATCCATTGTTTGTTGAGAAGCGTGTTGTTTAGTCTCCACATTTTTGCACCTTTCTCTGCTTTTTTCTTGTAGTTGATTTCTAGTTTAATAGCGTTATGATCAGAAAAGATGCTTGATATTATTTCAACTCTCTTGTATTTATTGATGTTTGCTTTGGTTCCCAAAATATGGTCAATCCTTGAGAATGTTCCATGTGCACTTGAGAAGAATGTGTAACCTGCTGTTTTTGGATGAAGTGTTCTATATATATCTATTAAGTCCATCTGGTCTAATTTTTCATTTAATTCTATTATTTCCTTGTTGATTTTCTGTCTGGATGTTCTGTCCATTGGTTTTAATGGGGTGTTGAGGTCCCCTACTATTATTGTATTGTTGTTGATGTCTTCTTTTAGTTCTATTAAGAGTTGCTTTACAAATTTTGGTGCTCCTGTGTTGGGTGCGTATATATTTATAAGTGTTATGTCTTCTTGGTGGAGAGTCCCTTTTATCATTATATACTGTCCCTCTTTATCTTTCTTTATCTGTTTTGCTTTGAAATCTACCTTGTCTGATATTAGTATAGCGACACCTGCTTTCTTTTGTTCATTATTAGCTTGGAGTATTGTTCTCCATCCCTTCACTCTGAGTCTGTGTTTGTCTTTGGGGCTGAGGTGTGTTTCCTGGAGGCAGCATATTGTTGGATCTTGTTCTTTGATCCATCCTGCCACTCTGTGTCTTTTGATTGGGGAGTTCAATCCATGTACATTTAGAGTGATTATTGAGACGTGGGGGCCTACCACTACCATTTTGTGTCTTGTTTTCCGGTTTTCTTCAGTTTCCTTTGTTTCTCGTCCCATGGTTTAATCTGTTCTGATGTAGAGCTGCTACTCTCTGTTGTTGTCCTTCTACTTATCTCCTCTGCTCTTGGTTTTGTAGCCCCTTTCCTTTTTTGGATTTTTCAGGAATGAGGGTTTTCCTGAGGATTTCCTGAAGAGGAGGTTTTGTGGCAATGAACTCCCTTAATTTTTGTTTATCTGGGAAAGTTTTTATTTCTCCATCGTATTTGAAGGATATTTTCGCTGGGTAGAGAATTCTCGGCTGTAGATTTTTGTCCTTCAGATTTTTGAATATATCATTCCACTCTCTTCTAGCCTGTAAAGTTTCTGCTGAGAAATCTGCTGATAGCCTGATGGGGGTTCCTTTGTAGGTTAGTTTCTTTTGCCTGGCTGTCCTTAATATTTTCTCCTTGTCGTTGACTTTTGCTAGCTTCACTACTATATGCCGTGGAGTTGGTCTTCTTGCATTGATAAAGTTTGGAGATCTATTGGCTTCTGTCACCTGAAGATCCATCTCCCTCACCAGATTTGGGAAGTTCTCAGCCATTATTTCTTTGAATAGGTTTTCTGCCCCTTTCTCCTTCTCTTCTCCCTCTGGTATACCTATAATCCTTACGTTGCATCTCCTAATTGTGTCTGATAATTCTCGGAGAGTTTCTTCATTTCTTTTAAGTCTTGCTTCTCTCTCCTCCTCTGCCTGCAACAATTCTATATTGCCATCTTCCAAATTGCTAATTCTTTCCTCCATATTATCGGCCCTACTGTTCAGAGCATCTAGATTTTTCTTAATCTCCTCTATTGTGTTCTTCATTTCCAATATTTCTGTTTGGTTCTTCTTTATCGTATCAAACTCTTTTGTGACATAGCTCCTGAACTCGTTGAGTTGTCGGTCAGAATTCTCTCTTAACTCAGTGAGTATTTTAATGATGGCTGTTTTGAAGTCATCATCATTTAGGTTATATATCTCATTTTCTTTGGGATTGTTTTCTGTGTATTTGTTACTTTCTTTCTGTTCTGGAGATTTAATGTATTTTTTCATATTGCTTGATGATGTTGATTTGTGCCTCCGCATGGAGATAGAGTTTAGTTGCTCCTTTCACTTGTTTCAGCTGCTGCGGTGGGGGGAGCAGCTGTTTATACTTCACCAACCAGGAACCCTGTCCGTAGTTGCTAACTGGGCCTGGGCCCCTCTTCGTAGCCACAGTGGCCCTTTGGATTCCCTCCTCTGCCGTGGGGGCCGTCACAGGGGGGCTTCAGGCTGCAGGTGCCTACTGTTGTTGCCCACCTAGATGCGCTCTCTCCTTGGGGTCTGCAACGGTGTTATGGGCTTTTCCAGCGGCCAAGGGTGGGATCACTTATATTTGTCGCTCCGTTGCTGTTGGCACCCACCAAATCTCACTTGTCCTCCATGGGTCGCAGGAGAGCTATTGGCATCTTCTACAGTCTGTGGTTAGTACACCTAGCTATGCTGCTTTTGCCCTGGGGTCTTCCTGCCTTGTGGCTGGCGGCTGGGTGCCTTCTACTGGTGCTGTGCAGAGGCTTTCTCTAAGGCTGCTGTGAGCCTGTAGGGTTTCCCCCTAGGCTACTAAGCTGGGTCTCTGGAACTCTCTCCAGCCCCAGCTCTCTCCGAGATCTCCGGCAATCCCTAGCCTCACGGGGTGGGCAACGGCAGCTGGGGGTCGCCCCGCCCTCTGGGATTCTCTCCGGGCCTCTCCCGGAGCCGTGACTGCTCAGCGTGGCCCCTCTGCTAACGGCACACAGAGAGTTTTGTCTGCTGCCCGGGCGGAGCTCCAGCGCTTCCCCTCTGGGTCGCCGAACCGCCCTTTGAAAGTTCCCCCAGCCCCGGTCCTCTCCGAGATCTCCGGCAATCCCTAGTCCCACGGGGCGGGCAACGGCAGCTGGGGGTCGCCCCGCCCTCTGGGCTTCTGTCTGGGCCTCTGCCGGGAGCCCTGAATGCTGGGCGTGGCCCCTCTGCTAATGGCAGACAGAGAGTTTTGTCTGCTGCCTGGCAGAGCTCTGGCGCTTCCCCTCCGGGTCGCCGAACCGGCCTTTGAAAGTTCCCCCGCCCCGGTCCTCTCCGAGATCTCCGGCAATCCCTAGTCCCACGGGGCGGGCAATGGCAGCTGGGAGACCTCCGTGCCCTCCGTGTTTCTCTCTGGGACCCTCCGGGCGCCCGGAGCACCAGGCTGGGTCTCCCCGCCAATGGCGGGGAGAGACTCTCCCCGCGGGCTCAGGTGTGCAACTCCAAAGTTTCCCTCTGCGTTTAGGAGTAATTGTAGGGGGTTTAGGTAGGGTTCTGGTCACCTGTTTCCACCGTCGCTCCTCTGTTGTGTTCTCGCTCCTGCCCTAGATGTGCGTGGATCCTCTGGGGTCGCCCGTTGGAAGAAAGCCGCTTGCGGGTACTAGGCTGCCCGTCGGGGTCGGAGAGTTTTCACCTATTTCCACATCCTCCCGGAGGAAAGTTCATCCGCCTTCCGATGTATAGTCGCGTGGGTGTCTCAGACGTCCTGAGATGCTGTCTGGATATCCTTTGTCAAGCGATAAGTGTCCAAATAATTGTAGACTCGAAGGGCGAGAGACAAAGAGGACTACTCACGGCGCCATCTTGGCTCTCTCCCCTCCTGATGAAATTTTTAAATTGTCATTTAATGAACTGCAATCACGTACACGCCTGCATTTAACAGGGTCTAATACTAACAACAATAACTGTCTACAGTTTGGAGGAACAGGTGATTTTATTTGACTTTAATTTTTAAATTTATTCATTCAGCAAGAAATTTTTAAGCATCTACTTTGATCATAGTTTTGCATTATCCCTGGCAATGCAGGAGGGGACTACAAAGACAGTGAGTACAAGTCATCTGAATCTCTGAAAAAAAATTCAAGTTCATTTTACTTTTTATAAATTTAAATAAAGAGAGAAAAGGAAATGCTGAAACCTGAGCTAGACATATATCCGGTGCTTTAGGTCTTAGATCATGGGTCTGGCTGAAATAGCACATTTCATTTTTATTTTAAAGAAAGATACATTTCATATTCTGATATAATTTTAAAAAACAATTTTGTATACTTTTCATTGATGAAAAAAATTTATGATACAAAGGGGTATGTTAATTTTATTGATACTGGTCCTAATAACACATTTGAAAAAACATGCAGTGTCAGCCTTGCGGATGTGCTGGGTCAGGTAGGATTTAGGGACTCGAGTCACATGTGGCTCATCCTTTCTTCACGTTTAATTATTCACCAAGTGCTGTCAGAGAGTCTCTTGTGTGTCCTCTTCTTTACCTCTCCTGTGCCAGGACCAGAGATCAGACCCAGTCATCCCTCATTTGATTTACTACAGAGCCTCCAGACAGATCTTTCTTCCTCCTGACTTTTGCCCTTTTGGTCTATTCCTTGTACACTGTCGGAGTTTTGTACTTAATGAGAAAAGGAAAAAAGAAGAAAGAAAAGAAAAAGTTGTATTTCTGCCTGCCCCTCCCCCCATCAAAATCTAGTGTTACCTGTTACTTAACGAACGTACAGAGCTTAGCATGGCGTCGGCAGTGGGCCTGCAGCTCGAGGCTTCCTCCTCCAGGACGGCATTCCTCCTCGCCCTCTGTGCTAGAATCTACTTCCACGTCCCAAACATGCCTCGTGCTTGCACAGCTCTCCTCTTCCTTCATGTACTGAGTGTGGAATGCCCTTTCTGCAGCAGCCGCCATGGAGCTCAGCCCTGACCTGCAAGCCCAGCCCAGAAAAAGACTGTTTTCCCAGGTTCCCCTATCCGAAGTCAGTTCTCTGTTTTTGGCACTCCCACAGTATATTGATTTTTACCTCTACTAGGCATTTTTAAAAATTTAGTTATATGATGTCTCTCTCTTTCTTTTCCACTTTTCTTTCTTTCTAAACACACGTGTCTTTCTTTTCTGCTCAGGGTGCCCAGTAACTCTGAGACAACTCTGAAGTGTAGAAACACAGTCCTACTGATTATTACCTTCAGCATGTTTTGTTTCTATTTTCCTTGTCGCTGACTTTTTATTTCAATATTTTCTTTATTGTTCTATTGGATGTTGCCTCAAAACCTTTGTAGGAAGCGGTATAGTTGGGCTTGAGTGAATATAAGTAAATGCATAAACCATATATCTGTGAAAGCAGGAACTGTGTCTTGCTCATCTTTGTATCTTCCAGCACCGTCTTCATCAGATAAGTGAATCCAATTGAATTGGAGCATGCTTATATCTCCACGTCTTTATAAGTATCTGCATAGAGAATTTATCATCAGTTTTGATAAATAAGCAAATCACCCAAACATTTTCTGATGTGGTTTTAAGAATATATTTTTTTAATTATACAAAAATAAATCAGGGGCCGGCTCCGTGGCTGAGTGGTTAAGTTCACACGCTCTGCTTCAGCGGCCTGGGGTTTTGCTGGTTTCGATCCTAGGCACGGACGTGGCACTGGTCATCAAGCCATGCTGAGGTGGCATCCCACATGCCACAACTAGAAGGACCCACAACTAAAATACACAACTATGTATTGGGGGGCTTTGGGGAGAAGAAGGAAAAATAAATAAATAAAAACTTTAAAAATAAATTCATAAATCAGGGGCCGGCCCTGTATCCCAGTGGTTGTTTGACACACTCCACTTTGGTGGCCCAGATTCGATTCCCAGGTGCGGACCTGTACCACTGTTGACAACCATACTGTGGCAGCAACCCACATACAAAATAGAGGAACATTAACACAGATGTTAGCTCAGGGTGAATCTTCCTTAAGCAAAAGAAATAAAAATAAAAAAATAAATCAGTCCTAAAATGTATATTTTGTTGTTGTTAAAAATAAGCCCTTATATCTCTCATTCTTAGAGAAGATTTTAAGGTTACTCAAATACTAATGATATACTTCTGCATTTGTAAGGAAGTTTATTTATATTATGTTAGATATTCTCGACTAGTGTAAACTGGATGCTCCTGACTAGTAATTTGACATAAATTCACCACAGTTAGAATTAAGGTAACGTTAATTTTGCTCCATTTTAGTCCCTCACCCCATGTCTTTATGTCCAGCATGTCCTCATCTTAAGGCTGCTATAGCCAGAATATTCTAAGTATCCATCTCTTGCAGAAATGTATTCCTCTTACATTATTTTTAAAAGTACCATCCATTGGGGATGCATCATAGGATTCTCTGTACTTTTTTTTGATTATCTGAAATATTTGATCACAAAATCAAACCAAGGAACAGAACAGTTTCACTTATCAGCTCCATTCTTGATGTTTTAATGTTCCCTTGAATAAAAGAAGTCAAAGGAGTTTTTAAATCACAGGCCAGTTTTCACTATTCTGAAATTTGATTACTTAGGTTTGCATTGATTTTAGGCACATTTTTGCTGATTGTGAACCAGACTCCCCATTGAACCTCCCCGGGGACTGGGCCAGTGTTCCCAGCCAGGGGCTGGCAACACTGATTCCCTATGTGGCTTTTTGACAACTACCTAACTTTCCTGTATATCCTCCTTGACACCGTTGGGATAATCACCTTTCATACCTCATAGGAGTATTCTGAGATTAATTAATGTTTGTAAAGTGTTTTCAGGGTCATGATGAAAGGTATTAATTTGTAAGCACGTGGTATTGTTAGAATTATTAGTAGTAATAGGGATGGTTGTTTAATGCAAATTTTCATGTAAGTGTAGTGTCATATTTTCAAAGGACAATCTCTTTCTTTGTGGCCAGATGTGGATACAATTAACCCTTTACCCTTCATTTTGAAGATACAATTAGCCAATTGTGTATGCAATTAGACGTGTATGCAGTTTTTGCCAGAACAACTAATTACAGTCTTGGTAAAACTCCTTTTGAAAGTGCTGGCCCTTTGAATCTTGACTATCCCTATCTGTGTAATAAGCAATTTGTTCTAAGCATATTTTGGGGCCATGGAGGCTCCTGAATATTGAAGAATTGCTTTTGTGGTTATTGGAGAAAGATTTTACTTTCTTGAAGCCATAGCTTTGTATTTTGCCATCAAGCCCAAAAAGCCTTTCACATAGTTCTGGTTTCAAAGGTTTTATTGATTTTTCTTAATCTTGACATTCAGCTGAAAGATTTTTCCGCAGACTACATTTTGTGAAACAGGTTGTTCTTTTGTAATTTTTTTCTCCCTTGAAAACTCCATTTCCTTTCTGTCTCTAATCCAAACACACCATCTCATATTCTCCTTACGCGCTATATAGTGAGTCAAGAACAGATTGGTACAGACTGACCCTCTTCCCAGATGTGGCCTCATGACACCATTTTACAGGGACTTTTAATCACTATAATGTAAATTCTGTTTACACAGAAGAGTAGAAAGAATACTGAAGAGGACCAGAAAGATACTGTTATATCCGTTTGTCTCCACTGATATCCTGTCATTAAGTGAAAGGGGAATGTTCACTTTTAATAGTACGTTTAAAAACAGCCTCTTTTAAGATGTCTACTCTTTAACGCTTCTCGTCACTGATAATCCTTGAACTCACCTTTGTGTCAGGCACCATCCTACCACCCTGGGAGATTCAGAGATGAGCAAAGCACTCTTTTCATCCTCTAGGAGCTTAGACTAAAGTGTTGAAGATAAGAAGGGTGCTCGGGTCTGCAGACTGCAGTAAGCGCTGTATAAACAAAGTGCTGGGCCAACAGGTGGGAGTGCAGTGGAGCTGGTGGTCACGCTGATCAGGGGCATCAGCAAGAGCCTCTTCGAAGCTGCATTTGAGATAGGACTTGAAGGATAGGTCAACTTGCGATAGACAAGAGGGGAAGTTTGAAAGACAAGAAGGAATGTTTTTGTGTGAGCAGAGGCACCGAGCTGCTGAAACGGAGGCGGGTTGAGGGAAGAGTGATTGGTTTTGCTAGAGTTGTAGCAACCTTGTAAAGGAAGTGGTAGGAGATAAGAATGGAAAGGCAGTGTGGGGCCACATTGGGGAGGGCCCTGAAAGGTAGGTAGAAAAATTTATACTTAAGGGGCCAGGTCCGTGGCCGAATGGTTAAGTTCATGCACTCCGCTGCGGCGGCCCGGGGTTCGGATCCTGAGCACGGACATGGCACTGCTCATCAGGCCACCTTGAGGCGGCATCCCACATCCCACAACTAGAAGGACCTGCAACTAAGATATACAACTATGTACAGGGGAGGTTTGGGGAGATAAAGCAGAAAAAAAAAAAAAAGGAAAAATTTATACTTAATTCTGCTGTCAACATGAAGCCACTATATGGTTTTGATGGAGTGATATGACCAGAGCGGTGATTTAAAATTAAGCAGGCCCCTGCATGCCAGATGAAGTGCAGCAGGGACGGACCAGGGGAGAGGAGATGCCTTCAGAGATGTTGCCAAAATTAACACCAGAGTCATCTCTGGACTCTTAGCATTGGGAGTGAAAAAGAGAGGTACTATACACATGAGGCATACTGCAGAGTTAGTATTTCTTGATATTGGCAACGGTCCTGCCATAAACATGAAGGACAGGAAGGAGCAGGGTCAAGATGACTGGGAAGAAAGAGGGAGTACCTTTCATTGAAATAGGGATGTCAGGAGGGGTCAGATTTAAGAGAGCCAACTCTTGGGAATTACCCCACCATAGCATGTTTATACAAATAGACAAAGATAGCAGGATAGAAGAAAATTAATTCTAGATGTCCAATGTAATGTTTCCAATAAGAATAATGAGAATAATTTTATCTCAACAACAACAACAAAATGGACTTGTATTGCTGGGGCATCCTATTAACATGGCAAATGAGACAATATAAAAGAAAGCTTTAAGAAATTAAACAAATACATTTCTTGGAGCCTATTAAGGTTTATACTATGAGAAACTAATTGGAAAGCTATATCTATATGCTAAATGTCCAAAACACAGCTCTGTATATACGCTTAAAAAACATCTTTAGTCCCTGAAAAGCAGCTTGAACATTGGTGGTTACTTTTTCAAATTTCTATTTGAAATACTTGACATGAAGAAGCCAGAGCAAACGAGATTCTCATATCTAATCTTTGGAAAGTCTGTTCTCCATCTCATTCTGTCCAATGTTGGTTTCCGAGGAGGTTCTCTGGGTAATTTATCATGGCATCAGCCTCAGGAATGTGAAGATCTACCCCAGGATCCCTGCCATCCGTAGATAACCTGATAGGAATCTGTCATCCATAAATTTCCTATCCTCTTTCCAGCCGTTTTACATTTTCAAGCTTCACCAGATCATTGTAACAATAAACCTCATAATTCAGGGAGATATTACCAATTATTAAAAGAAAATGTCTTCTCAACCTTCATTTGTAACATGAAAAGTCTGTAATCTGTATGGTAGAAGCTCTATGCACATGATTTCACTTACCTTTTTCCTCAAGTAATGAGGCATTGTGGAAAAACTGTGAGCTTTAGAACAACATCTAGTTACCTTTCCGTAAAATGGAAAGAACGAAACTTTATCTTTACAGTTGCTCAGGCTGAATCTTTGGAGTTATGCCCACTCCTCTTATCTCTTACCTACATTTGATCCACCAGCAAATTCTCTTGGCTATACCTCCAGATACATTCAGAATCCATCACTCCTTGCCCCCTTCACTGCCACCTAGGTCCAAGCAACCATTATCTTCTACCTGGATTACTGTACAAGCTTCTTAACTCCCTTCTTCCATCCTTGCTGCTCAGCAGGCTACTCTCAACTACTCAAAGGACGTAGTGATTCTTTTCAAACGTAAGGCAGATCAGTTTTCAAGTACAAGCCAAAATCTTTGACCGTAACCTCAGGACCCTACACAGTCTGGTCTCCCAGTAGCCCATTCTACTACCATTTCCATTGTTCACACTGCTTCAACCTCACTGCCTCCTGACTGTTTATACTCCTGCCTCAGAGCTTTTCCATTGGCTGTTCTGCCCTGGAATACCCTTCCCTCATCTCCTACAAGTGTTTGTTCAATTATCATCTTCTCAGGAAAGCCTTTCCTGACTAATTTTATTTAAAATTGTAACTGTCTACTCCAATACCCTCCATCCCTCCTTTCTGCTTTATTTTTCTTTATAGTACCTATCACCACCTACTACTATACAATACATTTCACCTAATTTTATTATACGTCTTCCCAGTGCTTATAACAATGCCTGACATAGTGTAGGTTCTTAGGAACTATTTGTTGAGTCAATGAAAACAGCCATTCTTTTAGGTATTGATTATTAGATTTAATTATACATCAGAACAACACATATTTGCTCAATAAATGTTACCTTCATTCTTTGCCTTTCATTTCTCAAGGCATATAGAGTTGTACATAGTATTCTGAAATCAAATTTAACATAGTTTTTATGCAGAAAAATTATTGTTATTTGTCATGTGGTTCTGGAACTGAACTGCCCTAGTGCCTTCAGAAAGCATTATTCCAATTTTCTGTCCACTCATTCAGGCTTATGAAATCTTCCTGCAATTTATTTGCCTGTTTGAGACTGTACTCCTTAGAAGGTATTAGATAAATGTGACATTTGCAAAAATGTTAGACCAGTCTTGCTAATGGTTTCCAGATGCTTAGACTTAAAATTTTTTTTCCATCTAGATAAATTTGTATCTACTCCAAATTTTTATTTCAATTCCATGAATTATTTTTTAAACAGCTTTTGGGGAAGAAGGCTTGTCAAAAGTTTTTTACCAGTGGAATGTAGTATTTTTTATTAATGATTATTTTCTGATTAAACAATATATGGCTACTTAGAAAATACTTTGTTGGGTACAAAGTTGTTTATATGCATATAAAATACACACACACACATTCAAGGGGGTAAATTATTCAAATATTCTATGTTCTTATTTATGTTTTATTGACCTAAGCTGTTGAAGACTATTAGAAGTGTATTAGTCACTGACCATCATTGTAATTCTATCATTTTCTGTCTGTATTTCTGTGTTTTTGTTTTCCTTTACATATGTTGATCCTGTTGTTTGATGTAACAAGATTTATGACTTCTAAATTTCATTATGGGTTTTGTCTTTTATCAACAACAAAAACATCTTCTATATATATATATATATATATATATATATATTTATCTTCTATATATTTTTTGAAGTATTTTGCTATCACTTTTTATATGACATTTTTATTTTAACTTCTGCTTTCCTTTTGTTTGCCTTTTTATTTTTAATCTTTCTTCGTGACTTCTAGTCATTCACCCATTCCTACTCTCACTGATTGATACAACTCTTCTTTATTGAGGTCCTAGCAATATAGGCATGAACAAGACAGCCAGGATTCTTTCTTATGGAGTTTATATTCTAGTGCAGAGAATTGGGCAAGAAACAAGACCATTCTAATAGTGGTAAGTGGTAGAAAGGAAATAAAGTAGAATTGTGTGCTACCATGACAGGTTGCATAATATAAAAGTCACCTTTTAAGTAACAAAGGAAATTATTTGTCCTTCAATAAAGAGATTTAAAACACATTTATTGAAATAGCTGATAAATGTGATCTTATATTAGTTATTTTAGGGTTTTCTGGGGTTTTTTGCTTCCTTTCAGTTTTTATTCTTTTCATTCCTATGGATAATATCTTGTTTTGTTTGTTTTTTTCTTCAATGATATGGAAGATATTTTTTATTTACATAAGTGATTATTTTTATAGTCTCTAAAAACATTCTATAATCTAAATTTCACCTACCTGTCAAATCTAAGAATTATATTTTTTGTTTTCAGCTTTGTAACATGTAAAATATAATCTTACATACTCCTTCTTACTTACAGTCTTTATTAACATAATCTTAAGGATTGGATTTTATTAATTGTATTGAATAACTCTTCTTAATCTGGTTTCCTATCCACAACTGTTACACTGATTTACCTCTATATTTAACTGCTTACCATCAATCATTGTACAATAATTTTATCTTCCTGAATTTCTTAATTTTGATGTTAAACATCTCTACATAATTACTTTAAAAATAACTTGAATATATTTTTAAGCTCTTGCATATTTAAAACTGGTTTTCTGTTGTCTTTACACACAAATAGTAATTTTACCAGCTATAAAATTCTTATGTCACCATCTTTGGTTTGCTCAAAGCTATACATATCACTCCATTATCTCCTGGGTAGATAATTTTCTTTTCTGTTTAATTCTATAGTTTATTTTCTTTGTCTTTGAAATTTAAAAATTTACCGTATAGGGCAAAGTGTGGATCTCAAGACTGATTTCTTCTTCAGAGTATCCTTTAGGAGTCGTTTAGATCTCAGTTCTCTTCCTTCTGTTCTCTATTTGTCATATTGTCTGTCTTTTTAAATTTGCCATTACATTTTTCAGTTACTTGATGATACCTTTGAAAGGTTCAAGAAAACCAGAAGTCAAGAACTTAGCTTAAATTTTCCTGGGTCGTTTGTATCCCTAGGTTCTGGCAGAAGTGAACATAACTCCCCTGTGGAGGAGTCCCTTTTAACCAGGCCTGAAAGATTCTTACAGATAGAATTCCAAGGAATATTGATTCTTCAGTCAAACTTCACAAAAATACGGGGGCTGGCCCCATGGCCGAGTGGTTGAGTTCGCACGCTCTGCTCCAGGCGGCCCAGTGGTTCGTTGGTTCGAATCCTGGGCGCGGACGTGGCACTGCTCATCAAGCCGCGCTGGGGCGGCGTCCCACATGCCACAACTAGAAGGACCCACAACGAAGAATATACAACTATGTACCAGGGGGCTTTGGGGAGAAAAAGGAAAAAAATAAAAAAATAAAAATAAATAAAAAAAAACTTCACAAAAATACATAAGGAAACAAGGCTGTGTGAGTGAGAGTTAACAAAAACATAGCAGAATCAGATATGCAAGAGACTCAGTTTTTAGTATATCTCATCTAAGACAAAATAGTTATGTTTACTATATTTAAAGACTAAAAGACAGACTTGAAAATATGCTAAGGATCATGAGACTTTTTAAAAAAGATCAAGCATATTTGGCAAAAAACAAATTGGAACATTAGGAATTAAAAATAGTCACTTAATGCACTGGTTGGCATTTAATATATTAGACATAGATGAAGAGAGATTTTATGGGCTAGAAGACAGATCAAAGGAGTTACTCAGAATGTAACACAGAGAGATATAGAAATGCAAAATAATAGCATGCAGGGTGCTATTATATATTATAATAAAACAACATCTAATAATATAATAGCTAATATTATAATGTAATAAAATGAGGAGGTCTAACATGCATCTTAATGGAATCCCAGAGCAGAGGGGTCAAAATCAGAGAATGGGGCAGAGACAATATTTGAAAAGATAGAAGCTAATAACACTCCAAAACTGGTGAAAGATATCAATCTTCAGATTTAGGAAGCCCAAAAAATTCCAAAAAGAATAAACAGAAAGAAATCCACATTAGACTTATAATAGCAAATCTACACAACACCAAAAAACAATGAAATATTTCAAAAGATTGCCTCAAAATCATAACAGAGTTACAGCTGACTTGTCAATAACAACAGTGGAGCCAGAAGGCAGTGACATAGTATCTTCAAAGTGGTAAGAAAATATGTGTCAACGCAGAATTCCATATACAGCAAAAATTTCAAGAATACGGGCAAATAAAGTTATTTTTAGATATGCAAAACCTGCAAGTTCTTTTCAGGTATACAAAACCAAGAGACTCTCTTAAAGGAAATTCAAAATGATGTATTTCAGGCAGAAGGAAAATGATTCCAGATAGAAGACCTGAGCTGCAAGAAGGAATGATGAAAGTGGTTCATATGAGAAGAAATAGTATAAATTCTAAATTCGTGGAGACTTAAAAAGGAATAAAAATATTCAGTCAACCCAAAAGAAAGTAAAAGAGAAGAAAAAGAAAAACAAAGAGCACACATAAGATGGTAGAATAAATGCAGATATGTCAGTCACTATAATATGAGTAAATTAACAAAATCCATTTGTTAAAAAGCAAAGCTTAGGGGCCAGCCTGGTGGTGTAGTGGTTAAGTTTGTATTTTGTATTGCTCTGCTTTGGCAGCCTGGAGTTCATGGGTTCAGATCCCAGGCACAGACCTACACACGGCTCATCAAGCCATGCTGTGGTGGCATCCCGTATACACAAAATAGAGGAAAATTGGCAACAGATATTAGCTCAGGGCCAATCTTCCTCACCAAAAAGAAAAAAAAAGAGCAAAGTTTATTAAATTGATTGGAAAGATAAGCTAGCTTAAAAGAAATCTAAATACAGTATTGTGATTTACATGAAAAATACTAAGGGTAGAGAAAGGTTTAAAAAAAAAAAAGGATGACATAACTACAAATATCATTAGAATAGATTTTAAGGCAAAAGGTGTTACTGGAGATAGAGGGTCACTAGATCATGGTAAAAGGTTCATTTCACCAGAAAATATGACAGTTCTAAAGTTGTATGCCCGTAATAACATAGATGAAAATTATATAAAGTAAAAAACAGACAAAAACCCAAGGATAAAAAGAAAGATCTATCATCAGAGTTGGAGATTCAAATATACTTCTCTTAGTCATTCACTTATCAAATAGCCCAGAGTTCACCAAACTTTGTCTTAAAAAGGGCCATATAGTAAATATTTTAGACTTTGCAGGGCACATATGCTCTCTGTTGCATATTTGTCTTTGCATCATTTCTAGTTCACTGGGCTGTATGGCAGAGGCTATGGGCCAGCTTTGGCCCATGGGCTGTAGTGTGCTGATTGTTGAAATAGACAGTAATAATCAGGAAGGGTGTAAATGATTTGAGCAACAGAATTAAGAAGTTGATGTTGACCACAGACTATATACAGTGGATACTCTTCTCAAGTACACCTGGAACATTTATGAAAATAAGTCACATACTGTACCATAGAGCAAATATCAATAAAATTTTAAAGATTATCTTATAATCAATCAACATTATCCAATCAAGTAATAAAATTAGTACAGCCACTTTTAACAATAATTTGGCATCTCTTCATAAATTGAACATGTGATTCCTTTATGACCCAGCAATTCCACTGCTAGTTGTATAGCCTAGAAGGACTTTTATGACCAGTGGACATGCATAAGAGTGATCACAGTAGTACTATTCATGATAGTCGGAACTGGAGACAATACAAATATCCATCATGCACACAATGAATGAATAAATAGTGCTTATTCATAAATGGGATACTCTAAGAAAGTGAAATTGGATTTAAAACTGCTTCACATGGCAGTATGGAATCTTAACATAGTGTTAGGAGAATAAAGCAAGCCACAGAAAAATAAATATAATTATATGAAGTTCAAAACATGCAAAGCTATATAATATATTGTTTAGAGCTATAAATATTTGTGACACAATTATAAAGAAAAGCAAAGGAAAGATATACACATATTCAGAATATCATTATACGGAAGACCCTAAAGAATCCAACAAAAAACATTTTAGAACTAATTTACAAATTCACTAAAGTTGCTCAATACAAAGTCAACATAGAAAAATCAGTTGCATTTCTATACACTAACAACAAACTATCTGAAAAAGAAATTTAAAAAAATCCCATTTACAGTGGCATCCAACAATAGCATATTTAGGAATACATTTAAACGAGGAGGTGGAAGATCTGTACACTGAAGATTCTAGGACATTGATGAAAGAAATGGAAGAAGACAGAAATTAATGGAAAGATATCCTGTTCGTAGATTGGAAGACTTAATAGATTGTTAAAATGTCCATCCTACCCAAGGCAACCTATAGATTCAGCATAATCCCTATCAAAATTTCAATGGCATTTTTCACAGAAATAGAAAAAACAATCCTAAAATATGTATGGAACTACAAAAGACCCTGAAAAGCCAAAACAATCTTGAAAAAGAACAAAGCTGGAGGCATCACACTTCCTGATTTCAAACTATATTATGAAGCAATGATAATCAAAACAGTATGGAATTGGCATAAAATAGATTATGGACCAATGGAACAGAATTGAGAATTCAGAAATAAACCCACACATATATGGTCAACTAATATTTGACAAAGGAACCAAGAATAGTCAATGGGAAAAGCACAGTCTCTTCAATAAATGGTGTTGAGAAAACTGGATATTCACATGCAAAGAATGAAATAGGCCCCTTATATTATACTGCTTACAAAAATTAAGTCAAAATAGATTAAAGACTTAAATGTGTAAGACCTGAAACCATGAAACTCCTAGAAGAAAACATAGGCAGTAAGTTCCTTCACTTCGGTCTTGGTTTTTTGGATTTGACACCAAAAGCACAAGCAACAGAAACAAAAATAAACAAGTAGGACTACGTCAAACTAAAAAGCTTCTGCACAGCAAAAGAAACCATCATCCAAATGAAAAAGTATCCTAGAGAGTGGGAGAAGATATTTGCAAGTCATATATCTCATAAGGGGTTAATATCCAAAATATATAAGGAACTCATACAACTCAATAGCAAAAAAACCAAATAATCCAATTAAAATATGGACAGAGGACCTGAAAAGACATTTTTCCAAAGAAGACATACAAATGGCCAACAGGTACGTGAAAAGGTGCTTAGCATCACTATTCATCAGGGAAATGCAAATCAAACCCACAATGAGAGGGGCTGGCCCTGTAACATAGTGGTTAAAATTTGTTGCGCTCCAGTGGCCTGAGTTTGTGGGTTCAGATCCCGGGCACAGGCCTACACCACTCATCAGTCATGCTGTGGCAGCAACCCACATGTAAAGTAGAGGAAGACTGGCACAGATGTTAGCTCAGGGCTAATCTTCCTCAGCAAAAAAAAAAGAGAGAGAAAAAACCCACAATGACATATCACATCATACCTGTAGAATGGCTGTTATCAAAAAGACAAGAGATAACAAGTGTTGGTGAGAATGTGGGGAAAAGGGAACCTTTGTACACTGTGGTGGGAATGTAAATTGGTGCAGCCACTATGGAAAACAGTATGGAGGTTCCTCAAAAATTTTAAAAAAGAACTGCCTTGTGATCCAGCAATCCCACTTCTGGGTATTTATCTAAAGGAAATGAAATCAGTTTCTGAAGAGATATCTGCACCTCCATGTTCATTGCAGCATTATTTACAATGGCCAAGATATGGAAAAAACCCATTGTCTACTGACAGAGGAATGGAGGAATGGATAAAGAAAATGTGACATATATATATATACACACACATACACACACAGAATAGAATATTATTCAGCGATAAAAAAAGAAGGAAATGCTGCCATATGCAACAACATGGATGAACCTTGAGGCTATTACACTAAGTGAAATAAGTCAGACAGAGAAAGACAAATACTGTATGATCTCACTTACATGTGGAATCTAAAAAAACTGAACTCATAAAAACAAAGAGTAGATTGGTGGTTGCCAAGAGGTGGTGGAAATGGGGAGATGGATGTTTTGCAAACAAAAAGGATAGCATTTACTTCCTAGTGAGGGAGGGAAAGGAATATGTTGTGGGAGGACACAAAGTAAACTTGAGAGTTCCTAGTGATGCTCTCTTCCAAAACTGAGTGGTGAAATACTTGAGTGGTGCTTGTTATGTTATATTCTTTATGTCTTACACATATTTTAATATATTATCTCCTCATTGTTTAAGAAATGAAATAAAATATACAGCAAGGATGGACACTTTTTTGCGGCATTTTACTATACAGGAGAACAGAGCAATAAAGCGTTAGGACGAGGGAGATAAAAGCTTTTTTTTTAAATAGGAGATGTTACATCATGTTGGATACTAATAGGAGTGATGTAGTAAATAGATGAAAAGTTATAATGAGAACGAAGGGGTAGTTTCAAGGACAAAGTTCTTGAGAAGTGTTGCGGCGTACAAATGGTTTGACCCCAGAGAGAGTTCATCCAACTTAATGAGGGGTGGGGAAGAGTATATGGCACAGTTGCAGGTAGGTTGGTAGATTTGTTGAAAGGAAGTGAAGATGATCTCTAGAGATTCTTAGCCATAAATTTAAAATGAAACTAGTCAACATGATTCTGTGCTTTCCTCCAACCCACGTCCGGCTGCTCAAGTGCATTCGGGTTTGCAGTTGGTATAAAATTGGGTTTAACTGGGGTTGGGATTTTACCAGGTAGATGAAAACCAGGTAGAAACAAGAAGGCAATGGAATTAAAGGTGTATGCAGTGAAATAATTACAGTGATGAAATACAGAATCAAAGTTGGACAAAGAAGGAAAAGACATGATGGTGACCTGGACAACAAAAAGTGGATTGGCCCTCTTTGTGGGGTCACTGAACTGCCAGAGTGCAGCTTCTAGGGGGTGAGGTAGATTGTTAGGAGATGGTAGTCAACATGCACAAAGCAGGAAGTAGAGCTCTGGGGTTAGTAGTTTTATTATTAACCTAAGGTCTAAGATGACCAGGGAAGCACATTGGCTGTTGTGGGTTGAACAAAGAAGATTTTGGAGGGCATGGAACTGAAAGGATGGAGTGTATATTCATGGTTTTCAACTCTGGCTGCACAAAATCTGAGGAGATTTCAAAGAATATTGATGCCCAGGCCCTACTCCAGACTAATTAAATCGGGATCTCTGTGTGTGGTTTCTGGGGAATTGCTATTTTTTAAGAGCTCCCCATATGATTATAATGTGCATTCAGGGTTGAGAACCATAATCTACATGAATGTTGGCATTGCCAAGAATGATCATAGGAGACAGGGTGGAGAAAAGCATGGTGAACTGGGGGAGTATGAGAGGAAGGAGGGATGAATCAGGATCAGTGTCTCCTTGAAGGGCACTTAGCTCAAGTCATTGCATATAGTATGTGCACTCAATAAACAATAACTGCTACTAGTTTTGTATTATCATCATTATTATTACTAATAGTGGCAACAGCAGCAGCATTATCCTGGGAAGAGTCAGATCTTTTATTAAATTTTCAACATGTCCTTACCAAAGGTTAAAAACCACCAATTGTAGATGATCATCAGGGAGGGTTCCTAATAGAGTTTGGGGGAGAAAATCCCTAGATATTGGCAGTATTTTTCTTTTCTTTCTTTCTTTTTTTTTTTTTTTTGGTGAGGAAGATTAGCCCTGAGCTGACATCTGCACTAGTCTTCCTCTATTTTGTACATGGGTCACCACCATGACAGGGCTTGGTGAGTGGTATAGGTCCTTGCCCGGGATCTGAACCCACAAACCCGGGTCACCAAAATTGTGAGTATTCTTAACTAACCTTCCAGAGTAATACTAAAGCAAGGAGGCGCTCCATCCTACCATGGCCTGATTTTGCAGTCTGTAGGCATCAGAAGCCTGCAAGAGTTGGATGCAACTCCTTGCCCTTGGGAGCCAAACAGTCTCCTAATAGACCTTATTTTCTCTCAACAAACCTAAAGGCTAAGACAACTGATGAGCATTTCCCCATTAATAAGAACCTAAAAGGCTGTTAGTTGTGTTTCAGCGTTCCTGTCACCAGAGTGGGAATGGGGAAAGGAGACAGACATTAAACATATAAGACTCTAATATTTTATGTTTTCAAGTTACTTTGTGAGCCTCTTTTACTCTTGCTCCCTCCCCCACAAAGGAAGAGTGTTATTAATCAGGGTAACAGTACTGTTTAAAGATAATGTGTATTTCTAGGTAGTTTAGTGACTCTTCAAGATGTGGTCTCACTAAAGAATGCAAGGAATTCTACGAGGTAGAAACTGACAATGTAACATAATCTTATTTTTGTGTTATTGCATACAAAAGCATGTTTTCATGTAGATTCTCTGGATCACTGGGAAGGCTGGCAGACAAACATCTTAGAAAAGATACTATCAAAGAAAGAATTGGGAAATATTACCATTTGGAACATTCCAGATTCTATTCTAGTCTTAAGAGAATGAAATACATTTCTCCCTTTATATCCACCAGATTTTAGTTTGCTATAAAGAAACGTAACCTCTTATGTTTTATTCCCAATCTTCTCTGTCCTCTATAATAGTTCTTGTCAGCTTGTATTACAAATGAATAAAAGAGCTAATTTAAAAACCTACCATCTTATACAGGAAGGCACACTTTTCTCCATGGCCCTGTATAAAACAAAAATAATGATGACAAGGCTAGATAATGACACCTTACAGTAAAGAACGTAATCTCTGTGCAGTCTCTCTGTTGGGTGTGTTAGGTAAGCAAGGACAATAAAGTAAACGAAAGGTTATGTTTTATAAACCAGTCATCTTTTAAATTCCTTCAGCTGTGCTTCTGTCCCCATTTCACACACGCAATCCCCAACTATTCATTTCCTAATTGTGTAACCCTGAGTGACTTCGCTCTGTGAGCTCCAGCCCTGCCTCTGTAAAATGAGGGTAACTCTCTCTCTGCCTTCTTCACGGGGGTGTTATTAAAAACGAATGAGGTTATGGATGTGGAAATACTTTGTAAATTAGAAACTGCTACACGTAATGCTTTTTGTTGTCATTGTCATTCGTTTTCTTGTGTTGTCATTGCTATATTTCCGATCTAAAAGGTGACCTTTAACTTATTTTGATAAGCATAACCAAGACCTAGACAGGTTTAAAACCTGATTTGCCATCACCAATATGAGCATAAGAACTTAGGACATTTAAAACTTATTATTGTGATCCATCAAAAACTTAGAATGATTTATTGAGGTCTAAAAGAAAAATAGTGCTATATTTTCTGATAACCTGTGGGCATTTCCATGATGCTGTTGAGTAAAATATGGCAAGGCAAATCAAGTTGCCTTTTTATTTTTTGGATGGCTATTGTGTGAATATTCCACTGAGAAGAAAGTTCATTATCTGAGGAAAACTGTTACTATCCTAGGGAAAAAATAAAGAGTACATCTCTTACTCAATACATATTCTTCAGAAATCTTGGTCACTGGAGGTCTGTTGTTTCTTTTAGCCTCTCCTGAGAAAATTCTTTTTTCCCCTTTCAGCAAATACTTCCTAAGCACCTGTTCTATGCCAGGCATGGTTCTGAAGGATGGAGAGAGAATACAATTATGAACAAAATAGACATGGTCCACGCCCTCCCAGAGCTCTCAGTCTGTGGGGGATAAAGGAAGTTACGAAAACCCAATACAGTCTGTCCTGTGACCATGAAAGGGGGTGCCGTGGGCCATCATCTGTTGGGTGAAGAATCTCACCATTTCTTAAATATGGTTCCGTTTAAGATGGCCCATCCCATACAGTCAGCTCTTCAGACAGCAGTCTGGATGCACACATTTAAAAATCTATTTAATGAATCTACTTTGCAGACACTAAATAAAGTCTCCTTGCCACTTTAAGAAAGAAAAACACAAGATGCCATTTTAAGCCCCGACTTTTAAAGTTGAGCACTTGGCTGCAAAGTGTGTAGAAGGTCATTTGCTTTGGCATGCAGGTGTCCCTGTCAGGGCCCACCTGTCTATTCTTGAGATTCACTACCAAAATGAACCTCTTTCTTGGCCCAATTAATTGCTCATTGGGTAGTTCTAGAACTCAAATGATTGCTAAAGAGCAGCAGATTCTTCTGTGAGGAATGGTAAACCTTATTTTAAAATCAAAGATCTTCTGAACTTAGAGTACTTTTCTTCTAGAGCTGTATGTAAATCTCTGTTTCTTTTAACCCATCTCTGCATGGATTGGCAATGAAGAATACTGTTCTTGTTCTTACACATAGAAAATAAATGAAGGGATCAAGTAAACTGCTATACTTGTGGTATTTAATATTATGTAACATTCTATTGAGCGTTATATTTGGATTGAATTCAAACCTGTTCATAAATATGGGCCTAGTAGGCTGCAGATACCTTAAGAGCCTAAAGAAAGGAGGACTTCATAAAAAGTGGCTGTATTTTCTGCAATGAGGGTTCCTTGCCACCTTGTGATTCTCAGATAAAATCCTTTCCACCTAGGAAAAAAGTTCTGGCTTTGGAGCCAGACTGACCTGGGTTAAATCTCACTTCCACAATTTCCTGAATTGACATTATTTGCACAGCTAACATTCCCCGGACCCAGTAATGTCAATTCTGTAACCCCCAAAACCCTGCCTCCCCCAAACCTCAAAAACCAACAGGGGGTTTCCCCCTAACACACACACACACACACACACACACACAAAATTTTGCAAGTTTAAAATTGAGGTTTGCTTATAAGAGTAAACTGAATGAGATGACTAATTCTTGGTTTATGACAAAGTGGTCCTTTCCAGCTTGCCAGTGGGAAGGAATGAACGCTTTCATGTAAGACATGAATACTTATCCTAAATTCATAGCCTTCCTCCACCTGACTGAATGAAAATGCGTGGCTGAAGGTGCTTTGGTGACCAATCTTGTTCCCTCTCTTCCTTCCTCTTAATAAGAGGCTGGCACGGCCTTCCCAGGTGTCCATTATGTGGTCACCTGCAGATAAGATCACCCAGAACCTTCGTCTGAATCTCAGAGTGGGAACTGGTTGACAAGAGGGCACAAATTACACACAGTCCAGATTTTTGCCTTCAACAAGCTCCATGCCATAATCTACCATGTCTCCTCTCAAGGTGCAGTTCAAGGTTTGAATTTCAACTCTCATTTAGGACCTGGTTGTTTTAATATAGCTTGCCTAACTATGCTTCTCTGTTAATTATTTTTAATGTTTTGTTAATACCTCTTCTTAGAGGAGCCAAGAGCCTCTTGCAAGACTGACTTCTGGTGTTAATTCCTTCTCCAACATCACTCTCTCACAGCTGTCATTAATTGACATTCACGTCAAAATGACAGCCCTTCTTTGGGTGTGACTTCACCTAGCATGTGATTATGTGGATTTTTTTTCCTTTTATCTTTTTTTCCATTTTAGTTCAGACTGTAAGTTCTCATTAAAGTTAAATCATAAGAATGCAAGGCTGAATTGTAAGTAGGTAAATTTTTTCTTAGGTATCTACCCTTCCCAGGTTTCTGATCCCTACTCCCCCAAAGTCATGTAAGATGCTAGTGATCCAACTAATATATAAATTCAAACACATTCACGTCAAGTGTTAAGGACCCTTTAATTTACTTCTTTTTTACTTTTAATTTAGAAGCAATTCCATATGCTTCTAAAAAGATTTCAGTTTGCACTAAGAGCTTAATTTGTCAATCTGTTATCTTTCTATGATTTATATTTTAAAATGGTGAAAAACATAGGTGGTTTTTGTTTACTACACAGGAATGTCCATCAAAGGTGGATTTTCAGGCCTCTGTAGTTGGGAACCTTCATAGTGTTGCCATTAAATAAACCACACTGTGTGGACAGCTACTTTTATTAAGCCTGATTTCTGCTAGTGTGCCTCACTTTTAATAATGGAATGCTCCTGAAACATTCTACATAAATTGTTGGAGAATAGACTTCTAGAACTGCACTGTCCCATACGGTAGCCACTGTCTACACGTGGCTACTGAGCACTCGAAATGTGGCCAGTCTGAGTTGAAATGTGCTGTAGGTATAAAATATACAGTGGATTTCCAAGGCATAGTCTGAAAAAAGGAATCTAAAATATCTCATTAATAATTTTTTTATATTGTTTGTTGAACTGACATTTTAAATATATTTAAATAAATATTTATTTATATTTATATTTAATAAAATATGTTTAAAATATATTAGATAAAATATATTGTTAAGGGGCCAGCCCAGTGATGCAGCAGTTAAGTGCACATGTTCCTTCGGCAGCCTGGTGTTCGCCGGTTGGGATCCCGGGTGCGGATATGGCAGCGCTTGGCAAGCCATGCTGTGGCAGGCGTCCCACATATAAAGTAGAAGAAAATGGGCATGGATGTTAGCTCAGGGCCGGTCTTCCTCAGTGAAAAGAGGAGGATTGGCAGCAGATGTTAGCTCAGGGTTGATCTTCCTCAAAAAAAAAAAAATATATATATATGTATATATATTTAAATATACTGTATTGTTAAAAATAATTTCAGCTGTTTCCATTTCCTTTTTTACTGTGGCTAGCAGAAAAATTTAAATTATATATGTGGCTCTCGTTAATTTCTGTTTAACAGGGCTGATCTATGGGGTTAAAGATCCTCTAATCCAAAACCAAATAGAATTCAGAGAAATGAAGGACCCTGCTTTAAGTCACAAGCATCTTAGCATAGTAGTAAAGCTTGAGACTAGAAGTTCCATGCAAATCTTAAGACTATTGCCCTTCTCAGTGATACCAGCTTTTTGTGACTCTAATACTTTAATTGTAAGAGGAAATGTCTGTCCTTCAGAATTCTTCACTGAACCCTTTAGTTAGAGCAAAGACTCTTCCTATAGTGCAAGTAAAACTTGCTTTTACTTTGTTTTATAAATTTGAAATTTCAGTTATTAGCTTTTCTTAAAATGGAGGTAGTTTTCCTTATGACCTTGCAAACAGAACATATAAGGCAGTGGAAATACTTTTTAAATAGATCCAGTAAATACCGTACTAGAGTTTTCAATCTCATTGCACTCTTATAATACAGATACGTCATAAATTTCAAGTCCTTATGGGTTTGCTCTAGGGTTAACACTATCATGTTAGCATCTAACTGGGGAATAATGCTGGTAAGAGTGAGACCTCCAGGCTGTATATTTCCTTGGTAAACTGCTAGGCAACTAGTTATTTTCTCTTGCTAAGCTTTAATACTCTCTGTGTTAGTATTGTGCGAACAGCCTTTATTTGAGCTAACAAATTGCTCATGTGTAGAAAAGTCATCCTGAGTTCAGTTTTTAAGAGCAATATAGTATGGTGTTCTACAGTGTACAGACTGTGACCTTGGACCAGTTATTTAATGTCTGTGCCTCACTTTCTTCGTCCATACATTAGGACATACATGCTACCACTTACCTGTAGGGTGGTTGTACAGATTTGGATGACATGTATGTAAAGCATATATATATGGCATAATATTCCATAGAATCCCGTAGGATCAAATTTATCCAAATCCAAGTAAAAGATAAAAGAGCAAGTGTTTGTTCTTATTTTTAAAATATTTTTAGCTCCTCCCTGGCTTCCCAGAAATCCTCCACCACTGAAGTAAGAGTTCTTGGTCAAATCTGGTTATAAAGACATCTTATTTTCTGTAAATATATAAAAATTCATAATTATTATCTGAGAGATATCACAATCTTTACAACACATAGCTGGAGATATTCTCATTACAAGTATAATATCCATAAAATATCACATTTATGAAATAAAACATGAACAGATGAGACTATGTTAAAAAGCTCATCCAAATGGTACTTGTTTTTTTCCAATTGCGTCAAAAAGAATAAAATACCAGAAATAAATTTAACCAAGTAAGTGAAAGACCTGTACACTGAAAACTATAAGACATTGATGAAGACAGTGAAGAAGACACAAATAAATAGAAAGATAGTCTGTGCTTATGGATTGGAAGCACTAATGTTGTTAAAATGTCCACAATACCCAAAACAATCTCTAGAAGCATTAACATTGTTAAAATGTCGATAGTACCCAAAGAAATCTATAGATTCAATGCAGTCTCTATCAAAATTCCAATGGCATTTTTCACAGAAATAGAAAAAACAATCCTAAAATTCATATGGAACCACAAAAGACCCTGAATAGCCAAAGCAATCCTGAGAAAGAAGAACAAAGCCGGAGGCATCACATCCCCTGATTTCAAACAATATTACAAAACTGTAATAAATAATCAAAATAGCGTTATTGCTATAAAAATACACATAAACCAATGGAACAGAATAGAGAGCTCGGAAATAAACCCATGCATATATGGTCAATTAATTTATGACAAAGGAGCCAAAAATATACAAATGGGGAAAGGACAGTCTCTTCAATAAATAGTGTTGGGAAAAATAGACAGTTATGTGCAAAAGAAAGAAACTGGCCACTTGTCTTATACTATACACAAAAATCAAGTCAAAATGGGTTAAAAACTTGAATGTAAGACCTGAAACCATGAAACTCCTAGAAGAAAACATAGGCTGTAAGTTCCTTGACATTGGTCTTGGCAGTTTTTTAGATATGGCACCAAAAGCACAGACACAAAAGCAAAAATAAACAAGTGGGACTACATCAAACTAAAAAGCTGCTGCCCAGCAAAGGAAACCATTAACAAAATGAAAAGGCAACCTATTGAATGGGAGAAAATATTTGCAAACCATATATCTGATAAAGGGTTAATATCTAAAATATATAAAGAACTCATGCAACTCAATAGCAGAAAACAAACAATCTGATTTAAAAATGGGCAGAAGATTTGAATAGACATTTTTCCAAAGAAAACATACAGATGGCCAACAGAGACCATGAAAAGGTGCTCAGCATCACTAATCATCAGGGAAATGCAAATCAAAACCACAATGAGATATCACCTCACACCTGTTAGAATGGCTATTAGCAAAAGGAAAAGAGTTAAGTGTTAGTGAGAATGTGGAGAAAAGGGAACCCTTTTGCACTGTTGATGGAAATGTAAATTGGGGCAGCCACTGTGGAAAACAGTATGGAGGTTCCTCACAAAATTAAATGTAGAACTACCATGAGATCTAGCAATTCCACTTTCCAGTATTTATCTGAAGAAAATGAAACACTAGCTTGAAAAGATATATGCACCCCCATGTTCATTGCAGCATTATTTATAATAGTTAAGACATGGAAACAATTTAAGTGTCTATTTATGGATGAATGGTTAAAGAAAATGTTATACAGATAATTCACCCATAAAAAAAGAAGGAAACCTTGCCATTTGTGACAACATGGATGAACCTTGAGGACATTATGCTAAGTGCAATAAGTCAGACAGAGAAAGATAAATACTGTATGATCTCACTTATATGTGGAATCTACGAAAAAAAAAAAAAAAAACTGAACTCACAGATACAGAGAACAGATTGGGGTTGCCAGAGGCCGGGGTGGGTGGTGGGAGAAATAGGTGAAGGTGGTCGAAAGTTACAAACTTTCCATTGTAAAATAAATAAGTCCATGTGATGTAATGTACAGCTTGGTGACTATAGTTAATAATACTTGATTGTATATTAGAAAGTTGCTAAGAGAATAAATCTTAAAAGTTCTTATCACAAGAAAAATAAAGTTTTCTGCAAATACGTGTGGTGATGGATGATAACTAGACATTGTGGTGATCATTTCACAATATTCAAATATTGAATCATTACATTATATACTTTGAACCAATATGTCAATTATATCTCAATAAGAAAAAAGGCACTAGACATGCCAATTTCTCTCCTATCTCAGTGGTCATTACTTATTTGTCTATTTTAATGGTCTATTCTCAAAAAAACCCCAGCCCATCCAAATAGTAGGTGGGTGTTTTTTTCCCAATTGGCTTTTCAAAATCATGGTGAAATTTTGATAATCTTTAGTTATGGTTTGGTAACTATACCGGATGCTATTATAACACTGAATTGAATTTTAAAACTTGACATGTATTGAGAGAGTATTGAAACAAATAATTTGCAATTAATAATTATTTCCAGATTTCAAATATTTTAACCTTAACTATGGCAATTGAGTCACATAAGTTTACTCTAGAGGTTTTTCACTTAAAAAATATATATTTGATCACATGCGCAGTCAAAATTCATTATCTTGCTCCCCTTCACGCCCACCACCCATCCCGTTTCTTCTCATTGCCTGCTGTTCCTTCCTTATAACACTCCCCACAGTTGGATTCCTTGTGCTTTGCCCAATTTCCCCTCTGTACTATGATCTCCACCAAAGCAGCACCATGACTATTTATTCCCCACTCTGTCTGGTGCCAAGCATTATGGCAGACATTGAGTTCCTATAGGAATCCCCACTCTGTCTGGTGCCAAGCATTATGGCAGACATTGAGTTCCTATAGGAACTCAAATATTTTTTTGAATAGATGAATGCAGTTGACCTTCTGGTTCCTAATTCATTTCTTTCCTCTGTATCATACTGTCTTAGCCATTCTTATAATTACAATGCATATTTTTTAACTGCAGAAATGAAGGTCATTATTTATACCCGTTTGGCCAAATTTCTTAAAGTGATTTGGTTTGTTTACATGTAGTTAGAAAATTCTTAAAATGTTTTTAGTTGACAGTCATCTTTTGATATGTTTGAGCCAATATGAATTAAGCCAATGAGGAATTTTTTAACTTATTACTAAATGAGGAGAGGAATTCTTAAAAGTTTTTGAACCCATGATATACTATCTGGCATATCATTTTTTTAATTATAATTTTTAACACTTATTATTAATTGACTAAATTATTGAAGCCTCTTTCAGCTTGACTAGTTTCTGTGTCAGTTATTTATCTACAGTAACTTTAACTGAATTTAATAGAATCTGTTATGCCACTAAATGTATCAAAATACACTTTATGGGCAATCAGTGTTTCAGTTTGCTGTCTCAAAGTAAAATGACATAGAATTACTGTTTTCAAAAAGAGAACACATTTTAGCAACTTTAATGCATTCCAGTGAATTTGGTAATTGGGTTGAAATTACACAAATGTGTGGTTTCACTGCAGGAAGTCTCCAGTTCCTACACCAACAGTTGGTCTGGTGTCCAAAATGTTCACAGTTTGGTTAAAATTATGCTCACTACCAAATGTGGTACTTCCACCAAGGAAGATGGTGGTCTCAGAAATGACAACAGAGGATATGCTGAATAAAGCTTACTGTTACTGAAATGTTTGTTAGAAGAAGTTATTTCTCTGAGCATTGTTAAAGGAAGAAAAAGAAGTTTATGAAATCTTGACTGGAATGCTGCCTTGATCCATACCACTTGGGTTTGGAAACCAGGAAATCATTATAAAAATTGTAATTGGCTCTTTTCTTATTTAGTCATCACGCTTAATGGAAAAGACAACTAGAAAGTCAAGCCTGCTTTTAGAATTATTAGGTCAATTATCAGTATTTCTGAAGGAGATTTTTTAAAAAGCTATATATACTCTGGCAATTCTGTTATGTTTTACTGCCAGCTTTATTTAAACTGCTTTCTCAATTTGCAAGGATAATAAAATAATTTCTCTTGTTCTTTGAAAAACTGTATGCCAAATTCTTACAATGATGTTAGCCTGCCTGTTATTTAAGTTATGATTAGATTTTTTATGTTACTTGGATTTCTTAGAATAAAGTATTTCCCTTATGCTGAAATTTAGGCTAATACTGCATGTGGTAGACTTAACTGACTTTTTCAAATTTCATGATAGTTGTCAAGGAATAATAACTAAGGTTTACTGAGTACTTACCGTGTTCCAGGAAGTGTATTAAGGAGCTTTACCAGTGTTATCTCCTTCAGTCATCACAATGATGTTCTAAGTAGGTTTACTTACTCCCACTTTACAGATGAGGAAACTGAGGCATATGAAGATTAAGTAACTAAGGTAACATAAGGTAACTTTTCCAAGATCGCATAGTTTGGGAGCCCTCAACCAGTGTGTTTATATTATCTTTTCTACATTTCAACACAATTCACTGCAAAAGCATTTGTGGGGGTGTGCACATATAAGTTCATCCAGAATAAAATTAAGGAATGTGGCCAAGAGGAAGGCCACCAACCAGGGACTATGGTCTCAGTGGATTATGAGGGGTCTTCTGAAGGAAGGGTAAAGGATAACAGCTCAACACTGTTGAGTAACTTCATTGCTCAACACTGCAATATTCATTCATGCAGTTGCACTTGTTGAGTGTCTACTGTGTGCCAGGTGTTCCACTACATACTGCTCATAGAATACTCATAGAATTGACTGGACAGGAACTCTGCCTCATGGAACTTACATTTTAGGAGGAGACACAGACCAAAAACTAATCTAAAATAAAAATAGGCAGACAGATAAAACTATGTCAGGCCATGATAAATATAGTGAAGGAGATAACCTATGGAGTGAGATAGAGAACAAGTGGATGGGGAATCTACTTTAAGATGGGATGGACAGAGCAGGCCTCTCTGAGGAAGTGGTATTGAAGATGAGACTTAAAGAGTTACGAGGATGTGCTTAGAGTGAAGCAAGGAGTGTTAGATAGAAGTGGGGAGCAAAGGCAAATTGAAATATGATACCTTTTTCACATTCGGACTGGGAAAGATGAAAAAGCCTTTAGTTGTGGTGTGGGCAAAAGAAAACCCTCACACCCAGTAATAAGTCTATACAACTACTCTAGAGAGCAATCTGGCAATATCTAGCAAAGGTGAAGATAATTCTGTATATATACTCTAGAACAGTTTTTTTTTTTTTTAAAGATTGGCACCTGAGCTAACATCTGTTGCCAATCTTCTTGTTCTCTTTTTTTTTGCTGTCTTCTTCTCCCCAACGCCCCCCAGTACATAGTTGTATATTCTAGTTGCAGGTCCTTCCAGTTGTGCTATGTGGGACACTGCCTCAGCATGGCTTGATGAGCGGTGCCATGTCCCTAGGATCTGAATTGGCAAAACCTTGGGCCGCCAAAGCAGAGCGTGCGAACTTAACCACTTGGCCATGGGGCCAGCCCTAGAGCAGTTATTCTTTAAAGGAGTCTTAACAACAATGTACCCCCATACACATTTTTAAGATGTCATAAAAATTTTCTATTATAACTTTAATAGTTGCAAAAGACTGAATTTCCCATGTATTATAAATATTGATATTTAAACATAAAACTATTATATCATTCTTTCAAATATATCCAATGAAATTGAGATCCCATAGCAATTTGATACATGACATCATTAAAAAAACACATGAACAAGCTAACAATCAGAAATTTTACATCATTTCTTTTTCTACCTGAACGCAGATTTCCATCCACTTCCCTCAAAGAATTTTATCCTTTATCTGGAAAGTCTTTTATGGATCACCATACCATATTTCTTAGCAACAAAAAATATTGATATAAATTAATTTTTTTAAAAAAATATATTTACTATGACGATAAGGCCAAATGTTAGAAAATTTCTTCAGCATTATTATTTTAATTATTAGTAGTATATAATCAATCAAAACAACATAAATATATTAAAATTTTTTAAATTATTAGATGTGAAAAGTAAATCTTTTTGGAAGGGCGTCTCAATGAGATGGAAGAGCTTGATTTTTTTCCTTCAATTAGTTCATGAATCTGAGGATACTTATTACTAGAATGAAGCTGACAGTAAAATGAAGAGAAGGAATTGGGCCACTAATAATTACAGGGTAGGAGGGGCCTTACAAAGGTGTGTTAGTGCTTTTTAGGTACATTATATGTAGTAGACTCTACAATATTTCTTTCAAGTTTATGTAAATATTTTAGGTTAAATGAAATTTAAAAATGAATATGGATTTATGATATTCAAAAATATGTCGGCAAAAGAATGAAAATGTTTCTTTTATGAGTCTGATTAAGTGTTTTAGAAAATAATAAACACTAACTATGACCAATATGTATTCTTTTTATTTGAAGATGTAGCTTTTTTCTGTTAAAAGTAAAGGTGAAATTTTCACCACGAACCTACTTTTTGTCTCAATAGATTTGCCTATGCTGAATATTTCATATAAGTAGAATCATATGATATGGTCTTTTGTGACTGGCTTCTTTCACTTAGCGTAATGTTTTCAAGGGCCATCCACGTTGAAGCATGTATCAGTACTTCATTCCTTTTTATTCCTCTATTTGCTAAATAATATTCCATTGTGTGAATATAACACATTCTGTTTACCCATTCATCAGTTGATGGACATGTGGGTTGTTTCTACCTTGTGGTTATTGTGAATAATGCTGCTATAAAAATTTATATTCAAGTACTTTTTTTGAAAGCTTGTTTTTAATTCTTTTGAGTACATACCTAGCAGTAGAATTGCTGAGTCTTACAATAACTCGGTTTAACCATTTGAGAAACTGCCAGGCTGTTTTCCAAAGGGGCTGCACCATTTTACATTCCCAGCAGCAGTGTGTGACGGTTCCAATTTCTCTACCTCCTAGCCAGCAGTTGTTATTTTCTGACTTTTTTATTATAGCCATCCTAATGGGTGTGAAGTAGCTCCTTGTGGGTATCTCATGGTTTTGACTTGCATTTCCTTCATGAGTGATGATGTCAAGCATCTTTCTATGTGCTTATTGTCCATTTGCATGCCTGCTTTGGAGGAATGTCTATTTAAATCCTTTGACTATTCTTTAAATGAGTTGTCTTTTTATTATTGAGTTATAATAGTTTTTTATATATTCTAGATGCAAGTCCCTTATCAGCTATATGATTTGCAAATATTTTCTCCCATTTTGCAGACTGCCTTTTCACTTTCTTGATAGTGTCCTTTGCAGCATACAAATTTATAATTTTGATGAGGTCTAATCTATTTTTTGTCATTGTTGCTTATGCTTTGGTGTCATATCTAAGAATCCACTGCCAAATTTGAGGCCATACAGATTTACCCCTGTGTTTTCTTCTCAGAGTTTTATGGTTTAGCTCTTATAGGACTTTGGTACATTTCGAGTTCATTATATGATGTGATATAAGGATCTAGTTTCCTTTGGTATGTGACTATCAAGTTGTCCCGGAACCATTTGTTGAAAAGACTGTTCTTTCCTCATTGAATGGTCTTGGCACTCTTGTCAAAAATCAGTTGATCCTAGACACATAGGTTTATTTCTGGACTTTCAGTTGTATTCCATTGAATAATATGTCTACCCTTATGCCAGTACCACAGTGTCTTGATTACTGTTGCTTTGTAGTAAGTTTTGAAATCAGAAAGTGTGAGTCCTCCAATGTTGTTCATCTTTTTCAAGATTGTTTTGACAAGTCTGAGTGCCTGGCAATTCCATATGAATTTTAGGAGCAGCTTGTCAATTTCTACAAAGAAATCACCTGGGATTCTGATAGGGATTGCATTGGTTCTATAGAAGAATTTGCAAAGTGTTGCCATCTTAATAATACCATCTTCTGATTCATGAACATGGGATTTTTTCCATTTACTTAGATTTTCAGAGTATAAGTTTTATACTTTTTTGTTAAATTTATTCCTAAATATTTTATTCTTTTTGATGCTATTGTAAATGGACTTATTTTCTTAGTTTCATTTTGGGGTTATTTATTGCAAGTGTGTAGAAATACAATTGATTTTTGTATATAGATCTTGTATCCTGCAGCTTGCTGAACTTATTAGTTCTAATAGTATTTTGATGTATTTCTTAGATTTTTCTATATACATGATCATGTCATCCTCACATTGAGATAGCTTTACTTCTTTGTTGCCAATCGATGCTATTTTTTATTTATTTATTTTTTGATTTATTATTGATTGATTGATCACCTCATTGCCCTGGCTAGAACCTCTAGTAACATGTTGAATAAAAGGAGCAAAAGTGGACATCCTTATCTTGTTCCCAGTCTTAGAGGGAAAGTGTCTAGTCTTTCACCAATGTTACCTTGGTTTTTCTGTAGATATCCTTTATCAGGTTGAGGAAGTTCCCTTCAATTCCTAATTTGTTAAGAGTATTTTCATCATGAAAGAGTATTGAATTTTTTCAAGTGTTTTTTTCCTGAGACTATTGAGATGATAATGTGGCTTTTATTTTTTATTTATTGATGTGTTGTATTACGTTAATTGATTTTCCTTAAACTCATGTAAACTATACTAGGGGACAGTACAAAGCTCATGCTACAAAAAAGCATATTGTCTGTACAAATATCTTTTCAAAAACAAATTAGCTTTTTGAGTTGCAAAATAGAAAACTGAAGGAATAGCATCAATTGGGTAAATTTTTGTGCAAGTGAAAATATTTTTGTTTTCCTCTCAGTGATTGTCTACGCAGAATTTTAAAATTATTTTTAAACTTGTGATTTGCTTTACTTTTTCTAGTTGATGATCCTGATAATTTTTATATCTTCTGAAGCAATCACCATGAAGTTTCTATTTTGAGCTACATCACTTTAATCAATTTTTGTTTAGGTTTTAGTTCAAAGCAATTAAATAAATAGGAAATAAAATACACTCACGGGCTTTTTAAAAATCAGCTGTACACTTTGAGCATGAAAGCACCACTTTTATTTCTGCTCCTTTGGGCATAAATAGTGATGATGTACTTCCCCTTTTTTCCTACATTTAAGGCTCCACCCAGAAGTTTGCAACTATATTGAGACCCGGAAATGTTCTCATTCTCTTTTCTTGCCTGTGATATAATCTCTTAGCATAGTTGGTTCAAGAATCATGTTAAGTAGACCCAGATCATGTGTTTGAGCCTGTTAAAGGCAAAGTATCCTCTCTGTTTTCTGAGAACAGGTTGCAGCCCAGGTTCCAGTCACCTGGCACCTTATTGCCCTTGCTCACCAAGTGCCATAGGCTAGAGAATGTGGACAGTTGAATGCAGTCGGTCCCTGTCACTGGACGGTTGGCCACAGAGGGCTTGTCTCAGGAAAAGTCATCTTCATTGAACAAAGGGCAGTATGTGGTTGCTTGAAGTTCTTAAGTTTAACTGGAATATATTTGGCTAAGGTAAAAAGGTTATTTAAAAAAATATATTATTCAGACATCACAACAGTGTTTTTAGGGATTAAAATAGTCTGAACAGTCTGTAATTTCAGGGTTTCTAAGATCCACATAGAATTAGCATGTGCAGCTGGATATAAAAATGACACAAAATACGACACCTCATGTTTTTTCCCTTTTTTCCCCCCAAAATCAGTGTCTTCCACAGTCCATGTGCTTTTGTTTGCTTGTTTTGTTTTGAAATAAAAAGAAAGTAGTGTCACTAGAAAAGTATTCTACAACCCTTTCTGAAGAAGATACTTTTGCTCTTTAGAAACGATTATACCACATTACTAAGGCATGAAGTGAAGTTTCTTTAGACTGTGTCAGATTTAGAGGCAGCATAGAATAGTGGCTAAAAGTGCAATTCCAGAGTTAGACTGAATTCTCTGTGTTTCAGTACTCCCCATCTGATAAGTAGAGATGAAAATAGTACCTATATTATACAGGAGAAATTAAATGAGATAACATAGGTTAGAACAGTGACTGGTAAATAAGTGCTCATTAAATGTGAACTGATATCTGTGGTAGCAAACATAGGTATTTAATAAAATTAGAATCAGTAATGATTAATATAATTTACTTATTAGTATATATCAGAGCTCATTATCTAAACCCTTATTTCCACCCTCTTGAGTAGACCCTAAGTTATTTAGTTTCTTCAGAGAATTCCCATTATCAACTCACGTGTAAAGAAGGCATGGGAGAGAAAGCAGACATTCTGTTGCACTCTGAGTATAGATTCCATACATTTAAGAACCCTTTCGGAAATTACAGGTGTTTATTTTTAGGCCACTTTGGCAGTTGAAGCCATAGCAATTATTTCTAGAAGGCTAAAGGAAAATCTGTACTAGGTTCGGAAAATGGACTACTTAGAAACTAAGGTGAAATATCAGACCTTTGAAAACTAGCGCTCAGCTTACCAAGAACCACCAAGCAATCGGCTGGGTCCTAGAGAGTGTGATGTTCCTTCTTCCTCCCACCCTTTGAGAGACCTTGCTGTTCCCTGGTTCTGCCATCGTGAAAACCAGGCCAGCCCGTGGTGAAGTCACCTGGCGGCCACAAAGGAACTCTATGAAGCTCTTCGCTGTCACGTCCCACCTTCTGTTTCTGTCCGTTAGCAGATGGATTCTGCGCTTTCACTTCTGACAACCAGTCATTCCCCCCTCCACTGAATTGCTTTCTTTCATACACCTACATCTTTCTTAATCCCCTTTTCTCTACCAGATTTTGCCACGAACTCCAGGAAAATTCTGTGTGTCATCTTGCCATTTATAGAATTAAAACAAAAAATCTTGAAGAACACAACTGTCCAGATTTCCTAGAGACATTTCTCATAATAGAAACTCCACAACTTGAAAGTGCTCCGAAGTACTGTTCTTTACCAGAGTTCAGCTCCTATGACTAAATTTGCTTTTTTCAATCACTGATATTCAAGATAATTTTAATGTTTAATGGTTAATTTAATTTGTTACTCTGATCATAATACTATTATTATAATAATTTTCCTATATATATTTGTAGCAAATATGTAGGATTTCATCTCTATTGTGGAGTCGTTGACCTGAGAAAATACATTGAGTTCTTAATAATTATATCTGTGGTTTTTAGGCCATAACTTGTTAGAACATTGGCACATTTCTGTATTTTTATTTGACTCCTAACTGTTTGTTTGTTATCAAGAGCAGTGTGAAGTTAAGTATTCTTCCAAGATAGGAATCCTTTTCATAACGTTTGGAGTACCTTCTGAGCTATGAGTTTCTTCTCAGGATATACACCCATCAGTCGATACTTTCTTTCTATAGTTATTATTTATATTGATTGGTGTTATTTCCTTAAGAATTTTTACTAGTGCAGAATATTGGAGTCTGAGTCTACTTGGAATCAGAGAACTTTAAAGCTGGATCATCAGGTCCAATCATCTCATATTTCAGAGGAGTTCATTGAAAACAGAAAGGTTAAATGATTTGCTTAACGTCGCATCATAAGCTAGAGGCAGGAGTCATTGGAACTTGGATTTAGTGCTCTTTCTACTAAGTCTTGCAGATTAATTTTCAACTTGATGTACAAGTAACAGTATATATTCTGATGATTACCTTCCTTCTCCCTAAAAACTTAGAAATCTTGAAAAAGGGTAACTCTGAGAATTGATTATACATTAGTCAACTTCTGTTGTTAATCTGAAAGCATTTTTAAGCCTCACTGTGTCTTTTCCTTTGAGCAATTCCAAGGGCATGTACATAAAGTTTGTTACTCTATTGAGACGTTTAAATTTTTTAATTAAATAAAATTTTAAAAATTTATTAAGATATGTGAATTTTAAATTTTCCTCTCATGATTCTTTTGGATATGATTGTGACTTCTCATTTTTAATCATTTCTTAGCATTGTTTACTCTCTATTTTGTTGGGTAGACTTCTCCCAAGAGCAGGTAATTGTGCCCTTACGATTACACACAAAAGAATTACAGTGGAGCGTTACATTGTGCATGGAAGGTCTGAGAGATTATGGAGCTGTTTCAAGCAGGACTGAAATGCCATCAATTATACTCAGATTTTAATTCATAAAATATTCAATTGGCAAGCCTTACTTTAATTATGACTTTTAAAGCCAAGCAATGTCTGATTATAAAAGTGTACAACTTTATTGTACCTAAACAAATTGATAACACAAAATAAGCAGGAACCATAGTTTGTTTCCTGCAGGCTTTTGCCAACTTGCTTCCACATACTTAAGTATCCTGTATTCCTATATTTATTGAATCCTGACAATCCCTTTGGAATTATTTCCTAGGTTTTCGATCTAGTTGATTTTACTCCAGCTTTAAAATATTGTCCTACAATAGCCAAATGGTGGAAACAACTCAAATGTCTACCAACAGATGAATGGATTAACAAAATATGCTATATACATACAACAGAATATTTTATTATTCAGCCTTAAAAAGGAATGAAATTCTGATAGATGATACAACATATATGGTCCCTGAAAACATTATGCCAAGTGAAATAAGCCAGACACTGAAGGACAAACATTGTATGATTGCATTGATATGAGGTACCTAGAACAGGCAAATTGATAGAAAGTATAAAGATAGAGGTTACCAGGGGCTGGGGGAAGGGAGGAATAGAGTTGTTTAATGTGTACAGAGTTTCTAATTGGGATGATGAAAAAATTCTAGAGATGGATGGTGGTGATAGCTGCACAACATTGTGAATGGACTTAATGCCACTGAACTATACACTTAAAAATGGTTAGGATGAGAAATTTTATGTTGTGTATATTTTACCACAATAAAAAAATATCCTGAGTTAGCCATAAAATGAAATCATAGCACTCTCTTTTTGGGCTCTGAGTGCGCACCAAGAAGAGACTCTGCCTCTCGCCATTCCGAACAGCCCCTTCATTCTCACACTGGGGTGGAGAAAACACAGCTGTATTTACTTTTCCAACCTCATCTTCTATTTTGAAGTACAACCTTTTTGCAAATGAGAGCCAAGGTCGAGTGACACAGCTTTCTGCCCACCTTTTCAGTTTGCCAAATGGTGTTTTTCTAGTGGAGTTCTGGGTTAGGTGCAGCAAGTGTGGGTCACACCATCACTCATAGGCCCTCTGGGTGGAATTTAATTGGCCCACCTTCATAATTTCTGTGCTCAGTGTGGTGTGATGCATTTCCTTTCACTTTCATCTGTGTATGAAAACGTACAGTTGTGTATTCACCAAGTATGGTATTTTTAAGTGTGGACTATTCCACACATCAAATTCAAATTACAAAGAAAATAAGGCTTCTCTTATCCAATATTTTCTCATTTCTTAAAGAATTATTTGTTTCCTGAGATTAGAAACATGTTTTTATGTAGGGTGAACATGAGGTCCTACCGATAATTGTCTTTGAATTCTGCCTCTGGACATGACAATTCTAACTACATACTGAAAATTCTATATTTATGTTTTTGCATAATAATAGTGGAAACAATGACAATATAAACTTTTCAGTATCAATTAAGAGCAGCAAAACAGATTAGCTTTCTGTCTTCAAACAACCACCTTAACATGAAATAATTACATTTTTATTGTTTATAATAATATCTAAATATTTGTTCTTAAAAATATATATTATACTTAGGTTATGAATTTGTCAAATGTTCATTCCATCAAAGCACATGCCAAAAAAAACAGCATGTAGCTACAACTTAGTATTTTTAGATTTACTTTCTTTTTGTATTTCCCGCTAGTATCTTATGCTATTTATTTCCATTTAATCAATATTTTATAAGTGATGTCTATCTAATTATGTAAAAACAAATGAGTATAATGTATTTATATTTTCTTACCAGCTTTAAAAATAGAAAGTATTCCATTTCCTTTCTTATTGTATATACAGACGGTTGAAGTACTTTATTGTTTTACAAAATGAAAATCATTCATTTGAATGAAATTAATATTCAGTGTGCTGAGGAGATGTGCAAGATCACTTTTCATTGTTTTCCTTTGAAATTATCTGGAAAAAATATGATTGTGTTGCATTGCATTCTGAATAAGTTGAATAGATATTTAACATCAATAAAGCTATATAAATGGGAAGTTAAGTAGAATCCAGTGTGACTAATAAGGGATATCAAATTCTTCAGACCTGTGGTATACATAATAAGCTTGAAGAATTCATGCACAAAAGCCTAAGCCGTTGTGTAACCACGGCTGTGATCAGATGCTGTGGTTTTCTGAGCTGTTACATACTGTATCGAGCTTGGCACGTCTAACCTGGAGATAGGATGCTGAGTTGAAGCGGTGCTTTAAACCCTGTTCCTACAGTGGCATAGTCTGCATTTTTGGACCTTCATCTTCCACCTCAGACAACACTTGTCCATAGGGAAATTGCTAAACTTAAGTCCTTTAAAAAAAATACAACCAGAAAAGTAAGCTTTAAAATTATTTCCCTTGATGTTGGCCTTTACATCAGAGGGGAGCACTGGATTCTAAGTCAGGAGACCCAGAGTACAAGTCTCTGCCAATTCTTAGTGGTGTGATCTTAGATAGTCACTAAACTTTAAGCCTCAGAAGGTGAGAATAGAAACAATGGTTTCCCTATCAAATTTAGGGGGTTGTGAGGCTCAAATGAAATAGTGTATGTGAAACCACTTCGAAAACTGCGTAAAGCACTAAACAAATGTTGTCATTTTTCCAAGATTTTGATTAGAACTTTTCTGATCCCACAGATTAAAATGAATTACGAAACCATTAAAATCATACCAGTAAGTTGTTTCATGGAGTACTGTAGGGCATGTACGTTTTAAAAACCATTAGTTTATTATATTTTTAATTTCCAGGTCATTTAATATCTGCATGACTTTGTTGTTTTTGTTTGTTTGTTTTGGTGTGGTTAATATGCCTCTGTTTTTCGGTGTAAATGTTATTGCTTTGGGAAGTAGAAATTGGCTGGGTTTTAATGTTGTAATAAAGGGCATCCCTTTTCCTCACCTGCATCCTGGGCCAATGGAGCGATAAGACCAAAGAGCCAGCAAACAGAGAAACAAGATGATTCGCTTTTGACTAATACAGCCTAGGTTGGAGGAGGCAGCTTAGTGTAGTAGCTAAAAAGGACTTCCACACTCCCAATAAGACCAATAAGGTCACCTGTGTCTACACCTGTGGGAAAGTTTAAGTCAGCACAGCAGACACTCTGACTCTGGCTATTTGTCTCCCTTGGTCCAAGTAGAGAGAGAAGGAGAAAGAGACTCTCCCCAGGCCTCAGGACCTTGGATGGTTTAGCTCCTTCCATCTAGAAACATGGACCTATGGCTGTCATCGACCAACCAGGTCACTCAGTCTACCTTCTTGGGGAGGAATAGCGGGGGGGCAGAAGGCCAAGGTACTTAGAGAAAAATCCCTTTTTATGGAAACCAGAGAAGTAAGAAAGAGGCTTTTCTCTTTAAGAGAGGTGGACAGAAGTTAAATAGAATTTATCTACCCATTCCCTCTCCTACCCTCCTATTGATCTCGGAGGCTTTCCTCCCCTTCCAGTGCTTACCTAGTCCTCCCACCTTGTTTCTGGGCTGTCCCCCATAGCCCTGCTCCCAAGCATAGGCTACACTGCAGCTCCTTGAGACTGGACCACATATGGAGTTATGGAGAAATACTGGTTCCTGGGAGAGAAGAGCTGTGAAAGGCAGGTTGATGCTCTCAGGGGAACGTGTCTCCCCAAAATTCATATGTTGAAACCTACTCCCCAGTGTGAGGGTATTTGGAGGTGGGCTTTTGGGAGGTGGTTAGGTCATGGAGGGGAGCCCACATGGAAGGGATTAGTGCCCTTAAAAAGAGGCCCCAGAGTGATCCTGGGCCTGCCATGTGATGTTATAGCCAAAACAAGGCAGTCTATAAACCAGGAAGCAGCCCCTCACCAGACACTGAGTTTGCTGGCGCCTTGATCTTGGACTTGCCAGCCTCCAAAACCGTGAGAAATAAATTACTGTTGTTTATAAGCCACTCAGTCTATGGCAGTTTGTAGTAGCAGTCTGAACAGACAGTTGATTAAGGGGAATTTGGAGTAGATAAGGTTAGCTTCTTCCTCTCTCTCCGTGACAGGAGGGTGGGTGTATGGTAAAAATATTTCCCAGTTTCATCTACATTTGAGCAGGACCTCATTGAACTTCCATTGGGAGACATATTTGTGAAGTTGTTCATTTGGCAAGTCAAGAGCAACCCCTCCCATTCTTGAGGAAATAGATGTAGCTGGGGTCTCAAACTACTTTTAAGTTCTATCTGTATTTAATACCATCCATAGTTCACCATGTTGGTGATAATGTGAAAAACAGTTGGTAAAATCTTGTTAGGAAACAAAAAAAAAATGCAGAAATTTAGGATCAACATAATAATGCCTAGCTTATTCTGAATAAATTTGAATATAAAATTTATGAAGAAATTTAAATTATTTAGTCATTCGGTACACATGTGTTGATCACCTATTATCAGCCAGGCATTGCTGGGATTGCTAGGGAAATGGAACTGAAAGCTATTGTCCCTGGCTTTGAGCTGCCCATAGTTTTAGGAGGGTGACACAGAATTCTTTCCAGTATGATCTATGCTGTGAGAGAGGCATACACAGGCTATTATGGCAATACACAGACAGCCACTTGACCCAGGTTTGAGGAGTTGCTTGGGGAAATCTTTCTAAAAGAGTCCTGATGTGCATCCTAAAGGCAAGATAAAGGGAGTCGAAGAAGAGAGAAAGATATCCTAATTTAGGCAAAAGTAATTGAATGAGCCAAGGCTCAGAGCTAGAGAGGCTAGCATGTTTGGATAATAGCAAATAGCTTGGTATGGATGGAGTTGAGGGAATGGTAATAAAAGAAATTGGAGGGGTAAGCAAGGCCAGTCATACCTTATGTGCTACGATAAGGAGTTTGTTCTGTTCTCCAAAGGCATCAAGGAATTTTAAGCAAGGAAGAACATATGGTTTAGCTATCACCAGTGATAGGGAGAATGTTGCGTAGGGGCATACGGCCTGCATTAGGAGAGTGATGGCGAACTTGAAGAGAAATGGATAAACTTGAGGAGACATTAGAAACATCAAAATCAGCAGGACTCGGTCAGTTACTAGATGGAGGAAGTGAGAGGGTGAGAGAGGTCAAAGATAATTCAGGTTTCTGTATTAGGCAACCATCTTAGCAACCTTCACCGATACAGCAAATATTAGGAGAGCATTAAGTTTGTAGTAGAGTTGGGAAAGGAAATAAAGCTAGGTTTAGAACATGTTGAGTTTAAAATCCCTAATGAATATCCAAAAGAAAATACGTAATAGGATTTGAACATCTTGGTTAAGAGCTCTAGAAAGAAATCTGGGTTCGACATTGTGTGTGTGTCGATGCATGCACATATCTCCATTCTTATCTACTTTTCGGGAGTGGAGGAGTAGGGCCGTAGGCACCATGGATGTGGAGAAGCTCATCCAGGGAAGTGCGTTGAGACTAAGAGAAATAAAGGAACAGAAATGAGACCCTGGAGAATACCACCATCATTTCAGAAATAGACAAAAGAATAGACAAATAGAAGGCAAACTAAGTGACACAGAAGCCAAAAAATAAAAACTCAGAGAGTCACCAGTCTTAAGTGCTACAAAGAGGTCATATAAGATTAGCACTTCAAAACATCTGAGTTTAGCAAAAGAGTGATTATTAGTAACCTTGGAGGAAGCAGTGTAGTAGAGGGGCAGAGCTAGAAGGCAGATTGCAGTGGGCGAAGAGTGAAGCAGATAGCGAGTATCAACAGTGGTGTCAGCCTGGCTCTGAAAAAAAGTAGACAGTGTGAGAGCTCAGTGGGTGAGATGCCAATGGGCGATATAGATGGAGGAGAATTCTCGGTAAATGGTGAATTGATTATATGAAAGATTAGCAGTCAGGAGACACCTTTAAATTGATGAAGCCGTGTCCTTGAAAAGTCGGGACAGGATGGATGCGGAGCACCAGGGGAGGGACTAACTTCGGGTAGCAGGAGGGGAACTTGCTCATTGCGGCAGGAGGGAAGCACAAATGGGTGCAAATGCAGATAAGTTTTTTGGGTGCAGCAGGTAGAGGAGATCCTCACCTGATGCTTCCTATTTTCTCTGTTAAGTAGGAGGCTAGCCCCCCTGCTGACAGTGGGGAGGAAGGTGGTGATGCAGGGCGAGAGAAGAGAAAGGATGAAATATGTGCCAGAGAGAATGAGGGAGGAAGGCCTGCTGGGAAAATATGAGATGTCTGGACTGCTTAAGGTTAAAGATCATGAATTTCTATAAACTGACTTTTAAAATAACTTTTTAAAAAATCACTGGAACAGCCTTTTGTATTTTCAAAACCAGCATTAAACAGGATCCCCACATTGAACACACTGTTTCTTGCTGGTTCCTTTCCTAAAATGCTTCTCTTTCCTCTTTCCACTCCCCATCCCCCCTCATCTAGTTGGCTAGTACAGAAGATTTTCCGGCTTTAGTCAAGCCACTTTTCCAAGAATACATGGAACAGATGACAGAAGCAAGTGACAGCCGGCTCACTTCCCCTTCTTCACTTGTATGCATTTAGCTGGAGTTCTGAAAAGAGGAAGTCAGGAGAACTTTTTTTCTTTTTTAAAGAAAGATGGGAGAAGCAGGGAGCACAAGCAGGTGGAAGTACTGAGGGAAAAAAGAAAAGAGAAAAGGGAAGAAATACCGAAAAAAAAACCATGAGCCAAAATGTAAATGATGTCAGAGATCAGAAAGGAAAGGGAGTAAAGAAAATATCTATTTTCTAAGGTAGCTTCTTAGTTTCTATTCAAATATAGAGCTTCCTTGAACCAGGAGCCCAGGTCACATGGAACACATAGGTTTTCAGTAAATTCAGCTTTCTTCCACCTGTTTATCTGTATCAGTGGTAAAGTGTTCTGGCCTTTTGTTTGTTTCTTTGGCTTAACCCCTCAATTTAAAAAATCAAGTGTGGGGTGCCTAGAGTATCTGAGAAACCATGGGACCAGATTCAGTGCTGTTCAAAAATATTTAATGAGCACTTGTTCTGTGCTCTGGTACTATTGTTCTGGGCAGTGGGGATATGCAGAAAAATAGGAAACAGTCTCTACCTTCACAATAAAATTTCTCCCGAGTGCAAGGAGACTATTGCTTAGGACTTATGTAGGTGTAAGAGACCGATCCTTGGGCTTTTATCAGCTAGCCAGACATTTATTAACAGCTGGCTTCTTAGAAAAAAATAAGAAGCTTGAGTACTGCCTTAACGGTGCCATTACTTGGATCACCTTCTCCTAACCTCTTGTCCCCTGATGCTTCTGACTCGGATTTGCCCCCCACCCCACCCCCATCAAGATGCTGATGTAATGCAAGCGGATAGCAGCTGAAGCCAGAATAGAATGGATAGTTATCTGGGGAGATAAAGTGACAGTGTTGCCTGTTCAGGCTATTGTTCAAAGGAACATGTCTTTTATTTATAGACATTAGAATTTAAAGGCACAGACAGCCTGAGCTTGCTATTACCTCTCCGTACTATAACTCTGTTCCCTAGAAATATGCGTGAGATAGCTACCTTCTTTGCATGTAAATTGAATGTGTTAGATGGGTGTTTTATACCTGGTTTCATGTTCTTTTAATAGGTTCTCTTACTGTTTGGTTAAGGCTGGTTTCTAAATTTTAATGCTTCAATATTTTGCTTTTATAGGACACTATTTTGTCTCTACTTATCTGAGGCACCAGTTGCAGAAAAAAGCAGGTTTTAAAAGATGCCAAATATAGGTGATGTTCATATTAACAAAACATTCATACTTTAGTCAGGTATGGCTAAGAAGATGAAGTCTCCAGTTGTTAGCGGGTTTGCAAAGTTGGCATCCCGTAATAGATTTCATGGTGGTTACTGGGGCTTTTGTGCTAGGAAAATGTAGTTATCTGTTCTTAAACCTGCATTTCCTTGCTTTCAAACACTCAAGAGAGGTTCACAAGGATGCCACTAACCTTCTGTTGCTCTAGGAAAGTGACTTCATTTTTCTAAGCTTTTACTAAAAAATGTTCTGTGCCTTGTGTTCTTGGAGTGTATTTTTTCCTAAGCTCTGAGAAGATTTTACAGATTGAACCTCATGAGTCTTTACAGCCTCTCTGCAAGAAAGGGAGGAATAATGCCTATAAACCTCTTTGAATTATTTGAAATAAAGATAATGGAATGTGAGGAACCCAAGGTAAACTTGGCCTATCCATTTTTGAACAGGTTAACTGATGAACAAGAAATAATTTTTATACAAACATGACAACATAATTGTTAACTTCGTTTGTTGTAATGATAAAGATAGGGAAATTTATTTTCTCCCTAAGATTTAAAAAACCATTCTGACATGGTATATTCATATTTAAACCATGTAAGGGCAAACGCTAATGTGAAAACAAGTATTAAAGTTAGATTATATGAAGGAACTTATACTCAAGAGCATTATCATAGCAGCATTTCTGTGAACAGGATTAATCACAAAAATAATGAATATGCTTTATGAATATAATATTTGAAGTAATTTTTAAAAATCTGGCTATTAACCATAAGGTTAATTGATTCTTTTCTTTTTGCTCCATTGTGGTTAACATACTCATTCTTCCCTTTAAAGACCCATTTTATTATGCAAATGAAAAATTGAAAGGCTTTGTGTCTGAGAGAGGAGCTGCTTTTTGCAGGGGAACTCGTGCACCTGTTTCAGCGTTCAGCCCCCACCTCTGCTGCCACTGGCTGCCAAGCTAGAGACTTACTGATCGGGGTTGGTGGGTGTGGGGTCCTTGAATTTTGACTCACATTTTCTTTGTGACTTACTCTTGTTTTGCCTTATAATTCCTCCCCTTCCAGCTCTCAGCATGCCAACAGCAGCTGCATCATGGCACTCACCCTGCTGCCAAGAGGGCAGGCAGCCTCCTTGGAGACTGTAACGTTGCACTCTAGCCAACTGTTAAGAGATAGATGCTGGAGTCATACATACAGCACAGCTGAAATTCAGATCCTTCTAGGAGGCATTTGGTGGAACATTTTGTCCATGGTATTTTTAAAGTTAATTTAATTTTTGGAAACTTTTTACTATGGAAAATTTTCAAACATATACAAAGGTAGAAAGGCCACTATAGCGCATGCCCATTACCTTCCTATCGCTCTGTTTCGATAATGATCCACTCAGACAATCTTGTTTCACTGTCCATCGCATTTTCCCCATGGTTTATCCACACTACTGGGTCGATTCATTCCCAGGGATAAATATCTCTTAAACTACGGTTGCTTTTCCATCCCTTCTTCAGTCTCAGATCTGTCACCTTAATGATTTTCTCAGTCTTTTCTTCCTACAGGTAAAAGATAGAATCTTTTTTTCCTTCTAAATTAAGCCAGGATATGCTATGTTAGTAACTGTCATTTTTTTTCTAATACTGTCCCCTAAATTTTCAAGGCCCTTGTTCATTCAGCCAGCCAATCTATCCAAAGCATGTCTGAAGTGGGCAGGATCTTAGAATGCAGAGCATTAAAGAGCACTGGGTTCGATTCTCAGTTTTACCACAGACTAGCTGTGTGACCCAGGACAACTTCCATAATCTTTCTGTGCCTCAGTGTCCTCTTGTTTTTAACATGGGACTAATAATAGAACACCTCCCAGAGAGCTGTTGTCAGACTTAAATGAGTGAAAACACTTAAACAGTTTAGATGAAGCCTGGCACAAAGTGAGTGTTCAATCTCTGCCAGTCGTTGTCTTCATCATCATCATCTTTTGTCCCTCACCACTCATTTCGCAGAACAGAGAACTGAGGCCCAGGTGGATGAAGCAGCCCCCTTCAGATTATATGGTAGTTTTATCAGGAGAACTTGAACCAGAAACCACATGACTCAATTCCTTTATTATCCTAGATAGTCTTGTCCTTGAGGAATTACGCTCTGACAGATAAGAATGATTTGTGAAGGAAAGAAAAGAGGATTAATAAAAGCATGAACAAAGGAATAAATGTTGCTGCCAGAGAGTTAAACCTTAGAAGTTGTGTATTTGGGAAGCAAAGTGCTACAGGTCCTCTTTGTGGAGAAGGTGAGATTTCAAGAATGCTTTTGTTTAAGAAAGGAGATGATTTGGCTATTGAAGCTGGAGAACATTCTGTGCACAAGAAAGAAAGAGAAGAAAGTTCAAGTATGAGATGAGACTAACAGAGCTAGGGAACATTTGCATATGAGATTAAGAGAGAAGGCAAGATATCAGAGGAGAGGGGAAGGTAAGATTATTTGAACCACCAGTGAATGTCAAAAACAAAAGATGGATCCTCAACTTTATCTAAAGCCAAGTGGGATGTGACATTCCTAAAGTTTTTATTTATTCACTTATTTTAACATGTGCTAAGCATTATTCTTCCTGCTTAGGAACATTGGTTCATTTAACCCTCATAACAATCCTATGACATAGGTACTATTATTGACTTCATAATACAGCTAAGGAAACTGAGGCACAGAGAAGTTAAATAACTTGCCCAAGGCCATTTGCTTATTATATAAGCAGGAGACCTTGCATTTGCACCCAAGCAGTCGGGCTCTAGAATCTGAGCTCTTAAACACTCTGCCGAGCTGCTCCATAGTAACCAGGGCCCTGGTGCATCCGTAATCTTGAGGAAACTTGTGTCTAGTGATGTGTTTTACCGAGGCTGGAATTGTGGCATCAGTACTCACTGATCCCAGTGCTCTCGTCAGACCAGGGACACTCGGCATTTAAGTCACAGTCAGGTTTCAGGAGGCAGGTTCTGTCCATTGCATACATGGGCCTTTCTAATAAGCTTTGTCATAACAGGGTGTGGTTACACTTGTTCTAGCTGCAGTCCTAAGAAAGTACTCTGGTGTGTTATTTTCAAGTGAAGTTAAAGACAGCTCTTGGCAGGGATGTGTTCGGAAACTTCATTAATTTGAAGTCATTCACTAAACAAATATTTCCTGCTGGCCTCTGTTCTAGATGTTGGGGGATGCTTTGTGAGGAGAGCAGTTCTTTCTCTAGAGAATCTCCACAAAGTTCTCCTTTCTTAAGAGCTTCCTCACATTAGCATATAAACTACCATTATTTCTCCCGACTTAAAAAACAAAAAGAAAAATCAAGAGAAACCTCCCTTGACCCCACATCTCTTTCCAGCTACTCGCCCATATCTCTTTTCCCATTTACAGCATAACATGTACAAAAAATTGTTTGTTCTCATTTGTCTTCACTTTCTTTCCCCCATCCTCTTTTTTTTTTTTTTTAAGATTGGCGCCTGAGGTAACATCTCCTGCCAATTTTTTTTCTTTTCTTCTTCTTCCCAAAGCCCCCAGTACATGGTTGTATATTCCAGTTGTAGATCCTTCTAGTTGTGCTTTGTGAGATGCCGCCTCAGCGTGGCCTGATGAGCAGTGCCATGTCCGTGCCCGGGATCCAAACCAGCAAAACCTTGGGCCGCCAAAGCAGAGCATGCACACTTAACCACTGGGCAACAGGGCCGACCCCCCTCCCCCCATCCTCTTTCAAACACACTCTAAGGAAATTTTCTCCACCAGATCTCACCCAGCTCCAGACTCAAATTGTATCCCCCTGCCTACACTTGGATGTCTCTTAGGCACCTGGAACGTCCAAAACTGAATTCTTGATCTTCCTGTCCAAGCTGGCTTCCCCAACACTCTTTTCCATCCCTGGAGGTGGAGACTCCATACTTACTGCTCAGTCTAAAAACTTTGGCTTCATTCTTCACTCTGCTCTTGCTCTCATACCCCACCATCCTTTCCATCAGCAGATCCTATTGGTTTTATCCTTAAAGTCTATCCCCAAATCCAACCATTTTGTCTCACTTTTACTATCATAACCCTAACCCGAATCCACGTCACCATCACCTCTCCTTCCCAGGGGTCTTCCTGCTTCCTTCCCTGTCCACCCTTCTCCCCGCTGTCTGCTGTCAACACAGCAACCAAAGTGGTTCTTTTAAGATAGTCAGAATGTATCTCCTCTGCGACAATATGTTCTTCAAAAATTTTTTTAATCCCACATGCAGCAATGTGGACGAATCTCATACATATAATGTTGAGTGAAAGAAGCCAGAAACAAAAGAGTGCATAATGTATGATTATCTTCATTTAAAATACAAAAATAGGTAAAACTAATCTATGCTGTTAGAAGTCGGGATGGTGACTGAGGGCGCAGGGGGCTGATCGTGACTGAAGGAGGCACCAGGAGGGCTGCGGAAGCTGCTCATTTCTGTTTCTTGATCTGGGTGATGGTGGCTCACAGGTGTTTAGTTGGTTAAAATTTAGCAAGCTGTACACTTACAGTGTACCGTTTTTCTGTATTTTACACCTCAATAAAAAGTTTTACAAAATTGTTGCTTTTTACACAGAAAATCATTCTCCTCTAGACTTAAAGAATTTATCAGCATTTATAACCATTAGGCAAAAGTCATGTCTGCTTTCATCCATTTGACAAATATTTACCGAGCACTAGACACTGATCTGGGCATTTGGGATACAGCAGTGAACATGAGAGACAAAAACTCCTTAAGCTTCCAAGGGGTGATAATCAGAATAAATTATATAACCTAAGGGCTGTGGAAAGGAAAAAAGCAGGAGAGGGAGACAGGCTGTGCTGGAGTGGAGGAGGTGAGGGGCAGGATACGGTTTAAATAAGGTGGTCAGGGAAGGCCTCGCGTAGAAGGTGACATGAAAGCCAAACTTGGAAGGAGGTGAGGGAAGCAGCCCTGTGTATATCCGGGAGAAGAACCTCCTGGGCAGAGGGAATGAAAAGCAAAGGTCAAAGCAGGCTGGGTGCGCCCCAGCAACAGCATGGAGGCAGTGGGACCGGCAAGGAGCGAGCCAGGACAGACTCGCTGGGGATAAGGGCAGAGAGGTACCGGGGGCCAGAGTGTGAAGGGCCTTGTAGGCCTCTGTAAAGACTCTGGGTTTTATTCTGCGCGAGACCAGGTGGGGGGCGGGAGTAAATTTTTGCCTAAGCTGGTTTGAGGTAGGTTTCAGCCACTTGTAGTGGCAGGTCATTTGTTCTCATTGCTGTAAATACTTCTGTTTATTATCCAGTCTGCTATTGATGCATACTTAGGTAGTCTCCAGTTTTGGGCTTGCATAGAGTGCTGTTACGAACACCCTAGTACATGTCTATTTGGTAAACTACTGTATCCAAGATGTACCAATTTTAAAGAAATTGAACAAGATATATCAATTCTTCTTATCTGAATAACTTACGTAACATGTTAGTTCCAGTGAAAGTCAGGCACTCACTCACTACTTAGGGCACACATTAGTGGTAAATTCTCAAATACATATTAGGGTAAAGCAGTAAAGTGTGCAAAGTGGAGAATACAAGGATATGTCAAATGGATTGCTTGCCCTCGAGGACCCTAGATTCTAGTTGGGGAGAAGACGTGCATATGAAACAGCAACTAGCAAGGACACATTTAAGAAATACCAAATAATATCCTAGGCAATTTGCCCCATAATTGTTCTGAAGTGGGCAAGGTCACTTCGGACTATGTTGATATAAGACTTCACAGGGAAGCTGGGAATTCTCTAGAGCCTGAAAGCTTATGTCGGATTTGGAAAAGCAGAGACAGGCTTTGTAGATAGTATCTGGGCTGGGGCACTAGTAAGAAGGCCCGTTTGTATCTGAGGGGGCCATGGGTCGTCAGTCTGAGTAAGAGTAGGGTTTAGGATTCATTTTAAATGGAGGTATTTCTCAAGTAAAGTAAATAGTTGCATTCTAATCTGGGAATATTAATGTATTCCACATTTCTCAATCATTTTGATATAATAATGCCACATTTACCATTACTAAACTTCAAAGTCCATAAGGTCTAAATGACTTAAATATATATGTATTTTTAGACCGGCAAAGAAAACTCATCCAGTGTGACTGTAGCAGGCCCCGAGATGGAAAATAAGGCAGGCCAGACTCTGGAAAACAACTCATTAATGGCTGAGCTTCTGAGCGACGTACCCTTCACCTTGGCCCCGCACGTGCTGGCCGTGCAGGGCACCATCAGTGACCTTCCAGACCACTTACTCTCCTATGATGTCAGCGAAAACTTATCACGGTTTTGGTATGATTTCACTCTTGAAAATTCAGTGCTCTGTGATTCCTAATTGTAAGTCTGTTTGCACCTTAACAGCTTTAAAACAAATGTTTGCCTGTTTAACTTGTTTGATGTTCCTTGCCATTTCGCTGTTTAAAAACCCTCAGAAAAGCAAGGATCATAAAGCAAAGAAAATAATATTATGTTCATTGCTCTATTTTTTAGAATAAAGTGTATTTGTATAAAAACTGAACTTAAGTTCTACTTCCTTTCCTCCAAATAATAAATATAAAAGTTAGGCTATCAAGGTTTTATGAAAGGAGTTGATTCCGTCAACCGATCTCTCAAAATATAACACCTCAGAGGTATCTTAGAAGAACTGTGAAAAAGAACTGTGGCATTTTTCTTAGTTACCACAACTCTGAAGTCTACGCTCAGAGGGAGTGTGAATTCTCTTCTCTAGTTTGGAGGAAGCTCGAATTAATGTTATTCCTTTTCTTCTTCCACAGTGTTTATGAATGAATTCAGAAAAAAATTTGCCTGTTAGCTTAACTTCTCCTGTCTTGATTGAGAGATTGATGTGGACATTTTAAATTTTTCCTAAAAAGCAGTGGTAGTTTGCTGATACAAGAATGCCATCACTGCTCTGGACGCTGTTTCTTTTGAGTGATAAATTTCGGTTTCTGTAAACCCGTGGTAGTCCTTTCCACCTTCAGCGAGTCCTGTGTTCTGCCTTTGTTTTCTGCCTCGTTGCTGCTTCAGAGTGCGCTCTCTCACCAGCTTTCCGAAGAACTTTCCCTGCTTCTGCCTCACTTGGCATTTGCTATGTTCCCCATTTATGAAGAGATCGGCATTTCCTTTCAACCTCTCTGCCTCCTAAGAACAATCACCCGATGATAAATATTATTGCTGATAACACCCTTATTTAAAAAGTTGTTGGCCACAATGCAGATGGAAATGTTTTACTTCTAGAAAAACTGAAATCAACTCATTTCCAATTAAAGTGTGGGCAGAACAACTAGATAGAGCCTTTAGTTCTTGAATAGCCATTATTTATTTCAACTAAAAGAGAAAAGAACTGCCACTGGTCAATAAACTGTAAAGGGAAGGTAAATTGTGATACAGTACTGACTATGCCATGGAAAATTTAAATCACACTTGTTTTGATTAGGAGCAATACAATTTATTAATTCTGTGCCAAATTTTAAGTATATTTTTCAAAGATAGAGTACCATAGCAAAACTAAATACTGTGCATAAAGATACCTGAACTATTCAAGTTTTAATGTTATGCATGTTGTATTAATAAATGTAGCGTGGTCTTGATAAAAATGATATACTACTTAAAAGTTAAATGAACATTTCTATTGACAAAAATATGTTTCACTTACAAACAATGTCACCATATGAGGTGAATGAGTCAATTAGATCTTTACATAGTTTTCACAGAACATCAGTCTAGGAAATGTGACTTATTACTAATGCAAATGTGAACGTTTTATAGCAGTTTTTGTAAAAGCACATCCTTTTCAATATCCGTGTTAATGTACCTTAAAGCTAAATGTAAACATTTCATCAATTTGTCTGTGTGTTAAATTTTTCTAAAATACTCATACATTTCATTTATATTTATGTCTAACATGTTATAAATATGCATATAAGTGTTTTAATTTGTCAACAAAAAATTATTATATTTAAATAAATGTGAATTAAAATAAACTGATATTTTGATTATTTTTAGATCCAGAAAAATGGTTTTCTTTTCATTATTCATACCTGCATGCAAACAGTTTGTGTAGTGCAGAGAAAAGTATGAAATTTCCTCTTATAGGTAAGTTTTGAGGAATAAAATTGAAAAATGGTAAGATCACTAATCCTGGCTTAATAGGACTGGAGAGATTTGGGGGTATCACATGAACATCTCTGGATAGATCCCTATCATCACAAAATTTAGTAAGGGCCAGTGTTAATGACCTATTTTTAACAAAAATATTATGAAAATGGCTGTTTTAATTTTCTTATCCTGTATAAAAATCAATGTTGCTATTTTAAAACCGGAAGTAACATTAGAAATCAACCAGCCAACTCCATTTTACCCAAGAGAAACGTGAAGCATAGAAAGGTTAAATGCTTTAAGTCACCTAGTAAGTAATAAATAAGCATTTACTTTAACAGTGTTAATAATTATACTATAAATTATAACAAAGCTGTATGCTCTGCTGGGAAAGTGTACATTCATTAAGGCAGCCCGAAAGAGTTCGTAATGGCTTCCTCACTTACAAACTGAGACTTTGAGTCAGTCCCCTAACTTCTGGTGTCCTTAGTTCCCTGGCTTGTCAAATAGTAATTGTATGTGACCTGTAGGGCTGTGTTGGGTTTTAGATGGTATATGTCAAATGCCTGGCAGCATAAAGCTTGACACACCATAGGTGTTCTGGGAAAGGGAGCTCTTATAATTCTCATTACTAACCACACAAACACACAGACAATAGTCTAATGAAATACAAAATGTGTATTAACTGAACTTTGTAAAGAGTAATGTAAAACACAGCTACCTGTACTTATTGTAGATCCCTCCCACCCATTTTTTTCCATATTAAATACCTCATTATGAAAAATATTCCTAAAATATGTTGGTTAACTCTTCTGCAATTCCTTAGTTAAGAATTCCATAAGAAACACCTTTTTTCTCTATCAAGCATCATAATCCCTTTCCTTAACCTAAGTTATCATTGCGAGGTACTGTAGGTACAGGATGTCTAAGTGATTTCACTGAATCTTAACCCTAAAATATATTCAGGAAGTTGCATGTATTCTTTTTCAGCTTTCTTTTTGTGTGTGTGAAGAAGATTGGCAACAGATGTTAGCTCAGGGCTGATCTTCTTCTTTTTGCTTGAGGAAGATTGTCCCTGAGCTAACATCTGTGCCAATCTTCCTCTATTTTTTTGTATGTGGGATGCCACCACAGCGTGGCTTGATGAATGGTGCATAGGTCTGCAACCAGGATCTGAACCTGCCAACCCCAGGCCGCTGAAGCAGAGTGTGCCAACTTAACCACTATGCCACCAGGCTGGCTCCTTCTCAGTTTTCTTTAATGGCATTTGTATCCTTTCCTAAAAACAGAATTAGAGAGGCAATTCTGACCAATTTATTATTATGGTTAATTTTATTTTGATTAACTGAACTTTTAAAATTATACCATTAAATGTTAACAAAAGCACATTTCTTGTTAACAATTCTAGAAACCCACAAGTTTTTTTTTAAGAGAACATTCATTGACACCGCTTTTTTCCCCTTTCTCAAAGTAAAATGATAAATTGAAAACATTATGAAAGAAATCTCTTCTAAAATTCCCAGAGACCTTTTTTCTGTTATTCTAAGGGACAGATATGGAGTAGCAAAGAATAACCTCATCCATGTTCTAAAACAGGGGTACATCAGACCTTACCTTACTCCTCATGATAACAATTGATCAATAAGTGAACCTGCCCTCAGTAATCTAGCAAAGAATATGTTACTTTCAGAGATTAATACATTGTCTTATTAATCATGTCATTTATAACATTCACATGAAATATATGTGTGTTGGATAGTTGGTTGAAGGATGTTACATCTTTTAAAGCTGTTGAGAAATATGGGTTGTGGACATTATCTTTTGAGCATTTGTGTCATATTACTAAGGGCATGACCTAAATATTATTGGAAAATCTAAAACTCTCAGAATATGTCTGACTCCATTCATACTGCATTGCCTGAAAGATAAAGTGTGTGAAAGAGTATGTGTGAGGAAAATGACTCTTCATGCCCTCTGGTTTGTTGGATAGGTATAGGTGGAAAAGAGAAAGAAAGAGACGTATTGATTGATGCATAGCAACTCTGTTACAGTCAGTATAGCCATATGTTAATCATCTTTTTAAAAATTTAAATAAATTTTTTATTTTAGAAGTTTTAGATTTATAGAAAAGTTATGAAAAGAGTGCAGAGTTCTTAGATACCTCTCACCCAGTTTCCCCTATTCTTAACATCTTACATTACTATACTACACTTGGTACAATTAAGGAGCCAACATTGTTACATTACTATTTACTAAAGTCTCCCTCTATTCAGATTTCACAGTTTTCCCCTAATGTCCTTTTTCTCTTCCAGCATCCCAGCCAGTAGAACACATTACATTCGGTCACCATTGTCTCCTTAGGTCCCTTTTGGCTGTGACAGTTTCTCAGACTTTTCTTGTTTTTGATGACATAACAGTTTTGTGGAGTACTGGTCAGATATTTTGTAGAGTGTCCCTCAGTTGGAGTTCATCTAATGTTTTCACATAGTTTGACTAGCGTTATGGGTTTTTGGAAGATTGCAAAGGTGAAGTGCCCTTCGATGAGATCATTTCATATCAAGGGTACATGCTATCAAGATGACATTACTGCTGGTGCTAACCTTTATCACCTGGCCAAGGTAGTGTTCTCTAGGTTCATCCGCTCTAAGTAACTCTTCTCCAACCCCTTTTTTTTTTTTTTTTTTTAAGATTTTTTTTTACTTTTTCATTTTTCTCCCCAACGCCCCCCGGTACATAGTTGTGTATTCTTCGTTGTGGGTTCTTCTAGTTGTGGCATGTGGGACGCTGCCTCAGCGTGGTCTGATGAGCAGTGCCATGTCCGCGCCCAGGATTCGAACCAACGAAACACTGGGCCGCCTGCAGCGGAGCGCGCGAACTTAACCACTCGGCCACGGGGCCAGCCCTCTCCGACCCCTTTTTTATACTCTACTCTTTGGAATTAAATCATGAAGCATAGCCCACACTCAAGGGGTAGGGAATTAAGCTCCACTTCCTTGAGGGATGAGTAGCCACATAAATTATTTGAAATTTTTGCATATGACAGATATGTCTCTCTTAATTTACTTACTTAGTATTTACTTATTTATACTGAGACTCATGAATATTCAATCTTTTCTTTCCCAAATCTAAATGAGTGGTGGCCAAGAGACATATTTACATTTTTATAAAAGTTAGTAAAGGAAATTTGGAACATCCCACATGGTGCAGATGAATACCATTTGATGTTGGATATGATAATATATTCTATAATTTCCTTAGAATTCATCTTGCTATAAATATCAGATGTATTTCTCCTTAATTTGCGGGGACTACACATGCAGTTTGTACAGCATACCTTCCCTGTAGGGCATGAGTGTTGCATTGTACATGGAGCCCTCTTAGATACCTGGCCTTTTCCTCCCTTATTCCCATAACGGTTGCACTTAACACATGGTGTCATTCTTCCGCAAGTCGTATAGAGGCCACGTTATAGTGTAATCATTTTCCTCTTTAAAAAACCAAGATAACTCATGATACAAAGTGCTCATCTCTACAATAGATGAGACTTTTTTAGTAATAGCAAAAACAAAGTTGTAGCACCGTAAGTTTCTAAAGAAAGAAATGTTACATTTTCAACCTTGAAGAAGTAGTTTTAAGAAGCAGTATGAGGAAACTCAGTCTTCTTTTGGAGGGGGGAGGTGCCCAAGAAACCTTATTTTTACTTCTGATTAACCAAAACTCACTGTGTGCTAAAACATAAAGTTGATCTCATCCAGTTTCAGTTGGGAATAAAAAATCAATCAAAGCAAAAAGCATCTTTTGTCCTTGGAAGAAACCTGAATATAGTTCTTTGTCAAGAATTTGCCCAGTCCCAATTTTCACCCCTACAAAGGAAATAAATTCCTTACAATCAAAGGTAAGGCAAAGGATAATTGCATCCAGAACAACGCATCAGAAGGCTAACTCTGAACCAGCCCCACAGACAGCTTGTTAGTTGCTAGCCAGGCCAGAGAGGGAGGTCAGACAATAGACCATTTCAGAGGTCAGTTAAGGAGACAGCCTCCCACTTAGGACTGCTGCCAGGGATGTACAATCCAGTGTCTGACATCTGGGTTCTGCAGCTGCCAAGTCTGCCCCTCGTGTGGCCACAGGTGTTGGCTATAACTCTGAGACACATGGAAGAAGGAACAGGGTAATGTCAGTTTCATTGTGTGAATGTGTTTATGTGTATGGTTTTTCTTTTTTTTTTTCAAGAGGTACATAATTTATTTTGTTTCAAAATTAATGTATTTCTGCATAATGGCAAGGAACATTTGGGAGGCTAACAAAGAAGCAGCTTTTGTTCAAGAACAAGGGCAAAACAAAGCCGAGTTCTTACACCTACAGGGTACGCTGGATACTCACATGCTGTGTGTGGCATTGTTAGCTTAGTTGTTTAAATAGGCCTTCTCAGGACCAAAAAGAACTAGATGCTGACAAGCAGACAGACAGTTGGTCTAAGATGAAGCCTAATACTCATTCTCTCCCCGTAGACTCCCTACTCATCCTTGTTTTGGATCTTCACAGGAATTTGCGTTTATCAATATGTATTTTTGAGCCTGGAACAGACTGTATTTAGTTTTCTGTCTCACACTATAGCAGCTGTAACCATCAGTTAACCCAGCTTACACAATAACATGAAGCTCTCCTCTTCCCCTTGCAGGGTCTAGCTCCTGTTTATGAGGCAAATCTAGAAGTTTCTACCTCAGGTAGATATTTGAGGTTCCTAACCATAAAGATATGGGCATCAGTAGAAATGAAGATTCCACTGCTGCTAAGAACTATGAAGAACCAATAATCAATAGCATTTTTAAAAATATATGTCTGTATATCTGTAATTAAATACACACTTCCTCCTTGTTTTGCCTACTTCATAGCCTGAAATTAGGAATTGAATTTAATGGAGGAGGGAGGAATCTTCAGATTTCATCTTCTTATTGAATCTCTTCTAAGAAGAAATGCTTGAATCCTTAGGCCTATGTTTCTCCACCTTTTAAAGCTAATGTGCCCTACAATGTTTTTTTCACTGTATCCTCTATATATATTCCACCAGCCAAGAAGATTTTTGATAGGTTTTACTTTGTATTTTCTATCACAAAGACAATAAGTAAATTGAAAATGCTTTTTCAAAGTATAGCTACCAACCCATTTTCCTTAATGATCTGTGCTCTCGTGTTAATGTTCTATCAGACTTATGCTTAGCACTTAATAAATCCTCAATCAGGGTTTGTTAAATGAGTAAACCAATGAAATAAATCATTAAATTATCTATAAATGAGACTTCCCAAAAGTAAAGGAACAGAATTTCAAAACATCTGTAGTTTCTCAGGCCCCAGTAAGTTCCCCAAATTGTCATGCTGTGTTTATGCAGCTGAAAATAATACTTAGTTTACCAAGGCCTCTACAAATTGTGCCTCTTGTCTGTTTTGGGTGTTCTCCATGTTTTTCAGGTTGTGTTTTCCCCTACCCATAATGACTACGTATGTCCTCAGGATGAGTAAGAACTGATTCTAGACAATACAGTATATTTTCGTGCTGTGGATTAACTCATTTGAGGTTTTATCTAGCTGCCAAGTTTCCCTCGTGTTCCTGGTTATGTTTGCGTATTGTCTGAGAATTTATTAATCGTATCTGACCTGTCCTTGAAAAATGTTTTCCTTTTTCATATGCTTTCCTTTAAGCACATTTGGGTATTTTAAATAATTTTGTTTTAGTAAAAGACATTTTTCTAGGATAATAGTGCACCTTTCTTCTGTTTCTCTGTCTTACATCTCCTACTCAACCCATTCTCTTCCCTTGTTATATAAACATCTTTTTAGATCTTTCCCTTCCAACTCCAGCTATAAACTTGTTTTCTTTCTCTTTAGAGTCAAGCTTCTTGAGAGAGTGGTCTATATTTGTGTCTCCACTTCCTTACTTTCTATTCACTCATCAAACTTCTGTAATCTGATTTCCCATCCCTGGTTAGAACCTCCACTGAACTGGTTCATACAAGAACCGCCTCCAATCTGCCAAATGCCTTATATTTATTTCTTTGAGGCAATTTTCACTATTGATTAATTCCACTCTCCTGAAATTTTTTTCACCCTTCATTGCTGTGACACTGCTTTTTTTGGTTTTTCTTCCATCTCTGTGACCATTCCATCTTAGACCATTGGGGACTTCTTTTCCTCACCCCATCCCTAAAATGTTGGTGTTCCCCAGAATTCCATCTTTGGCTCTCTTCTGGTCCCTTTCTGTATTCTCCCTGCACAGGCATATTCATGCCTCTCTGCCACTGTTCACATCCAAATCTATCTTTAGCCCAGAACTCTCTCAAGTTCCATACCCATATCCAGAATTTGCTCTCAGACATCTCTCTTGACACTTAATCTCAGCTTCTAGAGCAGACCATGGTAGCTGTGGCTTTTATTTATTCCACGTTCTTTCTCACCCCCTGCCTTCTGCTCCCTTTTACTTTGGGGAATTCCTTCTTGATTTCATGTGGTTCTGATGGGAAATATCATACTTGGTATCATTCCTGCACCCCAAGAGACAGACACACAACCTGGCCTGGTCCAATCAGCATCCCTCCATCAACTGATATTAGATGTAAGGAGAAAGCAGCCCCTCTTTTGCTGATGTATTCCTGACAGCCATCCTTCCCTCCACGTTTCTAAGTACTGACCATATCATTTGAGGCCCTGGATTACTTACACAGGAAATCTAGGAGTCTATCCATTCTTCCTCCTTACTCTCGTCCATACTCAACTGATGATAAACTTTTGTTAATTATATATCTTAAAGATTTGTTTCTCAAACATGTATTCTCTTCTCCATACCTACTGCTCCTACTTCAATCCAGTCCTTTATCATTTCTCCTAACTGATTTCCCTGCATCCAGTTTAGCACCACCCCCATCCATCCATCCTCTACACTAGAGCCAGAAGGAACTTGTTAAAAAACAGGTTAAATCCTTCAATAGCTCTCTGGTATCTTCTGGAGAACTGATGCACTGTAGGGCAAAAGGGGTCCCCCCTGGCTCTCTAGCCTCACCGCATGATATTCCCACTCACGTCCTCTGTGTTCTTGCCCTAATGAGCACTGCCCTGCGCTGTTGCCATACCTTCTCTCACCATTCTTACATTCTGTTCTTTTTGTCTGAAATGCCCTGACCTTCCCTTCATCTTCTTTTTCTTTTCTTGTTTGTTTTGTTGTTTGGGGTTTTTTGGTCGCAAAATATTTATTAAGGTATACTTTAGGGAGTAGAGTGAACATAAAATTTAGGACCACAATATGAAGCAATTTCAATCCTCTGCCAAGTCAGCGCAGCCTCAATGCTCTGCAGATATAAAACCACCGGCGGGGCTTCCTAAAGCAGTTTGACTAGTAGAGAAGAGGCTTTTCGTGAACATTGACAACTAAAGCATCTCAACACCTCTTTTAAGCGCAAAACCTCAGCACATTACACTTATGCAGCAACAATATATTCATATTGTCCTCATTAGTCATTAGTAGTCAATTTGCATAAAACACCAGAAAAAAGCACCATGGAACTCACAAAATGGGCTAAAAAATGAACCCGTCCTTGCAAAACACACACTATAAATGGAAGAAGAGACATTTTAAAAAGTATTATGCACACTACAGAAGCTGCATTCATTCCGGCAATCTCAAGGGACCCAATCTGTGGCTAAATTCTTTTACGAGGCTTCACTTATCACCTCCTCTGGGAAGCCTTTCCTTATTCCTCCTAAGCCAGACTGAATGTCCTTCTGTGTTCTTATACTGTCCTGTGCTCTTCTCTTCCAAGGCTCTTGACCCACAGTATTGTAACTGTTTACTTGTTTACTTCATAACTCTGTGAGTAGATCCTAACATATACTTCCATGCTTAACACGATGCCTGATACATAGTGTGTGCTCAGGAAAAGTTTGTTGAATGGCAAATGATTGAATCACCATTTTTTCAAGGAAATGTACATGGTTCTTATCCCATCTACATTAGAATTTGCCCTTGAGTGTGTGTTGGAAGCCTTTCGGCAACCTTTTAGATGTTCATACTAGAATATGCGACATTTCCTTAATGCTCCCGAACTTATTTTGTATCCAAAATAATTTAGCTGCTTAAGTTTTTTGAAAGTAGAAATGTACCTTTGTTTAGTTAGCTGTATCAGTACCAATACAATAAAAATATTTTATTGTATTCGTATTAGTGACTATGAATCTACCTATTGTAACTTGGGTTTTATTTTTTGGTCTTCCTTAATGTACACATAGAGGGAAGTTTTTTCTGCCTTCTATTAAATCAGCATTGATTAATGCTAATTAAATTATATGGCTCTTTTTAAATCATGGATTTGTATAGATTTAAATATATACCATAAAAATTGAATGCCTGATGTTATAGTGGACTGTGGCATTTTGTTTTTATGTAACCTAACCTTACTGAAGGATTTAGAAGTATTAACCTTTTTGGTAGTGGTGGACTCTTGAAGGATAAGCTCATTTTATTTTTGAGGAAAAACAAATAATTATGTGAGGAAAGAAGACTATCAATGTTGATTTTTCATGCAATTGCAGCAGGTTCTAAAATGTTTTTTATCTGGCTCATTCATTTGGTAGCCAGTTTAATGCATGAATTCAACTTTTTAATTTCTGTAATTGATTTTAATGATTTTGTACAGTATCAGTCAATTGAATTTCTAACAAATGTGGTCACCACATGCATTATCACAACCGTTAGTTTCACATTTTCATGGTACTCTTCCCCCTAGATGCAAAGATGCAGATAAACATCATTTTCAACAAATGAGGAAAACAATAGTAGCCGAGCTTTTAAAACTTTCATTTAGCCTATAAAAAGAAAAAATCCCTGTTACATTGGTTAACAAAATTCTGCTTTTCTGTTGTCTAAATAACAACTTGCAAATACTTATAACATCAAGAAGTAATAAAATTTTTCATTAGATGAGCTTTTCACCAAAAAATAGTCTCCAGACCTAAATTCAAAAAGTTCTTAATCTTTATTACCTTCTTATTCTTGATTAAAACATTATGTTAAATGAGTATCAAAGGTCAGTAGTTTCTCCCCCCAACGCCCCTAATTGAAACACTATCTGCTGAAACTATCTCTCGTCTTCTTAGGTTTACCACCCTAGTAATTTTAAGTGACTCTTAGTGTCTACACTTGGCAATGTACACCTCTCAGAGAGTGATTGTAGGAATAAAACCCATGTTAAGGAAAGCAGTTGTCTCCTGGGTGTAGATTATTTCCATTCAGGCTTTTGTAGTGTTCCTGGAGATACACTTCAGGCACTATTTCTTTTTTCTTGTAGGTTGTGATAAGAGCCTCATTTCCCAGTGTAATCTTTCCCTGCCCTACAGGTCGGAGACCACTGGGCTTGCTGCCTTTGTTGTGCTCGAGGACAGCAGAGGTGATATCCTTCGGCCTGGGCATGCTTTGTTATGCTTGTTAAGTACAAAGTGCCAGAAATGTACCTGGCACTTGGCAAAACGTAAACAAAAGACAAAGGCTCTATTCTCACCACTTGTCATTCCAGGATATAAAATAGCAGGTAGCAGTAACAGTATCAGGTTGACTGCCAAAGACAGGTTTGATCATTATGAAATACCCGGTAAGTAAGCCAAGTGAAACAAAAATCATGTGAAGAGGTGCCTGGGAGGGCCTGTGGTGGTTATGTGGACGAACCCAAGAAAATTTATTGGGAGTTAGTTTATTTTTTTTGAAAAATTAATATATATTCACCTTGTCTAGAATGTGTGATATGAAACACAACAAGATATGAAAAGAAAGGGCAAGGGTGGGAGCGGTGAAACAGAATGAGAATCTACAGCACGTAGAAATGAAGCCATCTTCTCTTGTGACAGCCTGAAAAGAAGGAGCTACTTAGTGCCCTATATTTTTTGGCACCACTCTCACTACGAACCTTGCTTCCCATGGGGGCCTGCTCAGGCCAACCTTCTTACTGCCTACTCAGGTACCATGTCAGAACCCCTATGGTATTCTGATTTTCTCACTGTTTCTTCCACTTGTTTTCTGAAGGTATTTGTGGTGAATCTTGACTCTCTAAATAAATTGTAAGATACATTAGGGCAAGCCGATAACTATTTTATATTACAAATATAAATATATTTTATTATAAAATTTATACAGAAGGTGCTCCATGTATACCTGACTTCCAAACATTATTCCAGTTGTTGATCTTAAGTGATTGACCATCCACCCTCGTCTAAGAGATTTTCAATGTCAAAGTAAGATTTGCTATCACCACTGTCCTCAGAGGTTTGTTACCCTTTCCTCCTCCTAACTTCCTTCCTACTCCCTGTTTTAATGTGTTCTTCAGTATATCCACCCACCCCATATCAGATCCTCTCCCAAGAATCTATCTCCCACTGCTCAAAAGTTGGCCTGCTGTGGACAGACCTTTAACGTCTACTCTCTGCCTATCCCTGCTACTCGGAGGTACAAGTTTGTTTTTCTCACTTAGAAAATAGTACTCTTCCTGGTACCAGCCATGACAGTCCCTACAGGGAGCTTTTGTTTTGTACCTTTGGGACTGAAACATTAGGTGCAAAGGATGAAAGTCAACAATATTTATGAATGAGTTTAAAAAGTGCCTAGCAAGATGAGGACTTCATGAGGCGGGTGCCTGGTTCATTGATAACTTTGGAGAAATGACACAGTACAGTCCTAGAGAAATTTTTGAAGCTCATGATTGATTGTTGAATTATTTCATCGTCACCAGAAATGTTTATTAAACACCTCCTTTTCTTCTTTGTCATTTTCAACAATTTAATTATGTGTCACTTCAGCTTAGGTTTGAAGCATAATATTTCTCCCATAGGAGGTGCTTAATAAATTCTGAACAGATGCATGAACGGATGGATGGATGGATAAATGAAAATGGGGTGTTGTCCATCATACCTGCAGATGGTCACAGAGCCATGAGAGCATTGTTTGCTTCGAATTGTATTGTAGGTCCTGAGCATAGTTTTATGTCAGTGCACCCACATACTACTACATTCCTCCTTGGAACAAAGGACAGTTCACAGGGTGAATGTGGTGGGATGGTATCTAGTGATAGTAATAATTTTAGGTTACATTTGCTGAATTCTTCTTAGGTACCAAGCACTGTTCTAAGTGCTTTACGTATATTATTTTATTTTACCTTTTGAAACCCTATTATTGCCAAAAGGTGGAAACTCAAGCATCCGTCAACAGATGAATGGATAAATAAAATTAGGAATATACATACAATGGAATATTATTCAGCCATAAAAAGGAATGAAGTTCTGATATATGCTACAACATAGATGAACCTTGAAAACATTATACTAAGTGAAATAAGCCAGACACAAAAGGACAAATATTGTATTATTCCACTTGTATGAAATAGCTATAATAGTCAAATTCATAGAGACAGCAAGCAGATTAAAAGTTACCAGGGACTTCGATGGGGCAGGGGGATGGTGGTTATTGTTTAATGAGTACAGAGTTTCTGTTTGGGTGATGAAAAATTTTGGAAATAGTAGTAATGGTTGCACAACATTGTGAATGTAATTGAAGCCACTGAATTATACACTTAAAAATGGTTAAAATGGCAAATTTTATGTTATATATATTTTATCATCATAAAAAAATAGTGGGCAAACCCTATTATTAACCTAATTTGAAATTTGAATATATCAGGAATGTTTAAACAAGTATATATTCTTAGAGTTATATATTCTAACATAATAAAAAGCATAGGCAGGTGATAATGGCATTGGTTCATGGTCTCAACAATATCTAGGCCACCCTCTCTTTGAATCTCCTGGCTTTCCCTAATGATAACTAGATGGCTGCTGCAACTCTACATATGGCTTCTGTGTTCAAGGCAGGAAGAAGAGAAGAAGGGGATGATATCAGTCTAATCTTTTTCTTGTATCAGGATAAAACAGGAGCTTTCCTCATGCCCCTAATAAATTGCTACCTATATCTTACTGGGCAGACTGTGCCTCAGGGCTATCCCTAGCTGCAAGGCAAGGGAGGCTGGCAAAATGAGTATTTAGCTTTCTGAGCCTCCAGAGTGGAGGCAACAAAGAGATGGAGTGGAAATGTCTGTTAAGGAATGAACACTATCTGGCACAATGACAAAAATGGGAACAGAAAGCTTAAATCAGAGTTTTTCAATCTGGCAGATAACATTTAGACTGGATAATTCTTTGTTGAGAGGGGCTATCTTGTGCATTGTAGGATATTTCACAGCATCCCTGGCTTCAACCCACTAGATGCCAGTAGTCTCCAACCCCCTAATTGTGACAATCAAAAATGTCTCTAGACATTGCCAAATGGAGCAAGGGGCACAAAATTGCCCCAGTTGAGAACCACAGGGTTAGATGAGTGGCCAGAGTGTCATTGCTGAGAAGTAGTGGAGCTGAGGTTTGAACTGAGGACAACTGGCTTTAGAGCTTCTCCTCTTAGCCATTCTTCTCACCAGCCTATGTAGTCGAACAAACGGCCTTGTTGTTAACAGGAGCTCTGGATCAACTGAACTAACTTGCCACAGACATAGTTAATGAGACACCCACGAAATGCTATGTTGACTATCCACATGCTTTTCCTAAGCACTTGTTATTTAGTCATATCCCTTTACAGCTTAGAAGTAATAGTCGGGGGCTGACCCGGTGGTGCAGCAGTTAAGTTCACACGTTCTGCTTCTCAGCGGCCTGGGGTTCGCCAATTCGGAACCCAGGTGCGGACATGGCACCACTTGGCACGCCATGCTGTGGTAGGTGTCCCACATATAAAGTAAAGGAAGATGGGCACGGATGTTAGCTCAGGGCCGGGCTTCCTCAGCAAAAAGAGGAGGAGTGGCAGTAGTTAGCTCAGGGCTAATCTTCCTTAAAAAAAAAAAAAAAAAAGAAGTAATAGTGGTTATATAATGGGGGAGCAGGGATCAAGTAGCTATAACCCAACATTCTCAACAGGGCAAATTGATTCTTGGGAAAGCGAAAGTGTCTTAGGTATTAAATGGTTTGTGGCCCTCTAATACTCAGCCCTACTCAACAGATCTTATCTCAGTATTTAATTTCTGTATAAGGGAGTATTTAATTTTTTTCTCTTTGAGGGAGAATAAGAATTTCAAAAAGGTTGAGAAACACTGCTGCAGCCTAAGGAACTAGGTGGAGCAAGGAGTATGTTTCAGAAAAGATGAGAAATGCTGTTACCTACAGTGAGATGATGTGGGATCTCTAGAATGTGAATGGTGAGTGAATTTTAGGAGTCCTGCTGGGCATTTTCATTAGGTGCATCCCTTTAGCTATTGTTTCAGTCTCTAGTCATCCCAATTAATTCACTTTCATGTCTCTCTATTCATGAGTATAATAAATTTTTATAGCTGTCTTTTTTTATCATCACATTAGTTTCATTGGAATATGCCTTTCCAACAAGTGAATTTCCCCCCTCTTCTTCATGTCATTATTCAAAGAGGCATCTCTCCAATGTTTTCTTTAAGAAATAAAAGTGTCTAGAAATACACTCACAGTATTAAAATGTCTTTGAATCATCTGCTGATTACTTACATAATAGAATAATAAGTAAATATAGTGAGGCAAACATGTTTAAAAGCCATAAAATTCAATAGATCTAGGTTGATTCCTTGACTTTGAACAAGTTATATAACCTAAGTGAGCCTCTATTTTCTTCTTTGAAATGGGCATAATGTTTACTTCATAGTGTAGAGATGAAAATTAAAGGAGGTATTACACGTCAACTGCTTAGCAGAGAGCCTAACGCATACTAAGTGGCCAACATGTGGCAACTACTAGCAATACTGTCCGTACATAATATTTAGTAAAGCAATTTTTTTCTGATACAAAAAACAGATAGTGGTATGAGAGTGTACTGGCTCAAATTAAAGTGAGCTAAGAGGTTGCTCTTCACTCAGTGGTTGGCTCAGGAGAGTAGGCCGGGATTGACTGTACATGTTCTGAACCAAACGATGGTTCTTGTCACTCACAAAGCCAAGATGCCTAAGGTCTGTCTAGGAGAGAGGCAACACTTGACCCTGTCTCTCTGATACTTCTCCCTGTCCACCACTCTTGGCAAATCACAACATCCATTTATCAACATCCTCCTTTAACAAAGTACTAAGATGGTACCTTTTTCTCTTCATGAGATTGTTGGTGGAGATCAAATCCATTCATTCATTTATATCTATTCTATGCAAGGCAGAAGAAGGCACAGTCTCTACCCTCACAGAGTTTACATTTGATCCATTGGCCATAGGATCTTTCTTATTTATTTAAAACCCTTTCCTTAGTGCTTAACTCATAGTTAACACTTGAAAAATAACAATTGTTTGTTTTTTTATTTTCCGAAATATCAATTTAAAATGTACCTTAACAATGTGATGCTGACTGATGACCTTAGGAAGGTGGTTGCCCATTGTTGTCTGGGTATCTGAAGTAGGTGGTCTGTATGAAGAACTAGCTAAACTCCTGGATACACAATTCAGTTGTCTGTTGATTTTGGATAATAAAGTATTCAGGGAATACCTGCTTTTTATAATGGATCAGGTAGAGATGGAAACTAGATGACTTTTGAAAGTAACTGTTGTTCCCATTTTTTAAAATCTCTTATCTGGAAATAACTTTACTATTTAGTTAGGATTTCTTCTTTGAGTTACTAAAGCTGTAGATTGGGGTTGAGAGAGAGGGGATATGTAATTCTTTCTGAACTCTATATTTTTGACACTTTTTCCAAGCTGTTAAAATATATGTGAGATATTAACATTGAAGAGACACAAGAAAATAATCCATAGCTTTATTTTATATTTATGACTTCATCTGGCTGTAAAGCAAATGGCTCATGGAATATAGCAGTCACTTTCATACTGACTGTACTAGTTTAAAATCACCATAACTACTAACAATGACTTCATTTGCTAGACAGATACATATTCTAGACTAAATTTTGGCCTAGGGAACTGTTATTACCTCCAACAAGTGAAGAGTCAGAGGATAATCTTACAAAATGTTCATAGCTAAGCATTGGTTTTGGTCTTCTCAGACACTGTCCCAGATTCTTTAAAGAACCCCTTCTTGCTTAGAGGTGGCTGGTACAAATCCTCCAAGCATTTGACTTGAAATTGTTGTTGGTCCAACTATTTGACTTGGAAATCTTACTACCTTTTAGCCATCATCTCAAAAACATAATCGAATATGTATATTCATCTCTTCTGAAACATCATTTTCCTTCAAATACACCTAACTTCTTCTCCCATCCCTTTGTGGTATTAATTTTATCAGATATCAGCTTTTTAAAATTTTTTTAACCGCAGGAATGGAACTGTCTGACTATAAAGTTGAAAGCACAAAAGCCGTGAAGCACTAGGCTAAGGCTCTTCCAACAACGATAAATCCTCCTTCTGGCCCTTTCTTTGCACTCTAGTTCCCATTTAATAGCCCGACTAGTCATCCTCCATCCTTTATGGGAAAACATTAATTTTTGGTTTCCTGGCTTGCATGATTGTGTTCAAGTGTTTCTTTTAATTTGGAATTTCTGGTTCATTTTTTTTCTTTCTACCTTATCCCTTTTATTCTAAGGCAAGGTGGGGTTGGAGATGATTTATACTGAAGAAGAAAAATATACCGCCCCAAACTGAAATTCCATGGGATTTGAGGCAGGTTTCTTTAGACCCTGGGATGAAACTCTTTGCCTAGATTTATCCATCCCTTTTGGTTTCTTGGCTATGGTAAGGAATCCTCACATCTCTGCCATTGGCCTTTGGGATCCAGTAGAATGAATAGAGACACTCAGGAAATGTCTCCTAAATGAATACAATAATAAGTGTACCTTAAAGTGTCTATTTTATTCTCATGTCTTATATCATTTGGCACATCATGCAGTTTGAGTTCTACCTGGTGGATGCCAGTGCCTGGGTGGTATCATTCTGGTTAGAACTTCCTATAGGCATGGTATCAACCAAGCCAAAGAGCAATCATTTCCTCCTTAGAAAGTAGAACTTTATTGTAGCACATAAGTACAAACATAAACAAACATTCTGTTTAATTAAAAGTCACGTAATAAAACCTACACTCTACATTTTAAACACACATTAAAAAAGGCATATATAGAGCTCAGGCTAAAAAATACATGTATCTAGGCACGGTTAAGTACCTCACTAACATTTAGCCATTCTCAGTCACTGTAATCCACACTCAGTATTTCCCTGGGCTTAAGTAGATCCCACCTTAAATATAGAGCCTTCCGGGGCTTGTCCATCTGAAGCTCTTTGAGGAAGTTTCTGGAAAGCCTTACATGTCTCTCTAGTAATAATGATCTTTGCCTGCTTGTTCTCAATTTAAAAGGAAGAAAAAGCTTATTTGCCATTCCAAGAATAAAGATCCGTTTGCTTTCCTAAGTTGCTACTTTCTCATCTAACCTAAAATATACAAAAAGTCCAAAAAAAGGTGATACCACTAAATGTAGTCAGAAAGGAATTTCGCTGCCACTTCTCAAATCCCCACAACTTCCTTCTATCTGCTCTGGCTTCAGTCTGCCTTATTTTAAGATTAATCTTTTTCCTCTAAATCCTTCACAAAAAAAAAAAAAAACAACTCACTCATGCACAACATTCCATAGTATTAAAGTCAAAATATGAGGGTTTTTTTTATCCTTTCCTGTCGTGTTTATAGTGCATTTTATATACCAGAGTTGTTGAATAACTTATTAAGCTTATCTTAAACACAGATCCTTAAAGATATAAAAAACCTATCCTAATATAAGCCCTTCCTAAGGAAGTGACAGCAAAATTCCCCAAAAACGTTGCCTGCTTGGAAAGTCACCTAAAAGTTTAGTGCTGAGGCAGTGACACTGAGTGTATGTAGCTTGGAACGTGCTCCTCCGGAGAGGAGCATGTGCTGAGTTGGCAGAGGGGACCTGGACAGGCATCAGAAGCTCCTCCAGCTCACTCCACCTCCACTCGGAACTGGAGGTCTTGATGGGAAAGGCGCGTAGTGAAACAGGAAGTGGAAGGAGCTGTGGCTGATTTCACACTCCTCTGGCTTGCCTTTCCTACTCCAGGCACAGCCCAGAGATGTTCTGGCAGGAGGGAGAGCAGCTGGATAGATTAAGAAAGGCCTTTTGTCTCTGCCATTCCCTAATAGACCAGATGTGAAATAGACAGGCAGGACTTCAGGCAGGTCCAGAATAATCTTAATATTCTGAAGCTTATTCCTAATTAGCAAGCTTTAAGTTTTAATAGTTTGGAATATTTTAGACAGAAGTAGATGGGTTTTCATCCTGTGAATGTTTTGAGGAAATCTTTACCCCCTCCTTCCAATAAAACACTTAACTTTCATTTTAATACATAACACTAAACGCTTTTATTTCACTTTTTTTTCCTTTAAAGAAAGATCGTCATTAAGAATGTCTACAAGGAAATCATGGGAAATCACAAAATCTCTCAAAATCTATTTTTATATGCTGTTAGAAACAACCACGTGATTTTTTTTTTTAACTCAATCATTCTGGGAAAAAAGTGTAGCCAAGGATGATGTGGAAAAGTTCAACATTAAAAATAATATCCTAAGTAATCCAAAAGGGAAATTAATTTTTGCTTTGAAGGTGTTCACTAGCACAAACACTAAAATAATGAGTAAACTGGTTCTCTTGAGAAAATGCCAACTGTCGCCTGCTGCTTCCCACTGGGCTCCAGGTGTAACAAGCCTCTCTTGCTGCCCTAACTTCTGATGCTGTGTCAAGAGACTTCAGAAGGACATCTCTTCAAGCAATTAGAAACAATCTATTGTGTTGTTAGATACTAACTTCTCCCATTGTTTAGTCACTCAGAATTGGCTGATTTCTTTAACAAGTGAAACTGTCATTACTATTAGAAAATAATAGTAACACAAGGAAACTGAGAGTGCAAAGGATGTTTAAGTTGGTGATATCTCATTTTACAGCCCTCCAGGGGCATTAACTGTGGTGGAATACCCATTCACACCCAGAAACAGAGCCCAGTCCTCTAGGGGATGGCTTTGTTGGAAATTTCAGGGCAATGAAATATATCAGTAATTTCATTCTTAAACATTAGAGCAGATTTGAAATTCTGTGTAATATAAATAATTTAAATTCATCTTCTGGAATGTTCCATGTTAGTATATAAAAGGTAGAAGTTGAAGAAATGAAGGTCCTGAGCAATCCAGTAAATGAATAATCATTTACTGAAAAATTGGAAGTTGACTCTGGGAATGCCAGTTATGGACTTGGCGTGTTGAAGCCACCTTCTTCCATGTCTCCTTCCCTCCAAACCGACTTATCCTAGTGTCTCCTACCATTTAAGGGGTGATACAGGCTCTGCCACTCCAAGCTCCACACCTTGAGTCTCACCCATAAAATTCATAAAGACCTTCATCTGCTAGTGTTTTTCAAGAGTAACAGCAGATGTGGACCATGCTGTGAACAATCTTAACACTACAAATTTTTTAAAGGTTCACAGTTCCTCCAAAAGAAAACACCTCAGCATAACTGTATTCAAACTACTGTCACATTTGACTAGAACAATACCTGCTTTTGATAGGTGGAGCTACATGCCTGAGGTTTCCGAAGTGGAAGTTGGGGTAAGAGGGATGGAAAATCAAAATCTGAATAGGAGAGAAAGTCAAAGGAGAAAAAGACAAGTACATTATCTTCCCTTGCAATGTTAAGGTGGAAATAAAAATGAGAGATACTAAAATGCCCCTGGGGAAAAAATCTATGAAAACTTTTAAAAATGGATATAGGGACCAGCCTTGAGGCGTAGTGGTTAAGTTCACACACTCCACTTTGGCGACCCGGGGCTTGCGGGTTTGGATCCCAGGCACAGACCTAGCACCACTCATCAAGCCATGCTGTGGTGGCATCCCACACAAAATAGAGGAAAATTGGCACAGACATTAGCTCAGTGACAATCTTCCTCAAGCAAAAAGAGGAAGATTAGCAACAGATATTAACTCACGGCCAGTCTTCCTCACACACAGAAAAGGGGGGATATATAATCATTTACATGGCTAACTCATCTAAAAGGAACTTTAAGAAACATCTGTCCACTGCCAACCCTCAAAATGTCTAAAATGAAGTTTAGGACATTAACTCAATTATTTTAACTTTAAAAATACTTCTCCTAAACAAAACTAATAAGATAGAAACTATCAGATAGGATTCGAGAAATCCCAAGTATGCTTCTAGCAGCTATTCATAACTTTGTTGGAATGCTGGTATATCCGAGCGAGAGTGTGTTGCTAACCCTTTCCTCTTGGGTTCTCTGATAGCAGGCTTCCCTAAATTGAAATGACTCCTTTATGATTGCCTCTAGTTTTCCCCCTTGTTCTCCCTGGACTATATTATTAATTTTGTGCTATGCTCATGACTGTTTATGTTGACAGATTTCCCAAGGACTGTTGATGAGCACTACTCACAAGGAATCCCACTTTTTCTCGTCATTGGTGTATTCACGTAATTTATTATTTTAACCGATGAGTTAACTCAATGGAGAAATTATTTAAAAGGCTGCTTGAGATGTAGTATAATGTAGATTAACATAGCTAATCCAAGTTATTATAATCTTTACCAGAAATTATTCGCTGTTGTGCGTAAGTAAAAACAAATATTTTATGTGTACAATTATTTTGATCTTAAAGGCTATGCTTATTAGAGAAAGTCAAGGTTAGGATTCTGTAGTTCCCTTTAGCACTCCCAACGTATCTTCCTTATAGTCATGCCTGTCTATATATTAAATTGCCTTTATAATAGTTTCTATATAGGCTTGGATTTATTTATGTACATATGTGATTATAAACATGTATGTAGACTGGGTATGCATAGACATAAAAATAAAATTATAGACTTTGTTATAATATAAACAATTAGAAGTGTAATTTAACATGTCTTTTAAATCAGGCCTAAAGAGTATTAGAAGGATTTATTGAAAAGACTACTGGATTGGACAGAAAACATAGTTTCTAGTCCCCTTTTTATCACAAATTGGGTAAGTCATTTAGCCTTTTGGGGCCCCAGTTTCTTCATTTGTAAATTGAAAATACAAAAATAATTATAGATACTTGACCCTGTAAATCATAATAGGGCATCTTGTGCTGTGAAAACTGAGACAGAAGGGTCAGCACATGTGTTTTATTTATTGAACTTCACAGATTAAGAATAGAACTTCCACTTCCAGCAGTAATGGCATACAAGATCTTCTCTGCTGGAAACCAATTAGATCCTAAATGAAACATTTTGGTTTGTTGCTGGACTCCCTGGAAGTGGGTAAAATAATCTCTAAGCCCAATCCTCCTCTCTCCCACTCCCCAAATAAAAAGGAACAAGATGAGTCAATATTGGAGTTTGGCAGCAAGCAGACAAATGTGCTGAGCAAGAGCAAAGGAAGGAAACTGTGTTATATTGAGGGAAAATGCCAGTAGGATTCTATAAATTGCAATCTGAATACTGAACCTAATAGTCAACAGCAAGAAAGGGGAACTGAACCTGAGCTTCTGCATTAAGCCAGGACTCTCAAAGAGAACTAAAGTGGCCGCAGACTGGTAGTCTTCCCAGCCCCTAGGAGAAACAAACCAAATCTCCATACGAAAGCATCCTATGATATAGCACATCAGATTCCCACAATTTATAGGCAGGCAAATATTAGTTCACAATCAAAGACAAGCAAGTACACCAGGAGATAAGCCATCTATGCCAGAACTGTCAGATACAGAAGAGCTGCTTATGAAGTACTTAAAGAAATAAAGTATACAATCAAAAGAATGAGCAAGCAACAGAAAACTATCAGGAATGATCAGGCAGTTCTGGAAAATAACTAAATGGAACATCTAAATATAAAATATGTAAATGTTGAAAGAAAAAATAAGACATGTTAAAAAGTAGGTTAGCCACATCTAAAAGAGAATTAATGAACTTGAAAATAGAAATGAATAAATTAACCAGAATACAATCCAGAAACAAAAAGGACTGGAAAATATGGAACTAATTTAAAATATTTAGGATAAAATGAGAAGGTCTAACATATGTCAAATCAGAGCCACAAAAGGAGAGAATAAAGCTAATCAAGGAATGAATAGCTGAGAAATTTCTGGAAATGGTGAATCTACTAATCCACAATTTCAAAAAACACAATATTCCCAAGCAGGATAAATAAAAAGAAAATTAATGCCTAGATGTCACATATTAGTGACTGTAGAACAAAGACAAAGTTTTTAAAGCAGCCGGAGAGGAAAGACATCACAAAGAAATGATCATTTCATGGACAGCAGACTGCTCAACAGTAATAATAGAAAACAGAAGGCAATGGAATAATATATTCAGTGTTGAGAAGAAATAGCTATTAACTATCAAACCTTAGAGTGACATAAAGAAATTTATAGTTAAACAAAAACTGAGAGCGTATCATCAAATGACTCATACTAAGGGAACTTTGAATCTAAAGTTTACTCCTTAGAAAGATAGTATGCTCTGATGACAATTTAATCAATATAGAAATCAATAGCAAAAAGATATTTCTAAAGTCCTCATATCATTGCAAATAGGACACTTAACCGTTCATTTACAATTAAAAAATCATAATGAAGTTTTAAATACTTAGAGCTAAATCATAATGAAAATATAACTTCAAAACTAATATTCTTAGGGTAATCTGGCACCCATAATGCTTACAGTAGAAAAGAAAGAAGTCTGAAAATGATCTAAGCACCCATCTTAAGTATTTAGAAAAGAACAAGAGAATAAACTCAAAGAAAATAAAAGGAAAAAAAAAAAGAAAATGAGAGCAGAATTCCGTGAAACCGAAAACAAAACTACAATAGAAAGATCAATAAAGATAAAAGTCAGCTTTTTGAAAAGACTAATAAAATAGACAAATCCTTTGGCAAGATTGAAAAAAAAGAGTACACATAATATAAGGACTAAAAGGGGATGTAAATATAGATACTGCACAGTTAAAAAGAAAATACCGTGAGCAATTTTATGCCAATAAATTTGAAAACCTAGATAAAATGAAATAATTCTTAGAAAAAATATAACTTACCAAGGCTGACTTAATAATTAAAAACCTTGACTAGTCCTAAACCTATTAAAGCAATTGGATCAATAGTTTAAAATCCTCTTACAAGGAAAGACTAGGCCCATGGAATTTTATAGGTGAAATTACTAAACATTCAACAGTTAATTTCTGTCTTTTACAGATTTATGCAGCAAATAGAAAAATGAGAAATAATCCCTAAATCATCCTGCGTAACTTGGGCACCAAAAAGAGACAAGTGCAATTTGAGAATAAAAATTATAGGTCAACCTCACTTAATAACAAAATATTACCAAATATTACTCAAGAACCTAAACAAAATATTACCAAATCCAGTGGGTTTTTTCTTTTATCATGACCTAGTGGGGTTTATCCTAGGAATGCTGGAATAGTTTAACATTAGAAAATCTAGAATTGTGATCCACCCTAATAGATTAAAAGGAAAAACCTACATATAATCTCAACAAAAGCAGAAAAAGCATTGGACAAAGTTAACCATCGATTCAACATAAAAAGTCTTAGAAAACTTTGAGTAGAAGGGAATTTTCTTTACATGAATGAAGGTATCTACCAAAGGCTTAGTAAACACCATTCTTGATGATGAAAAGTTAAAAGCATCCATTTGAAATCAGAAATAGGACAAGTTTGCCCACTATCACGTTTTGATCACCGTTAAAGCTGGAGGCTCTAGCCAGACAATAAGATAGGAAAAGCAAATAAAGGCATAAAGACTAGAAAGGAAAAAACCCATCATTAGTTGCAGATACTATGATTATATACATAGAAAACCACAAACAATCAAGAAAAAACTTATTAGTAATATTTAGAGAGTTTAGCAAGTGGCTGGCTCTAAGGCCAATATACAAAAATCAGTAGCCTTTCTAAACAATGATCATAAGCATTTTTAAAATATAATATTAAAAAGGAACAATTTATAACTGCAACAAAAACATAAGGTATCTGGGAATAAATCTAACAAAAGGTATACAAGCTTTGTATAAAGAAAATAATAAAACTTGATTGAAGTCATTAAAGACCTAAATAAATGAAAAGATGCGCCATGTTTATGGATAGCAATACTTTGTAAAGATATATATTCTCTCAAATTGACATATAGATTTATTATTTTTGTATTTTTTTAGATTGGCACCTGAGCTAACATCTGTTGCCAATTTTATTTATTTTTCTTCTTCTCCCCGAAGCCCCCGAGTACATAGCTGTATATTGTAGTTGTGGTCCTTCACACTGTGCTGTGTAGGTGCCACCTTAGCATGGCCTGATGGGCGGTGCCATGTCGGCACCCAGGATCCGTACCAGCAAGACCCTGGGCTGCTGAAGCAGAGTGCGCGGACTTAACCACTCAGCCACGGGGCAGCTGCTGATGTATAGATTTAAAATCCCAGCAGGATTCTTCATGGAATGGGCAAGCTAATTCTAAAATCTGTATAAAAGAGCAAAATGCTAAGAATAACTGAGACTCCTAAAGAACTGAGTGTGACAAACTGTGCTGAGTATGAAGACTTTCTATAAAGCTGTAAGAATTAAGCCAGTGTAATTTGGGCAGAAAGTTAGCAAAATTGACAAATAGAGAGAAACAGAATGGAACAGAGAATAGACCCAAATATGTATAGAAACTTGATCTGTAACAGAGGTGGGATTGCAGATGAGTGATGGTGACACAATTAGGATATGAAGAATCAGGGGAGGAGGGGATTGGAAGTGACTGCTAATGGGTACAAAGTTTCTTTTAGGGGTGATAAGAATACTCTAGAATTAGAAAGTGGTAAGGGAAGCACAACTCTGTCAATGTGCTGAAAGCTGTTGAAATATGTACTCTAAATGACGAACTTTATGGTATGTAAATTATATATCAATAATGCCATTAAAAATGAGTGCTCTGTGGTAACACAAAACAACAGGGATGGATCTTTAAAAATGTTAAGTTGTGAAAAAAAGAGTTCCAAAAGATTATACATAGTATGATATCATTTTTACATAACTCAAAAACAAGCTGAATAAAATATTATTTATGGACATACACATACATGATAAAACTATTTGGAATATTGCAAAGGAAAGATAAATGTTAGGCAGTTGCTCCCTCAGAAGGGAAAGAGGGAAATGGACAAGGGAGGAACTCATAGGTAGATGCAACGGTATTGGTGATTCTTTTAGTTTTTGAGCGATTATTTAAAAGTTTTGATTTTATTTATAATTTATATATTTTATATTTAATAATTTAAATGAATCAAATATTATATTAAAAAGGTAATAAAAGAAACGTGCCTTTCCCCACACCACCCTCAAAACCAAAGACAGTGAAACAATGTTTACAGAGTTCTGAAGAAAAGAAGCATGACTTGAAAATTTTGAACCCAATCAAATTATCCTCCTAGGATAAATGCACAGACAAACATGAAAGAAGAAATCAAAATCCATGAGCTTTTCTTGGAATAAAAAATTAATTAATTAAAAACTATCATATGACAAAATCTAGGCAACCAAGTAGATGAATCAAAGTCAAGAGTGCAGAAATGAGAAGCCATGGAGAAGGAGAAGGTGTGGTGGTGAGCACCAAATCATTGAAAATAGAATCAAGAGTAAACAACTATTTGAATTATGGTTTCAGGACAGAATATAAATATTATAAACCCAAGCATTGTAAATAATAATATAACTAAGCAAAAATGGGGTTAGAAGGAGAGAGGTGGAAGAAAGTGAAATGGTATCTGTTTTCTCGAATTCCATAAGGAAGTCAATAGATACTATGCAAAATTGAAACAAAATTTAACAAATATATTCACTCTACCTCAATGTTTGTCACTGGGGGAATTATTGACATGTGGGGTGGCCATGTCTCGGAGGTGAGGACTGTCTTGTGCATTATAAGATGTTTGGCATCTCTGGAGCCCAGCCACTAATGCCAGGATCACCTCAGTTACTGTGACCTGTAAAACCATGTCCATGGATTTCTAAATGCACCCTAAGAACTTGGCACTGCCTTGGATTGAGAAACATTGGTCTAACCTCTTAAAGTTTTTCTTAGTATTTTTTTCTCTTAAATTTAGAGCAATGTTAGAGAATCAAAATGTCTTGATTTAAAATCACAAAAAGGATCATTTACCTGAAATTCACTCAATTTCATGTTGGTGTCCCTTTCTTCTATTAAATTAAAATAAAAATAAATTTAATACAGAATAAGCCCTCTTATCTAATGCAACCATTTGTAAGTTAACAAAAAATAATTGTTGAAACAAGGATCTGAAAAAATATACATACTTACTTTGCATATTTTATTTTTGTATTGTGATAAAATACAGATAATATAAAATTTATGTTAACCATTTTTAAGTGTACAGTTCTGTGACATTAATATATTCATATTGTTGTGCAACTATCACCACTTTCCATCTCCAGAACTGTTTCATCTTCCCCAACTGCATGTTTTAATATAAACCCTATTTATAGTCATTTGCCAATCTTTTGATTTGGGCCCAAGATCTTTTCTTTGAGAGTGGTCCCCTGATTGGAATTCCCCCTGGCCATCTTTTTTGCATGAATTACACCAATAATGCACTCTCCAGGATTTCCATTTCAGTTTCTTTAAAGTGAAACAAGAACTGAAAGATACTTGGGAAAGAATCTGAGTGCAGAATCCTCCCAGATCCCCTTCTACCTCTCAATACTTTACCAGAGTCATGCTCACACCTAATTTGAAAGCAAATTTTGAATTACCTTACATCTATCCAGTCGTCCTAACATACTCAACCTAGTCTTTATGGAATTCATTCTTTTTGCATTGGTATTACATCATTTTTCATAAAATTTAATTAAGTTACATGATTTTAAAAGTTTGGGTTCAAACACAGTTGACTCATGGAAATATCCAGCTGAACCAATGGAGATAGAAATGCAGGGGCATGGAGAGAGCTGTGTGCTTACTGTGAGCATTTTAAGTGAAGGATGTCACTTATGAAATGATCTGACAAGGATGTTATATTAAATTAAAAATAGTACGTGTGGTTAATTTTGTGTGTCAATTGACTGGGCCACAAGGTGCCCAGACTTTTGGTCAAACATTATTCTGGGTGTGTCTGTGAGGGTGTTTTTGGATGAAATTGACACTTGAATGGGTAGACTGAGTAAGGCAGATTGCCCTCCCTAATGTGGGTGGGCCTCACCCAATCAATTGAAGACATGAATAGAACAAAAAGGCTAAGTAAGGAGGAACTCCTCTTGCCTGACTGCTTTGAGCTGGGACATTGCTTTTTTTCCCTGTCTTTGGATTTGAACTGAAACATCCACTCTTCCAGGGTCACCAGCCTGCTGGCCTTCAGAGTGGACCTATACATCAGCTCCCCTGGGTCTCCAGCTTGCTGACTGCAAATCTTGAGGTGTTTTAACCTCCAAAATCATGTGAGCCAATTTCTTAAAATACATCTCTTTATATATATATATATATATACATATATATATGTATATATACATCCTATTGGTTCTGCTTCTCTGGAGGATCCTAATACAATACCTAACAACTAAATGCAGTGTGGACCTTGGAACAGAAAGAGCACCTTAGTGGAAAACTGGTGAATCTCAAAGGTCTTGAATTTAGTTAATAGTAATGTACCAATGTTTTTTTCATAGTTGTGTTAAAAGTACCACGGTAATGTAAGATGTTAACAGTAGAGAAAGCTGGGTGAGGGGTATATGAGAATACTCTGTACTATCTTTGCAACATTTCTGTAAATCTAAAATTATCCCAAAATAAAAACTTTTTTTAAAAAATAGCATGCACCATATGATCCCCCTTTCTGAAACCATTTCTAATTATCCTATCCTTCTACTTGTATTTATGCATTCTGTTTACCAAATATTAGTAATCTTTACTTTGGGTAATTACTTCTTTCTTTGTACCTTTTTGTATTGCTTGAAATTTTTTTAAACAATAATTGGACATACATATTTCACTAAAATGATAAAATCATTCTTTAAAACATTTGAGTCTGACAAGGTAACTTCTAGAAATCATCAAAACCCTAAAAGCCCTATGATGTTTGATTTGATGTCAGTTTTTAATAACATGGTTTCATCTATAACACTCTCCTTGTGGACCCAAAGATGATTTTAAGCTGAGGCTCTAAGATTAATGCTATGCCACAGAACTAGAAAAGTGGTCAGGTCATGTTAATATACAAATATGTTGTCTCTGATCCATACACAGCTTAATGGTTTATGTCTCTCTGTTACTTTTGCTTTTTGCCAACTGTAAGCATCATAAGGGAAAAAGAGGCTATTGGTTGCAGTTCTACGGTTCTGTTCAGTGGAGCAGTGAGGGAGTGAAGAATAGTCAGGGATCTGTATCTCCAATCGGAGCAGAGCTTGCCATTGAGTAATTGGAGAGATTGAAAGGACAGATTCCTAAATGTTCAATACAAATAAAATTGTTTAATGCTCACTCTCTTTATCCTCCCATTTCTCCTCTTTTATGTTTGTTCTCTTCATCCTCTCTCTACTGTCACTCCTGCCATCCAGCTTCTCCCTTTGACTTTGACTATTAGGTCCTCGTAACTTCTCAAAGGAGATATTTCTTTTCTTTTTTCACTCCAAGACTTTGAACTCTTGACAGACAGGGAGAATATCTTCTTCATTTCTGTGTCCCCATCACCTAGCACAGTCTTCATCCATCAATCCTGGTGAGGGTTGTTGAATGAATGACTTTGAGACTGGAGGTGGTGGTGATGTCTATGAGCTGAACCACAGCTGTAAATGGAACGTCTGGGGTTTTCTAGTTCCTCCTACTCACCAAGGTTTTATGTCTCTCTTCCTCCCTATTGTTTGTCTTTCTTGGCACTTTTTATTCTTATAATATACAGCAAGAAGCTTGTTGCCTTTATTCTGGCACCTTCTGAATGTGCAAACTCTGAAGTCATTCTGCTCTTTGCCTGAGGTTGGGTCTTCTCCTTAACTTGTGTTTCTAGAAAGTAATACTCTATACCAGTGGTTTTTAAACTTTATCAGGCATCAGAATCACCTGGAGAGCTTGTTAAAACACAGAGTACTAGGTCCCACTCCCAGAGTTCTCATTCAGTAGGTCTGGGGTAGGGCTGAAGGATTTGCATTTCTAACAAGTTCCCAGGTGATGCTGATACTGATGCTGCTGGTTCAGAGACCACACTTCAAGAACCCCTGATCAGGGGCAGGGCCAGCCTGGTGGTGCAGTAGTTAAATTTGCATGTTCTGCCCCAGTGACCCGGAGTTCACTCGTTCAGATCCTGGGTGCGGACCTAGGCACAGCTTGTCAAGCCATGCTGTGGCAGGTGTCCCACATATAAAATAGAGGAAGATGGGCACAGATGTTAGTTCAAGGCCAATCTTCCTCAGCAAAAAGAGGAGGATTGGCAGCAGATGTTAGCTCAGGGCTAATCTTCCTCAAAAACAAAAGAGAGAATCACTGATCTGTATCTTACAGAAATAGCAGCCAGTTCATTGTCTAATCTCCTGTGCCAGGGAGAAAAAAAAGATAGAGGTGTTCATTGTCTAGAACTTAACCATGAAATAAAAATAACAGAAAGAATATGCATGTTTTGTTTTAAACCCAAGGTAGAAAGGTTTTTTTTTCTTATAATCATCATTCTTTAATTCAAATCATTCCATAGGCCATAAGTAAAGTTAAAACTGCTAACAGAGAAAAGACTACTGATATTTCTATCAGAGTATATAAAAAGGTTAATTATGGTGTGCACATCTTAAAGATCTCCTTGCCTTGTGAGCCATCTCCAGAAATACTTGCCATAGAACTGAAATAGAAATGATTATATGAGTAAATTATCACCCACACTCCTTGCATGCATCATTTCATACCACAAGCCTTTTCTCTTTTCAAGGAATAATGGTTTTACATTTTACTTTGTGATGGCACTCTAATTGCTAAATATAATGGGGGCATTATGCTACAAAGTTAAAAGATTCTAAGTGAAAAGATAAGTCAAATATAGTAATCTCATCCAGCCAATGATTCTTTAAAGTGTGCTCCTCTTTTTTTCCAGCTGTCCCCCAATTCTGAACTCCCACAGGATGATTTAAACTGAATATCATGGCAGAAGAAAGCTTAAAGGGATCCTAGAATTCATTTAGTCCAGGTGTCTGCAACTATGACCCACTGGCCAAATCTGGCCCACTGCCTGTTTTTGTAAATAAAATTTTATTGGAAAGCAAGCGTGCCTGTTTGTTTACACATTTAAATGGCTGCCCTCACACTACAATGACAGAGTTAAGTAGTTGTAACACAGACCATGGGATCCAAAGCCTAAAATATTTGATACCTCATCCTTTACCGAAAAAGTTTGCGCCTCCTGCTCTAGTCCAACCTACTCATTTGGCAGGTGAGAAAACTTACCCCAAGAATGAGAAAGAGGCAGCTCAGGGTTACACACTCAAAACAGACACGGGATTGCAGAATGCCAGGCGTCGTCCTCAGCAGCAACCATAAGAGCCTTGGTCCCCAGAGAGTCAAAGCCATCCTTCATGTATTTAGAGTAGAGGACATGGGGTAAGTTTGCATCTCATTGCAATTTTCAAAGATCCCTCCATATGACAAACCCAAGAACAGTGTGACGGAAGTGTGCTTTGATGTTAGTCCAAAATGTATAAATGGCATCATTTTTTTCACATGTGTACAAAACACATTAGCAGCCTACCCTTTAGGGCCTGTTTCTAATAATGAAAAAGTCTTTTCTCATTGATGAGAGAATCGTTAGGATCATCTTGTCTTTCAGAAAACATTCTAACATCCTGTCATGTAATATTCTCCACAGTGTCCAGAGCTCTCAGGAAAACATGCCTGATGGTGTGAATTCTTATTTTCTTAAGTCATTAGATTCACCAAATTGACAAAAGCGTGTGGGTGAGAGTGTGTGTGTGTTTATATAAGTGTTTTTATGTAATTTATATATCTGTGTCTAAAATAAAATGATACAATGATGCCAGGTGTCATTGGTGCCCCAATCTCTCTTATTTGTATGTTAAGAAAAATATGTCTATTCTTTAAGTGAACAAATATGTCTATTCTTTAAGTGAACAAATATGTCTATTCTGTAAATCAACCCAAATTCCATGTTTTCAGGTAAGGGCACAGAGTTGTATAATAAATTGGAGTGTTTTCACCAAAAGGACGATCATTCTGTTTGTTCATTCATCAGTGCTTTAATGAGTATCTCTGTGCCAGGAACCCCCTGTGTTGAGACTGATACACAGAGAGTAAGAGGATCTCACTGTCTGACAGGGGAGGTCATGATCTGAAGACACGTGGTACAGGACCTCTGCAAGTTCTACCATGGAGAAAGCACTGGAAGAGACAATTGAGCAGAGCCTGGAAAGATGAATAGGGGCTTACCATACAGATGGGCACATTCCAGGGAAATGAAAAGTCAAATTTTAGTGTTAACTCTCGCAGGAGACATTCTTGTCTCCTCAGTCTTATTTGGAGATCCCTCTTTTGTGTTCCTATAGCAATCATGTATCATAGGACTTTTCCCTCTCCCTGGCCTTGAGTAGGTATTCAGTAAATGAATGAATGATGAGAGAGTGAATGGATAGATGAATGAGCAAGTGAGTTAATGAACATACAAAAGGCAGAGGTGTGAACCACTATGGCCTGTTCAGGGAACTGCTTATATGGGTAGAAGATAAGCCATGGGGAAGAGGGGACAGGCCTGCTGGGAAAAAAGGCTGGAGAGGTAGGTCAGGGTAAGATTATGGAGGACCCTGTATACCAGCTTAGGAATTTGGGCTGTATTAATTATTTCAGCAATTCCTAGTTGGCCCTACTATGTGCCAATCCTGTGTTAGGCTCTGGAGGTACAAGATATGTCTCCTGCCCTTGTGGAGCTTACTGCTTCACTGAAGCAATATTAATCATGGATACTCATGGATACTCTGGATGCAGACTGCCTAGGTTCCAGTTTTAATTTCCCCTTCACTAGCTATGTGGTCTTCAATTTCTCAGTGCTTCAGTATCCTAATCTGTAAAACGAGAGTAATAATAGAACCTACCTCATAGTTCTTGTGATGATTAAAATGAGATAATGTATATAAAACTGCCTTGTACATAGGAAATACTCAATAAATATTAGGCACTCTTATTATTGGGGAAAATAGGCATTGAACAAAGTGAGTTGGAGAGCTACAGAAGGTGAGGCCCAGAGTGTAGTAAGAGTGTAATGGTGGTGGGTATGGGGACGGCTGACATGATCTGGAGATTCAAGGAAGGCCTGTCTAGGGAAAGAGTGGGTAGAAAGATGTTCCATGATGAGGAAAACCTTGTGAAAAGGGAAGAGACCACTGTGAGAGCAAAGTAAGAAGAAAACCAGTCTGGCTACAGCTTTTGTATTGAGAGGAGTGGGGAGAGAAGAGTGGCTGGAACTGAGGCTGGGGAGGCAGGCTGAGGCCAGCTCATGGAGTATCTTATGAGTCATGGTAAGATTTTGGGCTTTGTCCCAAGTTAGTGGGAACCGCTGAAGAGATTAAGCACAGAGTGACAGAACGAGAATGTTTTTAAAATATGGAGAGAAGTAGACAGATTTATGAGAACATAGGAATTGAATTAATTGGTGATATAAGATGTGAGAGAAAGAAAGGTGTAAGATGTCTCCCAGATTACTGGATTGAGCAGTTTAATGAATAGTGTACCATTTACTCAGATAGGAACATGGGAGGAAGAGCAGACTTTCAAGGTCAAAAGATGACAGCAGTTGAAGTTGACGTGCCAGGAAGGATGGTAATGGAGTTCAGAATACAGATGAGCATAGGAATCTGGGTTTTGATGTGATTGCCAAGGAAAATATATGAAGTGAGAAGACAACCAAGATGGAATTCTGGAGACTAAGCAGAAGTGATCAAAGAGATCAGTTAAAATATAAGATGTCGCTATCACAGAAACAAAGGTAATTTGATAAAGGAGGATATGGTCAACATTATCAAATAATGTCATTTTTAATAAGGACTGAAAATGGCCCATTGGATTTGGCAATTAGGATATTTCTGAACAGGGTCATCTAAAACTTTCCTAGACATTGAACATGCTGATTTTTGAGATCCCACCCCATATTATAGCAAACATTAAAATGTACCAAATTCCACATTAAATTTATATCATAAAAAAATTTAGGGGATTAAAACTTTTTCCTTTTGAAATTAGTACTACTTAAAATTTTTTAGTTCTCTTTTTGTATTTAAGCCAATCAATTTTTCTATAGATCTGAGACATTGTATAGTTTCTTGAAAACCCAGAGGACCTAGGCTCTTATCAATGATAACTGGCAGTCAGAGAAGGCTACAGTGGGTTATGGAGTAAGTGAGTGATGAAGTGAAGACAGTAAGTATGGACTTCTCTTTCACAAGCATATCTAGGAAAGAAAGGAAAGAGAGGGAGAGAGGCAAAGGAGGGCATAAAGTCCAGGGATGGTATGATTTATTTAAGAGTAGAACTTTTCATACAGTTTGGAAGAGAAAAGCAAAAAAAACAAAGTTTAATGATGCAAGAGAGACTTGCATCATTATTTGATCAAATTGCTACTTGAGGAGACAACAGCTAGGAGGGGACCCAGAACATAGTAGGATTCACCTTCTTGAAAGTCCCATTCTTTGAATCCAAATGGAAGGAGAGAAAGACAAGTGGGTGGATAGATGTTCATACCCTATAGCTATTATTAATAAAACATTTAAAATCAAGACTATCGAGTAACTCCAGTACCACCATTCAGCATTGTTCTTCTAAAGATCAGAGAATACAAGAGTGGCACTGGGAGGTTATGGCAGTTAACATCTCTGTTTCATAAATAATCCCAAAGTACTCAGTGATTTAGAGTGTGTATAGATGCCTATTGGGGTTTGGCTCTGGTTCTTTTATGAGCCAAGAAGATGCAAGTACTGTCTGGGAGTAAAATGTCCACCTGTGTCAAGCAAATTGACTTGTCAAAGGCGTCATCTGATAGATTAGTTGATTTACACAGAGAAAGCAGGAGGTATATGGAAAGTGCATTAACTCTTTGGGGCCACTGGGGCAACATTAGTAAATCATTGCTACAGTACTAAATGGTTCTCCTAATGGCCCCAAAGAGTAAATGCATCTCCCAAAGAGTCTCAGATGGTCCCAGGTGGTCATTTGCCCTCTGAGACTAGGAGTGATTACAAGTGCTTTTCAAGAGCTGGGTCAATGGCCCAATTCCCACTTTACAGATAAGGAAACTGAAGTTTATTCTAGGCCACTTGGCCAGTTAATGACAGAGCTTAGATTAGATATTAGCCATCTAAAGTGGTTAGCTAATAATTAGTACTGCTGTTCTGATACCAGTAGGCATTCCAGTGATGATCTCAGCAACAGTTTATCATTTAAAATGTAATTGTTCACAGTGAAATATTCCATATTTATTCCCATGGAGTAGGCAAGTGATTCCAATAAGATGGAAATGAATGGTCTTTTGCAAAAATGTTGTTTTAGTTGTGGCTTTTTGTTGTTGTTAGATGGTTGTCAGCTGTAGAAATATAAATGAAAACTCAATAAAGGAGGTGGGAAGTGTTTTCATAATAGATATTGGAAATGGGTGCTAAGTTCTGTGTGTTTATCAGGCTCATGCATTGAATAAATTGGATCATCTTTGGAGGTGTTGCTTGACAAGCCATGAGTGTTTCAGAGCTAAAGGGGCTTTGAGATCCTCCACTCAGAGGCTCTTATTTTATAAATAAAAACAAAAATGGCCTCAGATTGGCCCAGCTAGAGCTTTGCCTTAAGCTTACAAAGAAAGCCTAGTTATCTGAAGGCAACAAGGAAAAGGGGCCAGGGACTCCCCAGACTTCAAGTCTAGGGGCCACTTCCAGAGAGGTGAAGAGAGAGAGTGTTGTACATGGTCATTATTATAACGCAGATTTATTATTAAAAAGGCTACCAATTCTTTGAAAAACATAAATTCAATGACTAGGCCTTCTCCCCCTTCAAAGGAAATGACAAAGTATGTAGGAAAAAAAGGCAAGAAAAATTTGTTATCAAATGATAAGCAAGTAAAATTTGAGTCAAGGAAGTTCCATTCCAGGGCTTATCCACCTCTACACCTCAAAGCCTACTTGCATGGCCAAGGGCTTCTAGGAATTTCCAGATGCCCAACTGTGAATTTTCTAAAAAGAGAAAAATAAAAACTGCAGCAATAAATTGTGCCCGTGAGCACAATTAAATCTTGGCTATTTTTTGTGATGCTTCCTGGTATATTATGAATGTGTTATTATAAAGCTTACATACAAGAGCAGTGGTCTGGGTAATTTTTGCCTAAAATGGTAGTTTTTTGGTCAGTGGGCCAAGAATGAGAGCAGCTCAGGGTTCTGGGATTGCATGCAATGGGACCTTGGTTTACTTTGTTTTGTTTTGTCTTGCCTTTGGTGATTAGATTTAGGACATAAGTTCCAAAATAGCCCATTTTAATCAACAGTAGGACTTCCCTGTTGATGTCTTGGCTGAGTTCAGTGAGTTTTGCAAACACAGAAAAAGCAGACTTGAATATAGGCAGAAAGGTGACTCAAAAAGGAAATTCATCAGCTTTCTTGCCTAAATAAGAGACATATGTGATTACTAATCAAAATAAATATAAGGGTCAAATAATTATAATTGCATTAATCTCTTTCCAGAATGGGGACTTCTCTGGTATCTATAAATTAAGAATCATATTAGCAAATTCATTAATTAATAATAATACCTTGCACTATATATGTCATCTTATTTGTTACAAAGTGCTTTCACCTATTATGGCTTTGATGTTCACAACAAATGTGACATGGGCAGGGCAAGTGTTCTTATCCTCATTTAACAGATGAGCAAGTTGAAGCTACAAATGGTCCTGAGCTCTTTCCATTGACAATACTGCCTCTAAGGTCCTATTAGCAGTACCTTTCATATTTTTTATGAATAATAACTTCTTTGCTCAAGTAAGAGCTGAGTCTTCAAGCACGACTGTCATTTAATATAAATGTTGACTGAAGATGTGCCCACCCTGCCCTGGAGACATAAACAGTGTGCCACTGACATGTCTTTATGAAATTCAGCCAGGCTACCTTTTTCCAGCAATAAAGATTGAAATAAATTAAGGAGAGTGCAGATTAGACACATGTTTTAAGTTGATGGTAGGAATGTAAAGAGGATTAATTAATGAATTTGTATAATGGCTCTTCCTACTTTGCTGGGTACCCAGTTATCAATGCCAATGAATTCTGGACTGGGGTCATAACATTTATCTGTTTCTCCAGAAGCCATTTTCATTCATACTCAGTTAAGGTTATCCAAGTTTCACACTGCACTTTTGCCAGCCTGGTAGAGTTCTGAATGCCCCCAGACTGGTGCTCCCTAAGAATCTGTAAAATCTTCTTTGCATGCCAGTTGTTGTGTTCCTTTGATTCCCCAATCTGCATGTGGTACATTACTCAACAAAACAGTTTTTCTTTCTGTTTCACCAAATGCAGGTGCACAATCTTTCTGTGAGAGAGAGCTCTCATAATCGGCCGTGTAAATTACCCCCCAGGTCCAAGGTCTGAAAAAATCAGTTTTTCATAAAGATAATGAAGAACCACAATATTTATACTTTATTTGTTTTTCCAGTCTTCTGAACGAGTCTTTTTCCTGCCCATAGCAACCTCACAAATGGCACTAGTCATTATGGGAAGGGTTTTTTTAGCTGGTGAGGTTTGTAGAAAAAATTTTTCTAAAACCCTAAATAAGTAATGAAATATATTGGCTCACTTTGCTTTCTGAAAAAGCCCACCAAATTTCTTTTATATTTACTTTTAAAATCTTCCCAGATACTTAAGAATTCTTGGACTTTATGTCTTCTTAAGATTATTTTTTTCTTCTGCAGCCATTTTCTATAAAAATGTCCTGGTCTCACCCTGAGAAATCCAAACTGAAACTCAGGTGGAAAAAGGTTTTCTTCCTTCCACAGTTACACTTATGTGCACAGATGCTAACTGGAGTAAAATAAAGGGACTATAAACCTTTAGACATTATAGAAAATCTGGACTTCTTAAAATATGGAGCGTCTTTAGCCTAATTCAGTATTACTGTATCTAGAAGTCTTAAGGATATATAAGGTCAAATATTTATTCTGTGTGCAAAACAGATTCCCAATAATAGTTTATCCTATAGCTCTTTTAAAATGTCAAAAATTACATCACATCTCATATAAAGAAAAATGTGTGATTTTCATGCAAGCTAAGAATTTCATTAATAATTCAGATTGCACTAATCATCAAATATAAAATGCTTTTGAACTTATTGTTTCCCAGTAAATATAAAATAAACTTTTATTGATATGAATTATTGTTTTACTCCAAATTTTCAAAATCATTAAATAAAAATATAAAGAAGGAACACAAACATTTTCTCCAAATGACTCCTTTAGAAAATTCTTAAGCTTTGTTCAAAGCCTAGGCCAACACTATGAAGATAAAAAAAAAATCCTTCTCTGCTTTTTGTTTCAACTTAGTTTCCAAGTCAAATTTTATAATCACATTTAGGGTCACTGAACTTTTAATGTTTACATATTAAAGAAAGAAAAAAAAGAGTATTATAGTTGGTGTCATTTACACCCCAAATAAGGCATAGTAGAGCCTTAAGTTGCTTGCAGTAATCATTAGATCAGAAGGAAATGCATCCATTTATATTACGCAGTATTCTCTTGGCTAAATTCAGACTGCCAACCTCACTTCAGCTAGCCAGGTGGATCGCTTCTCAGGATGTCACTAAGTAGCCTGTGCTGGTAGAGTTGGGGACCCTGAGACAAGAGAACTCATATACCGACTTCAGGCTCTGACAGACTGGAGGATGTTCTAGTCCCAATGGGCTTTGCAGAAAAAAATAATTTTGTGCCATAAACACAGGCAGTTGGTCCAAATTCTTTCATCTTAACTATGTCTTCTGGTGAGCTCTCTTTGCTTTCTATTGATCAGGCCATTGGGAGAAATAAAAGGATTTTTGCAAAGTATTTCTCCTTCCAGGAGATTGTATTCTGGGTATGAAAATATATAACCCCATACCCTTTCCTCAGAGCCTACCGGTCATCTTCCCTCACTCCTCCTTGCCTGGAGCTTAAGTCCCATGCGCCTTTTATGCATAGGGCCTGTTTCTGATCCACTTTAGATTGTGCCAACTTGCTTCCTTCAGCAGATTGTTGGTGCTAAATAAATGGTGTGACTTGTAGTAATAATGGTGATGATAATGAATCTTAAAACACCTAACTAATCCGAGTGAACTCTCTGTGATGTTAAGGCTGTGGAACACATGGTTGACTAACAGTGATAATGACTGAAAATGAGGTGATAAATTACTACGTAGATTGTTGATGGCCTATAATTGTCTCAAAAGAAGGACATTTCATAACAGACCAATCCCATTTAAACAAATATAAGTGTAGCGTTATAGACATATAGGACTGCATCTGTACAGTTTTTTAGAGTAAGCTGCTCCATAAAATACAGGGACACCAAACAACTTAGACAAACACTCCTCAGGTCAAGGGGCATAAGAAGTAAGAATTAAGGTTGCGTTTGCTCTTTATTGAATGTTGCATTGTTCCTGGATCTGTAAGCATAACTTTCAAGACTCCACCAATATAAACACAAAACTACCTAGTTATGAGCCTGTGTTTACACAGTCCAGATCAAAAACACAGACAGTCACTCAGGTTCATTTGCATTTGCTGCCAAAAATGTCCGAATTCCTTTTTTGGAAAGTAGCAATGCTTCATATTTTGATGCCATTTACTCTCAAGGTTAATTTATATTTACAAATTTTATAAAAGGCCTCATATTCTTTGCCGTGTTGCCGGTACTTTCTTTTCTTTGGAGTAGCATTGTTCTTTTCTAAGGAACTGATTGTGTGGCAGATCGTCGGATCATTGCAGGGAGCACAGATGAAAAGCCTGTTATTCCAAAGGATTAAATTACAATTCTTAGTGAACCATTGCCAAGCTATTTTTTTTCCAAACCCGGGGAGGATTGGAAATAGGAAATGTTATGCCTTGCAAAGGGGTGGGAACGGTTGAGTGGATGAGGAAGAATAACCATCTTAGTAAGTGTTATTAAATTCTCTTCAAGTAAAATCATGAAGCAAAAAAAGATGATAAAATCTGTAAAATATCCAAGTGATCAGGAATAATAAACAGCTGAGTTTGTAGGAAGTAGTGATATCATGGAATGGATTTTTATTGAATTATAAAAATGAGTAAGGAAAAGAATCCAATAGAGGTAGCATGTACACATGAATACACAAAAACAATTAAGATCCCAACTTCACTTCAGCATCTTCAGGGTTCAAAGAATATCGGGGCAGAGGACACAAGGTTTTCAAATCACTGATATCTTGCACATGAGCTCTCTTGGGAAAGATTATAAAATATAATGGGACACAAAATGAAAGGGAGTCTCTACCAAGGGTATTTGGAGCAGGATAAGTGAGCACTTTCCCCAAAATCTGACCTTCTAAAACCAGGAGGAGAAATTAGTTCTGTCTGATTCTGAGATTCTAAACAGCAGGGAAGTATCGTGTAACCTGGGAGGGGATAGGATAAATAAATTTGGGAAAGAAAACACCATAGGGAAGAGATGCTTTGAAATTCAATTCCGAAACATATGTTAATGCATTTGGAGGAAGATAAAGGATTTAGGTACCCAGTGGCATGGAGAGACTGAAGAGGAGGAAAAACCCCAACAATTAGCTGTGTGCTGTCTCCAGGTTGCCATTGTGGTGTCTGTCAGTGTATCACTGTAAGAATCAGGAACAAACTCCCGGGAGATGCTGTAAGGAAAAGTTCAAAAATATGCACTGAGGGGTTCCCATGTTTCAGGCACATAGCAAGTATGATGGTAGGTGCTTGGGATAAAAAGATGGATAATCCCTGCTCATGAAGTGTTCACAGTATTTTGAAGAAAAGCGAGACACACAAGCAGATGATCTCAGTAAAAAAAATGGAACAAATAGGGGGCTGGCCCCGTGGCCGAGTGGTTGGGTTCGCGCGCTCCGCTGCAGGCGGCCCAGTGTTTCGTTGGTTCGGGTCCTGGGCGCGGACATGGCACTGCTCATCAGACCACGCTGAGGCGGCGTCCCGCATGCCACAGCTAGAAGGACCCACAGCGGGGAATGTACAGCTGTGTACTGGGGGGCTTTGGGGAGAGAAAGGAAAAAATAAAATCTTTAAAAAAAAAAAATGGAGCAAATACTACAAGGATATGCAGCACAAAGGAAGCTGAAGAGCTACAACTTGCTTTGCCTGGAGAAATCAAGAAACAGGAAAGAGGATAACTTTTGAATTGGATCTTGAAGGATGAGTAAGAATTCTCCAGGCACCAAGAAAACAGATGCAAAGAATAAGGTGCATGCAGCGTGAAGGGTTCAAGGTGCATAGTTGGGGGAGGCTGCTGATGAGGTTGAAGGATGGTGGGGTCAGACCGTGAAGGGCCTCCTCCACTGTGCTGAGGAGTTTGGCCTTAACTAGGTAAGTGAAAGAGAGCATTTCCAGCTTTAAAACATGGGAATGACCTGATCTAATGTGTGTCTCAGAAGGGAAACTCTGGCTGTGAGGAGTAGTGTAAGGCTCCAGTCTGCAGGTAGTAGTCAGGAGGCCATTGCAAGAGAGACAGAGGGGAGATGAAAGGATGGATTCCATAGATATTTTGGAGATGGCATGAATAGATATTCATGAGCTATTAAATGTTAGGAGTGCAGAAGAGGGAAAAATGGAAGGGTCCCCAGCTCCTCAGATGGTGATACTATTAACTGAAATGGAGAACACTACGAAAGGAATACACCATTTATGCCTGTGGCAGGGCGACATGATGGGCAGGGAAGGTTGGCAAATCTGTTGTTAAAATCCTCCTTGTATAGTGGAGGAGACTGCAACTCAGAATCAGCAAGAAGTGTCCTCACTCTGCCCCACCCTACTGTGTCCCTGAGGAGACTCAAAGGGTCAGAAAACATTCTATTGAATTTTACTTAATTTTTAACTATTACAGAACTATATTTTTAAAAACGGGCACATTCAAGTGTGTCACATAGCAAATGCTATTACAGTGCAGACCAACACCATGCTTGCTTGTCTCACCAGGTTAACTCTCTTGGTACAGGCCTCAGCACAAGTGACGCTCTCTCTTGCTACTTATAAATGGAATCGTATCCTGAGATGACAAGGCAACTTGTTTAAAAACTATATTTTACTATTTCCAAAAGTCTATCTCTGTAATCAAGAAAATCTCAATACTATGCAACCAATAAGAAATCACAGAATAAACTGGCTGCTGAGGCTCACATGAGATGACAATTGTCATCTAAGCCCCTAATTTTAATTTTTGGTGTTCGTCAAAACAGCCTTGTTTTTTCATTAAATTTGAATAAATGTAATAAATTTGAACTGATGAAATGTTTACTAAAAATATTATGTTTTATATATTTGTGATTCTTCATAAGATTCCTTTAAACAAATTTTTTAAAAAACTGCATGTAAAGTGTATTAAACGGCATCTATTTCTGACTTTTATTTCTGAGATTGTTAAGCAATTCTTCAATTTATTGGACTCATTTAAAATTCTAAAACCATCCTTTCACTCTCTTCACACACATCCATATTTTTCTCCCTGCTCCCCACTTCTCCCTCTGAGCATGGTGTTTGTGTAAGACAATAAAAGGAACAATCAGATTTGGCAGGATAATAATCAACCAAAATGTGTCTGTTCTGTTTTTCATTTTGCTTGATTACAACATCAAAATGCAAGAATGGGTGGACGGACTATTTTGAAGTCTGAGCTTTGAAAACACCTGTTTACTCATGTGGATGTGTGTGAATTTCATATTTAACAATAATAGAACAGCTCACTCTGTCATTTTCACACTTCTATTGCAAAAACAGTGGCCTGGACATCTCCTGGCAAAATACATTCAAAGATTATGGTAGCAGCTAAAATTTTCATGGAAAAATTAAAATGTACATTAATACAATTTACACTTATTTTATTAGTTTATGCAGTCTTATATAAGCACTGATCAACTCCTCTGTCATACATAACTTTTTAATGTGTTATTTCAGCTTCATCGACAGCTTCTTGATTGGGTCTCGAGTACTAATCAGGCCCCTCACAAGTACTGTCAGAGGCCTAAACATCTTGCATCCATCATGAAGAGTAAGTAGGATCATAACAACTAATCACATTAACATAATTTAAAAATGCAGAGCGTGAATAGCTTTTTTCCCCAAGATTTGTAGTAAAAACATAAGCACAATAAGACTGCAATGATTCATTACACCATTGGCTTGTTTATGTTATAATGTATTTATGTGCCCCGCAGAAGGAAACCATAAAACCGCCATTAACAAGTAGAGGAAAGAGGTTCTTTTTTTAACTGAATTACATGAATTCAGGATGAATATTAAAAAAAAAAAAATTATTTCTAGGAAGGGAAACTGCTATCTTTTTATGTTCTCTTAGGACGTTACAAAACCCAGTCTCACTATAGATCTTTTCAGTAATCTACATTTTGTACTTCCCACTATGAACCAGTTTCTGCCCAAAAAGACAAACAATGAGTTGCAGGTGAAGTTGCTGCACGTCACTGAAGCACATTGCTAAGGGAAATTATTCTGAGGGAAAAAACCCAAAAACACCTTTTTTGGAAGATAATCCACTGGGAAATAGTATCATGCCACCCTACTGGATATAAACTCACTGCCTCCCTCTCAGGATGTTGGGGTGTCCGCCTTAACTCTGAATTGGTCTGAGAAATATTAGCTACCGAGTGCCAGGCCCCTGAGCAAGGTGCTTTGGATACAGCTATGAAAAATGACCAACACAGTCCTTGCCTACCATCCTAAGTCCTGGGGCTTACCATCCAGTGGGGGAAACAGAAAAGGAAACAGATATTTAAATTATACTATCAAGAGTTCTGCCATGGAGGAATAAACAGGCAAGGCGTCCTGGAGGGTGTCATGACAGTGTTGATACCTGGATGGGAAGCAGGAGTTCGCCAGGTGAAAGAGCACAAGGGTGCAGACAAAAGTATTCCAGGCAAGGGTAGTACTTTACATGGAATGTTTAGGGAACTGAGAACAGTTCTTTATCAAATAATTATTGAATATCTGTTGACTGCATACAGCTAAACCATAGATTACAAGGGAGAAAGTGGCAAAAGATGAATCTAGAAGGAATTCAGGGGGCCAGATTTATTCACTTATCAAAGATTCCGGGGCAAGGGATCTCTCAGTCTGTAAGCTAGACATGGCATCTGTCCTTACGGAGTTTATAGTTTAGTAGGGGAAACAGATAAAAACTAATCAACGTAATAATGTCGAATTGTGATTGATACAATGAAGAAAACAAACAGGGTGCTGGGAGAGAGTAACAGGAAGAACCAACCTTGGATGGGATCAGAGGGGACATCTCTGAGGAGGTGAGATTTGAAGATTGAGAAGAGGTCAGATCATGAAGGGCCTAGTGAACCTTATTAGGGAGGTGGCGTTTTATCTTGATGGTTATCCACGTTTAAAGGCCTTAAGCAGGGGAGAGATGCAATCAACTTGCATTTAGACAAGTCATTCTGGCTGTTGTGTGGAGTCTGGAGATGAATGAGGTAGGAGGTAGGGAGCTCAGTTGGATGGCTTTTACAGTAATCTGGGTGAGAGATAATTTCCTGGTGACAGGATATCTTAGTAACAGTGGTATTAGGCAGAGATTATTAAAATATTTAACAGTTTGGCAAGAATAGTAACTCATCAGGATGGATGCTAGCCTCATCACTAAGTAGGGTCTGCAGGCCTCTCTCTGCTGGGCCAGGCTGATGGGCATGTGGATCCCAGAACAGGGGGCCAACATGACTGGGGCTTAGGCCAGCAGCTCTTTACAACCAGTGTGGAAGTATTTCAATATTTTAGCAACAGACATAGCTGTCCCAGCCAGGGAATTAGGTTTAGAGAGCCAGGGAAAGATTGGGGAGATGATTAGGAAAGGGAAGGCTTACATTTGAGTGATGCATAAGGTGAGCAACAAGGAGGAGTTAGTGATTAGGCTCTGGTTTCTGCTTGGGCAACCAGGTAAACTCATTTATTTATTCAATTATATTTATTCAGCACTTTACGTTTAAGACATCTGAGAGAACTGAAATGTCAAGTGGGCAATTGGATATGTGAGGAAGGAACTGGGGGACAATTTGTGCTCAAGAAATAAATATGGGAGTTTTCAACATAAAGCTGTCGTTTAAAGCTACAGAATGAATGAGGTCACCCGGGGAGAGAGTAGAGAGAGAAGCAATAGAACCCAGGATGGAGCCCTGAGCAACTCCAACACTTAGAGTTGGTGAAGAGGAGAGGAGTATTTGATGACTGAGGAGTGGCTACTGCTGTACAAGGAAGACCAACTGTGTGAGCCTTCAGAAGCTAAGGGTGGAGAGTATTTCCAGGAGAAGGGAGTGGTTGGCTGTGTTGAAAGCCATGGAGAGATTAAGAAAGAAAGGACTGGAGTATCTAAGGGATTTAGCAACATGGAGATTGTTGGTGACCTTGATAAAGGCAGTTTCAGTGGGTGTTGAGCAGAGATCGGATTGTCTAGCAATGAAGGTAAATCAGAGATGGGGAAATAAGAGATGGTGACTCCAAGACAACTTTTTGCAGTGATGTGTGACTTCTTTGATTTTTTTCGGGGAGAGACTTGAGCAAGTTTAATTGCTAGTGGGGGAGGCAGGAAGGTATTTTGATAGATTCCAGGTGTCAGCAGACTAAGGCTCCTTCCTGTTTTTGTAAATAAAAATGTATTGAAACACAGCCACTCCCGTTCATTTATGTATTGTCTATGACTGTTTTTATGCTACAACAGCTTAATTTAGTAGTTGTGACAAAGACCTTCTGGCCCACAAAACCCAAAATATTTACTCTCTGACCCCTTGTAGTAAAAGTTTGCCAGCCCCTGGATTAAGCTAAAGTATTACATGCCCTAGGCCATTTAATTTCCACAGGAACCCAAATAAATTCATACAAATATAAATGCATACATAAATACATAAACCAACCAAAAGTTTCCTAAGTCAAAAGTGCTATGGAATTCTCCCTAGTTAATCAATTTATCAACAAAAAGGACAAAAAGACTGAGCTATTGCTCTTCTGCTGATAATATATATCTGTTGCTGACAATATAAATAAACACATTTTATTCACTACTACATACCTACCACCTGGTGCTGAGCCTGCCACATGGTAGGTGTCCAATAACTATTGGCTGAAGCAAGGAAGGAAAGGAACCAAGTGCTGTACTAGAGAATCCTCTGGGGCAAGGGGTAGGGGCTCTTTTTTAGATTTGGGTAGATGGCAGAGGATTCCCTGGATAAATGAACTTATACGGAACCACCCCAGTGAGGTTTATGGAGGCTGCAATGAATCACATTCCCCTAAAATTAATCTGGGAAGTGAGGGAGAATGGGTTGGGCAGATCTGGCTACAGCTAAGGAGTATCCTTGGTGTGAAAACAAAGTCACGAAGCAGCAGTTTGGCAGCGGGGAAGGGCAGTCTCAACCATTCTTTATTTGTTGTGATGAAACAGAAAGCAGAGATGAGCTGAATTTATGTATAGTCCAAGCCAACTTATCCCTCAGGAGCAGAACTAGGAGCTGGTCTGTTAAAAAAGTAGGTTAAAGCAACAAATCACAAAAGGATGTTTTCTACAAACATTTTGCTTAATTGAAAACAAATAAGTAGATATCAATTAACCAATCTTTTGACATAGGGGCAAGGTCTCTGAGCACAAGGCATTGCTCTTGAAGAAAGCACACCTATAACGTATTAACTGAGATTTCACTCTTTAGAGGAGGGTGAAAACTTATACATGGGAAGCGATCTGAGCCCAGCATCCTTCTAGATTTTTCCCACAATCTGTTGCAGCCATAACATTCACACTTTATGAAGCTTTCAACTTGTTTTCATAGAAACAGCTCTTTCCTTTGTCTTCGTATTTCATCTATTTATATAATATTTAATGAAGTCACATCATTATAATAACAAAATCAACTGTCATAAACAGATGTAGGAAACAACTGCTTCTCAGGGAGCTTACAATTCATATCAGAGAGTATGGAAGCCTTAGGATACAAAGGGAATAGTCAGTGATTCTGGTGAGCCCAGGAAAGGGAGGAGAGTTAAGAGTGTTTCTCTGTGAGGGTGGTACAATCACGTTACGGGCCCCAGCTGGTGCTCCTTGAGTCACTGACAAGCTGCCAGCACGGCTGGGTCCCCTGAATATTGACTCGGGGCAGCTGTCCCAAGTCATCACACTCTAGGGACCGTGGAGTATTGTGTGTTGGAAAGCATGCATTAAACACTTGCTTTAGCTTCTTCTGGAATGTAGCGTGTGGAATAATAGATGACTTCTCTCAACAATGCAACTTCCAGAGAATTACAACTGATGAGAAACCAGCCTTCTCTAGCCCATAGCAGATTTAGCTCTGCAAGGCATATTTAACATTCTCAAACTGCTGAATCTAGACAGAGACAGTAAAATCTCGGTAAGCATATTCTGGCAGCATGTCACCTGGTAACTAACAAAGAACACCCAGAATAGTAGGCAGAGATCACAGAACAGTATAAAAGTCGGGAATCAAAGCAGTGGTTAATATATTACTGTGAACTGAGACTGGGGAGCCCTCTGTTCTGCAGCAAATGCCTAGCCAGCTTACTAATTTATTTTATCCAAAAACTGGGTTGACAAAAAATGATCCTATTCTGTCAATACTTTGGAAAATTATTTCCAATAGTTTGGAAATGAGGAAAATAAGGTTGCTCTGTGAGAATTAGCTGTAAAGTCAAGAATATCATTGATCAAATGTAGATATGCAATATCCCAAGGAGAGAGACAGAATATATCCAATATGAGAGCTTTCATAATACTAAATTTTCTATGTCAAAACATTAATTAATGGTAGAACTTGAAGAGAACTAAATAGTCCAAATATTATGACTCAGAAAGGTTATATGATTTGTTCAAGGACCCAAGGCCAGTTGTGAGCTAATCCGGCATACAGCCAGGTCTACCAGGTCCTAGACTATTGCTTTTCTGATTATAATATCCTCTTCTATATGGAATTTTCTGATTAGTTGGGGTCACTCCATCCTTAGTGATCTGGTTATAATAACTGAGTATCAAATTACCCTATAACTCCAGGTTGTAAAACAACCATTTCTGATGCTCATTGCATCTGTGAGTCACAGATTCAGATAGGGCACTGTGGGGATGGCTTGGGACTGGGGTCATCTGAAGACTCACTCACATGCTGGCTGCTGATTGATGGTGACTATCGCTGGGACCCCAACTGGGGCTGTGGGCCACAACACCTATAAGTAGCCTCTCCATGTAGCCTAAGCTACCTCACAACATGGTGGCTGGCTTCCAAGGGTGGGCATCACGAGAGAGAGCCAGACACAGGCCATATTGCCATTTATAACCCAGCTTGAAAGTCATGCAATGTGACTTCCACCCCATTCTTTTTTTGTGGAGGCAGTCATAAAGTTCTACGCCAGTTCAAGGGGAAGGGAATGGACTTCACCTCTTGATGGGAAGTGGCAAGGTTCTGGAACAGTATATGGGGTCAGAAACATTGCTGTGGCTACATTTGGAAATTGAAATCTGCTGCAATTAGAATTAAAAGCATTCTTTGCAAGAAGAAAACTGGAGGGAGGAAAGAGGCAGCCGAACAGCTAACAAATCACACCTGAAGGCTGACTGTACCCGCTCCCGTTCCTTTCCCTCTGGGGAACTTTGCAATCTGTGCTTATTGCAAATTGAACAGAAATAAAGCATTTTAACTCAACATGATTGAAGCTTTTATTTCATTTAACTGTCTAGTTTGGTGTATTGGAAAGTATGTTTCTAGGCTGTATCCCTAGCATAAAAGACTTCACAATGAGAGAAAGGGGAAAAATTATTTTAATTGAAGAGGTTATTTTTTAAAAATAGATCATGTGCTGGACTACAAAGAAAACATCAATAAATCTCCTAAAGCACAAAGTGCACAGACATATTCTCTGACCACAGAACAATAAAACTACAAATTAGGAACAAACATTTAAACAAAAATTTCCCACCCACTTGGAAATTTAAAAATACTCTTCTATACATCTCTTGGGCATAAGGGGAAATATGATTACAATTACAGAATATTTAGAAAATAAGAATAATGAAAACACTACAAATCAAAACTCATGGAATATGGCTAAAGTTATATTTAACAGGCATATAAATCAGTAAGGAGAGAATATGACAGCAGCAGCAGCAGCAGCAGCAATGGCTGACTTCATGCGTCAGGCACTATTCTAGGAGCTCTACATGTATCAACTCATTTGATCCTCACAACAACCTATAGAGAGATGGTATTATTTTCATTCTCATTTTACAGAGGAGCAAATTGAGACACAGAAGGGATGAATGATTTGAGCAAGATCATGCAATTAGCCCCTATAATATGCCAAGCAATATTCCAGGCATTGGGGCTATAACTTCGCCTGACCTAGGCAGGCAAAGTCCGTGCTCCTCATTACTGCTGGGTAGGAGCACAAGGTGTCCACTGATACCTTCCTGGCTGGGAGGGGAGGCCTCATTACTGCTCCACACGTGGCCTCATTACTGCTGGGTGGTGGTGAAAGCCCTGAAGCTCCACTAGGCCTCCTCTGACAGCACCCCATTAGAGAGAAGAAGGGGGCCTTGTTCCTGCTAGGTGGGAGTAGAAGTCTTGGCTCCCCATGTGGTCTCCACTGGTTCTGTGGAGCGGGGATGCATCATTACTGCCTGGTGGGGATGAAAATTCCAGCTCCCTACTTATCCTTCTCTGACGCCACCTTGGCAAGTATGTTGGGGGTGCCTTGGTGCAGCCTAGCAGAGGGTTGAAGTCTAGGCTTCACACTAGGGCTTTGCTGGCATGGTTGGGAGTGGGGCCACAGTTTTTTTCTGCGGCTTTTGGCTGGAGTAGAGCAGTTTAGAGAATTCTAAAAGTTTTCTATTTTGCTAGGCTTTTGGTGGGCAGATGAGGAGGCTCTTTGCTGGTTCTTTGGCTAAATAGAGCAAGCTTTTGTTGGGGCTTTTTTTGTCTGCGCCTGTTGGTGTTTGTGGGTTGCCAGCTTCTTCAGCTCCAAGCCTGGGATATATGAGGCAAACAAACAAACAAACAACATAGGGAACTAACCACTAAGACATTCCTCAGGTCCCAAAGTCACTAGCTGGTCTGCCTTCCTCTCCACCTTTCAGTCTTCTTATGTTTCTCTTACATGTAATGTCCAAGGGTTTTAGTTTTACTTAGCTGGAGGAATATGAAAAGGTATATCAGCTTCATCTTCACAGAAGAAGAGGTTTCCTGTTTTGTTCAGGAAAAAAAAAAAAATCTGACGGCATGTGCCCATTCTTAGAGCAGGAAGAGAAGCATAATGACAGAGAATCATTGATGGAGATGGTTTGATGGAGAAAAAGGGGCAGGATCCTCTGCACAAGTGGACAGAATGGCCTTAGATATGAACATGGATAGTTCATCCAAAGTCACAAGAGAAAAGCTGAGGCTATATCACAAATGCGGGAAGTTTGGTGGGCAGATGAGCGTCTCCAGTGTTAGATTCCATTTCATTCCAATGAAATAAGAAGGGAAGCCATCAACTGAGAAACAGGGGTGGGGTCAGGGAAGGCTGGGAGTTTGCAGAGAGAAGTTACTTTGAAGGGTGGTAGAGTGAACTGAATAGAGAAAGAGTAGGATTGCTGAGCATGCCAAAGCCACATAAATTTAGAAGGAAACCAGTCAGCATAGTTGCTTGTTTTCCTCCAGAACTAGGTACAGAGTAGGCAGATAGATGTGGGTTTAATCAATAACTGTTGCCAGATCAGATGTTAGAGGAGGAAAGAAGCAAGGACATAGAGGGTGTGTGTAAGGGAGTGATTATGATGGTGGAACACAAAACCAGTACCATAGCATGGCATAACTCTGGAAGGCACTATTTATATTGTATTTTGCAACACAAAGACCTGGCATAGACTTTCATCTGGATGAGGATGAACCTGGGAAAATGGACAGTGAACATTTGGGGGTGATCGGATTGGGGTCCTAACATAACTGAAGAATTGTTAAAATAGGACTGATAAATCAGAGGCACTCAAAGACAGGAGATGATGGCCATAGAGAAGACATTTGAAGTTGAGATTTAGGAGGTGAAACAGATATTGGAAATGAAAAGATATAGGGTATAAGAAGGTGTAGCTGAAGAGGGGTAGATGGAAGATTATTGGCAAACTAGATACCTTTAGCAACCTTTCCATTGAAAACAACTTAAAATGATGAATAAAATATAGAAATATGTTGTTAAATGCATCAATGAACTGGTAATAAAGTTTGGCCAAATTGAATTCAAAGCAAGGCCCTAGTGAGATGACCCAGGCACTGATGCTGGTCTTTCACTGAGGACTTTTGACAAATCAGGGGATCTTGAGTTCCAGTGTTCACAGCCTTGGAAAACATGGATAATAGGTGACAAAGTCCTGGTCCAGCCCAAAAAGAGCAGTCTAAAAAACAACATCCTACATAAAGCTCGAAAGGGTATACTAGAAATAAAACTGCCCCCACAGCAGACAACAAGGACATTTGCTTAACTTAAAATTTGGCACTGGGTAAAGGGGAAGAAAAATCTTCCCTGAAAGTTTCTAAGTACAAGCTGGCCCTTATGTATGAGTTTGGCTGCCTGAGTTGCACTACCTGAATGGTCTGGAAAACCTTCAAGCTGAGAATTTAGTTTAAAGTGGCCCTCCTTCAGTAGTACCCATGGGCACCTGGCAGAAACAAATGCAAATCCTTTTTAAATGAACTCTCTTCAATCTAGGCTTCAAAGAATTCCCATAGAAATATAAATCAACAATTAAAAAAGAAAACCACCATGAGTGAGACCCAACAAAAATAACAAGCTACTGACTATTGACCACAAAAACTTTAGTCAGGTATTGGAAGTATCAGATGGTAGAAAATTTATATACAATTTACAATGATTATAGACATGGAAACTAGTGAGTCTTCATTTGCAGGAGATAAGATTTTTTACATAGAAAAAAACCACCATGAGTGAGACCCAACAAAAATAACAAGCTACTGACTATTGCCCACAAAAACTTTAGTCAGGTATTGGAAGTATCAGATGGTAGAAAATTTATATGCAATTTACAATGATTAGAGACATGGAAACTAGTGAGTCATCATTTGCAGGAGATAGGATTTTTTACATAGAAAATACAAAAGAATCTATACATAAATTAGAATTAAGATTTTTTTAGTAAAATTGCTACTTACAATGCCAATATTTTTAAATTGCATTTCTAGAGCCAGCCCTGATGGCCTAGTGGTTAAAGTTCAACGTGTTTCATTTCAGTGGCCTGGGTTCAGTTCCTGGGCATGGAAGCACAACACTGGTCTGTCAGTAGCCATGCTGTGGTGGTGGCTCACGCAGAAGGACTTACAACTAGAATATACAACTATGTACTGGGACTTTTGGGAGGCAAAAAAAAGAGAGAGGAAGATTGGCAACAGATGTTAGCTCAGGGTGAATCTTTCCCAGCAAAACCAACAACAAAAAAGCATTTCTATATATCAGCAACAATTAGAACATGTAATAGAAAAACAGATGTCATTTACAATACTAGAAAAAATATTAAATACCTAGGAATAAATGTAACAAAATATGAGTAAGACCTGTATATAGAAAATCATAAAATTATTGAGAGAAATTAAAGGAAACAAATAAATAGGAAGAGATACTATGTTCATGAATAGGAAGATTCAATGTTATAAAGTTGTCACTCCTTTTCAAATTGATCCATAGACTTATTTTACTATATTTAAAATCCCAACAAGGTGTTTGTTTAGATGAGTGGGCATTGATAGTGGAACTCGGCAAGTTGATACTCCAGTGTATCAGAGCTGACATTAAAAATCAGTTGAGAAAGTATTGGCTTTAAATAAATGATGCTGAGACAACTGGTTATTCATATAGAAAAATGAATCTGAACCTCTACCTCATCCCACATGCCAAAAGTCAACTCTAGGTGATGAAAGACTCACTATTAGGTAGAGCTTTAAAACCTTTTGAAGACAATATAAGAGAATGCCCTTTTCAATGAAAAGAATGGAAGAATTTTGGAAAATTCTTAGGTTTTCAGAAAAGCACAGACATTAAAGGAAAATATTATTAAAGTCAACTACATTAAAACTAAGAACTTCTATTCATCAAGAGATACTATAACGAGTGAAAAGATGAGACATAAACTGGGAGAGGGTTTGCTCTACCCATGTGACAAAGGGTTAGTATCCAGACTACATAAAAACTATAAGCCAATAAGAAAAAATACAACCTATTTTAAATGGGAAAAACATTTGAATGGGTACATCACTGAAGAGAGAACAAATGGTAAATTAACATATGAAAATATTCTCAACTTTATTTGTAATCAGAGAAATGCAAATTAAAGCCACAATGCATATTATTTCAATCTCAGTCTGACAAAAATTTTTAAATGTGAAATATCAAGAATTAGAGATGTGGAGCCACTGAATTCTTATACACTGCTGGTGGGAGTTATTTCAACCATTTTGGAAGATAATTTAGCAGTATCTGTTAGGTTAAAAATAGGCGTGCCCTTTGACCCTGCAATTCCACTCTCTGATGTTTGACCTAGAGAAACTTATACACACATACTAGGAGATAGGTACAAGGATGTTCATGGTAGCATATTTGTAACAGCAAAGACTGGAAATAACCAAAATATTTACCAACATACAATGGATTAAAAATTATGGTATGTTCATATAATTGAATACTATACAGCAATAAAAATGTATAAACTGTAGTCAGCTGTAACAACATGGATGGATCTCAGGAACATATTACTGAGTGGAAAAAGCAAGGCACAGAAAGATCCATATAGTAAAACTCCAATTATATGAAGTTCAAAAGTACACAAAATTACATGTTATATATGTTCAGGCATATATGTATATGTGGTAAAATAGAAATAAAACAAAGAGAATGATGAGGAAGAAAGGATGGGATTAGAGAGGTGCCCATAGGAGCTTAAATGCTTATGTCTTAAATAGGACAGTGGGTACACAAGTGTATTGATACTTTATTTTTTCCTTAAACATTTATTTTATGTATGTTCTTTTGTATATGTTCAATATTTCATAAAAATAAAATTTCAAGGCTCCTTGGAATTGAGGAGGTAAAAGAGGTTTATCATAGTGTGATTTCAGGCTGGAAAGTTGGAAACAGCAAAGGTCCCCCATAAGAGTCTGGTTAAATAAATTAAGGTACATTTATACAACAAAATAGTTAGCATCAATGAAGGATCATGAGTTAGAAGTGCATATACTGATATGAGAAGATGTTCCTTGTATAGTAGGTAAAAGAAGTTTCAGAACAATATGGTATCCCATTTGTATCAGAAACTAAAAGCACACGTACATAAGAATATAAAAAGTGCTTAGTCAGTACACCAAAAAGCTAACAGTGTTGGGATTTGGGCATTAGCTATTAGGATTACATATGAATTTTTTTCCTTCTTGATTTCTCTTATTTTTTTCCCCCAGAAACATATATTACTTTTATACCAAAAAAGAAGTCGGAGAAAGAATAACAAAGAATATCTAAGAAACATCAGAAAGAAGAATGTAATTGTAAAATATTTGGAAATGACCTTCACAAAATATGCTTTTTTTTTAAGAAAATGACTATACTTTTCTTAGAGTTAAAAAATGAGATTTGAAGATAAATGGATCTATCCATCTATCTAGTTTCTGGCTAAAAGACTAAATATAATAACAATTTAAATTCTTCCCAATTTAATTTACAAGATTAAAACAATTCTAAACGAAATCTCAATGAAGTTTTTTAAAGAATAAGTGGGGCTATTGATAATAGAATTCTGAAAATTAAGAATTAATAGGTTAGATTTGTTCTTATCGATACTAAAATGATGAAGCGACAACTGCTGAACCACTCTGATACAGCCAAATAGGAAGCTCTTAAACATCTAACAGAAAGTGCTCAAACGTTTCTTCGTACTTTTAAAAACAATGTATGATGAAGGAAATAACAGTAATTGAGAAAGTGATGAACTGTTTAATAAATGATGTTGGAATAATGGCTAAGGAAGGGTAGTTAATTTTTCACCTTAAAAGGTATTCTAAAATAAATTTGATGTGTTTATCTAAAATAAATTCTAGGTGTAATTTACATTAATTATGTAAAAAATTTAAAGCATTATAAAGAAGGGAACACAGAAAATATGTAACAGATTCACAATAATGTAAGTCACTAAATCCTGACTTTGCAGGACAAATTGATAGTCTTGACTACCAACGCTCTTTTTCTTCCTTTTGCTTCCTTTGGCTTCCGTGACAATCACTGCCCTGATTTTTCTCCTACCACTTTGGCTACCACTTCTTCAATTCCTTTGCAGGATTATCCTCCTCTGGAGGCCATTGTGTGTTTGAGTTCCTCAGGGCCACTCCTTGTCTACATTTTCTCCCAAGGTATTCACATTCATACCCATGGCTCCAATTACCACCTCTACTCAGGTGACTCAAATTTAACTCTAGCCCAGCCATTTCTTACTTATCAGTATTAGTCAGGGTCCCTGAAAGAAAAAGACGGCACACTCAAGATGGTAATTAAGAAGATTTTAGTTAAGAGATCATTTACAGGGGCCAGCCTGGTGGGGTAGTAGTTAAGTTCACGCATTCTGCTTCAGTGGCCCAAGGTTTGTGGGTGCAGATCCTGGGCGTGGAGCTACATACTGCTTATCAAGCCATGCTATGGCAGCATCCCACATATAAAAGATAGAGGAAGATTGGCACAGATGTTAGCTCAGAGACAATCTTCCTCATGAAAAAAAAAAGATTATTTACAAAAGGTTGGGGAAAGCAACAGAGGATAATGGCACAGTATCTCAGGGAGCTATTACCACCTAGGCCTAAAGAAGCAAGGAGATGGAAATGATTCCTGGATGAGAGAGAGAGAAAAGAGGAAGAAGTGGCAGAAAGAAGGGCAGGAGAAGGAGGAGGCAAAGGAGGAGGGTTTGAAGCAGGCGGGATGGAAAGAGGAGGAGGTGGGGAAGTGGGCAGGAGAGGAAGGGGAAGAGAGAATGCAGGATGTAGATAATATGGAATAAATATTTAGCCTTCACTCTCTTCCTTCAGTCTTCTGCCTGACCTCCCATTGGCTGAACCCAACAAGAAGCCAGAGAACGTGGACACCAGGTGCTGGGATACGTGGAATCTTGGTGCATTCCACACAGGTCAGTCTCTCTGGACACAAAGAATAGAGAGGGGTAGACAGTGGCTCTAGATGGACAAGCAGAAGATATCTACCTAATATTCACCTCCTACTTGGCTTCTTCTCCAGGAAATCCCGAGGGTATTTCAAACTCAAATGGGTCCAAAATTGAACTCCTGAAGGGCCCACTCCATACCCTCTCCTCTCAAAAACCAAACTAACAAAAAACCAAACTGGTCTTCTTTCAGTGTTTTCTATGTCATCAAATGGCACCAAGGTCAGGTCTATGTTTTCATAACCATATAGGAACGGATTGGAGTGTGGCAACGGTAGATGCAAATAGATCACTGAGGAAGCTATTCCATTAGTCCAGGCAGAAGTGCTGATAGAATGAGCTAAGGAAGGGTTGACTTGAACTGGATAGATGGAAGAGATATTTAGAAAGCAAAATTAATAGGACTTGGTTGGATTGGATATGGGAGGTAAAGGTAATGTGATTATCAAAGATGATATCTTCAATGATTTCCCATAAATCTTCAGGAGGAGGCACAACTCCTTAACAAGGACTTCTTGGCCCTGCCTGGTCAGCATCCCCCACTGCCTACCCTCTGACTTTTTCACCTTTATCTCATACCAGGCCCCTCTCAGGATGTGGGCTATACTTACATTCTTTCAGTCCTTCATATTTCCTGTGCTTGCCCCTGAGCAGGACCTTTGCATCTGCTACTTCCACTGCCTGTAATCCTCTTACCGGCTACCCAACTCCTCTTTATTATTCATAGCTCAATCACCACTTCCCCAGGGAAGCTTCCTCTGACTTCTCTAACTAGATCTAATTCTCCTATTAAAGGTCTCATATATTGTGTCCTTCCTTTTGTAGGATCTATCCATTAGCAGCTCACACTCATTTGTGTGGCTTTTTAGTTAATGTCTAACCCATTTTCAATCCCCTACTATGACATAAACTCCATGAGGACAGGGACTGTGTCTTTATTGGCTCATGTATATAGTCTTATTGCCACTCATAGTGCCTGGCACCTTGTAGTTCATACATACACACATTCTTTAATGAATGAATAAATAAAAGTAAAAGCAATGGAATAAGTCACAAAGAAACACACTGACGGATTTAATAATTTAATTATAATCTCTATATTAAACAAGAGAAAAGAGTAGATGATAAGTGATAAACTTGGAGACATATTCATAATATAAAGACAAGTAAGATTATATCCTCAGTAGAGTTCCTGCCACATCAACAATAAGTATATTAATAATAACCAACAGGAATCAACAAAAACAAACAAAAACCTCCCCAAATCCCATAGAACAGAAAGAGTAATGAGAACTTGTCCCTGTAAAAGTCGAAACTCTAAATCAAACTGACCTAAACAATAAGGAAATGTGTTATCTCAGGTAACCAGAAGGACAAGGAGGGCTTCTCTTAGGATCATCAGATGGTACCCAGCAACTACTGCAGGCAACATGCTCTCTTGTTCATTTCCGTCAGAAGGGAGATAGAACCTCTTTCGTAGCAATGAAAGACAAGTCCTTCTCTTCAGCCTTATTGAGTCAATCTAGGACCACCTGGCTCAAACCTGCTGTCAGAGGAATGCCATGTTCTGATTTTGAACCATTCACCAGCAAGAGAGATTGGATTACCGTGCTTGGTTTATGTTAATCAGTACCCATTCCTGATGCGGAGGTCAGTTCCAGAAACCACACTGGTATTGAGGAGCCAAATACAATGTCCACTAATATTGGCCACAATCATAAGGGAGAAATGGTCAACCTTAGGAGTGAGAAAGATACGAGAAAATAAAGTCATAAAAGACATAAAATAAAGCGAGGCATCATGTTCAATTTTCAAATTTAAAGGTTGGTTGCTTTTTAAAAAATTTTATTACTCATTGAAAATGGATTATAAATTGATTTAACCTTTCTGGAGGGCAATTTGGCAATATATGAAAAACTTTTAAAAAATAACAAATTTTGGAAAGTATACGTGTGTGTACAAATAAGAAGGAAACACACAAAAATGTTCATGAGGTTGTTACTGGCTGGTAAGGATATGAGTGATTTTTATTTGCCTTTAAATATTTTTCAAATGTTATTTAACAAGCCTCGTTTCATTTGTTTAAACACAAAGAATATAAAATAACCTGTTATTTCAGAACATGGACAACTTTTAGTCGGGAATGTCCTCTGGAAGCTTAAGTAGTGGGAAAAGTAGTTTCAGGGATTCATTTGCTCTCTTAAGGTGATGAAAAGAAAATAGCAATCAATCTGAATCAAAGATTTTAATTATGGAATTCTTTGCTTCTGGAGTTCTAGTTTAGCCAGACTGGTCTGGAATCTAGAAAAAAAAAAGAGATCAGGTATAAAATCCTGCAGAAAAACACGTAGTTGTAACCGAACATTTAGTGTAAAGCTTGTTCTTCTAATTCAACGTTTAATTCAACTCCACAGGCCCTTGCCTACTGGTCCTAGTGAGTAAACAGTTGAGCCCACATGACCAGACTTAGCTTGATTTAACGTCACTTTCATTAAGGAAAATAGGTTGGACCTTTTTAAAAATACAAGCATAGGAAAACATCCAAATTCATGTTTAAGTTGAGTCTGAACACCTCAAATAAAGGAATGTGTGTTACTGACCTAGGTTTTCCAACAGATATTTAACCCAATGTCAGGATGTTAATTAAATCAGTTTTATTCAGTGATGAGGTTCTTTCTTCAGATTTAATTTGATAATTTGCCCCAGTTTTTCTCAGACCACTCCCTTAATTCTCTTTCTGCCTCTACCATCACGACTATAAGTGACCTTGGACAAGTCATTGAATCGTTGCTGTATCCTTCCTGAAACAGGCCTTGTCATGGATTTCCCTCTGTGTAAACATCTCTAAAGTTTCATTCAAGTGGAAGATCAGTAAAATCTCTCCACCAATTTGGGTAGCCCCCAGGCTAATGAGGGAGTATTGTCCTTTACACAGTCCTCCTTTTCAAGGCTTACAAACAGATCTTTCACCTAGATAACAAGGGAAGATGCCAGCAACAGATTCTACCCCATCCGTCTCCCAGCAGTTACAGCAAGCCAGCAGCTCAGCCTGTGCCTAAATTGGCCATGAACAGACAAGTGAGGACAGCAGAGAGGCAGGAAATGGGGTTAGGTTGATTTCCATCTATTAGCAGCAGCTTAAACTGGCGTTCTGGGCAGCTCTGTCTCCCATTGGCTACAGCTGCTGAGAGCAGCAGGATGAGGGTTGACCTATATCTGTCGGGTGTAAGTCAAACCCTGAATTTGTTTGTAGCAAACTTCAGTGTTCCAGAACGCCAAGTTTAACTTACGCCCAACCACATACAATATTTTTATCAGGAACCGTGGTATCCTCCACCTGCGAAGAACTGACATCTGTGGGTTTCCCCCCCTCCCAGATTCTTTTGCATTCTCACTGCCTCTCCCTCCTGTCACCCTCTTACCATTTTTGTCCCCCTGCTTCTGTGTCACAGCTGTGCTCCTTCTAGCAATCACAGTAACAGCGGCCATTCTCTGCCTGCCCCCGTTTCCACCTGACCAAGTTGTGCCCATTCCTTTCCGTTGTGTCCCCAGGTTGGCACTGCCTCATACCCATATGTGACTTTCTGGGCCACCAAGAGTTTCAGAATGTATCACTTGCTAATACAACTGCAGCTGTTGACAGAAATTCAGTACAAACACGTTCAAAATGTGGGTAGATGCTTCTTAATAGCTTTTAAAGGCCAAATAATTTATTCTTTTTCTTTAAGATAGAATTTAAGTATTTGGACACTTATTTTCCTAGATTAGAGAATAAACTACTTGAACTTTCTTTTATGCAGCCACCATCCAAATGTGGCAAAGCTCCTTTCCCTTTGTCTTAGGTCTCAATCAATATATGTGTGTTGTTTTGGGTCTCAGTGAGTATGTGTATGTATTTACTTACACTGACATCACAATATGAAACTTAACCTAGTCAGCTCTGCCTTCATACTAAAGCATCAGTACACTGTAGGCTTCTATTTATAATGCAGAAACTGCTCTCCATTACCTATTATCTTTTCTTCGCTGAGGCCCTGTAGTAACAGAAAAGAAGCCCAGATGATGGAAAATTTTTCTAGCAACTCAGGTCCCCATGCACACAAGCCACATTGCAGTAATTTGAGATGGAAAAGACCTATTAAGTCATCCCAGTGATTCTCTGAGGGCATGTGGTGGTTTTTCCCTCTCCAATATGCTGATCTACTTTTTAGTGCCTTTTCCAATTGTAAATGGCGCAAGTGATGGGGCTACCACCCCTCCCGGGGGATGGGGCAGCACAGTCTATTATAATAGGTCTCTCCATTAGGGCATGAGATTTGCTCTGCTGCCTAAATCATCCTTGTTTTGACTTTCATTTCCATCACTCCTCCTGCTGTCCCATTGGACCACACTAGATAATTTCTCTCTGTCCCTGCTGTTTACACCCTTCAAGTACTTGCGGCCAGTGAACTGGTCCCTGTTAGTCAGAACCGGTGGTCATGCTGGGAGACTTGTCTCTTTCATCTTCCCTTCGGGCTTCTAAATCATATTTGTTGCTCTTCGATGAACGCCCATCAGTTTCTCAATAATTTTCCTCATTTCTTTGTCACTCACACTGCTCAGGAAAATCCCCTCTGTTGCTGCAAAATAAGATGATGGCAGAAGACTCTGCTTACAGAAAACAGAGCAGATCTCTTCAGCCACCAGGCATCTCCTACCCCCAGGACACTGGAGTCATCAGGTCCCTTATCTTTAATTCCCTTCCTTGGGGTGCTGGAACTACTGTGTTACTAGGACTTGGGTGTGTACGTAGAGACAGGAAGAGTTGATCTGTATTTCATCCTGCCAGCTTTCCTTGTGTTGCATTTAGTTAATGCATGCCCGTTAGCTGTTTAAATCATAGTTTACTGCCCATCTCGATTCCCAGTTGGAAAAGCTTTCCTGAACTCTCTCAAGAGGATGTGGTAAATAATCCCACATTTATTGATATTAAACTGGACATCAGCCACATCAGACACCTTTGCCAGAGGGGGAGTTCCTTTACTATGAGTGTGAATCCCACTGCAAACCAAGAAATTCTGGGAGTAGGTTTTGTGATGCCAGGATCAACAGTGTTCATCCTGTCCCCTCTTTACCTCTCCAGTTAATGGCTACTCTGAGTGCTAAAGCATCAAATTTAATGAGATCTTTCCTAATGTGCTCAATGCTCATATTTATGCAATAATAATAACCAACATAGTGCTTTACAAACTGCTTTCATCTAACTACATCATCCTATTTAATATCACAACCACCCTGTGAGGAAGGAATTATCTTCTTTATTTTACCAGGGAGGAAACTGAGGCTTAGAAAGGTTCCACTGCCCAATTTCACAAATATTTAGTCAATTCTCCTTTCCATTCCCTTTTGTTCTCCCTCTGAAATCATTGGAGAGAATGTTCTCTGAGCAATATGTGAAGAGGTGCTAATGCATATAGGTTCCTAAAGTCACTGAAACGCTGGCCATCATGTAATGTTTTTCTGTTCTCCTAGCTGGCAAAAATAGAGTAATTAGACATCCATCATCCACAGTTTGATATAAGTTCTGTGGCTTATCGGTAGTATAATTCAGTTGTTATTTGATGACAGAAAGAGTATATTAAAATTTATAAGACATAGCCTGCTATCTCTTTCTAAACAATATTGTAATGTTATTAGGTATAGCTAAAAGTGAACTTATCTCCTCAAATACCAGTTCAGACCCTAAGGGTATCTGCTTTTCCTACAAAGCTGATAAAATTATATACACCTAAGATAAAAGAGGAAAGAGCTATATGTCAATAAATGTTAATAACATGATTGAGGAAACAAAGAACCTGAATAATACCAACTCTTTTCTGAGTGATGTGAAAAGCAGAAATATCATTTTCTACCCAATACGTGGTCAAGAAGGCACCGAATCCTAAAACTGTGCTAACAGCTAAACAAAAGAGGTCATTTTATTTATTGCATCACTTATTTTCAAATAGTGCTTATCAATATTTTCAATTTGACACAAATGTGGTTACAGTAGGAGAAAGACCTGTACTGAAGAGGTTTTATGCTGTAAGGGATTGAAGTAACATCCAAATAAAATACTCTTTAGCTCCAGCATTTTGAACAAAATCCAGATCAAGAAATTTATACTTTTAAGTGAATTGCTCCCTTTTGTGTCCTGGCCAGAGAAAGCAAATTGCACACGTACATATAAACTGTCAATGCACAGAAACATGCAGAATTCTCCATCTCTACCAAGACGGAGGGCAGAATTACTCCTTCTACATCAGCTTGTGGGCCTTCAATGTCTCACATATGACTAACTTTAAATCGGTCTTTGTGGCTGGACTTGATGGTGCCTGTAACTCTGTTGGAAGAATTATTAAGCAAATGCATCCTTGAAGACGCATTCTTGAAGATTCCAGCCATACTTTATAGTTTAATTGTAAAAAAGAAAAACCCTTATTGCTGCTATATTATTATTATTATTGCAAATGCAATACATGTTTACTGTGGCAAAGTTTAAAAATACAGATGAGAAAAAAAACACTGATAGCTTTCATTCAGAAGTAACCACTTTGACACACCCTTCCATGGCCTTATCTATATATCTATATGTGATATGTGTATATATACATCTTTTTAAAACGAAAAGCTGTTGGTTCTAATCTTCAATAATATTGACTACTTTGCTACTTTGTTCCTTTAACTTAAGAAATCTGAAGCCCTTATGGAAGAACTGACCCTGTTTTGAGGTGATCTAAATAGGGTGACAAAAATGCTTTAATTAAAAGTTTTTAAAAATACGTTTACTTTATATGAGTCTTGTGAGGTTCTAAATCTGAAGTACAAGACACCTTCTATAGGCAAACATTGGATCAATATAATACCTAAAAAATACATTACACCTACTATTCTGCTCAGTATTAGTGTATATGAATCTTTCCTCTGGATTCCAGTGCATCAGTGATCTCCAACGCAATGCAAACAAACCGAAACTGACCAGACCCAGCTTTAGATGCTTAGGGAAGGAGGCAGGAGAGACCTAGCCAAGTTTGATGCCAGACCTAAACCACTGATTGTCATCATTAGGCTCATTTTCTTTGCCCACCAGCCCCTCTTGACTATGCATGTCATCTTTGCTCCCAAGAACAGAACTTCTCAAGAGCATTTCTTTAGCATTTTCCTGCTTACTCTTAAGATAACTCAAAAATTCTAAGACACCTACGAGGTCCTCAGGACTCTAGACAGAGTTTTGATTCTTTTAATTGTATTGAATACTGTACTTCATCAAATCTGAGACACCATCTACTATAAGTTATAAGTTGTATCATTATTTTGAGTGGTGCTAAGAAAAAAAGATGCTGCCAATTAAACTATGACATGGCATTAATTCCAAATTTTATCCACATTTCAGAGATGTTAAAATGTGAAAAAGTATCTTATAATAAATGAACTATGGCATTTGTTTAATACCTACACATTGCATAGAGAATATTCAGTCTCATACCATGAATAGATTCTTATCACCCAGTACATACTAGGTTATGTACAGAGAAGTTCAAATTAGAATAGACATCCTTGACATTTAATTCATTCATTTATTTTTGGGTTGAAATCAAAGCAAAATGTTCATATTTTAACACTTATGTTTCTATAGAGAATATTCCTTGTCCTAACCTTACTTTACAGTCTCTGAGTGGGAGCAGAGGCTACCCATGTAATCTTGAGTCTCTTTATCTCTTTCTAATTTGTCCTCAGAGACAACAGAATTTTAAGTTAAACCACTCGTTACTTCGAGAAGCACGACTGGGTTTTTCCTTTCCTCTTCTAGTTTCCACTTAGTCATTTTTATTCAGTTTTTTAAAAATCATCAGGCTTGGAAAATGCAGATTTATTCCAATCTGTGTTTATTATATCTTCTGCTTAGCCAGTTTAATCACCAGGTTTGACAGTCGAAGAAAGTGAAGCTCAGGCCACTTAACTGATTTGTCCCTCAGCATTCAGGTGGGTTCTTTCCTGTCCAAGAAAGTCTGTGCAACACGAAGCACAGTCTTCTTCAAGCTCTTTTAATTTCACAGATCCAAATGTGTTCTTTCAGTTGCCTGAGATATCTATTCTCTTCTAGCCTTTTGAAATGAAAATCCTTATTTCCATCCTCTTTTTAACTATTCTGTCCCACATTGGCAGATGATGTCTAGTATTCAAATCTGGAGTCATGTAGTTTCCCCTTGGGGAAAGAAAGAGACATTGCCTTTTATCCATAAGGGTACTTTGCTACCACGGAGAACCACTACTCAGTCAAAGATGAATTCACTCTATATGGGAGAGAGTGAGGGAACAACTTTTCATAGGCTCCCATCCTTTCCCCTTTAAATTTTACCTGTTTTCTCATTTTCTTGCATTAAAAGTGATCATCTTTAAAGCACATGATATAAACAGAAAGAAACAAACATTTTTTAAATGTGAAATGTTGATGTTTAAGAAAAATCACACGGCTCATATACAAGGAAATAGAGAAACCCGTGGTCTTTGGCAGAATTAGTTTACCCAGCAATGCACTGAATGGTGATGGTATTTTGTGCCCCCTCCAGATTCCGCCCCCTCTCTCCCATTATCCTACCTCCTACGGCCACAAATAAACCTGTTAACTGGGAAACAAGCTAGATGAGGTTGGGCAAGGATTGACGTATATCACCTAAGACAAACTCCTTCCTGACAAAGTGGAAAAAGCCTCAATAGCTGTGAGGAAAGTGGACCCTACAAGGCATTAATTAGCAATGGTCCTGGAGGGAATTACACAACGGGTTTCTGAGAAGGTGGTCAGAGAATGAGGGCTGAGATAGAAAGAGGGATGGTTGATATGTGAAGTATGGTGCTTAATTGCACTTTGGAAATGGCTGCATTTGGCAAAAGACATCCTTATTCTCCAGATAAAAGTCTGCAAGTCATCGGGATTTTTTGCTCCCCAAAATAAATACTTCTGATGTCAGTCATGGTGGAAGACAAACAGGTCTAATTATTTAAAATCCCACTCATATTTCTGTACCACTTTCTTATTAGTTATAATTGTAGCATCTTTCACTTAGTAGGTAACTAAGGTTTTTATTCTTTTTGTGTGTGTGTGAGGAAGAATGGCCCTGAGCTACCATCCGTTGCCAATCTTCCTGTTTTTGCTTGAGGAAGATTGTTGCTGAGCTAACATCTGTGCCATCTTCCTCTATTTTATGTGAGATTCTGCCACAGGATGGCTTTACGAGCAGGGCTAGGTCCACGCCCCAGATCCAAACCAGTGAACCCTAGGCTGCTGAAGCGGAGTATGTGAAGTTAACCACTACACCACCAGGCTGGCCCTGAGGTTTTTATTCTTGATCTTGAACTATGATACCAGTCCTAAGACATATTCTTTGAAATCATTGGGTTGTGTCTTCATCTAGAAATGTGACCCCTACTAAAATGATTTCCCTTAAAAAATATGGGACATTTAACCATTCCAATTTTACCTAGATGATTAAAATACATTTAAACAAGTATGTATGTGTCTCTGCTGTAGACTGAATGTTTGTGTCCCCCCAAAATTCATGCACTGAAATTATAACCTCCACTGGTAAGATGGTATTAGGAGGTAGGGCCTTTGGGAGGTGATTAGGTCATGAGGGTGGAGCTCTCATGAATGGGCTTAGAGCCCTTATGAAAGGGACCCCAAGAAGCTCTCGTGCTGCCTTTGCGATGTGAGAACATAGTGAGAAGACAGCTGTCTAGGAAGCAGATCCTCACCAGACACCAAATCTCCCAGTACCTTGATGTAGGACTTCTCAGCTCCCAGAACTGTGAGTAATAAATGTTTTTTGCTTAAGCCACCCAGTCTCTGGCATTTTTGTTATAGCAGCCTGAACTGACTAAGACATTCCCCAATGGATGATGGTATTTTCAAAGAAGAATTTTAGATATGCTTTTCGTTAGTATTACATAGCAAAGGACATATCTAAATGCAAAGCTGTTTTTAATCATAAATAAAAATTAAAAATGCAGGCAAATAACAGTGTAGTTGTAAAGTGCTAACATTTTCTTTATGTTTCAATCATTTTTGGTAATATAAACATCAGCAAAATGATTAAGGAAAAATTGAATTATATCATGGCTTCATTTCCTGTTTTTATTACTCATTAAAACTTGATAAGCATGGTGAATGAAATGTACTATGTAATTACAATGTGCCAGAGATTCCTTTGGACACCGCCTACATTAACTGTAAGGCTATTTGAAAATGAAATATATGTGCCAGGTGGCTGACATGAACTTCTTAGATCAAAAACCATCTTCCTCTGTAGAATTATTCTGTTCTTTAGCTTATCAGTAAGAACATAACTCCCAGCATAGGTAACATTTACTGAGTGCTTCCTATGTGTCAGGCCCTGTGCTAGGAGCTTTAGAAGTATCATTTTATTCAACTCTTTTGAGAACCCCATGGTTTAGGTATGATTATTATCTCCATTTTACACACATGGTACCATATGCCTAGCTGTGTGTTTTCTGTGTGCTTTCTGAGTAGAGTATTTTAGGCAAGAGGCTAAAAGAACTCTGGTGATTATATATGATAATTTTAGCATAATAAGAAATTACATGAAGGGCCAATTTTATTTCCAGTGATGGGTACCCTGACAACAATGGGCTTGATGCTACTTAATAGATTTCCCTTATCCTATACATAATTGCACTCTTAACACATAGTTATTGTATTTCTAAATTTTCAAACTTTTGCAGAAAATTGTGTAGTGTGTGTGTGCATGTGTGTATGGTGTGTAAGGCATTCTTTCAAGTAATATATGTAAGACCTGTTTATTTTAGAGAAATGTAGAGAAGCCCAGATGAAAATAAAAGTCACCTATTATCCCAGTTCCCACAGAGAACCACTGTCAATATTTTGGTATATAGTCTCTCAGTTGTTTTTATCCATGCATATATAAATATATAAGTTCAACTGGAAACATACTTCATAGCTTGGTTTGATTTTTCTGATTTTCCTCTTATTCATTTGATAATATACCAAAACATTTTCTTATATCATTAAAATTTCTTCCACATAATTCTAACCATAACAGAATTCCGTTGTATGGTTATATTCTAATTATTGGACCAATTCCTTATTGTTGGACATTTAAGTAGGTGGAGAAAACTTTAAATATAAATACCTAATGTCTTACTCATGCTATAGGTCTCAGATATTTAATGATTAAAAAATAATAATAATGGGCCCAGTAAAAGCCTTGAACTAAATCTCTATTGATCTGAATTTTAATCTAAAACTACAAAGCTGAAGGTGACCTCAGAGGAATTTAGTCCATTTTCCTATTTCTAGCTAGGAATATATCACTATCCCAGATATATGTCTCTAGAAACTATTCTTGAGTTGAATGAGGGAAGAAGATTCCATAACCCTGCCCAATGTAGTATCACAGAGACTTGGTGTCAGGAGCACAGGCTTTGGAGGTAAACAGACCCTTGGACCAAATACCAGATAAAGGACTTGGACCTTTGACTCTGACTTTATTACTCTCTCTCAGTCTCAGTGTCTATGAGGATACCATTGCAGGGTTTCTCTGAGGCTTCCATGAGATAATGTACAAAGAGTGCCCAGCACAGTGTAGGTATTGAACATATGCTAGTTCTTTTTATTTACCATGCCTGTATCAAATCTATATTTCCTTACATTCTTTCCACAATGAAAAAATACCCACACACCAATATTTATTGTATTAAATATGCCTGAAAACCATTACTAAGCCCTGTAAACTACTTCCCCAAACAAAACAAAACTAATTTACTTGACTTGTTCTAGAGTCTATTTTCATAATTCTTTAAACATGCAGACACTCCTAATTTGTGGGACCCCAAATTAGGATATATTACCATTGGTCTGCCCAGTGATACAGATGGTGAGAAATTTCACCATACCTTATATATTATCATGTTGCTGCCACTATAGCAAGAACTTGCTGAATTCTTACAAGTTATGATGTTATTAACTCAGGTTCCAGTTATAGGCCACCAGGACAAGGACACCTGCTTTTCTGTGTTGTAGTTATTTGTTGATACTGATTCTTCAACTTGCTTAGAAGCAGTTCCTTCATGGTTTCAAGTTGGTTTCATTAACTTGGATCCGTTTTCCAATGTCAGACTATTTGGTTTTAATCATATGGTCTTGTCATCTGCACACATACTTTAGTCTATTTTTAAGTTACTGATTAAATTTAGAGGCAAATGAGTTAATACACATCCCCACAGATCAACAAGAAACCATTCCCCATCTATGTAGTAGAGAACAGCAGTGACATAGCCATAAAGGCCACCTTTTTCGTAAAAAGTTTTCTTTTAATGTGAGTCCAGTAGCACTGAAATTTTTTTCAGTCTTACATGTTTGAATAGATTTTAGTATGTCATCTGTGGGGATTGGGAGTTTGTAGGCTTTGGCTCTGAAAGCTGTAATTACCAATGTTTGAAAGACATCTGTGAGGGTGAGGATATGGAGAAGATAAGCCAAAAGCAAGATATATAATTACCACACCCTGTCTTCCTATCAGGAACTGTGGATGTTTAAAGCAAATGAGGACCTGCAGACAGGCCCTTCTCCTATCAGGGTGCATCATCAGGCTGCCCTGCACGTAGGTAATCAATCTCTCAGGCAGGAAGTGTCCTCTCTTGCATACACTATTAGCTCATAGGTCCTTCAAAGACCAAGGGTGGAAAAGATCCACGTTTCTCTATTACCAAGTCATCAGATCCCTGCCTCTCTTCGATGGAGGCAATGGTTATAGTGAGGGAAAAACACTGGGCCTGGAGTCAGGAGACCTGATTTCCAGTTCCGAATCTCTCCTGTGTTGTGACCCTAGCCAAGGCTGCAGGCTTCAGTTTCCTCATCTGTAAAATGGAAATAGTACACTTTACAGAATTGGTGCATATAAAAGGTCATAAATATGAAAGTGCTTTATAAATACTATGAAATTTCTATAAAACTCGGGATATAGAAGGAGGAAAATCATGTAGAGTCACACCATTTTGTTGGAATATTGAGCATTTGTTTTCCTCTATCGATAAATACTGAACATACATATTTTCAATATTTATGAGTGTGTTGAACGCACAGCTACACTATGAGTAGCTGTGACTTGGAAGTGTTAAGAGAAATGACAAAGGAACTAATCCTTTCAAAGGTAAAGGTAGCTTAGGCCTGACTCATAGCCCTTGTGCTCAGGCTGATTCTCTTAGATTTTCTTTAAAGAAATTCCTTAAGAGTTTTCTAAGAACAAGTGAAGTAAGATTGGCCCTTGAGTAAGGAAAATGGGCAGCTAAAGCTTCTTTCCTCAATAACAAGTTTAAGTGCCTTTTTTGTTTTTGTGTTATTAAGTGACACTTGTATAAATACCTTGTTGAGTAATGGTGCTATGGCAAAACTGAAGTTTATTTAGGACACTGCTCCGCCCAAGGTGAGCAATTGAAACAGGTATGTAAACTAAGTCCCCTTTGGCTCATCCACTCAAGCCCATAAGTAAGTAGTACTAGAAATGAAAAATGGTGTAGGGCACAGGGCATGGAGGCAGGCGAGAATAAATGGGAAGGGCGGGAGAAACCTCCCTGAAAGAATGAAGAGACTGCGAAGGGTGGTAGGGAAACTATCATAACTGAAAATCGATTCTGACTATTGATATCAGTACATCAAGTTAATGCAAATTAAGGTGGCCTGAAATTTGCTTTAAAAAAAAAAAGGCTTTTCCCCATACAGTAAAATAATAACCATCTTATTTTAAATGTAGCCAGGAAGGGCTGTGTTTGCTCATGTGATCAGGTTTCCTCACTTCCCACACCTGGGGAAGTAGCAGCTAATATTGATTTAGCCCTAATTTATACCTGATGGTCAGGGCCAACTGGAATAGAGGAAAACTGGTACAAATTAGTGGGGCCCTGTGGTCCCAGAAAGCAGCCTGGGGCCTGACTGTTGTCTATCAATACAAGTCACCCTTTCTGGGAGGGAATGGAAAAAATATTCTAAATGGACCTGAATCTACTCTCAGCGGCTCTACTGCTGGTGTGCTAAAGACCCCGTTTAAGAATGTTAGGAATGGATAAGATCAAGTTACATTCTTAGATTTTTTATTACGTTTTACTTATTAATCTAGGAGCTAAGCAAACTAGAAGCAGAACAGGCTTTAAAATATCTGACTCATTATTATATTATAAATAGTAACTGTTAGCCAATCAGTTCCATTTACCTTTTCCTCAGTGAAATTCTCTATAGTAAATAGGTATAAACTATTCTTCTATTTTAAATATCACTGTAGATTATTTGGAACCATAGAATTAGATATCAATTCTTTGAAAACTGTTTGCTTTGGGTAATTTCCATGAATTGATGTCAGTTATCAACATTTCTTTGTATTTGATAAAATTTTTTGCGCCTGTAATTAAATTTGGTGAACTTTTCTTCATTTTTAATCCATTGTTTTATTTATTTATTTATTTTAATTGCAGTAACGTTGGATTATAACATTATATAGCTTTCGGATGTACATCATAATATATTTCGAATTCTGTGTAGATTACATCATGTTCACCACCCAAAAACTAATTATAGTCCATCCCTTCACATGTGAGCCTAATCATCCCTTCACATGTGAGCCTAATCCCCCCTTCCCCTATGGTAATCACCAATCCAATCTCCAATGCTATGTGTTTGTTTGTCGTTGTTTAATCCATTGTTTTCCAAGTTTGCCTGACCATAAAGCTCATCTGAGGAACTTGTTAAAAATCATACAGTCCTACCCCTCCCACTCCCAGACCTGCTGAATTAGGCTCTCCAGGGAAGGAGGCTGAAATCTTATTTTTAGCAAGGGTCCCTGGTACGCCTAATGATCTAAGTGTTTGGAAAACACAGTTCTCTGTCCTTGTCGTATTCTTTGTGAGGTCAGAACTCTTGACACCTCCATATTCTCTTCTGACTACACTTAGTGATTGCAGGCTTTTTTTCCATTCCGTTGTACCTAAGAAATAAGGCACATTCCTGTCAGCCATTGTGGCCTCCAGTAACAGTTGAGTCTCTGCTGCAGTGGATGGGCACATGGACACAGCTATAGTCTCAGGCAGGGAGGTGATGGAGTAAAGGGATGGAGGTATAGTTTGGAAAAGTCTTTCAAGAGATTCTCACCTTCCCCTTGATGACCAATTCTAGATGACTTTGCTACCTCCTGAAGTGGCCACACTCAACCTCCCTTTGCGCTTCATAAAAATTTTCTTTTCCTTCATTCTCTCATCTTCCCTCCTTCCTGTAATGGAGGGGGAAACATTGTCCCTTTTTGTCAAACTTGTGCTCTTGACTAAATCCTCTACTGCCTCCTGAAAGCTAAATCTATGGATCCTCCTCCCCATTCGAAACTAGCTTCTTCATTTTTTTCTCCTTGGTTTCTTTGGCTTATGGACATTTCTTTCTATTCTTTTTTAAACTAAATGGACATATATTTTCTTGGACTCTGCTGAACCCCAAGACCCCATTTTACTTCATGCCTTATTTTTACTGTCAGATTTCTCAAAAAGAGTATTCTACATTGGTTGCATCTACCTTCTCACCCTTCTCATCAGCCCAGCTATAATCTGGCTTCCAAGAAGCCACATTTTATGGACACTATTGGCTTGAAGATTACCAGTGATGAGATCCAATGACTTTTGCTTAGCCCTTTACTTTCTTGCCAGTTCAATAGCATTTGGTATTGTTGATCACTTCACCTTTTTAAAAACTTCATCAATTAGTGATCATTTAATTATAAGAACAGAAATCTATTCAAGTAATTGAGACAACAAGCGGGATTTTAATATAAGACCAGAGGAAATACCTAGAAAGTATAATTGGGCTGCACAAGGATTAGAATCAGGAAGTAGGAAGCTATCAGTAATCAATAAAGTTTTAACAAATAATTATTGAACATGTGCTATATTCTAGGGCCTGGCTACGTATGAAGCAATCAAGTGGTGAACAGAAGAGACAAGGTCCCTGCCCTTAGAGACTTTACATTCTGGTGGGGAAAGCTTACCATAAGCAAGTAAACAAATGTGTATTTACAACTTGTAAGGAGCACTACAGATGAATCAAACTGGCTTAATGATAGATTATCATAGGTTATTAGTGACAGGTAAGGATTCAGAAAAGATACTCTGAAGGCATGGCATTTAAGCTGAGAACTGAAGAATGTGAGGGAGTCACTCAGGGAAACTGAGGAGTGAGGATGTGGAAGGAGTGTTTTAGGCTGAGGATACACCTGTGTGAAGGCCCTGCAGTGGTGTTTCGGGGGAAGTGAAAGGCCACTGTGGCTGGAACTTAAAGGGTGATGGGGAGAATAGAGCAAGCTTAGGTTGCAGAAGGAGGCAGAAGCCAGAGTAGGCAGACCTTTTAAGCTATTTTAAGGAATTTGGATTTCATTGCAAAGTAATTGAAAGACACTGAACTGATTTAAGCAGGAAACAACATGGTCCAATATATTTCCAGGTTTACCCTGACTGATAAGCAGAAAATAGGTTAAGGAAGGTAAGAGCAGAAGTTGGAGGACCAGTTGGCAGCTATAGCAATAGCTCAGGTAAGAGATGATGGTAGTTTGGATTAAGGTAGTAGTAGAGGAGACAGAGAGAGGTGGGTGGATTAGATGTCCACTTATGAGGAACACACGAGAGGACTAGCTGATGGGTTGGAGTTGGGGAGGGAAGGAGAGTGAGAAGTCAAGAATATTGCCCAGGTTGTCTTGTTTAGGATAACTGGATGGATGGTGATACCACTTGCTAAGTGGGGAAAAAACAAATAGAATTTCTTTTTGATGGAGGGAAAAGCAGGAATATAGAATTCAAGAGTTTGGTTCTGTTTCAGATGCATTCACTTCAGATATTCACAGAGACTTGACATGTCATATAAGCAACTGGATGTCTGAATTTGGAGGAAACGTCTGGGCTGGAGAGATTAATTTGGGAGTTTCCAGCATTTTATAGTATTTAAAGGTATGGGAACGGCTGGGATTACCAAGAAGGTGAGTTTATAAAGAAAGCAGAGAATAGAGCCAAATTTTTAGAGAAGACAAGAAGAGGAAAAACCCCTGAAGAACAGTAAACAGCAGCGGTTAGACAAGTAGGAGACAGACCAAGCAATGGCAGTGTCGTAGACTCCAAAAGAAGAGATTTTTTCTCAAGAAGTGGAGCCTGACCAACTATGTTGAAAACAGGTAAAGGATGGAGTTGGATGAGGTCCAAGGAATATCCATTGGGTCTGGTAATATGGAGGCTGTCGATAACACTGATTAGCAGTTTGCATGGCCTGGTGGGGTGAAAGCCAGATTGGAGTAAATTTTATAGGAAATCAGAGACTTGTAGACATTGCTCTCAAGAACAGTTGCTGTGAAGGGATCAGAGAATTAGGACTGCAGATGGAAAGAGTATCATAAGAATCTTTGTTCTGATTTTTTTTAAATGTTATGATCAGCATGTTCATACATATTGGGAATAATCAAGAATTTGATGATGAACAAGAGGGAGGGAATAACTGAAGTCCTTGAGAAGGTAAGAGGGAAGGTAAGAGGAGACGTAGAGGAAATGCCTTTGATAGGAGAGGAGACAATGTACCATTTGTAAAAGAAAGGAGGGAGAAATGGGTCCAAATGCCAAAAGACTGGTAAATTTGATTTTAGGAATATACTGGAGTTGTATCAGAGGTATGCAGGTGTGGGGATGATGTTAGAGGACTAAAGAAAAAGGATGAGACAAAATAGTCTTCACGGGAAAAAGAACATACTCTCAGGCTCTCTCTCTTTCTCTGGTCACCTGGTCTCATTTCTATTTTCTGCAAATCTCTTCATTCTTTTCTCTCAGAAGGCAGGTTTCCTCTGCTCTTCTGTGCCTGTGACAGAAGATGGCCACCTCATGCACACGTTTCTGTGTTCACGCAGTTCATGCCCTTAATAACACTGTATTTCTTAATTCCAAATTCCCAAGGGACAAAATTTGATTGGTCCAGCTTTGGTCAGTTGTCGAACTCAGGTCAAATCAGCCATGGTCAGAGGAACAAGGTCATTTTATACAAACATAGCTGTCAGACCCAAGCCCTCTGTGTGTTGGGGGAGGATTAGTTCTTAGAGAAGAGGGACATGAGCTGCCAGATACCCTGCAAGGCAGCTACCAAACTTATCTTCTGAGATGCCAAACTCTATTTTATTAAGGAGTGCTTCCCTTCTGCCTTCTTTTCTAGTTTTGTTTTCTTTGGGGTTTTTTGCTTGTTTTTTTGTTTTGTTTTTTATTCTTCCCTCTGCCTCTAATGTATAATTTCTCAAAATTTTGTCTTTGATCCTCCTTTATTTCTATGCTTTTCTCCCATACCAACTTCATTTGTGCCCATGGGTTTGACTATCATATGTACATCGATAATCCCCAAATCCATATCTCTGCTCTTCTCAACTTCACTATCATTTAAAAACTGCCTCCAAAACATTTTTTCTCATATCTATATGAAATGATGGATAGTAACTAAAATTATTGTGGTAATCATTTCATAATATATGTAAATACAGTCTTTACACCATACATCTAAAATAATACCATGCTGTATGTCAATTATATTTCATTAAAAAAAAAGAATGCCTCCATTTGAATATCCTCTGGTTCTTTTATTCATAGCTGAACTCATTATCTTCTCCCCAAACCTACTCCTTCTCTCGGATAACCTATTCCTGTTAAAGTAACCACTATCCTCTCAGGCATTCAAGCCTGAAGCTTCAGAGTTGTCTGACCTACTTTAAATCCAACAGCTGAGAAGGAGCATCACTTGCATCTTTTCCTCCTCTCCATGTCCTCTGTCATTCCCCTAACTCTTATCACCTAAACTCACATAGACTATTCTCAAAGTCTGCTAAATCATCTTCCAGTTTGCTGTCTCCAATCCAGGTTGTAAACTGTTCTTGCATTAACCTTCATAAAGCACAGCTCCACTCATGTTCTTCCCACCCACTCAAGAATCTTCAACAGCTCCTCACTGCATACTCAGTAAAGTGTGAGCTTGCCTGGCAACCTCCATGACCTGTCATCAACAGACCAAGACATCTTCCATTAGCAATCAGTCAAGGCAGACTGTTCAATCATTGCCTAACATATTCTGTGTATTCCTAATGACAAGACTTCTTCATGCTCTTCTTCTTGAAGCCTTTCCTCAGAAGTGATCTTTCCCTCCTATCACTTTCATGTTACTTTATTTGCATCTCTCCAATGGAAGACATATGTTTAGTTGTGATTTTTACCCTTATTTGTAGGCACATCTTTTTGCCTCTGACAGACTACAATTTACCAAAGTGTGAGAACAGGTATGCCCTACAGAATAGACAACAGTGTCTGACACTTGGAAGAGATTTAATAAGTAACCTGATGAGGAGTTACTAAGGCCTGATGCTAGTATTGTTGCTATTAAAACTTCATATAGGCCTATTAAATGTATTAATAGTGATCTTTTACAATAAGATATTAAGTAGGACACTGAAAATTGTGTGCTGCAAAAAGTTTAAAATAAGAAAATTCTCTAGTTAAGCACTGCCGATGAATGCATTGCTCCTTAACAACAGTCCCTCAACACACTCACATGGTAAAAAGTAAAATTCAGCCACATAGGAGGAAATTAATCCATGTCAAAAAAATGGATAAATTTATTCCTCTCCATGTACATTATAAATGGACTCTGAGGATAGTACATGTGAGTTTAGGTAACGAGAGTTAGGGGAATGGCAGAGGACATGGAAAGGATAAATGGATAATAAATCTGAAATTAATCTATGACACATTTTATTTACTCTAAACTCTCATTTGAAGAAAATAACACTATAATAATCAAGCATATTCTCTTCACAGGACTGTTATTGCTCTCGTGTATTGTTGACACCATGTTTGGAACTAAAAAAAATGGAATGTCACAGCATGGAAAGAGTTAGAATATTTGCAGTTTTATGGTCCCAAAGTCTTTCGCCTCTGAATGTGCTGGCTTTGTACAATATAGTCTTAGTTAAATGATAGAAGTCTATTTATGTATCCGCTTAGGGGATGTGCCTCTGGCATCATAGTTGGCAACAGGAATTGCTGTGGAGATGAAAACTGAAAAACTGGTGGTCCTCATCACTGGTTTTATCCTTGTAAGAATAATTGCATACTTACTCTTTTCATATTCACCAGTTAAAAATAAAACATCCCCTATTTCTATTGCTTCTTCTTTACCTCTTTTAGAAACAAAGCATAAGGGAAAAGCTTCTTGATATTGGTCCTAGCAAGGATTTTATTGATGTGATACCCAAAGCACAAGAAACAAAGCAAAAGTAAACAGGTGGAACTACATCAAACTAAAAAGCCTTCTTTCCACACAGCAAAAGAAACAACCAACGAAATGAAAAGGCAACCTATGGAATGGAAGAAATATTTTCAAACCACATTTCAGATAAAATACATAAGGAATGCACACAACTCAATAGCAAAAAACCCAAAAAATCCAATTAAAAAATGGGCAAAGGATCTGCACAGACATTTTTTCCAAAGAAGATATTCAAATAGTCAACAGGTGCATGAAAAGGTGCTCAATATCACAATAATCAGGGAAATGCAAATCAAAACCATGAGGAGATATCACCTCAGGCTTAGAATCGCTCTTATCAAAAAGACAAGAGATAACAAGTGCTGGCAAGGATGTAGAGAAAAGGTAACCCTTGTACACTGTTGGTGGGAATGTAAATTGTTATAGCCACTATGGAAAAAAGTATGGAGGTTCCTCAAAAAATTAAAAGTAGAACTACCACATGATCCAGCAATCCCACTTCTGGCTATATATGCAAAGGAAATGAAAACAGGATCTCAAAGAGAGATCTGCACTCATGTTCGTTGTATCATTATTTATAATAGCCAAGACATGGAAACAACCTAAGTGTCCATCAATGAATTAGTGGATAAAGAAGATGTGATACACACACACTGAGGAATATTATTCAGCCATAAAAAACAAAGCAATCCTGCCATTTGTGACAACACAGATGAAACTTGAGGGCATTATGTTAAGTGAAATAAACCAGATGGAGAAAGACAAATACTTTATGATCTCACTTACATGTGGAATCTAAAAAAACCCAAACCCATAGAAACAAAAAACAGACTGGTGGTTGCCAGGGGCAAGGGAGTGAAGAGTAGGGGAAATGGATGAAGTGGTCAAAAGGTACAAACTTCCAGTTATAAGATGAATAAGTTCTGGGGCTAATGTACAACATGGTGACTATAGTTAACAATACTATATTGTATATTTGAAGTTGCTATATGAGAACAAATTTTAAAAGTTCTTACCACACACACACAAAATTGTAACTATGTGAGGTGATGGATGTCTTAACTAACCTTTTTGTGTTAATCATTTTGTACTATATACGTATATCAAATCATTAAATTGTACACCTTAAACTTACACAATCTTATATGTCAATTATATGTCAATAAAGCTGGGGAAAAAAGAAACAAAGCAAAATTTTTATTATTTACATGAAATGTTCCTTTCTACTTAATTAAATTTAATTTTTTCAGTTCCTTTACACAGGCCTCTTGAGAATAGCTGTTCCTAACAGTGAGCTAGAACTAACTACACATCAGCAGATGTCACTCCTAACTGATCCTCCTCAACTGTCCTCTGTCAATTTCAGTTGGTAATTTTTTTCTGCAAATTTCAACTGCCTTTTCTCATTACCAATTTCATTTTCTATTTTCAATCTCTGATGAGCCTCTAAGAGCCACTAAGAGTAATATTTTTCATTTTGCCTGTATAAATACAAGATATGCTTTCTTTTTGAATACCAGGCCTAATGCAAATATCTATATGGTTTACAGTAGCCATGTGGAACATTTTTCTACTCTGTGGCTATGCCTTTGCAGCAGAGGTATATCTGTTATTATCATATTATTTTTTTCTGATGAAAGATACAATTTTAGTTCATGGAACAAGCACTGGTTAAAATTTGCTACTCTTTGAATAACACTAAGCAAATATTAATTGTCTACCATGTACCAGTCACTGTTGTGGAAATTCAGCAGTTATGAAGCCGATAAAAAGTCTTGCCTTCATGGCTCTTAAATTCTTATATAATTATATAATATTCTTATATTTCTTATATTCTAGACAGAACAAAAAATTATTATATACAATAGGTTTGATGGTGTGATAGGTGCTCTGGAAAAAAAAAAAAAGTAGGGCAGAGAGTAGGGAAGACCTAGGGGGTGCTTGCAATTTTAAAAAGTGTTTTCAGAAAAGCTCTCATTGTGAAGTTGATGACATCTGAGTAAAGACCTGTGGAAATGAGGTAGCAAGCCATGTGGATATCTGAGGCAAGAACTTCTCAGGCAGAGGGTACACCTAGTGCAAAGGCGCACGTAGGCTGTCACAAGCAGTAAGGAGTTTTACTGTAAGCATCTGCCAGGGACAAAAACTCAAGCAAGGCTTTTTTTGTTGTTGCTATTAAGAATCCACCTATAAGAGAGTTTAATCAGCTTAAGATGAACATCAGTGTAGATCTGTTTAGTGTTCTCTCTCAGCCATGACCTCATTGCTAATACTGACAGCCTGGACTGCCTCTTTGGTCTGCATGGGCCTTGGGTGCATGGCCTGGCAAACCTGGATTAAATGAGAAGAGGGAGGTTTTGGTAGCTCTGTAGGCCCAATCGTTCTTTATCTCATTCTCTCTCCACGTCGGGCTGCATGTAAATCATATGTAGCCAATGATTCCAAGTTTCAGTTTAACCTAAAATATACTCCATTACCATATATGAACCGAGAAGTAAGTACAATAGAATTCTACCTCGGATTAGCTAATGGTGGATTCTTGTCCCACAGACAGTCAAGACATAGGGCTACTGAGAACAAAGGTATTTCCCATGCCACCAAATTGTGCTTTCAATTTTTTCTTCTAGTCAGGACAACATAGTAAAGCATCATTGCTAAATTGTCTTATATGGAATTTCCAGAGATTGTTACAGTTATATTCAACAAAGAGAATCTGCACTGGGCCTATCAATCCTGTAGCTAGCACAGTATTGCAACAATGCTCTTCTAGCCCACTGAGCCACATCTCCTTCTAAGGGGTTTCCCGTTCACTAAGGAGAGCATTTTCCTAAGTCTTCTATTACACCCTTGAAGCCCACTCCCATCCTCAATAAGAATAAAATATTATTAAGAACTCAACAAATGGACATTTGAAATCAGACACTGCGTTTAGTTTATTTTAGTCCAGCTTTGATTTGTTTGGAGACTGAATTCCTTATACACAAAATCACTTCATGAGAATAAAGGTTTAAGACATGACCAAGATTTCTCTAGCAAAGAGAAGGTCATTGAAAGCGCAAATAGATCATGACGACTTATCAGTAACTGAAAATAGTATTTTAAGATCATACTAGTTCTCTGTGTGGGTCATTTAGATTTGCTTTAGATGTCTGATTTAAGTTGGTGATGGTAGATTTGAACAAACTCATAAAGCCTTTAAGATATGGCTAGGTGTGTTGTTTTAGAGCCAAATCAAGTATTGATCATTATGACTGTGGCTTGGTATAAATTTAGAATTATTGTAACCTAACGTGTTGAGGTTGTTCCATACTTGTGGCCAGAGATAACATTTGTATAATGAAACCATGCTGTAATTAAATCAACAAGATTAGAAATTTACCATAATTTTTTTAAATGTACATATTTTAATCTGTCAAATTTTTGGTTCTTGAAATTCTGAAAGTCATTGAAAAGAAGCCATTTATCATTCTTTTTCCTCATGAAAGAATGCAATTTCCTAATTAATGACGAATCTTTTAGATGGGAAAAGTAACACAATAGGCCAATTATATCAAATTTCAAAGAGTAAAGTTTTTACTCCATTTATAATTAAAATCTATGTTATTCTGGAAAGCAGAAACAGTATCCATATATATAGTGGGCTGTCTTCATTGTAAAATTTCTTTTGAACTAATGGGAACCTATCTCACAGATGAGATTTGTGGACTGTTGTAAATACTCTACCAGTCATGTAGTCCACAGCTTTAAGCTGTTATGTGCTAGAGCAGAGGGCTTATTCACAGGCTCAAATAGTCTGGCTGGGTTAGATTCTTAGCTCCCCATTTGTTAGCTGAGTAATCTCAGGCAAGACATTAGGTGTTTTGCGCCTCAGCTGAGAACACAGAAGGGCTAATAACAGTATCTACCTTGTGGATAATAGGAGGACTGAATGAGTTAACACATGAAACGTTCTTAGAAGAGTGGCTGGCACATGGCAAATGTTCAATAAATGTTAGCTATTATTCTACTGTGTGATAAAGTGAGAAACTATCACTAGTCTTAATGGGATAAGTACTGGATGCAGTTCTTCTATTTTTATTGGGTTTCATCCACTTTTTACAGAACCTAGTATACTTTCTGGTCTGAGGGCACAAGGAAGCAGAGAGATGGCTTCTCTAAGTGAAACTGACCCCTGCATATAATGCCTGAAATCAGAGGAAGCTTGTCAGTGTGGGCAGACACCAAGAGTAAACCAATCTGACATCCCACTTCTCTTTTTTTATCTCATGGAAATTAATGAAGGGTATCTGATGTAGACCCTTAAATTAATTGTTCCTGTGTAAGATTTAAAACCTTGGTTTACTGTGGGGTAAACGTAGGTTTTGGATAGTCATATGAAATTTTTGTGTCTCTTCAGTTTCATTGCAGAATAAAAACTAAATTTACCACAGTGGACTGTTACAGTAAGTCTGATATTTATTTCTCCCAAGAGGCCATCTGCTTCTGGGGAAAGGCAATAGGATGCCCTCCATTAATATATTTAACTGATGGTGTAACGATGTACCAATTCTCCGTTGACCCCTGCAATCAGAGTTATTGTCTTGGAACAGAAGATTTGAATATCTCTTCTCACCACATAACTACAAATGTCAGGATAGGCTGTAACGGTATCTGCCCATTGTTCAATCCAGCTTCCAGATATTGTTTCTGATGACCTGAAGTTCTTTTGATCGATCTACTAGCCATGAAAACTTACTAAAATTAGAGTGGAAGGGATGGATTCCTCTGCTTCAATTCCAAAACATCCCACCAGAACAGGTGTACTTGCAAAGTAAAGTTTGCATTAAGTGTCCTCTGTCTCAACTTGTACAATCCGCTCAGGAGGGTGGAGACCTCGCCACCTGCTTACCGGGGCATGCATGTGTCTGTGGATATCAGGGCACGCGCAGGACGCACATGGACCCACTTCCTTAGGGCAGCCCAATCAAAGTCTCGCTCTCACCTCAAAGGCTGTCAACTCTCACGCCCCTCCGTGAGCGCACAGCCCCCTCCTCACTCTTCGACGCCCCGCCCCCAAAGTAGGACGCGCCACTTTCATTGGCAGATGCTCCTCTCACTCCTATTCCGAAACCAATCATTAGAGTTCTGCTGGAGAGCCGCGGAGCCAATGGGCGGCAGCTGCCGGGTCCCAGGGGCGGGGTGCGGATGGGGGGATTAGTTGCCATTTGGAGTGACGAGTGGACAGAGGCGGCGGCAGCGGCGGCGTTTGCGGTGGTGGGGGCTCCGCGGAGACCTAGACCCCTCGAGGCCCTCTCCCTCTACCCTGGTCCACAGAAGCAGGGGTCCCGGCCCTCCCTGCAGCTGCCCGGCTCTCCCGCGCGTGCAGCCCCGCTAGGCTGCAAGCGGCCTCCAGGGCTGCTTGATTCGGCCGGTTGCCCCGCTCCCCTGTCAGCGCGATGCCCGGGGCGGCGGCGGCTGCTCCGGGCTCCTCGCGGCCCGGGCCGTGACCGCCACCCCGAGCCCGGCCGGGCGGTTGGGGCCGTTGGACGTTTGTTTTCGCAGCCTTCCCCTCCCCCCTCGCCGAGGCGGCGGGGGTGCGCGTTGGGAAGGGGGAGCCGAGAGACTCCTCCCCCTCCCCGATACCCCCGCCCCTCCCCCTTACACACTCGCACGCACTATCGCGCCGGCTCCCACACGCTCGCGCGCCTCCCGCTCCGCGCCTCCGTGTCGGCCGGCGGCGTCCAGGGCCCGCGGAGCCACCATGTCCACTGCCTCCTCCTCCTCCAGTTCCTCTCAGACCCCTCATCCCCCGCCGCAGAGGATGCGGCGCAGCGCCGCGGGCTCCCCGCCCGCCGCCCCCGCCGCCGGGAGCGGGAACGGTGCGGGCGGCGGCGGCGTGGGCTGCGCCCCGGCTGCGGGAGCCGGCCGGCTGCTGCAGCCCATCCGCGCCACGGTGCCCTACCAGCTCCTGCGGGGCAGCCAGCACAGTCCCACGCGCCCGCCGGCCGCCGCCGCCGCCGCCGCCTCGCTGGGCAGCCTCCCGGGGCCCGGCGCGGCCCGCGGCCCCAGCCCGCCCAGCCCGACGCCGCCGCCGGCCGCGGCCCCGACCGAGCAGGCGCCGCGGACCAAGGGCCGCCCGAGACGGTCCCCGGAGAGCCACCGGAGGAGCAACTCACCTGAGAGACGGAGCCCCGGCTCGCCCGTGTGCAGAGGTAGCGAGCCCAACCCTTCCGTCCGTCCTCACGGGCTGCGTCTCCCCGACGGTGCCCTCCGTGGAAACGGCAGCCTCTCCGGCTTCTCTTTGCTAGTGCATTCTCGAAGGTGTGAAAGTGGCTTTGGGAATCTCACCCCCTGCGCTCGCTGCGGGGCTTGGAGGAGCGGACTGGAAAGCAACTTTTATTTGACCCTCATGCCGCCCCGCAGATTTTCTCTTCCATCACTCGCCTGCATCGAAGGGTTTTTCGGTTTGAGAGCTGATTAGCTCACTCCTGTGTTTGCAGTTTGTAGCGGGGGAAGGAGGAGCTGGGTGAAACACTTAAAAAAACACTCACACAAACTCTCTGGCAGCTGATAAGGTGGAGGTTGTAGTCTCTACAGCCCCTTTGTGCTTTCCTACAAAGTTCCTAACTTGTCTGTGACCGCCGGGAGAATTTCTATTTCTTTTTTGGAGGGATAGTGGCATTAGTTATGATGTAAGGATGTCTGTTGGATGTGTAGCGGGACAGTTTTGGATGTGCAATTGAAGTGTATGGTGTTTTTTTTGTTTCTGTTTTTTCGGTCTCTCTCTTCTCTCTACTTTATATAGTCATATGCATCGGAGCAGTACTGCGCTGGAAACGGTTTATGCCCAACTCAAGATTTTCATGGTGAATTTCGGAAGCCCTGTTTGTGGAATGTGCTCACTTTTTCCTTCCATTTTTAAGTACACTTAACAGTTCAGTTGAGCTGTTAAAGGATCTCAAGTTTCTTTTTTGTTAGGTGTCAAAGGTAACGGTGAGCTGGTGGATGCTGTCGGCTTCCCTTAATGTTTTCTGTTTTAGTTTGGTTTTGTTTATGTCTAGGGACACAGTGCATGATCTAGTTGAGTCCTGGGAGAGAAGAGGAAGATGAGCCAAAACAGGGACTTAAAGCTCATAAGGGAGAGTGGAGTAGCTAATATTACTAGATACCAGGCTAGAGCTACAGATGCTGCTGCTGCTGCTGCATTGTGGATAGAACCGATCGTACTGAGTGGAAAAAATCTCTGCTTGGAAGGGAAACACTGTGAGCTCTGTACAGTGTTTATGTGGTATGGGAAATTTTTTTAATGGAGTTTTCTTGATGAAGGTCTTAGACCTGGAGAGAGTGATTGTGTTATGATAGATCGCAGTTTTAGTGTTTTTGTTTTACTATTTCTGACCTGTAATTAGCGTGTTGCTGAGGCACTTGTTTTCATACCACTTGATGGTGAGGCAGGGTAGGATATAGTGCATTGGGATGTGTACTTGAGCACCAAGAAATACATCCTGTAATCTGTATGCATCAGGAGGAATTTGCTCCCCCACTCCTCCCCCAGGTCAAGCCAGCTGCTGCAGAAACTGACATCCTCCAGCAAATCCTGAATGAATGAATGAAAACAACGTGATCGCCCTAATAATGACCACGACTGAACACACATCTTTGGCTGTATTTTATAGAAAAGGCCACCATTTTCTAACAGATTAATGCCATATGCAACTCCCTTGCACAGTTTCTAGAGCTATATGAAATGAGAGGCAACAGAAGGAAAAGAAGGCAGCAGTTACATATATTTTGACTGATTTAGCTTCAACAGTGCATAGATTTGGGTTTTGGGATTTTCTTTTAGGGACTAATGTAAGAGCCATAAAATAAGCATTGCACACAGATTGTATACAGAGGATTTTTTGGGCAGAGTAAGAGTAGTTTCAGCAATTGCTGCAACAATATAATGGCTATCTAGCACCTCCTCCCCTTTTGTTGATAAACACTAACATCTTACAACAGATCATAGTACAACTTGTTTTTCGGCGTCCTACAAAAGCCTTTCATTGCTTAGGAATTACATGGTCCATCATTAAGTAGTTTTAATGAAATTTGTGATCAGGCTTAAACTATCCTCTTTGTTGTAGTATGGCACATCCGAGTTTAATGCAATTTTAATGCAATCATGATGAAAACGCTTTTCTGAGTCTGGTTGTGCAGCAGACAGATTTGCATCATCAGCTTCTGTTGGGAATGGAAGAGGCTTTTCTGCTGTTTCTAACACCAGGTGATTTTGTCAGTTTCTTACATTGAAGTGATTTTGAATGCAGGCTCTTCTGACCCCAGTTCTCTGATTATATTACCTTTTTGTTACTTCTCCACATCCCGCCTTGCTCCTCTCTACCCAAATTAAAACTGTACAACTAATCTATTTTGTCTTACTTAGCCATTTAAAATTCATACTATGAACAGCTGAACAATTTTTCCAATGATTATCTACTCAGTTTCTTTTGAATTCTGTAAGGTTCTGACTTCAGTGGATTTTAGCCTCCACAGGTCAAGGTTCCTGCTGCTGCTGCTGCAGACACTGACATCACTATACTGCATGAATGAAAAACAACAACGTGCTCCATTTCTTGCTCTCCATCTCCTTCCCTTTCTGCACACTTCTGTGTGTGTGTGTGTGTGTGTGTAAGATGGTGTTAGTCTGCGTTTGAAACTACATTAGAAAATGTTAAATTAATTGGCTCAAGGGATATGTATTTAGTATAGAGGCATATTGTTTACAAAAAGCTTTAACTGCTATGAGCATTTGGACTAGAGGTGACATAACTGAGCATTCAGTATTTTTTATCTGGTCTGGTGGTTATGGAAGAAAATATAAAAGCTTTAAACAATTTTCTTTGTAATTGTCTTACCAGGAAATTATGAAACAACGTAATTTCTAAACATGTTAGATCTTTATTATGTCCCTCTTAAACATTCTTAATATGCATACTTATAGGGTTAAGGCTAGAGTAATAAGGAAATACTCAAATTACTTTGCAAGGCTGAGGAAAAGCTGAATTCTGTAAATAAGTGCAATCAATTTTAATAGGATATTAATTTATAAAATCCAGCAAGAAGATAATCATTTCCTGTTTTTTTGTAGCAGTTTTAGATAATTTAAATAGGTATCGTAATAGGAGATACATAAATCTCCAAACACCTTACTCTATATGGAGGACATGGAGTTTTACAAATTGAAACCATCTTGTTTGTGCATTTGGATCATATTTTTGTTTATATTTTTAAAATTTTTTATAGTTTTAAAACTTCAAGGTTTCTTATTTATATTCATTCTTTACTTCTTCCATTAGCAAAATGTCACCCTCCCCCTTGTTTGGTTCTGAAGGATCTTGAAGTGGTGAATGACAAGCTGCTGAATGTGTCCTCAGGCTCCCTGTGATGTGTTTGTAATAGATGTAAAATCATAAAGTATTATGCAAATAGATATTTTTTTGTGATGGTAATACATAAAGTCTACCTTTGAGATAAATAGAACAACTCAAATGAGAATATAGCAGGATGTTAATGTTAAAATTAATGATCTTTAAGCTAAAGTCATTAGTAACAACCAAAAGAAGATATAATAAAGTTCTTAAACCTCGTAGAGCAAAACCTATGGATTTAAAAACAGAACAAATACTCACAGTTTTACTGTGCAAGATAGTAACAATTGCAAATCCTCTTGTGGGTTTTTTTGTAAAGACTGAATATTAGGATGAATGACAAATTCTATAAAAACAGTTGCATCAGAGTACTCTGGATGCGGAATACTGCTTATTTTTAAGTGTACCAAATCTAGTAACAAAAACATGGAAGGGCTTGTCATTTATATAGCTCCTGCTATGGAAAATAGCAAGCGTTGAGTCCTGATTTAATAACAGATTTATTTAGGCCTAATACTCTAACAGATTATTACTCTAGAGCGAAATTTAATTAGAATTTTTTGTGAGTATCTTGAGAGCCTTATTGGTTTATACATTAAGAAGTTATGATTATGTTTTAAAAGAAAATACAAGGCTAGCTAGCGTATAATGTTGAATGACTGCATGCAATGTGTATGTGCGTCTGTTTTAATCAATTAATTTGCTTTCAGTTTTTTATCTTTTCATTACGTTTCCCTTTTAGAATCATTTTTATGCTCTACTAGGTTTGTGGAATGCCAGCATTTTAAATTACTATTTTTCTCTTGCTTTTAAAGTTACTCAGACATTGTCATCCTATAAAGTTACTTTTTAGGCTGATATTCTTGGAAATTAAGGTCCTCCTCCTGTCCCCCTTTTTTAAAATTAACTTTCTTAGAGCGCATAGAGGAACTTGTTTCAAAGCTTTCCTGTACTAGAGCGAAAATAGTTAAAGTTTTGGCTTCTTTATCTAAAGCAACAGGTTTCAAATATTGATTTTTGGAAAAGGTTTTTAGCCTTTGAGAACTACACTAAGTATCAGCAACATTCATTATTTATGTATCTAACTTTTCCCATCATTTATGGTGTGTAAAATTTCTGGATCAGTGGGTGAATAGCAAAATAGATAAGTGAGTTTATAGAAGTTGTTTTTAAATTAGTGTCATATATTCAGAGATTATATTCTTCTCAAGTAACTATTATTCTATACGTACTGAATATTGTATATCTAAGATATATAAAAGCACCTAGGTCAGTTTAACTGTATGTAAAGTTTTGTGTGTATTGAACTAACAATTATTTCATTATTTACAGTACTTTTTATGGAAAGATATTTCATTCACTGCACTGTACATTTCTTGAAGGATTTAATGCAAATTTGCATTTATATGTCAGGGAAATGTTGAAGGGTAATGGCATCCTTGTGATTTGTATTTTATTTGTGATAATGTGGACTAAATGTGAGTAAGAAAACAAAGGAATACTTGGGCTCCATGGCAATGAATAACAGTGAAAATAAATGGCAGTGTTCAACAAATGGCTAATAGGTTTTTCTTCAGTCTGAAATTTAAAAATTTTCTAAAAGCCTGTTTTATCAAAACTTTCACATATAGCTAATAATCTGCCAAGGAGTATATACTAATGACTTTGTTATTCTTAATTTTAGTTCTGCCTTTTCTCCGGAACTTGAAATTCCTAGGCATCACTGAGCTAGGCTTTTCCACAACACCTGTCCTGGGTCTGTGCCTAGCACTGTTGTCTTTTGTCTTGAGTATATAATTTTGTTCTCTTATTAAATGTCAAAAAACCCAAATCACTGATGTTGTTTCTGTCCTGTATACTGTTTATTTTAAAAAGAGCTTGAACTTAGCTAACTGATGATGGTCTCTGAGTTTACCAAAAGTAGGTGGAGGAAAGAGAGAACACTACTCATTCTTGACACAGAAAGCCTAAGGAACTCATGGAAAAGCCAGAAGCCACCTCTCTTTCCCTCTACCCTTCTTCTGGACCCCTGGAACTGGCCATGACTGTATCCATCATCTAGCTGATTCTAGAAGAATAAGATTCGTGCTTATTCTGTAAAACAAATTATAATGAACTAGTAGTAATTGTGAAGAAAATAAGGATTTTACTTATATTATGAACAAATTATGGAAAAATACTTTTCTAGTATTTCATTTTATCAGGAACAAACATGGCAGATACCTTTAAGCAGTATTGTTTATTTCAAGTGAGTGTTATTGAGGCAAATAGCAGGAGGAGGGAAGTTCATGAATACCTCAGTAACTTCCCCTATATTATTTTGTCTATCTGTAGGTAGAAAGGAAAAAAAATTTGAGTGCTTACTATATATAAGGCAGTGTATACTTTCATTCATTGAGAGTGGATTTGAAATGCAAATCTGATTCAAGATCCAGTGTTCATTCCACAAGACAATCCTGTAGCTCCTAATTCAAAAAGACTCTGATGTTGATGATCAGCTGTGATTTTTGAGCTAAAAGAATTCTAAAGAATAGGTTTTCTATTGTTGCCACAGAACTATTATGCGGTGCCGGGAAAGGCTTTGACATTTTCAGAATGTCTAGAAATGTAAGACCTAGGATGGTGAATGTAACTGAAATAGAATATGGATGGATTGGTCATATTTCCCCATTTGTTTCTTACATAAAAGTGTGTGTGTGTGTGTGTGTGTGTGTGTGTGTGTGTGTGTGTGAGAGAGAGAGAGAGAGAGAGAGAGAGAGACCAAGTCAGAGAGTGAGAAGTCCTTGTTCCTAAGGGCTCAAGGATATGAACTTGATTGTCTGGCCCTCCTTATGTCTAGAGTCTGTGTTCTTGAATCATATTGAGCAGAAATACTTTTCTTCATGAACATTAAAAGTTAGTTGTAGAGCCAGCCCTGATGGCCAGTGGTTCAAGTGCAGCACTTGCTGCTTGGGCGGCCCAGATTTGTTTCCCGATCGTGGAACCACACCACCCATTTGTCAGTTGCCATGCTGTGGTGGCAGCTCACATGGAGCTAGAATGACTTACAACCAGGGTATACAACTGTGCACTGGGGCTTTGGGGAGGAGAAAAAAAAGGAAAGAGAAAAACTTGGCTGTTGATTAAAAAATGAAAAAAGTCAGTTATACATGGTGGTGGTAAACTGATGAATAGTTCAGGAATAACTAAGCAGAAAGCTTGGTCTCAAAGTGATTGTCCCAGCAAGTGGTGCCAGGTTAATCAGGCCCTCCCAAGAGCTAACAGTCATCACTGCAATTTGTGTGTTTGAACTCTGTATGTTTGTAACTTAATGAAGTGCTACCATGGTGCACACCTTAGTGGTGGCTCAGCAAAAATGAGAATGAGTTAAAGAAACTAGTGTCACTTGTTATTGTGTAGTAAGGTCAGTGTCCAAAATTGTCTTCCAAGTTATTAGAATTAAGAAATCCACTAAAGATCTGAATGTGTTTCATAACAAGAAGGCAAAAACTGCGACACCTTGCTGCCTGGTGTTACTAAAGATCAAATACCTACCAACTACTGACAGTAATAGCTCCTTATTTAGCCAGTATGGCCACAGGTAGAACTTTCGTGAATAGTCCATTTAGCTAATTTTAACTTTTACATTACTAAAAAGTTAACTATTTTGTGAAACATTTTATAAAATTATTATACAATTGTTTTCTTAAGCAGAACAAACAAGACATAAATGAACTCTTTGTGGCTTAATTAGTTTTATTAAGGCCTATTATATACCTAATAAAATGATTACTATAGATAGTATTGAATGTAAGATTGAGTGAGCACTGACTGACAACTAGAGTTGCCTTATAACTGATGCTATACATTTGCTTTTGGGATTGTCTTTTTTCTGATGAAGGTGAAATGAAGCAATGTGTGGCTACATTATTCCTTGGTAGGGTAACATGGCTCTTTTCTCTAGAATTGCAAGTTAAAGATCAAAGAGAGTATTTTCGAAATGGTTCCATAAAAGAGTCTTAGAAACAAAATGGTATACTGGAAAATATTAGATTTGGAGTCGAGAGACTTAGGTTCTGTTTCCAGTTTTAACATTTGACTTATAGCAAATCACTAACTTCTCGTATCTTATTTTTCTCTCTTGAAAATGAGAGTAGTAGGATTTTTGAGTTTGATTGGGTAGGGAAAAGATTCTGCTATTGAAAGAAAGTAAATTTATTAAACTAGATAGATAATAATCATTCTTTTTTGACATTTTCTCCGCAGCTTTACTGATGTATAATTGATGAATAAAAATTGTGTATGTTTAAGGTGTACAAGGTGATAATTTGGTGTATATATATATATATATATATATATATATATATACACATAGTGAGATGATTACTACAGTCAGGCTATTTAACACATCTGTCGCCTCACATAATTACCTTTTTTTTTTGGTGTATGATGAGACCACTTAAGATCTACTCTTAGCAAATTTCAAGTATGCAATACAGTAATATTAACTATAGTCAGTGTGCTATACATTAGATCTCCAGAACTTATTCATCTTATAACTGCAAGTTTGTACCCTTTTACTAGCATCTCCCCATTTACCTCTACCCTGCCAGCCCCTGGCAACCACCATTCTACTCTCTCCTTCTATGAATTCAATTTTTTTAGATTCCACATGTAAGTGAGATCTTACAGTACTTGTTTTTCTGTGTCTGGCTTATGTCACTTAACACAGTGTCCTCCAAATTCTTCTATGTTGTTGCCAATGGCAGGATCTCCTTTTTTAAGGCTATGTGATATTCCTGTGTGTGTGTGTGTGTGTGTGTATGTGTATGTGTATGTATACGAATATGTATATATATCACATTTATCCATTCCTCCATCAGCGGGCACTTCTGTTGTTTCCATATCATAGCTCTTGTGACTGCTGCTGCATTGAAAACAGGAGAGCAGATACCTCTTCAGGATACTGATTTCATTTCCTTTGGATATATACCTAGAAGTGGGATTGCTGGATCATGTGATAGTTGTATTTTTAATTTTTGGGGGAATCTCCATACTGTTTTCCATAGTGGCTGCACCAGTTTACATTCCCACCAACGGTGTGCAAGGGTTACCGTTTCTCTACATCCTCAGTGAGGTGATGCTTATCTCTTGTCTTGTTGATAATAGCCATTCTAACAGATGTGAGGTGATATCTCATTGTGGTTTTAATTTGCATTTCCCTGATAATTAGTGATGTTGAGCACCTTTTTGTGTACCTGTTGGCCATTTATATCTCTTCTTTGGAAAAAACGTCTATTCAGATCCTTTGCCCATTTTTTAACTGGGTTATTTCTTTTTCTGCTATTGAGTTTTATGGGTGCTTTCAAATTTTGGATATTAACTCCCTATCAGATGTATGGATTGCAGATATTTTCTTCCATTTCATAGCTTGCCTTTTCTTTTTGTTATGGTTTCCTTTGCTGTGCGAAAGCTGTTTAGTTTGATGTAATCCCACTTGTTTATTTTTGCTTTTGGTGTCACATCCAAAACATCATTGTCAAGACTTATGTCAGGGAGCCTTTTTCCTGTATTTTCTTCTAGGAATTTTCTGGTTTCATGTCTTATATTTAAGTCTCTAATCCATTTCGAGTTAATTTTGTGTATGGTGTAAGTTTCATTTTTTTCACATGGATATCCAGTTTTCCCAACACCATTTATTGAAGAGACTATCCTTTTCCCATTGTGTATTCTTGGCACCCTTGTCAAAGGTTAGTTGAGTGTATGTGCGTGGGTCTATTTCTGGGCTCTCTGCTTTGGTCCTTTGATCTCTGTGTCTGTTTTTGTGCCAGTACCATATTGTTTTGATTATTATAGCACTGTATAGACTAGATGATTTTTAATAAAATTAGTTATAATTTGTTGAGCTTTTATGTCAGCCACTAGTCTTCACTGGAGCCCAATGTAGAGAACTCTTATAACCTTTCTTCACAGATAAGGAAGTGACATCTTGAGAAGTTAAATAATTTGCCCAAAGTCAGGCCGCACGCACAGAGGGTCTAGAAGGCCCATGCAACTCTCTGAATTCCGCCTTCAAGTTAGCTGAAAGTTAGTTTGGGAACCCAATTAATTGGGGCCAGAAAGGCATACACAATGGATTGTCCCATTGCTTATACAATTAAGTCATGAAAGGCCAAAAATAGCATTAGGGGGTTGTGTGAAGAGAAAGCTAAATGGGACTAGCCTCTAGGGTCCACAGAACTTAAAACAGCGGCAGTATTCGCAGTGATTCAAGCCTCAGGTATGCGTATAAGAATGTCATAGCGCTTCCGAACCTTATTATCCCATCAGTAAGCCTTCCTCCTGGTCCTTAAAGGACTTACCACTTTGTTAAGACAGAATTTAGATTTAACTTTTTAAAACTACCTTTCACCTGAAATCTCAAAATCTGCGTAGAATAAGGTCTTTTGTATTTTCATATTTGACAGTGTAAGCTTTACATTATAATAAAGCATCATAAGGCTCCATTCAACCCTACCATTATGATTCTTTACTTTTACTATCCTTTGATATTTTAGCAGCATTCAAAATAGTATCTTTTTATATATCACTCTGATGGCAAAACAAGGTGAACTATCTTCTCAATTTACACCTGCTTGTGCTGTCAGTTTTTTATGTTTGCTGATGTGATGTAGAAAAGAGATTTCAGTCTCCATTTTAATAATTTCTTTCAGGCGTTTTGGCATTTTTTGAGTGTCACTTGTGCTTACTCTAAGCTCTCTTAATAGTCAATGTGGAACATGAGTCCTTTCATAAGTAGCATTAGAAATACCTTGATTATTATGATACTAAAAATGTTATATACAGTCTAAGTGATGGATAAAGTTTCTCATGAGATTTCTTCTGTAATTATATTTACTCTTCTAGTTAAATACATCAGTTATAAATTGAATTAGTGAAGTAATGTGTGTATCTTAGAAAATAATTAAAACTAGTAAAGGTCAATTGCTCAGGGTTACATCAGGTCTAGCCATAAAAGACTTTGCTATTCTCATGTAAACTTGTGAAGTGATCTTTCCATGAAGGTTCAAAAAGATCATAGTAAAATATAGATTTGTTTATATATTAACTGATAGTTTGTAAACAAAGTATATTTATGATACCTTTGAGAGTTCTGTGACAATGTCATTTTCTTTCTTTTGAAGTATTTTTGAAGGTAATCTGAGGCATCACCCTGAAAAGAATCAGCTGTCCTTTGCCTGCTTAAAGTCAGGTGATTTAAATGTCTACTACTTACTAAACAGGAGTTAGCAAACATTGCTAAATGCAGTTTCATTAGTATTATAAAATTGGGGAGTTAGACTGTGCTCAGAAGTAGGTTTTTGAAAAACCTACAGTATTCTGCAATATTTTGATCAGATAGCTTAAAAACACTTATTTTAAAATCCCATTCATTCTTTCCATGCCAAAGTGGCCCATTTGAAAACACCTGGTTCAGTCAGTTGCATTTGCTGACCCCTTCTCTTTTTGGTTAACATGGCCAAAGATTAGTGTAGCTTTAATGTAGTTTCAGTGGTAACTATTCGTTCATTCAAGACACGTTTCTTTCAGGTATTGTACAATTGTGGGTAGTATGTTGCTGAGTAAAACTAATGGATTTTCTCCCTCCTCCGCACAAGAAATATTTATTGAATCCCTACTGTGAGGGATTCTATTTGACCCTTACAGAATGCATATTCTAGGTGCAGTTGGTGTGCTCAAATTCGTATTTCTCAACAAGGTCAGTTTATTTAAAATCTGCAAAAAATTTGGGGCTGGCCCCGTGGCCGAGTGTTTAAGTTCGCGTGCTCCGCTTCAGGCGGCCCAGTGTTTCGTTGGTTCGAATCCTGGGCGCGGACATGGCACTGCTCATCAGACCATGCTGAGGCAGCGTCCCACATGCCACAACTAGAAGGACTCACAACGAAGAATATACAACTATGTACCAGGGGGCTTTGGGGAGAAAAAGGAAAAAATAAAATCTTTAAAAAAAAATCTGCAAAAAGTTTGAACCACTATTTTCTCAGAGCTTTGGACTTCATATATGAATTATTATGTTTCTGTGTTTACCTGTGTTACTTAGGTTGAGGTTTTTAGTGTTCTTTTTTGCATACCAAATACTCTGTTTATATGTGTTTTTCTTTCATTAAATGAAGCTTAGGGAGCTTCATCCTGTAGCTTCTGTAATATATCTCGGTCTAAGTTATATTGCTGCCTAGACATATTATAATATTCTGCTATAGTTTGGCCTAGCATAATGATGTTATTGACACTTTGCTTTCTCTGCACACTCATACACGTACATCCTCTCAGATTTCTGAACTTTATTGTTGGATGTGCCTTCTTGTATAGAAATGTAGTAATAATAATAAAGTAATAATGTTGTGTAGTAATACCTGGATAGTGGTGCCCTCTGAGGCTATTGAGATGAGTGGGATTTGCTTTGACTAAATATCTGCTATTACTGAGCTAGAATAGAAAATAAGCTTTTCATATGTTGTATTAACATTTACTTGCTATCTTGGTTGAATGTACAGTGACTTATCTTTATTAGATAATAAATTTACTCAGAATGTACTTGTTTTCAATTTTTATCTATTTGTGGTTTTTACCTTAAAGAATTATTAGCATTATAGCCTTTAGTATTCCTATTGAGTTATGTTAGTTAGTCTTTAGGACAGTTGCCCTATTCTACTTTGTATTAAGCCATGTAGTCAGAAAATAACATCTTTATACAGATATTCCTATTTGGTGAAATAAATACTACACTTAATCTCATGGTAGAACAGATGCTAGGTGAATCATTTTCTGAATTTTTTTTTTTAATATATTACGTATGGAACATTGAAGAAAAGCTTATAGCCCATGAATATAAACATATAATAAACCATTTAAAATTGCATGTAAGAATTTTAGGAAATAGAAAGGCATAGGAAAAGTAATGAAATAAATTATTGTTAATATTTATTTTGCTCATTTTTAAATATTACTCCGTTTTTGAATTAAGTGCCTCAAAACGTAAAAGGAAGTAAATATATAGTAGCTGAATCTTTGATTAGACTCATTGTATTATTCCCATAGTTAATACAGCAATTCTAGAGGTTTTGACAGTTTAGTTATGATTTTTCATCTGTCTTAACCCATCTTAATGTTTCTGTAACCCTTTTCAGGGTAATTTTGGTGGATGTGCATGCTTCACCAAAAAGCACCTTGTTGTTGTTAGCATTCCAGCATCCAGCATGATGTCTGATGCTTTGAAGGCTCTGCAGTAAATGTTTGTTAAATCCTTATGTGGAATTTACATAGAGATTTCTGTTTTAGCTATATATGTAGCTGGGTTCAAATCACTAAACAGTGATTATTATGGCATGTAGTCCTATAAATATCTGACAAAGATGAAAATTAATAGATATACTTATGTTGGCCGTTTTCTAAAATGCCTAATGGTTTAGGTAACTGATGGCCTTTATTTTCATTTAGGGCCTATCGTTCACTAGTGTGTAAGCTTGGAAAAGTTCTGATTGAGACTTTGACATAAAATAGGAGCTGGGTGCTTGTGCTGGTAGAAATAGGTGGGACAAAGATGAATGATGTAAGGACAGTCTACATTTTGAAAGATGGAAGATACATTTCTAAAGAGTGAGTTTCTGAGTTACGTTTAGAGTTCTGTTATGTAAATTTTGGTCTAGTGAGGCTTCATGGAATCAGCTTCTGAAGCTGTTATATTTAGAGAAACGTAAACCAGCATGCTCACAATTTGGTGGGCTTTTTCAATTAAAAATCTAAATGTTTTTATAGTCTTTTTCCCCTAAAGATTGGCACCTGAGCTAACATCTGTTGCCAATCTTCTCTTTTTTGTCCCCTTCTCCTTCCCAAAGCCCCCCGGTACATAGTTGTAGATCCTTCTAGTTGTGGCATATGGGACTTCCCCTCAGCATGGCTTGACAAGCGGTGTCATGTCCGCTCTCAGGATCTGAACCAGCGAAACCCTGGGCCACTGAGGCGGAGCATGTTAACTTCACCACTAGGCCACGGGACTGGCCCCTATAGTCTCTTACAGACCATGATTATACTAAGCTCCAAGTAAGGAGAATGTAAATTGCATATTAATTTATACTTCATTATAATGTAAAAATTTTAAACTGTAGAGCAGATTTTGGGGTGGTTATTTACTTTAGAGAATTTCTAACTTACGTGCAAGTAAAAATATTCAATTTACCAACGTGTTATTTACACAAACTTTTTAGGAAGTCAGTTACACAAGGTTCGGGTTCGTCTGAGGTTGTAATAACATATTACTGAATAGTGTGATTTCTCATTGCTGCATAAAATGTTCTACTGACATTTAGCAGAATTAACTAATATCCTAAGAAGTTGTTGTAAATGAACATGAATAGATCTTTTCCATTCCCTTTCTAGTCTGAGTTTAGAGAGTCTAAGAAATTTGGTATTTAAATAACCCCTTAAAGGGAAAGAACTGCTGTGCTAATGATTTTTTTTCTCATATTTCTCTGTGGAAAGGTATGCTTTTAAAATATGTAAATATTCCAAGGCTTTTTCTGGAATATTTTGTCCTTATAAAAAGAAGTTATTATTTCAGTTATAATTTTCTGGTAAGCTGTTCCTAACCAGCTCCATGGAGGAAGTATTTCTTCCTGCGTGAAAAACTTTCACACAACTTTCTACTGTTATTAATGTCAGGAGGACAAAGCAGTAAGTAAGCTTAATTAGACTAGACATATGATTAATGCTGTGGATTATGATTCTGTTTATAATTAAATATTCCTTCAGGCTGATTTTAACTTAAAGTTTCTGTATGTATTTAAGGACCAAGAAATTAATTGGCCAACTAATCGTTTACTCCTAAAGTCTACACAATATAGGTGTGTGTGTGTTTGTATGGGGGGTGTGTGTAAGAGAGACAAGGCCCTTAAGTTCACCTTTGTTTCTCAGCAATCATTAGATAATCACTGGCTCCTGATTCTTTGTCCATGTAGAGTAGAGATTCATGGTCATCTTTTCGTAATCTTCTAAGTAATTTTAATATACTGAGTGGTAGTGACTTAGGGATTTTGCTTATATCATATGAAAGAAAACCAAAGGATATCTAACATAATTCTGAACCTCTTCTTTGTGATTATGGGGAAATCTATTTATGATATTACCATTATATTTCCTTCCTGGAGGCATATCTTAAATGCTGAATTCTTTAACTAAACTGTTTCCTTCAGGGTTACTTGGTAAAAATAAGTTTGTTGGAGGGTTTAGAGAAACTTAATTAATCAGTTTGAGTATAAATTCCCTTCTCTGACTCATCTAACATAGTTTTGAATGACAGTCTAGTTAACTGCAGTTTAATTTTCTTAACTAACGTGTGATCATTTTCTCTGCTGGAATTGGCTTTGTGATTTTTGAGCAGAAGATTATGTTGGTATTTAAATTCAAAGTTGAAACAAGCATTGAAAGGTATAGTTACTGCATTTCTGCTGACTGGACTGGGTGTTCTTACAGGTGGTGCTTGTGTACAGCAAGGTAAACCAGACGTGAGCCTTACATTCTGCAACTTCACATATACAGATATTTTAAAATATCATTATAACTGTATTTGAATGTTTTGCTCATGCTCTCTACCTTCTTGCTGGTTTTGTTACCATCTATATGAAAAGTTTTCATTTAACGTGTATTTGACCTGTATTTCACAGAGTACACTATATCATGCTCCCTTAGGTAACATGCTTTGAAAAGTGACCTAGTGTATTTTTCTATGCTACTGAGAGAAAACAACTTTAATAAGTTTTACTCTATAAAATTTCCTATTTGGGTCATGTGCTTTAATTTTTCCCATGTAATAAAATTATAAGTACAATTGTCAAGAGTAGTGAATTATTTAAGTTTGAACTTGGTACAGAAATGGAGTTGAATGGTTTCTTTTGTTTGTTTATTGGCACTTTGGAACACAGCCTTGGTTGAAACTTTCAGACCCAGAGCATCAAGTTGGGTTCTTACTTCCTGCCAGCATAATCGTTGACTTTTCCTCTGCTCTCATTTCTCCCATCCTGCTCATCGCCGTTTCTTGTCCCATCTCCTCAGAATTATCTTCTGAATCTGGTGGCTTCTTTCCATCCCCTCCATGTCTTAATTATTACTTCTTGCTCGGCCTGTTGGAACTACCACCTCTTCCGTGGTTTCCCCTGCTATCAGTCTTCATCTTTACTTTAGCCATTGCACTGCTATCAGCATAGCCTTTCTTTAAAAGAAATTTTAAAAGATTTCTGAAGTTCAGAATCCTTAGCTTGACATGAAAGACTCATCTCAACATCTTCAATTGTGTACCTTGTGTTCTTTGCAAACTGAACTCACTTTTTATTGAAAATGCTGTTATCCTTTTATGGCTCCATACTTTTAATACGTGTTCCTTGTTAGGGAAAGATAAAATGGATTACTTTGAATTAGATTGTTAGCTTATCCTCTTTGTGGTTACAATTTATGATGATAATTCAGTGAGGGTCACTCTAAAATTTGGCTCACACTGTCTTCAAGGGTAATTCAGACAAATCCAGACCTGGTGGTGTTGTGGTTAAGATTCAGCGCTCTCCCTGTCATGGCCAGGTTCGTTTCCTGGTCAGGGAACCACACCACTCATCTGTTGGTTGTCATCCTCTGGCTTCCAGACTAGGACAGACTAGGAAGAAGGACCTGGCTGTCCACTTCCAAAAACATTGGCCGTGAAAACCCTTCAGCAGAGCATTGTCTGATATTGTGTGGAAAGATGAGAGGATGACGCAAAAAGACGGAGCTGGGTTCTACTCTGCTGTACACAGGGTCACTAGGAATTGGAATCCACTTAATGGCGCTAACAACAACAATTCAGACAAATGGAGTTAAGCCCTTCTATAGTAGAGACTTCTGTGTATTGACCAATTCCTGTTTTCTCTCCCTCTTGAGCCCACATCTATCCTGTGTTTCTTACTGCTTCTAGGGAAGTTAGGTAAGGCTAAATGACATACAACACTTTCATCCTTGTTCAGTAAAAAAGCACTAGTTTAGTCCTCCTCCTCCTTCCTTTTCCCTCATCTGCCAGTGGGATGCAGAGAGTCTAGCAGAGAATTCCAACCAAGGCCTTGGGAGAATGGTGGAGCCGTAAGATGAAAAAGTCTGAATCTCTGAGTGATCATGTGGAAGGCCATCTGTCAGCAAGGAAGATAAACATTGGGCTTTTATTGTGATAAGTCACAAATTTAAAAAAATTGTAGCTATCAGCATTACAAACTTTCCTGCATCTTGGAGTTTAAAAGGTCGGTCGGTCTACCAGCTGCTGCTGTTGGAGCTTCTTTGGAAATTCACTATGGGAGTCCCACTCTTACCTCATTTGATCCATCACATTGGCAAGTTGGATTCATTGTTTTCAGTGCTTCTGTCAATATACAAGAGACACTTCATAAGTTCAATTTGTGATGTTGGTGGAATGTATTTATTTTTATACAATTTGGTATTTATTTGCTCTAAAATCCTGTAACTATTCTATGATTAAAATTTTAAAAGACCATCTTCAAAAAAATAAGTTCAGAGTCTCCCAGAGTTCCTGGCAGGGCAAGAAGTTTAGTGTATTTGTTAAATGATCCTGTTATTTTATGTAAATATGTTTCTTGGGTATGCACTATATGAAGAGTTCCATATTATATGAACCTATCTGAAATACCTGTTTGTGTAATATCCGAGCATAGAAATCATAACCTTTTATATAAATGTGGAAAATAGGATGACATTAAGACCTGAATTCGTTATTTTTGTCACTGTCTTGCACTTTATTCACAATGATTTTACATGAGCTTCACATACAAAATATTTTTTAAAATGTGGAGCTGTTCTATTTGAGGCTCTTCCAAAATGTCTCCTTTGGTAAAGAGGTCCAGAATACATGGCAGGTGATTTCTAATTTTTGAATATTTATTTCATAAAGACTAAGGAGAGCATGGATAAATGATATCTACAAGTTCAACAGATGTTTCTTGAGTAGTTGTGCTAGGTGTTAGAGAAACAAACAAAAAAAACTCAACAAAATCCTTACTTTTAGGAAGGAGCCCACTCTCTGGTAGATGTCTTACGTTAATCATTTAAGTACAAACTAAACAGATCGGTGAATGGTATTAGGTTTTCCTTTCCTATTTCATTCTTAAGTGAAAGTAAAATAGCTAAAATATAGATGGAAGGAGCAATAGATAAGTGAGTGATTTGACATCTCCATGAAAAATAAGTTAACTGCATTATTCATAATGTTTGAACATGTATTGTTCAGTACTTGTCCTATCTCAACACTACATAGAAAAGATTTTAAAAATTCCAATCAGTGTTGAAAAGGGAGAGAATGGAGAGAAAGGGGAGACAAAAATCCAATTGACCCATCTTTTTTGTGTAATTGGTTCTATGTGGTTTTGTTTTTCTCTCACCTTGAGATGAGTATTTCCAGTACACTGGAGGTGGTGTTCAGGTTTTTATTCCAAATGCTCCAGCTGTTCTGGGTATTGTTAATGATTCAAACTGTATACAAAACTATACTCTGATATTTGTTCACTCATTTCTTGGGCACTTGGGTTGAATAATGTTCTTTCATCATTTAAAGAAAAAAAATTTACTTAGATGCTAATAACAACAAGGTCTGGAACTTTGTGACTTTAGTCCGTTTGTAGCTCCTGGGCAGTGACTTTCTGACTGGAGTGTAGTTCAATCAGTAATATCAGTAGACTATTTTTGAGTATGATTATAATAGCCAGCTCTATGGCTGTTCTAGAGGAATAAAGTATGGTGCTATCCTAAAATATTTTATGACACTTTTCCCCTACACTTAGTCATGCCACTAGTAGTTTTATTTTTCCTTAAGTTGCTCTCAGCCCTTGGCAACATTTCCTGGCAACCTTTTATGCACAATATTTGTAGAATTGTTGAGGTGGAAGGTGTTCTGTCTATGCAAACACAGAACTGGTTTTCACCATGTTCTGTTTTACTTCATGGCCTCTACAAAGGTGTCATTTGTATAAGATATTTTCCTTCAGGATGTTTCCTGCAGCTTTTGGCTGTTTTCAGCTTTAACGAAGCATCCAATTTTGGATAAACTACTGCTTCACAGCTACATATTTGATTCTTTGGTGTCAATATTTATGAAAGTAAATGCTAGAATAAACATCTGTGTTTCCTTATTTCTGAAGCCTTCATTCTGTTGAGCCTATTGATTCTGGGTTTATTCTAGAAAAGTGTAGTTAGTTGTATATTTCCCAGTCAACAACCTGTTAACCATTGCTGAATTTGGGGACATAGTGTGGGGAAAATACAGCTTGTAGGCTAGGTTTAATTTACCAGATTCTTTTGCATTAAGTAATCAGTGGTATTTAGACATATTTCAGTACAGATTTCTGTTTATCATTTGCCTACCATCAATAAATTGGCTTGACTGGCAGTCATATCTTATTGAGGTTAGGCAGTTATTCTTTTCCTAGCCCTTTCCCCTTAATCTCTTCTACATTTAATCATTGAGTTAACGACTTACCTAATATTATGCTATTATTAATCTATAGTTATTACCTAAGCAAAGTGTTTATAGCTTTGACTTAAGTGCTTGAATCTTTCTTTTGTTTATAACTTCTATATTATTAAAATTTATTTGGATTCAGAATTCTACAAATTTTCAGTATAGATATCATGAGGAGATATTTACTTGTCTAGGAGACTCTTGTACTCTCTGTGTCATATTAAGTCATTATTCTTTATTCACATAAGAGATAAGAAAGCTGATAACTTTTTTTCAGATTCAGAGGAACTGTTGTCATCATGCAGATTTCTAAAGATCTCATTTTACATGGTATACTTTGATTGTCCATTTGTAGTAGTGGTAAGACCCTGATTCCATAATATTAATAGTCATAATTCTTTCTTGGCCTTGAAAATTATTTTAGGAATCTTTTTTTATTATTGATATGTCCAGTAGATGGTGGGATGGTCTGGAAAGAACCTGGATTTTTTTTGTCTCTTCAAAGGGAGGCCCTTCTAGATTTAGCCCCTTGGAAGATGAAGGGTCCTTTTTAAGCTTCTTTCCATCTTGTCCACATGACTCTCTTTTCAAGCCCCTCAGTCCGTTTCTCATGCTAAACTCCATCTTTCCACGTAATAGGAATTCCAGTTCCTTGATCCCTTCCTGGTTCTTGCTGCAAGCTTCCATAGGATGCACTTTGAAATTTTACTCTGTGATTGCCAGCTCTAGAGGGAGGGGATGGGCAAAAATCCTATTAATGGAGTCACTGTGGATGCTCCGTTTCAGTTAGTTTCCCCTCTAGATTGGGCAGGAGCTGATTTCTTTGCTAGGTTACCTAGAAAGAAAGTATTCCTCTGTAAGGCTAGCATTAATTTTTTCAGAGTCAGCATAATCAAAATATTGGAACAATATTAAAATTGGTAAAATAAATACATGTGTCTGGTTCTAGAAGGGATTTAATAACTCACATTTACTTATCAGATATTCTGGAAATTCATACTCTTAAATTCAAATGTGCTGAGAGGATAAGTATAAGAATTTCTGATCCTTCTCTGATCATTTCTTTCATGTAGAAACGGAAGACTTGTGTTAGAGATATTGAGCATCCTGCTGCTCTCTTCTTTCAGAGTTACTACCTGAAAGGCTCACACCTCCTAGCTGTCCTTATGTTAACTCCTTTTCAAGCTGTTGGTTGTATGAAGCTTATTCTCTGTTAGGTTCTTTAGGAAAGACTCACAGGAACACCATTCCTTGAGTTTTGCATACTTTATGTGCAAGCACTCAGATAGTTTTTATCTGTGACTTTTACACTTGAGGGTCACTTTCACTGTATTAAAATGTGTTTGATGTAGGCTGTTTGAGATCATTTTCCCCAGATGTATTTTGTTCTTTCAATATATATTTTCAAGTTATTTTTATTTTAGGAGAATTTTATAAAATTATGGTTTTGAGTATTTTTAGTTTTGTTGCTTTATCTTCTTCAGGGACTCCTATTAAACATATGTTGGACCATCTTGCTTATTTTGTAAGTTAATCATTTTCTCTTGAAGTCTTTTAATCTCATTTTTTAAAAAATTCTAAAATTTGTCTTATTTTCCGTTTCCATTAAGGCATCCATTGTGTTTCTTGTAATTTAGTCTTCATTCCTGAAATAAATTTTTCTTTTATTTCTAAATCTTTCCTGAATTTGATCTCTTCCCTTCTCATGTCTTCCTTGCCATCAAATGCTTAGTTTATGAATTTTTTAAATTCTGAGGTTTTTCATTGCTTCTATCATGTAAAAAAGATTTTTAGCTTGTTTTGAACTATTAGGTGACAGTTTTCATCTTATATGGGCATGTTTTTCTGGCATGCTTTCATTATCCACAGAGAGACATCTTTTATTCCTATGCCCTTTTCCCTCTTATGATATAATTATGTGGGATTAATTTGCTCTTGTTTTCTGTTGCTCTATTTTTGCTGAGGAAGATTTGCCCTGAGCTAAGATGTATGCCAATCCTCCTCTATTTTGTATGTGGGTTGCTGCCTCAGCATGGCTGCCAACAAGTGTAGGTCCACACCTAGAAACCAAATGCCGGGCCACTGAAATGGAGCAAGCCGAATTTAACTATTGAGCCATGGGGCTAGCCCCTCATTTTTTAAGTGAAATGAATTTACTTTTGCAGGGAGGGATCTTTCAGCATAGCTTTTCTAGCTTCAGAGCTTTAGTTCTCTTGCTTCTGTTGTTTTTGTAAAGCGACTTTTAAAAAAAAAAATGTGATCAGCCTCCCTGATTCCCTGGCCCAACTTTACCTCAACTTTCTCGTTTGCTTTTACCATCCTTGTTCTGTTCAGTTTGGATTCGACTTCCAGTAATTTCTCCGCAGTGTTGGACTCTATCAGAAACAGCGTTTGTTTGCTAGGTGAGACTAGGCATATTGTTCCAGTACTTTATTCACTTGGTGTCCTCTTGCACTCACTTGCAGGTTGGAACCCTCCCAATTTTGGCTACTGTTCTCAGATTGGTCCTTTACATATACTCGTTAATGATTGATGGTCTCTTGTTCTCAGGACCATTAGAAGCCCAGGTGCTTTCCTTCTGCCTCTCCTACCAATGCCAAAAACTTATTGGTCTTTTAATTTTTGTTGATTTGTTCCTACTCACTTGTATTTGAAGTTTTCCTGGGACTACTTTGTGGCATTATTATGTTGTGGATATTGTCCTTGAGTCTTTGGTTTGGCTATTCTCATTGCTCTGTTGTCAGGAGAAGTTTAAAATCTTTTCTGCTACCATCTTTTCTACTTTCGGAATATTTTGACAAAAGTTTTATTTAAGGAACTATCTTAAATGTTGACTTATTGCTCTACTTAGTGGACAGAAAATGCTACATATATTAGACACCTGCCATAATGCTATAATAAAAAATAAGAGGTTAGTATTTTGAAGGAAGCTGTTACCTGGACAAATATGGGGGGGGGGTGGTGTATGTGTGTGTGTGTTTGTGTATTTCTGTATGTATGGATATATATATATATATTTTTTTTTTTTTTTTTTTTTTTTTTTTAAAGATTTTATTTTTTCCTTTTTCTCCCCAAAGCCCCCCGGTACATAGTTGTGTATTCTTCGTTGTGGGTTCCTCTAGTTGTGGCATGTGGGATGCTGCCTCAGCGTGGTCTGACGAGCAGCGCCATGTCCGCGCCCAGGATTCGAACCGACGAAACACTGGGCCGCCTGCAGCAGAGCGCGCGAACTTAACCACTCGGCCACGGGGCCAGCCCCATGTATGGATATATATTTTAAATAAAAGCAGCTGAAAAATTTTAGGAGTATCCTTTACTAGATGGATGAATTTTTTTCTATTTGTAACTTTCTTCCTTTTTCCACATTAAAAAGTAAACTTTGAGGAAAAATGCCTTTGTTATACATTACAAGTTTGGGGAAATTATTCCCTACTTTAAAAATAAAGGAGTTTCATCAATAATGTTGATTGTCATACTGTGGTCAAGATAGAGCCCATTCTATAGCCTTTATTGTAGGCTTTTTTGTTTGTTTTTCTTTGTAAATTGGGATATAATAGTAAATCTGCCTCATTTGGTTAAAAGTTTTCCAAGCTCTACCAATGTTTTAACTGGATGTTGAGTGCTTTGAAACAAAATTTTATGAAATACTCAGTCTTCTACTTAAGAAATATTTGTTTTCCTTTCACTTACAATATTACTTTCCATCTTTGGTCATCTTATTTTGGTTGTTTTATAGTTGCTGATAGTTTGTGATTATTTCTTTAATGTTTGAGCCTGTTAGTCATAATGAATTTTAAATGTTTGGAATCTGTATTAATTAAATTCATTGGAAGGTTCATAAAGCTTACGAGCCTCCTTTTAACTATGACTTAAAAGTTCCTGAAAGGACTGTCATTTTTCCACAAGAAAAAAATGAACTTAAAAATCTTGAGTATCTCTGCCATATATGTAATTTCTTTGTAGATGTATTCCAAATGGCAGAGGTCCCTCTTAATGTATTGCGTACTCTTCCAGTGCTTGTCACCAGGCTTCATGGCCATCTCAGTGAAGTTTCTTTTACAACGTTGATAAAAAAAAAGATACTCTCTTCTTTTTTCTTTGAAAATAGGCTGAAGACCTTCCTCCAAATGTCTTATCTCAATTTGTTTGTCATTTGACACAAATTTAATTGAGTGAACTATATCCTAGAGAATCATTTCCAAATGGCTCCTTGACTACATTTTTTTCATTGTTTTTCTTGACAGAGCTCAGGTTACAGGCTGTGTCAGGCTTCATTTGGTCAGAAGCATGTTTGTTTCTCTTGTCAGCTTCTTGATTGGTTCCTTTCCAGATTTCTGCAGGGCAGCCATATGGTCATTTCTGCATGTTTTCTAGATTGCTTCTGCGGCAGGATTCCAGGTCTGGTTGATTAGTGTTTCAGAATCTACTCACACTGAGAGGGCTTCAGTGTTTGCCCTTTAGTTTTATTTCAGATAACGTATTCAGATCTAGTGTCTTTCCTGTTTCTTATCTGAAGTTCATTTAATTTTGATGATTTTATTTTATGAGGCCCATGTAGTTAACTGACTTTAGTCATCTTATATGTCAAGAAAGACCAAGCCATAAAGGCTATTGGTGAAGTGCCTAGACTATGCTGACTTTGGAAAACTGAATCTAGTAATAATTCTACTAGATGATCAATATTAAAGTACATTAGATTGGCTAGAGAAGTATACCAGTCTCCTTTCTACATTTTCTTTTTTATTCTTTAACAGTTCTTTCAGTTTTTTTCTTGGCAGGGGGAATTTATTTTGAAAATTGTTCTCTGTAATTGTGAGGCAAGGAGAAAATTACTCATAATGCTGGTAGTGAAGTTAAAGAAAAAATTATTCATGAGACTTGTTAAAGAACAGTAAGGCAGACTTTATTCAAGGGGACTATCAGGATAGGTGTAGGGATCACTGCAATGAGATTTTGCACTGGGGAGAGAGATTAGGCTCAAACTCTGAATACAACAAGGAAAAGTGGGAATTGATAGACAAGGAGCAGGGTGGTGGTCGGTGGATGGAAAATTACTAAGAGGAAAGAAACATTGAGGTAAGTAGGGGATCCTGGCTAACCAGACCTAACAAGATTGTTGCTGAAGGCAGGCCAAGGTGATCAGATATCACATGGGGGATGGTGGAGGATGAGGAACCTTGGTCAGATACTAAGGATGACCAGAAATTGAGGGTGGGGGATTCTGGATCAGCTGACTTAGTAGGATTTTTGCTAAAATTGGACAATGCAGAGATGAACACAGAAGCCCAAAAGTTAGGACTCAGTTGAGGAGGGTTCAGAGGGGCCTGACTAAAATTTGGTCAAGGAGAGACTGTTTGTCAGCAGTAATAAATTTAAGATTATAGCTTTCAAGGAAGTAGTTCTCATTACAGAAATACTGAAGCAAATCTCTATTAACAAAATAGAGCTTTAGCAAATTTATGCTTAACGTCAGTGAACCAATAGCAGGAAAATTCCCTACCTGTATCTATTTATGGCTATTCTTGATTGCCGCTGGATTTGAACGGTATGAATTCAGGATATTTTGAAGTTGAAGAAAAGCGACTTAATGTCCTGTATTCAGTCTCTGCTCAATTTGTTGTTTTGATTTCCGTGATGAAGATTTAAATTATAATATGAATGAGTTAAGTTAGCTGTCATGAAAAACTTACTGATTTTCTGTTAAAGATAAGATTGTTTGATAAATTAGCTATAAAATATTGTCATATTTTCAGACTCAGGCTTAAATTCCTTAATCAAATTATTAAAATCTAAATTTTACTTTGCTTATATATTTGAATTAATTTTGCTCTGGCACTTTCATTTTATAAAGGAAACTACTTAATATGTTTCTTCAGACTTCCTTATGTTTTTTAGGAAGTAAATTTTATTGTAGTTAACTTTTGTTTGCATACAAAATGCCCTGTTTGGGTGGGAAGGTCTCTTTCCAAAAGAAGCTGTACTGAACTTTGTCTTTGTTATCTCATCTTTCTACTGTTCTTAAGAATTCTGCCTAGAGTGTTCTGCCTGGAGTATGTAGATTTGAAGGTTCTTAGTCATGGCTGGCACTCAGTTTACAAAGTGACCTTTTGAAGGAGATGACTAGATGTTTGAATTTATTCGGTTCTAGAAGTTTATCTGCCAGTTGCAGATTTCAAAGAATTGGTTGACTGTTTTGCAGCAGGGTATTTTCTTGGGTTTGTAGTCAAACTTTCAGTGCCTCTAAATGACGTAGGTTATTGTCAAGAAAGGATTTTATTTTTGGGCACCTACAATTCTAAAGGATCTAGTCCCAGTCCTTCAGAAATAGGTTCTTAAGCTTTTAGTCACGTATAGATCACCTGAGATGCTTATAAAAAATTCAAATTTCTTGGTCCCACTACCAGAGTGTCTTACATTCTTGATGAGAAATTGGGCCCAGAAATCAGCATATTTAACAAATGTCTCACACTTTGAGAAACATTTCTTCAGGACCTCATTGGTTCCCAAACCTCTTGATGCATCTGAATCAGTCTGGTTCGGTTTAAAAAATATGCTAATACCTGGTTTCACCCTAGAACTACTTGGAATCTCGGGGAGTGTGACCCAGTAACTTGGATTTATAACAAACTGGTGATCCTTATACAGAAAACCACATTTCAAGATCCACTGTTTAGTCCACCTGCAAGTTGCCTAAGGAAACTTTGCACCTTTATGTTCTAGGATCTCTCAAGATCTAATTTCTGAGTGAAATATTAGAAAGCTGTTTCTGTTATTTCTCAGACATGCTCAGAGGTTGACATTGTAGTGGCTAAAAAGCATTGCCAATTTTTTTTTAACGTCCTTTAACATCTTCTAACCAGTACTGGGTAATTTAAGGCATACACACACGCAGGTACACGCATACACATATGTATGCATTATGGGACTTAATGGCTGTTTTCATTTCTAATGTTAGCGAAGTTAGGTGATAAACATGATTGTTTTTGCTTTATTAACTGTTAAAGGATAAAAAGGTTTTACACACTTTAGTAGCTTAAATTCAAGACAAAGTATCATTATATGTGTGTGTTTTGGTATTATTGGCTAGCATTATTAATGTGATACCTTTATATAAAAGCTAGTTATTTAATATGAGTTCTCTGTAGTAAAGAACTGGAAAAATTCGTATTAGTACTTAGCTATCTAAAGCATTTTGCTAAATTGTTCGGCTTGAAGATTCTGTATAATTGTAATCGATGGATTTTGAAGATTTTATTTTTCCATCTTCTCCCCAGAGCTCCCCCAGTACGTAGCTGTATATATTTTCAGTTGTGGGTCCTTCTAGTTGTGGCATATGGGACGCCACCTCAGCATGGCTTGATGAGCGGTGCTAGGTCTGCGCCCAGCATCCGAACCTGCGAAACCCTGGGCTGCCGAAGCAGAGCGAGTGAACTTAACTACTCGGCCACGGGGCTGGTCCCCAGTGATGGGTTTTGAATAAAGTAAGAAGCAGTTCATTCTTGTTGGTAATGTTATAATGGCTAAGTTTCATGGAGTTATAGTCCTTACCCGGTAGTTGAAGGAATAATAGTTCTTTCTCAGAAGGTTTAAATAAATTTTTATTTAATTGCTCTCTAAGTTTAGATGTGCTCTGCTTATGTAATCAATGTTAAGGGAAAGCTTTGGCTGATAATCATTAATTGAGAGCTAAACACAGAGAACTGACAATTTTTATTCACTTGTGCAGACTGAATATAGGGCGAAAAAGGTTGGAGTGTGCTAAAGTCTAAGAAAAGAATGTGAACAGTTTTTTTTAATTTACGTGTGTTGGTTTACATTCTGTATAGGTATCTTATGCACTTAAAAATACTGCATTCTCCTTACCACTTGGTAAGGTTAGTTTGGAAGGTGTGGTGGCTTGTTTCATATTACTGTGGCTGAAGTTCTTAAAGTTTCCAACATTCACTGTTTTTTTTTTTGACTTGGAGAAATTCCACTTAGCTTTCTTAATTTTCCACTGCAGATTAGCTTCTTAAAACATCAGATTTTCAAACTCACTAACCAGTCAGTCTTCAGTCATTGCCACTAAAGTAAAAATTATTGTTGGGAATGAATGAATTTAACATCATATTATATTGCTCTGGGAATTAGATATTAAGCTTTTTTCTGCCTGTTTAGAACAATGCCTGGTTTGCTATTCAGGTTCACAGTTATGTGATATAGCTTCTTGTTTTTAAACCTATTTTACTATTATTACTGTAAAATTGAATTTCCAATTGGCTGTTAGAGAGCAAGAATTATTTTGTATGGTCCTCGGTAGGTACCCGAGACGGGCCACAGGCCTACCAGCTGCTGCTGCTGTGTGGCTCTTGATTCAGGGGGAAGGGAGGAGGGAAAGCACAATCTATAGATGAATGTAATGAGGAAGCCCTTTTACAGACAACTGCTATGAGCAGTCATCTTCTGGTCCTAACAATGTGATAGTACTGGAAGTAGATGTGAGTTTTTTTTGTATTTTCTTCCTGAGTTTAGTTATTCTGTGTTTTACCCTCAAATATTTAAGTAAGACTGCTAAGTGGCATGGCAAGACTCTTTCTAGTCCTTCAAAGTTCCCGTTGGTGTAGTTAGAGAGCATCAGTCTTGCTGTCTGCTGCCTCATCTATTTTTTGGCTCGTTTGCCTTCCTATCCTTTACTGATGTGCATGTGCCATACATGTACTGCTTCGTATTATAGTCTAATTATACATATCATATCTCCCCCAACCAGAATGTAAACACCTTGAGGAGAGTCCGAAACTTCTTTTGTAATTCCCCTTGGTACATGAAACAGTGCTTTCCATATAGAAGACATTCAGCAAGTTTTAGTTAGTAATAATTATTACTTGGTTTTACCACTTATGAAGGTACTATTTTCCTGATCCCTGTTTAGCTTAATGATAGTATTTATTTAATTGACTTTCTTTCATATTTTACATATATATAATTGAATATTTTAGCAATTTTGTTGTTATTCAAGCTCTTGTAAATTAATTCAAAGATTGACTATATTAATGTAAGTTTCTAGTTGATAAGGTGTCCTCTTGTTTGACCTACTTGAATTGAGGTAATTTTGTAACAATTAGCAGAAAAATACTGTGATCATTCAATTCAAAACTAAATACATGTTCTAGTCACAACTGTAATCAAGAAATAAGGAACAATTTATTGTGTTGAATAATGCAAAACCAGTGTTGATTTTCCTTATTGCACTAAATTGTGAAACCCGAATTGGTAGGATATAATACCAAAAATTAAATAAATAAAAATTTGAATCAAAACAGATGTTGAGGCAGTTAAAAACCCATTGCCATGATAGTTTAGATAATAAGAACAAGTCATCTTGTTGAAATAGAATTGCACTGTTTATGATAAATCTAAGGCCCTAGTGATATTTGATAAGTAGGGTTATTATGGCTAGTTGTATCTTCGAAGAGTACTATCCTTGCCGATTTTTCAACCCATTCTCAATTTTTACCCTTCAAATAATTTAGTTGGAAATTACCAACTACTCCACATCTTTGAAATTTTCCTGATGTGAGCAATGGTGAGAATCTTTCTTTTAAAGTATATGTTTGAAATATAACCTTTCAGGTTCAAGTATATTTGCCTCATATACTTTAATTTTTTTAAACATGAGAGTAGAGTGAATTTTATAATAAGATATGGGATTGTGTTATCCTAACTTATTCTCTTATTCTTTCTTTCTTTTAGTTTTGTGTGTGTGTGTGTGTGTTGGTAATGTGTGGTGCTTGTCTGTACGGTCTTAGCACAGTTAAGCAATAGAGTTATAGAATTAGACAAACTAACTGGCCAATCTATAGATTGCATTTAGCACCCAATTTCAGGTCCGTTATCCCAGTGGTCTTCACAGTGAGTAAGGCCACCCATTGAGATACAGGAAGAAAACATCATAACTTCTCAGGTTTTTTTCCATATATATTTTACTTTTTATTTCATGCATATCAATTTATTTTGTATGTTTTATAATAATATAACATTTATCATATAGTACATATCTCATGTATAAATAACTAACTACACATATTGCTACATGCTTACATATTTACCAATAGGAGTACTTAGTCAAAATAACTTGAAGACCACAGTTCTAACAAAGTAATCACAGAGAGTGGACACTAAGGGGAGAACTTGTGATCTTTTGAAATTGATAGGCAAAGATCCAGTACCTAAAAATATAAAAGTTAGTAAATATAGATTAGAATATTGTACTATACAAATCAAGGGACTCATTTTAAAACATAAAAATGGTCCCTGTTTTTTATTTAACCATAGCAGTTTTTATAATTACCAGTTTTAGTAGCTATAGGTAGATGCATACAACTTTTTAAATAGTTTGGAGCAATTTAAGTTTAGGCACTGGTTTTCACATTATGATGACTTTTCATTTTCTGGTTATAGCTGACCTTTATGTAGGCCTTCTTTAATTTAGTGGTGGATTGCTATAAATGTTGGCTCTGTTTTTCAAGGAATAATCTGTTTCTTTTGTTTCTTCCTGGTGGAAGGAATGTAAAGTAACTTTTAAAAATTTTAAACAAGTTGTTATAAGTCAGATTATGAGAGACATGTTAATTTTCTGTGTTTCCCAAAGTTACTAAAATTTGTGGCTATTGCTTTTATAGTCAGAAAAAAATATTTAAAATAATCAATAAAAATAACTTCTAGTGGTCAAACTAAAAACAGTCTACATAGCTTCAGTAAAACATAGAAAACAAGTAGCAAGGAAGCATTGCAAAATAGGAGGAAAAAAGTTACAAGTTAAATCAAATTTGTTACAACAGGAAACATAAGTAGGATAAATTTACCTCTTACAAGAAGGCTCACTACAAAGTTTTTTCCAAAAAGCCTAATTATCTACTGTATACAAGAGGCACACATAAGCAGAATGATTCAGAGAAATTGAAATGAAAGAATAAGCATACCAGGCAAATTATAAAAGAAGGAAAGCAAAAGGGGATCATAATGTTCAATTTGACAAGAGTTTAAAGCTAAAGAGTAGTAAATGGAACAGATTATAATAGTGAAGCATGTAAGGTGTGATGATGATGTCATGGATCAGTATGTACCAAATCATACAGAACTAAAATATAAATGATAAAAAATTGCAGGAAATAAAGAGAATTGTTAGATCTCAATAGTGGTTTAGAAATTTTAGAGTACTTCTCTAAATCTCTGACAGATGAAGCTGATAATTATATTATTCCTATATTCTGTATCTTTATTTCAGTCAATGTACAAGACAAATAAAGAACTATGTATTCTGAAAACAGAAAATATATCGCCTCCAAGACTCATGAAATGTTTATAAAAATTGACCATGTTTTTGGTCACAAAGAAAATTTCAGGTAATTCCAAAGGGTAGAAATAGGTCATCCTTGATTCTCTGCCTACAGTGAAGTAAAATTAGAGCTAACTAATGAAGATAGGGAGGAAATTTGGTAATTTTTAGATCTTCTCTAACACTCTAGGGTCAAAGAAGAAATCAAAACTGCAGTTGTTAAGATATATAAATAATGCAAAAACATCAGAGTATACTGCGTTTTCTGATAAAACTATCTATTCTGGTTTCAGGAAGATAGCTAAAAGACAGCATTCAATAACAAATGTTGCTTGTTCTGTAATACGCAAGGCGTTTTGTTTGATGTGAGATATACCTCTGAATAAGACTCTGAACCTTGGAGTTTATAATCCACTGGATTTTATTATAGAATGTACGTCAGTAGTAAATTACTTGGGATGTATATATGAAAAATCTTGTATATATGATTTATATCATAAATGTATATATGAAAAGGAGTTCAGTATGATCACTTCAATTTTCAACAGAGGTACCTGTGTTATCCATATGGAGAGGAGAGGTAGATTGTTTTAGTAGATTGAAACGTGTGTGGAGATCTTAGTACCTTTTTTACCTCTGTCATCTGTTAGCAGTCCTGTTTTATCCCTCTGGGCTTCAAATTCTTCATCCATAAATGAGGAAGTTGAGTTAAAATACAGGGTTCTTGATAACCATTATTTTTGTGCCACTGTGAATACATTTGTTAAATTAGTATTGAGCATTAACTCCTTTTCAGTCTGTAGGGACTAAACTTATGCTCAGGTGGGGGAGGGAGACAAACTTAGGGTTCTGTGCAAGCAGAGGAGGGCACATATATTTTAAACAGAGAATGATAGAGATAGAGAAAGAATGGTATTTGGAAAGGTTGCATAGAGGCAGTGTGACACCCGAGCTGGTCTTGAAGATAAGGGTTTGTCAAGTGAACAAGAAAGGAGAGCTGGGCTCAGGAAATAATAGAACATAGGGGTGGAGAAGGGAGTGTTTTACATTTTGGAAACTGCAATTAATGTGGCACTTAGTAGTTAGCATGGGCTTATGAAGGAGTGGCAAGACATTAAACATTGAGGTATATGGGAGCCAAATTGTGAAAAATAGGGGCTGTAAGTTAAAGACAATGAATAACCATGGATGGGTTTCATAGAGTCTGCGCCTGCCCTGAAAGTGTATGCAAGATTTAATATGTGAATGTATTTTCCTTTGAAGACAGTCTGTAAATTTCATCAGATCATGTAACAGGGCAGTTAGGGTAAATATAGGGAAAATTGACAGGGTGATGTTCTACAAACTATGAAGTTTAGATAGTTTTAAAGTTTGCTTTGTTACCAACTAATCTAATTCTTTTTCACTCTTTGTAGTGGACAGGCCAAAATCTCAGCAAGTTCGAACCTCTAGTACGATCAGGCGAACCTCTTCCTTGGATACGATAACGGGACCTTACCTCACAGGACAGTGGCCGCGGGATCCTCATGTTCATTACCCTTCGTGCATGAAAGATAAAGCTACTCAGGTAAAATAAGCAATCAAAATCAGTTTCCTTGCTCGGCAGTTCTGTTTTGATCTCAGTAAAGAAAATGTAATTTAATAAAAATTTCCCAAATTTGAAATGTAATATATTCAACCAAAGAAGAAAGCCATTTCTTTTAATAAGCTTTAGATAAATTGTTTTTTTTCATTTGGATTTGAAATTTTTAAAATTTATTTAATATTTAATAGCACATAAGTTATACAGTTTTTGAGACTTATGGTTTCAATAATTGCTTTCCAACAGAAATTAATATAATGACTAGTAAGCATGTTAGAAAATATAAGTAATTTTTGAAGAAAAGTTTGCACAGTTCTTGGAAATAATTTATAAAGTATTAGCATGGCTAAGGAAATTTATGTTAAAGGATTTTTTTTTTCTGTTTAAAGACAAGACTAAAACCTTTGGCAAAAGATAGAAAATTTACTTTGTCACACTTCCCCTATCTGTGGAAGGTTCTCCAAGCTTTTGATTTGAAAAGCTTTTCCTTCCATGTCAGAAGAAAATCTGAAAATTTATGATTTCTGAGTTCTTGATCATGTCTTCATAACTGTAGTCAATCAACATTATGAAGAATACTAATAAAAGTATAGGAGGTGGTTGTTGGCCTTAAAGAACTTACAGTATAGTTAGGAAAATAAGATATAAATTTATGAAAATTGGTGATAGAAGATAGTATATAGTTAGATTTTAGATGAATGGGGCATTTAAATGTGAGGAAATTCAAATGTATGAGAACATTTTGGGCTTTGTAGGTCAGGAAATAGAAGGATTAGAGTTTCTTGTCTGACGAATGCGAGAAGAGAGAAAGGGGAGAAAATTTTGGACATGATCTATGAGAATCTTCTCAATTTTTTGAATTTTCGCAGAGAACCTTGAAACTGTGAAGTTAGCTTCTTTGTCATCCATCCTATCAATTCTGCCTTTGTAATATTTTATTCCACCCTAGTGTTTTGCTTTCCATTCTTCATTTTGTGAGGAAAAGGATCGGTTTAATATGGTAGGCAGTGGGATTCTCAAGTAGAAATGACTAGCAAAACTTAGATGTCGGCCTGGACACCTAGGAATGGACACAGATAATTCAAAACCATCTTTCTGGAGGAGTTGGGTTCACAAGTATGATAAAATGTAGTATAGAGTATAAAGAAAGAAGGTCAAGGGACCAAGGACTTAGTTTTTGGAAATCCACACAAGGAAAAGAGAGGAAACTAATGTATTCACTTGGAAGTAACAAGAGGAGGGAGTTAACATTTACTGATTATGTACCATGTGCTGTGTGTTTTATATCTTGTGCTTTGTTTAAGTCTCACAAGAACATTGTAAGATTACACAGATGGGGAAGCAGAAACTCAGTGAAGTTAAGTGACTTACTCAGGATCATAAAACTGGAAAGTGCTGCAGCCAGGTTTCTAATACAGGTTAATTTGTCAACAGTCTGAACTTCAGTTTTATGGTGCTGTTAGGATAAATGGAATAGTGTGCGTGTGTGTGTGTGTGTGTGTGTGTGTGTGTATCATCTAGTAGACTAACTGGCACTGTGCTTAAAAGTGGTAGCTCTTCTTTTTAGATTAAATTTTAAAAGCCTACCTTTTATTGAATATATGTGCTTTATGCTGACACTCTCCAGAAACATTATCTTACTCATCCTTCACAAAAATTCTGAGAAACTCAGAGGAGGAGCCAAAGAAAGAACAAAGGCTAAGAGAACTGAAGTAGTCTAGCCTTAGAAGCCAAAGGGAAAGCTGTTCTAAGAAAGGGAACCTTGTTAATAGTATCAGGTGCTAAAGAGATGTCATGGAGAATAAGGACTGGATTTAGGGATTAAGGGCACACTGTCTTGGAGAGTGTGGTATTGATGATTTGGTAGAGGAGGGAACTCAGAGTATTTGGGAATTAAGAGAGTGATATGGAGATAGAAGAAAAGGGCACTGAGTAGGTTTCTAAAGCATGTTATTTCTTTATCTGTGTGGTGGAGTTAATGAAACCTAACTCATGATAATGTTATGTGACTAAATATGATAATATTTGAAAATGAATGTGGCAGTGCATGTTAGCTTAGCAGTAGTAGATAGAGACAGGCCCAGCCAGCCCTGGTGGTGTAGTGTTAAAATTCAGCACTCTCACCACCGTCGTCAGGGTTCGTTTCTGGTCAGGGAACCACACCACCCATCTGTGTGTTGTGATACAGTAGTGCCTACGTGTTGTTATGATGCTGAAAGCTATGCCCTGAGTATTTCAAATACCAGCAGAGTTACCCATGGTAGACAGGTTTCAGTGGAGCTTCCAGACTAGACGTTATAGGAAGAAGGACCTGGCCACCTATTTCCCAAAAAGTTGGCCATGAAAATCCTATGAAGAACAGTGGAGCCTTGTCTGATACAGTGCTGGAAGGTGAGAGGGGGAGATAGAAAGACTGGACAGGATTCCACTCTGCTGTACATGGGGTCACTAAGAGTTGGATTTGACTGAAAGGCACTAACAACTAACAGCACACAGGCCCGTTTGTAACATTTGCGGAGTCTGGAGCAATTATAAATGAAGATCCACATACCATATCTGTATAAGTTAAATTAACAAACTATTGCATAAAATATATTTTATCCTTCTGCTTTGGCAAGTAAACCTTCATATGGACCTTGAAGTTTAGATTTGAACTAAGTTACATTGCCAGAATGTGTCTACATGGGCCAAGGCTTCACCACCTTCTGAACTTAAACCTGTATGTCTTCCCACCCTGCATAGCATTCTGTACTCTGAAGAGTGGCTTTACACAGATGTTTGAACCGCCCCCCCAGTCTTCATATTTCTGCTCCACCCATACTCCCTCAGGAAGGGAGACCCAGGGAATAAGTCCTTGCCAACCTTGGAAGCCAAGCTCGCTGCTATTTGGGCAAGAAATTCCTGGGACTAGATTGCCCAGAGCATAGTCTATGGCAGAGGTGTGGCCTCATGATGTGCACGTCCTCTTGACCTCAAGATGTCTGCACCCTGTGTGGAGGCATGTGGCTGGAAGAGGACCAGAGCAATTCCCACTAAAGTTTGAGGTCCAGGGTAGAGGCTTCTCTTGCTTGAGTCTTACATGTAAGTCGTTTATTTGGGAAACCTGACATTGAAAGGAAGGCAAAATATAGGCCTCATTTTAAGGAAATTAAGTAATTTGTATGTGGTTATATGGCTAATAAATATGAAGAGATTTGAACCCAGATTTGGCTGATTCCAAAGCTTTTGCTTTTTCTCCAGTTCCCCACTGCCTTTCCTAGTAACCACTAAAGGACATAGCACTTAACCTAGTGCTTGCCTCACAAGCATAAGAAATGGTCTTGCCCAAAGCACCTCTTAGTTTAATTGCAGATACAAGAGATGAATATATGAGATGGTTATTATTGTCACACCTATTCCTCCCAGATTAACTCTTGAACTCTTGAGGAGGAAAGTAGAAGTTTTTGTTTATTTAATGAGAGTTGGTGGAGGAAAGGTGATAACAGTCAACTTGCTGTAGATATTAGATACCTAGGCTGTCTGGTTTTGGTGGAGGGTATCTCTCGTATTTTCGTCCTTTTGTATTTCTATATTTCAACTACCTTAATTATTGGGGGTGAGAAAGTTCTTAATGTTTAATATATTAACACTTGAAGCCTTTTGAAAAGAAGTAGCATAGTGTTGTGAAAAAACAATGGACTTTGGAGGGAGATCTTGTGTTCAAATTAAGGCCCAATGTGAGGGAACTTTCTGGGATGATGGAAGTGTTATAAATCTTGATAGAAATTTTGGTTACATGTTTTGAATGCACTTATCAGAACTTACCCAGGTGTACACTTATGCACTTTACTGTATAACTTAACTTTAAAAATATAGAATATAAACAAATACTGAACTCCAGTAAGACGTTTAGGGGTGAAGTATACTTCTGTCTGTAACTTACTTGGAAATTAATAAAAAATAAGATCAATTGATGGATAGATAGATGTATAGATATGTGATGAGGCAAATACAGCAAAATGTTAAATATAGAATCTAAGTGTTGACTTTATGAGTACTCACTGAGAAGTTTCTTCCACTGTTCTTTATGTTTGAATTTTTTAAAATAAAATGTTGGAAAAAAATCATGGCCCAATTAAGTGCTGTGTAGTCCAAACTTCAATTTCCTTTTCTGTAAATTGAAGTTATTAATACTTGATTTGCGCATTCAACATTTATTCTGAGGACCAAAAGAGACTTTTAAGGCCAGTGAAGAAATGGATCATTGCCAGTTTATTAGAATAATCTCTGTAGCTTAATAGAAAAACTAAAAACCTTTTGTGGAATTTGATGTTACTTTGTTACATTAGCCTTGCAGATACAACATTTTTTAAACAAAAATTTATTACCAACTCTTAAAAGTGAACTTGCAGTTATGGTTACTGTATTTAGACAATAGTATTTCCTCAGTTTTAGCCCTGTAGTCTGAAGTATGAAACTTCATCTTTGGACAAATTTAAAATTCTGTGTGGAGTGTGTTTTTAAATGAGAAAGTAGCATATACTCTTTGCAAACTGGTCAAACAATAAAAAAGGTATACAACAGTAATCAAAGGTGTTTCCTCAGACCTCCCAGGTATAGTAGTGATTAGAGCCATTAACAAATATTTTCCTTCTTTCTCCTTGGCACAAGGTAGGATTATACATCTCTGCCCACTTGAAATTAAGTGTGGCCATGAGACTTGCTTTGGGAAGAAGCTTTAAAGAGCTGGCTGGTGAATTCACTCTGACAAGGGGAAGTAACAGTATTCACTGCTACTGTGTCCATCTGGGTCCCTGAGTGACAGTGACAAGCAAAGCCTTCTTTCTTTTTTTTTTTTTTAATTGAGTTAATGATAGGTTACAATCTTGTGAAATTTCAGTTGTACGTTAATGTTTGTCATTCGTGTTGTAGGTGCACCACTTCACCCTTTGTGCCCACCCCCCACCCCACCTTTCCCCTGGTATCCACTAAACTGTTCTTAGTCCATAATTTTAAATTCCTCATATGAGTGGAGTCATACACAGATTATCCTTCTCTCGCTGGCTTATTTCACTTAACATAATTCCCTCAAGGTCCATCCATGTTATTGCAAATGGAATGGTTTTGTTCTATTTTACAGCTGAGTAGTATTCCATTGTATATATGTACCACATCTTCTTTATCCATTCATCTGTTGCTGGGCACTTAGGTTGCTTCCATGTCTTGGCTATTGTAAATAATGCTGCAATGAACATTGGGGTGCGTAGGACTTTTGGGATTGCTGACTTCAAGCTCTTTGGATAAATACCCAGTAAGTGGGATGGCTGGATTGTATGGTAGTTCTATTTTTAATTTTTTGAGGAATCTCCATACTGTTTTCCATAGTGGCTGCGCCAGTTTGTATTCCCACCAGCAGTGTATGAGGGTTCCTTTTTCTCCACAACCTCTCCAACATTTGTTACTATTAGTTTTAGATATTTTTGTCATTCTAACGGGTGTAAGGTGATATCTTAGTGTAGTTTTGATTTGCATTTCCCTGATGATCAGCGATGATGAGCATCTTTTCATGTGCCTATTGACCATCAGTATATCTTCTTTGGAGAAATGTCTGTTCATGTCTGCAGCCCATTTTTTGATTGGGTTGTTTGATGTTTTGTTGTTGAGTTGTGAGAGTTCTTTCTATATTATGGATATTAAGCCTTTGTCAGATATATGACTTGCAAATATTTTTTCCCAGTTAGTGGGTTGTTTTTTTGTTTCAATCCTGTTTTAATTTGCCTTGAAGAAGCTCTTTAGTCTGATGAAGTCCCATTTGTTTATTCTTTCTGTTGTTTCCCTTCTCTGAGAAGGCATGGTGTCCGAAAAGATCCTTTTAATACTAATGTCAAAGAGTGTACTGCCTACGTTTTCTTCCAGAAGCCTTATGGTTTCAGGTCTCACCTGATCCATTTTGAGTTTATTTTGGTGAATGGTGAAAAAGAATGGTCAATTTTCATTCTTTTACATGTGGCTTTCCAGTTTTCCCAGCACCATTTGTTGAAAAGACTTTCTTTTCTCCATTGTATGCCCTCAGCTCCTTTGTCGAAGATAAGCTGTCCATAGATGTGTGGCTTTATTTCTGGGCTTTCAATTCTGTTCCATTGATCTGTGCACCTCTTTTTGTACCAGTACCATGCTGTTTTGATTACTGTAGCTTTGTAGCATGTTTTGAAGTCAGGGATTGTGATGCCTCCCGTTTTGTTCTTTTTTCTCAGGATTGCTTTAGAAATTTGGTGTCTTTTGTTGCCCCATATGAATTTTAGGATTCTTTGTTCTAATTCTGTAAAGAATGTCATTGGGATTCTGATTGGGATGGCGTTGAATCTGTAGATTGCTTTAGGTAGAACGGACATTTTAACTATGTTTATTCTTCCAGTCCATGTACGTGGGATGTCTTTTCATCTCCTTATGTCGTCATCTAATTCTCTCAGAAAGGCCTTGTAATTTTCATTATATAGGTTCTTCACCTCCTTAGTTAAATTTACCCCAAGGTATTTTATTCTTTTTGTTGCGATTGTGAATGGTATTGTGTTCTTGAGTTCTTTTTTTGTTGGTTCATTACTGGAGTATAGAAATGCTACTGATTTATGCAAATTGATTTTATACCCTGCAACTTTGCTGTAGTTGTTGATTACTTCTAACAGTTTTCCAATGGATTCTTTGGGGTTTTCTATATATAAGATCATGTCGTCTGCAAACAGTGAGAGTTTCACTTCTTCCCTCCCTATTTGGATTCCTTTTACTCCTTTTTCTTGCCTGATTGCTCTGGCCAGGACCTCCAGTACTATGTTAAATAAGAGTGGTGATAGAGGGCATCCTTGTCTCGTTCCTGCTTTCAGGGGGATGGCGTTCAGTTTTTGCCCATTGAGTATGATGTTGGCTATGGGTTTGTCATATATGGCCTTTATTATGTTGAGGTAGTTTCCTTCTATGCCCATTTTGTTCAGAGTTTTTATCATAAATGGCTGTTGGATCTTGTCAAATGCCTTCTCTGCCTCTATTGAGATGATCATGTGGTTTTTATTCCTCAGTTTGTTGATATGGTGTACTACATTGATTGATTAAGCAAAGCCTTCTTTCTGACCCATTATGTACATGTAGTGTGAGCAAGAAATTAACCTTTGTAGTTTCAAGCCATTGGGATTTGGAGATTGAGTAGTCACTATAGTATAATCTTGTCTTTACTGATTAACATGCAATCTATAACCCCTTTTACCAATTTTTGTGTACCTTTTAGAGTATAGTGTGTTTCTCAATTCTCATCTTTCAGAAGATTCAATGTGAACATAAAATCAGTATCAAAGTGGAATGAAAGAAAAAATCAGTACTAAAAGTGAATTTTTTCCCTCAAATTTTTGTCATTCTCTTAATTAACCTTTCTTCTTGATCTTATTTTAAACTTTCTTTTCAAGCAAAGTCTTAAAAGTTTATCATGCTGCTACACTTTTCTTCGAGTTTGACTGACCTTGTCTCTTTTTTCCTGGTAGCGTTAGAAGCAATTTTCTCTTTATAAGTAGCCATCAGAAACAGCCCCTGGAACAGGCTACCTCAGCCTCAATGAGTCACCTCTGCGGAAATGTCCATTAAACTTGAAACCTGGCCTAGGCAAAGAGGAATTGTGTCTTCCACTAATACGGAATCTACTACAGCTGATTCTGATTAACAGGCTTTCTGGAAGCAAATGTGTTCAATACAATAAGGTCAAACCACTACCACTTTCTACCTTCTTTCCTCTTTTTAAATAAGGATCTAAAATACTTTACATTATATTTATATTCTAATATAATGCTGAATTTAATGCTTTTTATTTGGAAAAGCATTTAGAAAAGATGGAAAGCATTTGGAAAAAATTTGGAAAAGAAAAATCACTTGCCTAAACACAGAATTTCTATTTCAGACCTCACCTCCAAGGTCAGCTAATATAGTGCTGAATTTAATGCTTTTTATTTGGAAAAGAAAAAAAATTACTTGCCTAAACAGAGAATTTCTATTTTAGACATCACCCCCAAGGTCAGCTCCCCGTCATAATATCTTATATCTCTGTGCTGCTCAGTTCTTATAGGCTATGCTTGCTGATCTATTTATAGACCTTCGATAATTATCTCAGAATGTTTCTAAGTCTGCTAAATTAAAAGAAGTATAAAATACTTTGTTATGTGTTTTTGAGTTTTATCTAATTTTAATATTATTTAAAAATAGTCTGATGGTAAAATAATCCATATGATATAGAAGAACATAAATAATTTCTGACTCCCCAGATACAGTTCTTAGTGAATCATTATTAACAGATTTTTTTTTATTGGTACATGTTTTAAGAAATTTTCTATACATGTGTAAGTATATTCTTTAAACATATGGACACACAGTTGGAATCATACTGTGCATTGTATCTCTAACTTACTTTTTCCATTTGATGGATCACGGTCATCTCTTCTTATCATAACGTGTAAATCCCTACCTCATTCTTTTTTTGTTTTTCTATTTTCATTTTTTTAATTGTAATAAAATATATATAACATAAAATTTAACATTTAACTATTTTTAAGTATATAGTTAAAACTATAGCATTGAGTACATTCACATTGTTGTGCAACCATCACCACCATCCATCTATAGAACTTTTTCATTTTCCCCAACTGAAACTTTGTATTCATTAAATACCAACTTCTTATTCCTCCCTCCCCTCAGCCCCTAGCAGCCACCATTTTATGTCTCTGTGAGTTTGACTACTCTGGGAACGTCAAATATGAAGAATCGTACTGCATGTATCTTTTTGTGTCTGGCTTGTTTCGCTTAGTAAAATGTTTTCAGGATTCATCCATGTTGTAACATGTATCTAAATTTCTTTCCTTTTTAAAGCTGAATAGTAATCCATTATATGTATATACCACATTTTCTTTATCCATTCATTAGTTGATGGACATTTGGGTTGTGTCCACCTTTGGCAACTGTGAATAATGCTGGTGTGAACATGTATGTACAAAAATGCTTTCAGTTCTTTTGGGTATACTCCCAGAAATAGAATTGCTGGGTAATGTGCTAATTGTATGTTTAGATTTTTGAGGAACCACCGTACTGTTTTCCATGGTGGCTGCACCATTCTACATTCCCAGCAACAATGTGTAAGGACTCCAATTTCTCTACATCCTCGTCAACACTTCTTATTTTCTGGGTTTTTTTTTTTCATTATAGCCATCCTAATGGATGTGAAGTAGTATCTCATAGTACTTTTGATTTATAATTCCTTAATGGAGCATCTTTTCATATACTTTTTGGCCATCTGTATATCTTCATTGGCGAAATGTCTATTTAAGCTCTTTGTCCATTATTGGAATTGGTTTATTTTTTTGTTGAATTTTAGGAATTTTTTATATATTCTGGATGTTATTCCCTTATCAGATAGATGATTTGTAAGTATTTTCGCCCATTCTGTGGGTTGCCTTTTCACTCTCTTGATAGTATCCTAGTTTTTGATTATGGTAAAGTCCAGTTTATTTTTCATTTTGTTGCCTTTGCTTTTGGTGTCTTATCCAAGAAATGTTTGCCAAACTCCAGTGTGTTGAGGCTTTTCACTTGTGTTCTACTAAGAGTTTTATAGTTTAGGTCTTTCATCCATTTTGAGTTAATTTGTATATGGTGTAAGGCAAGGATTCAGCTTAATGCTTTTGCATATAGATATCCAATAGCATTTTTTGAAAAGGCCATCCTTTCCCCCTTTGAATGGTCTTAATATCTCCATCAAGAATCAATTGACCATATATGCAAGAGTTTATTTCTGGCATTCTATTCTATTCCATTGATCTGTATTCTGTGGCTTTTTGTATTATGTTATAGTTAAAAAGGATTTTCCCTAAAATAAAAAATATTTTTTTAACCCATGTTTTCTTCTAAAACTTTTATGGTTTTTTTTTTTTACATTTATATCTTTGATCCTTCTGGGGTTTATTTTAATGGAAGGATTAAGATGGGATCCAGCTTTATTTATTTATGTTTCCAAGTAACCAACCAGTTGTTGAATAATTTTCCCTACTGATTTGCAGTGTCACCCTTGTCATATAATAAATCCCCATTCTTGTTTTGGGTCCCTTTCTGGACTCTCTGGGCTATATAACATTGAAATATTTTTGTGCCTGTTCAACACTGAATGGTTTTAATTTTTGTTCCTTGGTAATTCATTTTTATAGATTGTATTTAGTAGCTTATATGGCTAGTCCCACTCATTACACTTTTTTTTTTCTTTTAAGGTTTTATTTTTCCTTTTCCTCCTAAAGCCCCCTGGTACATAGTTGTATATTGTAGTTGTAGGTCCTTCTAGTTGTGGTACGCGGGATGCTGCCTCAGCATAGCCTGATGAGCGGTGCCATGTCCGCACCCAGGCTCCAAACCCGGGAATCCCTGGACCACCGAAGCAGAGTGCGCGAACTTAACCACTCAGCCACGGGCCGGCCCCTACATTTATTTTTAGAATATTCCTGTCTAGTCTTGCATATTTGTCAAATTCTTCCTAAAATGTTTTGTATTGCAATTAAATATTTATGTAGAATTGTCAGCTTTACCATATTGAGTCTTATCCAAGAAAGAGATCTGTCTTTTTATTTATTCACTTGTTATTTTTGTCCTTGAGGAACGTTTCAGGAACTTTCTTCTTATGGGATCAACACATTTCCTGTTAAACTTATACCTGAGTCTTTTTTGGTTAAGATTGTAATTAGGATCTTAAATTATGCTTTCTAATTTGTTTATATGACATTTTCAATTGGAATTTTCTTGTTTCTAGTGATTTTTCAGGTAGTTCTTTTTGGCTTTCCAGGTATATGATTATACAAATACTAATTCTGCTACCTCCTTTCCATTATTTATCACTTGTTATACGTCCTCTCTTAGAATTGCGTTTGTTAACACTCCCACAACCATGTTAACTAATGGCTATGGTAGTGAATGCTTTGGCTTGTTCTTGACTCTAATGGTAATACATCTAAGTTTTCTGACTGGACGTGATATACTGACTTTTGCTATGAAGCATGTATGCTTTGCATTCATCAAACACACGTGCTTGTTTTACTAATCGTTTTTCTGGTTTTTTAAAATCGGGAGTGATTCTTCACATTTTGTCATTGAAATGAATATATTGTTTTGATTCATAACCTATAATATGGTGAATTTCTTTAATAGATTGCTTAATAAGTGGTCCATAATTAGATTTCTGGAATAAATGCTATTAGTTTATGGAGTTCTTTTTCTACATATATAGAGGCAAATGAAGTGTTTGTTAATATTTATTATATTTGTTTCAATATTTGGAAATAAGGTCTGAAATTTTTTCTTTTTCATAATGTAATCCTTAAGTTGTTATACTTGCTTCATAAAAAGGTTTTGCAAGATTTCCTTCCTCTGCTCTGGCATGGTGTAAATATCATTGTAATTATCTATTAGTTGAGTCTGAAAGAATTTTACCTATGAAGCAGACTAGACTAGTATGTTTTTGGACTGTAGGTCTTTAGTAGATCTCAATTTCTTCCGTGGCTTTTGGTCTCTTTTGGTTTCTGTTTCTTTTGTTCAATTTTTTCTTTTGTTTTCCTTGAATATAATCCATTTCATCCAGATTTTCAAGTGTATTTGCGTAGAGTTTCACAAAGTGCTCTTGTGTAATTCTTTTAATTTTGCTATCTGCAGTTATTTTTCTTTTCTCATTTTTAATATTGCCTGTTTCTGTTTTGAGTGATGAAATTTATTAGATGGTAGTATTTAAAAAAGATTTTAAGCTGTTGAATATATTTTCCTGGTTTTTTTTTTCTTTTCTAGTTCATTGCCCTCTGACTTCACTCTGTCATTGCCTTTCTTCTGCCTTCCTGTAGCGTATATTCTTCTTCTTCTAGATTCTGGAGATGAATGCGTAACTTTTGTATTTGGATATTTCTCGTGTAGTAATATAAGTGTTTTATGCCAAGATTTGTCCTTTCAGCTCAGCTTTGGCTAGTATATAATGTTTCCGTTAGTTATATTTTCAAGATATTACACAATTTCAGTTTTAATATCCTGTTTAGCATATGAGAGCTTTTTGTTTTGTTTTTAATTTCTAAATGGTTAAAGTTTCTTTTCCTAGTAAAAATCTGATTTCTACTTTTATTGTATTATAGTAAAGAGTATAGAATTATAGGTCTCTGGAAACTTCCTTGAAATTTTCTTGTGGCATAATGTATGATCCGTTTTTTTCTTAATGCTTTTTGAGTATTTGAAAATAAGGTATAGTCTTTACTTTTAGGTATAAAATTCATTATATATTCAACCTTATTAATTATTCAGTTTCCATATAACCCATTTTATTTATGTCTGTTCTGTCATGAGCTGGCAGTTGTGGAGTTAAGATTTTTTGTTGGCATCTGTTTCCAGTGGTCTTGCCTTATAGATCTTGATAATATTATAGATGTTTAAAAATTTATGTACATTATGTCTTCCTTATGGTTGGTATTGTTTATTGTTATAGAATAGTCTCTACCTTGATTAATATTTCTCCCTGAATTTAACCTTTTCATGATATAAGTTAACATTGTAAATAAACCCTGTTTTCTTTTTTTAGTCACTTTTATTTATTTATTTATCTATCTATTTATTTATTTATGAGAAAGATTGGCCCTGAGCTAACAGCTGTTCCCAGTCTTCCACTTTTTGCTTGAAGAAGATTGTCACTGAGCTGACATCTGTGCCAGTCTTCCTCTAGTTTTTATGTGGGATGCCACCACAGCATGGCTTGACAAGCACCCGGGATCTGAACTGTGAACCCTGGGCTGCCAAAGCAGAGCACACAAACTTAACCACTACACTACCAGGCCGGCTCCACTGTTTTCTTTCCATCAATCAAGAGCTCTGTTTCTGGAATCAGAATGCTTAGTTTTGAATCTGGGTTCCAGCATTTTCTGGCTTTGCAATTTTGGGCAAATGGCTTTACCTCTGTTCCTCAGTTTCCTCATTTGTTAATGGGACATTGTACCTTGTAGGATTGTTCTAAGAGTTCAATTTAGTTACTGCATTTGAAATCCTAAGCATAGTGACTGACACATTATCAATAAGTAATTGTTAGTATTATTTATATTTACTAGCAGAGAGGAGAAAGACAGGTGAATGTTTGAATATTGTCCATGGCACTGTTAATTCACAGATGGAAAGGGGAAATTCAAAAGGAAATTTCTTCCTCCTTTCCTCCTACCTCTTTCTCATGGTTTTCATTTCTTAGTTATTTTTTGTCTTTTGTCTTTCTGTTCTGGTAAATCTTGCTTATTGCTGGAAATAATTGGCTTTGAGCCATTTATTTATTTATTTACTTTGGAGTCATCTGCTGTATTCCTCCCAGTTAGGGGAAAATGACATGGTGAGCCTGGCAGTTTTTTTTAAATGTCTGATGGGCAGTTGAGGTGAAAGTAGCTTTTATTCTAGACAAGTCCATCCACTTTGACTGCCTGTCTACTTCCCTCATTCGTCTTCCCTCCAAAGTTGGTATCAGAAAAAGATTTCAGAACTTTTCTAGTTTACCTCTTGTATTCTTTGAGAGATGAGCAATGGGATGGTTAGATCTTAAATGAAATTCTGCATACCTCTGTTTCCCTTTCTCTAGATGATGTTTTTCTTTGATATTTTATTGTTTTAAATTAATTTTCGGAATTTCAAGTGTGAAACATTTAAACATGCCAAAATACATAAAAAGTAGCATCTTAATTTCTTTTTCCTAATTTCATTAAATTTGAGTGTATCGAGTTTTACGATCCTACCTCTCTGCTAACGTCTTTCCCTAGAAATCTGTTTATTTTTATTTGTTTTTAAGAAAATCTGGAGTAAGTACTTAGCATTTGGCTAAAATTTAGCCAACGTTTAATACCGTCAACAACTCTAAAATAGATAAATTCTTTGCTATTGGAATTACATTTACAGTGGCTATCCTTTTCCTCCCTTGGTGAAAGGAGCTTGGTTGGGGAAGACTTTAATCAAAGGAGTAGATGAGATACCTCAAATATTAATAGATACCAAAGAGAACTTTGTTTTACCTCTCTGATCAGAAATTTATTTCCTGACCAAAAATCAGACTCGATACAGCTGTTGGGGTTTCCAGTGCTCCCTTGTCGAAGAGCTTGCTGTTGAAGTTTAAGAAGCACCAGTTGCTGGAACAGTTTTGGAAAGTGGGAGGTCTTTCTTGAAATGGAAGCAAGTACAAAGATTTGGCCATCTTGGCCTGTTAGATTGCATTCCAGGGACCTAAATTGTTATTTCTGTGGAGTTCGTCTCTAACTGGCAGTTGAGTAAATATATAAAGATTCCTTCCTGTACAGTATACCTTTACTTTCCGTTTCAGCACTTAGCTAATTAAGAGACAGAAGATTGTGTAATCCTAGAATTGAACAGTCTACACAAAAGTAGTCGTTTTCCTGGTTTAGGAAGTAATATTTTTGGTTGCCAAAGGAATATACTCAGGTGTATTGATGAAAAATTTAAATCCATAAAACATTTAATGTTTTATTCATCAGTTTCAAATACTATCTCTAAAATTACCAGAAACTCAAAATTCTACTTGTTAATTTTTAATAGGTAATATATTCATTTGATTCAACCTAAAAGGTATGTAGTGAAGAGCCTTCCCCATACTCCTGTTACCCATATACTCAGTTTCCTCCCATTACCAGAAACGTTTAACAGATAACAAAATTAACCTGTTTGCCTTCAGCTCTTCCCCATACCTTTACCCCTAAGCTAGCTCTAGGTAAAATTGTGAAATAGGTTGTGTTTATTTTGAATAACCCTCTGACTCTTACCTTCTTCACCTTTGTCGTCTAGTACCTTGGTTCTCAACCTTTTATAACCCATCAATTTTGTATCAAAAATCCTGTGATAGTAATAAACAGTTAGCATTTACTTACAAAGACGTTTGATAGAGACATTAAGCTTTAAAAATGTGTAAGAATTACATTACAGTTAAGGGTATAGTATGAGAAAGCAGTATGCCTTTCAAGTTACCAGTAACTATTTTGTATAAATGAATGATTGGAATAGGATATATCATATTGGTAGGAAACATTAGTATAAATCAAGTGAAAACAATTTTCTGTGCTGTTGGAATTCTCATAGCTTTTAGGGGATAATACTGGTGTTGCAATGAGGATTACATAAAATAATCTATGGTAAACTTCTAGCACAGTATCTGGGACATGATAAATGTTGATAAATGTTAGCCGCCTTTGTATTAGAATGTATAATATTTTACTGTCAGTAGGTTTAAATATAATAATATTGAGTTAAGTGGACAGAAAAAGTCATTACTGTATTGACAGTTGATTATGCAGTTATGAGCATTAAGTCTGGATTATTAGCTATGGCATACAAATCATACAAATAACCCCAGGGCATGATAGGGCGTTGAAACTCAATGAACAATTCCTGGAGGGTCAGGATTCATTCAGTCAGAAGTAGCTATTGCTGTCTACTGTGCAATCTTAAACATGAAAAATGGTACTTCAGATGTATAGGTCCAAGTGTAGGAGAGTGGACTTAGGTTGTTATGGAAACTCCTACACCTCCCTCATTACTTAGGTATACCGTTGATGATATTCATGCCATCAGTTGAGCACTATTAGTTTTTATTGATATCAGAATGGTGTGGAAATGTTTTTGGCAGATATCTAGTAGTCACCTTTGTTACTGATTTTCTGTCAAGTACGAGAAATTAAAAAAGACGTTTAAAGCTATCAATAAACAACAAAAGAGGTTTATCTCTTGGATAATTTGGAGGCAGCTATACTCCAATGTGATTGTTAAATGTATTATTTAAAGTGTTTGGGAATATTATTTTTTAAAAAGTAAAATTGCCTCTACTTTTTTTTACATGTAGAATAAATTTTTTGAAACCCAACAACCAAAGCAAATTGTAACTTAAAAAATTGTAACACCAAAGAGTGAATATGTTTGAATACTCTAAAACCTGAAAATTAGATAGCATCATTTAGTTTTAAACTTGTCCCTAATAGCACTGATAGAAATTGTGAGAATGGGTAATATTAAGTATAAATACCAAATAATAAACTGAAACATTGTTTATACATTTAATGTCTCATATAATAGTCTCCTTTTGGTTAAAGCAGAAACTGGTTGTCAAGAGTCTATTTAATAACTCTTTCTTTAAGAAGCCATAGAATATTTCTGATGTATAGTTTATTTTCTGTTACTCTATAGTTCCTTTGTTAAATATTCTCACCATAACTTGAGAAACCTGACTGGATAGATTATTGATGTACAGTGCCTCATAGCCTTTTCTATTATATTACCTGACTTGTGCCTCTGTGTGACTTGAAACTTGGCAAGAAAAGCATGACAGAAAATATAAGTTATTTTTGAGAAAATACAAACAGTGCTTGGGACTCTTAGGCTCAGCAATACATGGCTTTTTTCAATTGAAAAATGAGGTTGATCTTTGACTTAAATATTTTTTAAGAACAGCTTTATTGAGAGATAATTTATATACTATACAATTTACCTACTTAAAGTACATTTCAAGTGGTTCTTAATATATTCAGAGTTGTGCAATCATTGCCATAATAAAATTTAGAACATTTCCATCACTCTAAAAAGAGATTACTGTACCCATTAGCAGTCACTCACTATTTACCCCATCCCCCTTCCCTCAGCTGTAGGCACCCACTGACCTACTTTCTGCCTCTATAGATTTACATGTTCTGAACGTTTCATATAAATGACTCATACCATCTGTGGCCTTTTGTATCTGGCTTCTTTCACTTAGTATAGTATTTTTAAGGTTCCTCCATGTTATAGCATGTATCTTACTTCATTTCTTTTTATGGCCGAATAATATTCCAGGGCGTGGATGCACTACACTCTATACACTCGTAAGTGGAGGAACTGCTGTGAGCGTTTGTGTGCAGGTTCTTGTGTGGACGTGTTTCCGTTTCTCTAGGAACTGCTGGATGCCATGGCAGCTCTACGTGTAACCTTTTCAGAAACATTTTTATGGATATTTTTTCTTTGTGTAATTAAAGTGTACCATGAAAGGTGTATCCAAACTAAATTATAATTTCTTTCAGTGTTCTCATCAATAACTTTCCACTAATATTTCTGAGTGTTTCACATTCCAGTGACCTTCAGTTTTCACTTACTCTAAACACTTAAATGTTTTGGCTTTTCTAAAGTCTCTAATTCCATTCCCATAGCCAGTAGTTGATAATCTACATATAGGTACTTGTAGTGGTGAGAGAACCTCTCAGTCAAAAGAAAACCTGTCTAGTGAAAAGTATTTTATGTGACGTGTACTAACATCCTAATTTACATGTAACTTAAGGTAACTTGTCTTCCAAAATAGATTTGACATTTTCATCTAAAGTTATAATTTTTGTGCCTCTGTATTGGGCTTTCTCAGAGTAGATGTATATCCACACTTACCACTTCTCTGGCATAGCTACCTTACTTATTAAAAAAAAATCCTATCTCTAATTTTGAAAACAGTAGTCATTGTAGAAGATTTGGGAAAATACCAAAAATCACAAAATTAGTTGCTTATATTCCTAATAGCCAGACACAGCCATTTTTAACATTTTGATATATATCCTTTTATATTTTGATTATTTACACTTAAAGAAATAAATAAAAATTTAAAAGCCATTTTAAAAATAGAATTCAGATAATACTATAGGTAGTGTTTTGTAATCTTTTTAATTTAATAAGTTACAGCATTTTCCCCTGCCATTAAATATCCTAGACATGATTTTAAGTCTTTTATTTCCTGATTTTTTTCTTATTATAAAATATGATGATGAGCCAGTCCTGATGGCCTCCTGGTTAAAGTTCGGTTCCCTGCTTTGGTGGCCCGGGTTAAGTTCCTGGGCGCAGAACCACGTGACTTGTCTGTCAGTACCCATGCTGTGGCGGTGGCTCACACAGAACTAGGAGGACCTACAACTAGAATATACAGCTATGTACTTGGGCTTTTGGGAGGAAAAAAAAAAGAGGAAGGTTGACAATAGGTGTTAGCTTAGAGTGACTCTTTCACAGGAAAAAAAAATTATTTACTAAAGAATTATCTGGAATTCCCACCACTATTTATATTTTGAAATCTCTCTTTATAGTCTTTTTCTCTTTGTGTGTATTTGCTTACTAAAGAGGGATTGTGGTCCATGTGCTGTGGTTTTTTTTTTTATTGTTATGAGAATGTGCCACAATTTTTCATTTCCCTATTGGTAGACATTTAAGTTATTTCCAGTGCTTCCTTTGGTGTACCTCTCAGGTGAATTCTTAGAAATAATATTTCTATGAATATTCTTAAAGTTGTTGGCACATTTATGATTGCTTTTTCTTGAATTAACATTTCTTACAGAGTAAGGCAGATTATTTCATTTTGTCATGTCTAGCACAGAGGAGGCAGTAGTTGATTTCTGTGGTATTTCCTGTTTTCAAAAGTTGTAATCCAGAGATTTACCACCAACGCCCTCCCTCCCCCTCACCTTGAGATCTGGAAACAGAAATATAGCTTCTTAACTCTTCCGAATAAGTTCCCTGGTTAATAATCTGGAAAATCAAAACTATTACTTCACAGACTTTCATTCAGTTATGCATTGATCACACTGAAGCTTAAAGAGACATGGATTTTATACATTTTACTTAAGTACTCAGGCTTGTTAGTCCTTGTTAGGGACTACTGTTTAATGTTCCTTAGTAAAGAAAAGTTTCTCCCTCTCTCCTTTCTACATGACTCCAAACAATATTTATATTAGCTTATGTTAATTTCCAAAAATGTAATTATATGCAAATTGGTATTATACTTGTTAATAGATATTAGCCCCCAAGAAAATTGAATGGATACATGGTCAGCATGGCACATTGAGTGCAGAATCTATGTCTTACTCATTTTTATTTCTTTAGTCTTAACAGATTTTTTAAGCCTTTTTGTCAACAAACAGTCTTAGAGAGAGGCTTTGGTTCTGCATTGCTCAAGTATGTGAAAGGTTCATTTTCTCTTCACTGGTCATCTAAGTGGAAGCAGCTAGAAAGGAAGAATCCTCTCAAGTAAGGTGGCTGAAGAGCAAGCTGTTATATTCAATACAGATTATTGAGGATTGTATTTCTTTCCAGGGTGTCTGTGGAGGATGTTAATAAGCATACATGTAAAATAAATTCTGACATCATATAAGTAAGAGAAAGAAAGTAAAGCAGATTTTTTTTAAAGTGTGTGTGTGTATGCTTCATTTTTTAAAATGCTAATTACCTTGTACGTTGAATAGAGGAAGATAGACAATATTTCCCACGTTTTCTTGACCATGGAACCCTTTTGTCATAAATTCTTACTAACATCCAGGACCAATGTCATAAATAGCACAGTTCATAAAATTCTTCTCTAGATTAATGGACAGAATAACAGCCTAGTTGGAAGGAACTGTTTGCTGATATGAAAGACCTTTTGCTATTTTGTATTGTTGTTTTCCTAATTTAAATGGTAAAACATCTCTCAAATATTCAGATTTAACAAATTGGGTACAAATTAGTTCATCTTCTATGACTTCACAGGCATAAGCTTTAAATAGATTTCATAAGCCAAGTAGCCCCATCTTTTGGTTTTGCTTTGACTAAAATGACTTGTTAAAAATCAGTGATTAAATATGTAAAACTACTCTCAGAACTTTCTGCAATGATGCAAACGTTCCGTTTCTGTGCTGTCCTCTATGGTAGGCGGTAGCCACCAGCCACATGTGATTATTGAGCATTCGAAATGTGCTAGTGCAACTAAGGAACTGAATTTTTAGTTTTATTTAAATTTCATGAATTTAATTTTCAATTATTGCATGTGGCTAGTAACTGTTGTGTTGGACAGCCTAGTCTATAGAATGTATTTGTAGACTAGTGCATTTTTCATACTACTTATTTTAAATCAATGTGATTAAAATGAAATTACTCTTTGGAGAATATTTGTTAGAAAGTTGAGACTAGGATGAAGATACTTAAACAGTTTATGTGCATGTAACTGTAGCCACATGATTGACAGTACTCTTGCAGTGGTTTTGCACTTTTAAAGAAACTACATACATAAAGAAACTACATAGATTTTGGGCACATCAATATTATTTTATAGTTGGTTTTTATTTCTTTTGTATAGCTAATACTGCATTCTGAAATAAATAGGTTTTCACATTCAGTTCTAAGAAAAGAATGATAATATGAAGAAAGAAAATATTCTGTGAGATAAGAGACTTGTCAGACTTAGTTCCATTTGCCAGTGGCATGCTTGTATAGTCACCAAATTCTTGGAGCTGTTGATTTATCTCTTAAGTTGGAGATACAGTTTATGTAAATATTCTTTGAAAAAGTTAGAGCTGTGCAGAATGAAAGTAATTAGTGTTATAAATGTTACTGTTAAATAATTAGGGAACATGCCAAAAATTTGACTCATTTTCTGTGAATGTGCTTTTGAGTTTTAAACATTGTGATCCTTAATCATTTGATTTTTAAGAAGAGTAATGCTTATGCTTGGTAGAAAGGTCAAAGTATTAAGGCATATGAATTCTAAAAATAGAAGTTTGACTAAAATAAACTCATAATTGCATAATTTTTAGAATAAGTTGATTATTTAAGATATGACTGGGGGCTAAATTATTTTTAGAGTAGTTTGTCTTATCTACAACTGAACTTAGGAAATTTTAATAACTAAATAGTTCTTTGCAAGTAGTTTATTTAATATATTGATAGCTCTTATCCCTGCACTTATCAGTCAAATAAAATATTTTACTCTCTCAATATGACCAAACAGCTTCACTTTAGTTTTTGAACTGTTTAAGCAGTTTATTTGTATTTTTAACTGGTTTCATTTTATTTATTCATTTTAAGAGGTGGTAATTATTTTAAAAGTTGTCCACAGCATTTTGAATTGTGTGAAGTAGAACTGGTGACTTCTTCATAAGTCATATATTATGTAGAGTACATGAGCAGCCTCAACATAAGCAATGATTTTTTTCAGTATGTGATAAAAAATAATTTTTTAAAGCCATATCTGTTTATTGTGATAATCATTACCCTTTGTCTTTAAATAATGGTTTTTGCTTTCCCAAATTTGCATCATACTAAGAGTCTGTTCGTATATTAAGGATGACATTTTAACATTGATTTTTAATACAACTACTAAATGGTCTTACCATTTGGGACTTAGTGTTCTATGTTACATTTGGTTGTAGTGTCTATTACTGGTTAAATAATTAAAAATGAGATTTTAAATAAAAACAATTCTGTTTTCTGACATAGTTCAACTTAAGCTAGTTGTTTTTTAACATGTATTACTTCAGATTAGAGTCACTTTATTTAGCTTAATCTTTTTCTTTTTCACTTTTATAACAATTTTATATTTTTTTATAAAAATACTTGATGTTTTTCAAAAAATGATACTATTGGGGCTGGCCTCATGGCGTAGTGGTTAAGTTCAGCGCACTCTGCTTCTGTGGTCTGAGTTTGCAGGTTCAGATCCCGGGCATGGACCTACACCACTCGTCAGCCATGAGTTGGTGGCGACCCACATACAAAGTAAAGGAAGATTGGCAAAGATGTTAGCTCAGGGCTAATCTTCTTCAGGGGGAAAAAAATGATACTATTGCTAACACTCTCTTTCCTGATTATAGGAAGACTAGCACAATCAGTCCTCTGTCTAGCCAGATATTTGACATATAGGTCATCTAATACCACTGCTTCTAAGCCAGTTCTGTTAATCTTACTAATGTCTATTTTATTTAGTAGAAATACTATTTCATATTTAGTTTGGCTCTTTTTTTTGAAAGCACCAATGTCCGTATCGTCACAGTTCTCTTTGAATTCGATAACTTTAAGTTATTCATGTTGATGTGAAAAACCGTGTTTTGAGTAACACTACTTAGACATCTTAGACTGATAATGTCTAATTCAGAATATGAAAGAATGTTTTAAACACTTCACAGAGTCATGAAAATCTTAGTGTTTAAGGGATCGTGGTATTTGTATAGCCCCTTAACTGGTATGTGCTAAGATTTGAAATATGTCTGAGTTACTGTGAGATTAGGGACAAAATTCCTTATTTTTTATTTTATTTATTTTTTTTAAAGACACCTAGCTGTTGGGCTGAAGAGGGAGCAGAAAAGAGGTCACATCAGCGTTCTGCATCATGGGGGAGTGCTGATCAACTAAAAGAGGTAAGTTATTTCTCTTTTCAGTCTATAACCCATTTTGGTCCGAGCAAATTAGCTTACTGTTTCCTGAATATAACGGTACTTCCTTTATTCATCCTAACCTTTCCTCTTTCAGAGTTTAAGGGTTGCCTTCTGTGTTTTGGTGAATAAGTCTGAGTTTACCTTATTTGTGCCCTTCATGTCCTTTATAAATATTTTTTATGCACCCATCAACTTTTGCCTTTCCAAAATGAAGTCTGATTTTATGTGATAATCTCTATATGTCCATTTGAGTTATCTTTTGTTCCCACTTCAGCTTTCTTGTCTTTGAGTTACAGCAACCAGAGCTGTAGATTATAGCTTTGTGCAATGGTTAAGATAGTGTTTTCTGCTTCTAATGGCGTTCTTAGGATTATCCAGGATATTGTTGCCATTTGTAACCCAATAGTACAGTGAACTCCATGTCTCTTCGAAATAGTTTTTATGACCCATTGCCTTATTTATTATGAATAACCCAAATTATGATAATCTTTATGTATATCTTGGATTATTTTTCCTGATAGTGTTATCTTTTATCCGTTAAATTCTTACTTATTTGTTTTTGTAAAATTAGAGAAACAGTGTTGAAAGATCATCTAGTCTATCTCCTGTGTACAAACTCCTTAAAAAGATGGTCATCTGGTCTATTATGATCATTCTCAATGAGAGAAGCTCATCACTTTGCAAGAGAACCAAACCAGTTCAGTTGTTTTAGCTTAAGTTGTTAAATAGTTAATTTTGTATATTGAACTCAAAATTGTCCCCCTTAGTTTTGACTCTGTCCTCTATATCAGTATTGAGTAAATCTACTTTAAATATTTGAAAGGCTAGCAATATGTCATTTTTCTCCAGGGTAAACGTTGACATTTCTCTTAAATGTTTTTTATATTCCATAGTTTCCATACTTTTTAGTATCATTTTCGTATGCTATGAGTTATCAATATCTCTCATATATTGTGGTATCTGGGCTGAATATATATAGTCTGTTAGCATGATTTTGCCTGTGACTGTATTACGTTTTTAGTAGGTTCTTTGTATTACTGGTATAGAGAAATCTTCAATTCCTGTCTATCCTACACACAAATGCATATGTATAAGATCAGTTTTTCCCAATAAACAACAAAAAAAAGGGAAGCTGAGTCTAATATATCTAGTCTAAAATGGCAACATATCTATGCATAGAAGATGAATAACGAAATGAACTTGCAGTTTTATCTCTTGGGTAAGTATAATCTCAAAGTTATAGCCAAGATTTGGTATAGTTGAACTTTGGACTACAGCAACACCTGGTAGACACTATTAAAAATGGAATAGCTGACATGACTGAGTACAAAATTTGATTGCTCTCCCCACAAAGCAACCTTAAAGCTAGACAAAACTATCAAAACAGCTAGCTCAGTGCTTTGGAAATCAACCAAACAAATTGGGAAGGTTTCTTCAGGAAATGTACTGAACCGAACTCAGGGTAAGGATAACGCAAGTTTGTAGTATTCTTATCTGGTGCTACTCCTCTTCCCCTCTTCCTCATCCCCAGCTTTGTTGGTGTGGCATTTCAGCCAGGATGGGGCAGGCCTTGGAAATCAAAAGCTTTGCTGCCCCTGCGGGAGAGAGAGCACTTGATAGGAAGTAGTGTAGATTAAAATACAGGCATACCTCGGAGACATTGCGGGTTTGGTTCCAGACCACCGCATTGAAGCAAATATCATGTTACGTGGATTTTTTTGGTTTCCCAGTACATATAAAAGTTACTTTTAGGGGCCGGCTCCGTGGCCGAGTGGTTAAGTTCGCGCACTCCGCTGTAGCGGCCCAGGGTTCGGATCCTGGGGACGGACATGGCACCACTCGTCAGGCCATGTTGAGGCGGTGTCCCACATCCCACAACTAGAAGGACCTGCAACTAAGATATACAACTGTGTACAGGGGGGGTTTGGGGAGATAAAGCAGGAAAAAAAAAAAGTTTGGCAACAGTTGTTAGCCCAGGTGCCAATCCTTAAAAAAAAAAAAAAAAAAGGAAGATTGGCAATAGTTGGTAGCCCAGGTGCCAATCAAAAAAAAGTTATTTTTAGGGGCCAGCCTGGTGGCGCAGCGGTTAAGTTCACATGTTTGCTTCTCGGCGGCCCAGGGTTCGCCAGTTTGGATCCTGGGTGCAGACATGGCACCACTTGGCAAAAGCCATGCTGTGGTAGGCATCCCACGTATAAAGTAAAGGGAGATGAGCACGGATGTTAGCTCAGGGCCAGTCTTCCTCAGCAAAAAGAGGAGGATTGGCAATACTTAGCTCAAGGCTAATCTTCCTCAAGAAAAAAAAAAGTTACTTTTATGTTATACTGTAGTCTCTTAAGTGTGCAATAGCGTTATGTATAAAAGCACAACGTACATACCTTAATTAAAACATACTTTATTGCTAAAAAATTCTCACCATCATCTGAACCTTCAGTGAGTTGTAATCCTTTTGCTGGTGGAGGGTCTTGCCTCGATGTTGATGGCTGCTGACTGGTCAGGTGGTGGTTGCTAAAGGTTGGCGTGGCTGTGGCAATTTCTTAAAATAAGAAAACAGTGAAATTTGCTGCATCGATTGACTCTTCCTTTCATAAACTAATTCTCTGTAGCATGCAAGGCTGTTTGATAGCATTTTACCCATGGTAGAACTAATTTTAAGGTTGGAGTCAATCCTCTCAAACCCTGCCACTGTTTTATCAACTAAGTTTATGCAATATTCTAAATTCTTTGTTGTCATTTCAACACTCTTCACAGCATCTTCATCAGGAGTAGATTCCACCTCAAGAAACTATTATCTTTGTTCATCCATAACAAGCAACTTCTCGTCCCTTAAAGTTTTTTCATGAGACTGCAGCAATTCAGTCACATCTTCAGGCTCTGCTTCTAATTCTAGTTCTCTTGCTATTTCCATTGCATCTGCAGTTACTTCCTGCACTGAAGTCTTGAACCCCTCAAAGTCATCCATGAGGGTTGGAATCAACTTCTTCCAAACTCCTGTTAACATTGATATTTTGACCTCTTCCCATGAATCACAAATGGCATCTAAGAATAGTGAATCCTTTCCAGAAGGTTTTAAATTTACTTTACCCAGATCCATCAGAGGAATCACTATCTATGGCAGCGATAGCCTTACAAAATGTTTTTCTTAAATAATAAGACTTGAAAGTTGAAATTACTCCTTGATCCATGAGCTGCAGAATGGATGTTGTGTTAGCAGGCATGAAAACAACATTAATCTTGTTGTACATCTCCATCAGAGCAGTAATATTTTGAAAAGAATACTTTTTTGAGCAGTAGGTCAAGAGTGGGCTTAAAATATTCAGTAAATCATGTTGTAAACAGATGTGCTGTTGTCTAGGCTTTGTTGTTCCATTTATAGAGCACAGAAGATTTAACATAGTTCTTAAGGGCTGTAGGGTTTTCAGAATGGTAAATGAACATTGGCTTCACTTTAAAATCACCAGCTGCTAGCCCCTAACAGAAGAGTCAAAAAGCCTTTAAGCCAGGCATTGACTTCTCTTCTCTAGCTATGAAAGTCCTAGTTGGCGTTTTCTAATAGAAGGCTGTTTCAACTGCATTGAAAGTCTGTTGTTTAGTGTAGCCACCTGCATTAATTGTCTTAGCTGGATCTTCTGGATAAGTTGCTGCAGCTTCTACATCAGCCCTTGCTTCTTCACCTTGCACTTTTATGTTATGGACATGGCTTCTTTCCTTAAACCTCATGAACTAACCTCTGCTAGCTTCAGACTTTTCTCCTGCAGCTTCCTCACCTCTCTCAGCCTTCATAGAATTGAAGAGAGTTACGGCCTTGCTCTGGATTGAGCTTTGGCTTAAGGGAGTATTGTGGCTGGTTTGATCTTCTATCCTAACCACCAAAACTTTCTTCCTATCAGCAGTAAGGCTGTTTTGCTTTCTTATCATTTGTGTGTTCACTGGAGAAGCACTTTTAATTTCCTTTAAGCACTTTTTCTTTGCTTTCACAACTTGGCTAACTGTTTGACACCACAGCCTAGTTTTGGCCTATCTCGGCTTTTAACGCACCTTTCTCACTAAGCTTAATCGTTTCTAGCTTTTGCTATAAAGTGAGAGACATAAGACTCTTCTTTTGCCTTGAACACTTAGAGGCCACTGTAGGGTTATTAATTGGCCTAATTTCAATATTGTTGTATCTCAGGAAATAGTGCGTTCAAGGAGAGGGAGAGAGATGGGGGAATAGCTGATCAGTGGAGCAGTCAGACTACATTCAACATTTATCAATTAAGTTCACTGTCTTATATGAACATAGTTGTGGCACCCCCAAAACAATTACAATAGTAATATCAAAGATCACTGATCAGAGATCACCATAACAAATATAATAATAATGAAAAAATTTGAAATCACAAGAATTACCAAAATGTGACACAGACACAAAGTGAGCAAATGCTGTTGGAAAAATGGCACCAATAGACTTGCTCAATGCAGGGTTGCCACAAACCTTCGTTTTGTAAAAAATGCAACATCTGAAAAGCACAGTAAATCAAAGCACAATAACAAGTTAGTGCCTATAGTGATCTTAGTTGCAAATGAATAGGGAGGGTCAACAGCTCTGCTAGTCTGAGGCTGTGGTCCAATTTGTGGCAAGAAATAGACTCATGGAGTAGCAGAATTTTATAGAGAGTTCTAGAAGATAAGATAAGTCACGGGGGATTGATAAGTTCACCACATAGCCCAGGTTGACTGGATGCTGTGGACATGCCCAGTAGAAAATGAAGTAGGCCTAGGCCACCCAGGTATCACTGGCCTGTGGAGCCTAAGATTATGTAGAGAGGAGATTCAAGCAGGCCTAGTGGTGCTAAAATCTGGGCCACAGGCCAGGGGCCAGTCCCATGGCCGAGTGGTTAAGTTCGCATGCTCCGCTTTGGTGGCCCAGGGTTTCACCAGCTCAGATCCTGGGTGCAGATGTGGCACTGCTCATCAGGCCACGTTGAAGCAGTGTCCCACATAGTACAACAAGAGGCACTCACACCTAGAATATACAACTATGTACCAGGTGCCTTTGGGAGAAGAAGAAGGAGGAGGAAGAAAGGAAAAAAAGATTGGCAACAGATGTTAGCTCAGGTACCAATCTCTAAATTAAAATAAAATAAAATAGAATAATCTAGGGCCAACTTGTTAAAGACCCAAACTTTGAATGCACTTCTCGTTCCACACACAAATCCCATCCTGGGAGTGGAAGCCTTACTAGATTGAGATGTTTAAATAAAATCTCTGATCAGTCTTTGACTGAACGCTAAGGTGAACACTGGAGACCAGCTTAAAAAGGTCTTAAAAAGCCAGCCTTAAAAAGAAAAATGAGGGGAAAAAATTAGGGAATATAGACATCAGTGGCCACACGTTGCAGAGGAAACAGACTTTTAGACCATTAAGTTACTAAAACACAAACAATAACCCTTGGGGAAAGTAACAGGGTTGTAGAATTGCTGCAATATATTATCTAAAATGTCCAACATTCAACAAAAAATTTAGAGATATGCAAGGAAACAAGAAAGTGTGACTCATACTTAAGAAAAAAAACAATCAGTAGATATTGTATCTAAGTATTTCTATCTATTGGTTTTGGCAGACAAAAACATAAAAGCAGCTATTATAAGTATTTCCAAAGGACTAAAGGAAATCATGTTTAAAGCATTAAAGGGAAGTAGGATGACAGTGACTTAATGAATAAAGAATTTCCACAGAGATAGTTATTATAAAAAATATACAAACAAAAACTCAAGAATTAAAAAGTGTAATAACTAAAGTTAAAAATTCACTAGATGGGCTTGATAACAGATTTAAGATGGCAGAAGAATCAGTGAATTTGAATATAGATCAATAGAATTTATACAGCCTGAAGGACAGAGAGAAAAAGATTGAAGGAAAGTCAAAAGAGCCTTGGAGGCCTGTAGAGAAACATGAAATACATACACATACACATAATGGGAGACCCAGGAGAGTAGAGAAGAATCAAAAAATATTTGAAGAAATAATGGCAGAAAACTTTCCAGATTTGATGAGAAACAATCTTATAGACTCAAGAAGTTCAATAAACCACAAGTAGAAAAACAGAGAGCCACAATAGACACATCATAGTTAAATGGTTGAAAGCTAAAGGAAAAGGAAATATTGAGAGCTGGAAGAAGAAAATGACTTATTACACCTGTTAGTGCCATCAAGTTGATTCTGACTCCTAGTGGCCCTGCGTACAGCAGAGTGGAACCCTGCCCAGTCTTTCTGCACCATCCTCTCGCTTTCCAGCACTATATCAGACAGTGCTCTGCTGCTATTCATAAGGCTTTCATGGCCAATTTTTTGGAAGTGGGTGGCCAGGTCATTCTTCCTAGTCTGTCTTAGTCTGAAAGCTCCACTGAAATCTGTCCACCACGGATGACCCTGCTGGTATTTGAAATACACATGGCATAGCTTTTCAGCATCATAGCAACATGTAGCTGCCACAGTATGACAATTGACAGATGAGTGATGTCATTCCCTGACCAGGAAACAACCCTGGGCTGCTGCAATGAGAGTACCAAATCTTAACCCCTAGACCAGCAGGGCTGACTTTGTTACACATAGTGGACCAATAATACCTTTAATGGTAGACTTTTTGTCAGAAACCATGGAGACCATTAAGCTTGACATATTCAAAGTGCCAAAAGAAAAAACCTGTCAACCAAGTATTCTATATCCAGAAAAACTAGTCTTCCAAAATAAAGGTGAGATATAGTATTCCCAAATAAACAAAGATTGAAAGAATTTCCTCCTACTAGACTGTCTTGTAAGAAATGCTAAAGGAAATCTTTTAGGCTGAAAGGAAATGACTCCAGATGTTAATTTAAATTCATAGGAAGAATTGAAGCGTATTGGGAATGGTAAATATAAAAGAGTCTATGGATACATTTTTCTCATTTTTCCACTTATTTAAAACACATGAGATCATATAAAACAATAATTAAAATGCTGTTATGTTGGGTTTATAAGATATATACATGAAATACCTATGACAATAATAACACAAAAGAGGGGCAAGGAAAGGACGTATATTGGAGTATAGTTTCTGTTTTACTAGAATTAAGTATTATTTTGAAGTATTATGATAAGGTACATATTATAATCCCTAGAGCAGTTGCTAATAAAATAACTCTAAAAAAAGAGAAAGTAAAAAATATCAGAGAAGGATTAAAATGGTATACTAAAAACTATTTATCACCAAAGAAAGCGGTAAAGAAGGAACATAGGAATAAAAAAAGATGTGACACAAATAGAAAATGAATAGCAAAATGGCAGAAGTAAATCCAGACATATAAATAATTACATTAAATGTGAAAGGACTGAAGATTCTACTCAAAATGCAGAGATTGTCAAACTGGATAAAAAAATAGCACTCAGCTGTATCCTGTCTATGAGAAATACATCTCAGATTCAAAGACACAAAGTCTTTGAAAGTAAAAAGATGGGAAAAGATACACAATGAAAACAGTAACAATAAGAAAGCTTATCAGACAAAATAGACTTTAAGACAAGAAGTATTACCAAAGGCAAATAGAGATATTTCATAATAATAAAAATGTCAATACATTAGGAAGATATAACAATCATAAATTGTGTATACATTGTTAGTCCCAAAATGCTTGAAGCAAAACTATGAAAGGAGAAATACAGTTTCTTCAATCATTATTGGAGATTTCAACACCCCATTCTCAATACTTGATAGAACAACTAACTAGACAGAAAATCAGCAAGGAGAATGAAGATTTCAACAACATTATCAATCAACTTGGCTTAAGTGACATACAGGTCAAGAAAACTCTACCCAGTGACTGCAGAAGACACATTCTTTTCAAATGTGTGAAACGTTCTCTAGGTTAGATCATATCCTTGGCCATAAAATAAGTCTCGATAGATTACAAAAGATTTAAATCATGTAACAGAAAAAAATCTTAGAAAAACCAAAATATTTGTCAATTAAACAACTCTTTTCTAATAACACAGGGGAGATTTTAAAATATTTAAATGAATGAAAACAAAAAATGACTTAGAATTTAAGTATGCAGCTAAAGCAGTGCTTCAAGGAACATTTATACCTTTAAATGCTTATATAAGAGAAAGAGAGAGGTCTCACATCAGTACTGTCTTATATCAGCTCCCTCCTAGTTTCAAAAACAAGAAAAGGAACAAAACAGACCAAAAGCAAACAGAGGAAGGAGATGCTATATAAACAATATAAAACAAAAAATATTAGAGAAAAATCAATGAAACTAAAAGTAGGTTCTTTGAAAAGATCAACAAGGTTGACAAACTTTTAGTTAGACTGACCAAGAAAAAAAGAAGACACAGATTACCAAAATCAGCAGTGAAAGGGATGACGTTACTAGCAACCTTATAGAACTTAAAAGTATTATAAAGGAATATTATGATCAACTTTATGTCATCAATTTAGAAACAAAGATGAAATGGATGAATTCCTAGAAAGACACAAATTACTAGAGAGAGATAAATTACCAAAACTGACTTAACAAATAGAAAATATGAATAGGCTTGTAACAAATCAAGAAATTGAAGAATTGAAAATCTTCCCTCAAAGAAAATCCCAGGATCAGATTTAGTGAATTTGATCAAATATTCAAAGAAGAAATCATGTTAATCCTTCAGAAACTGTTTCAGAAAATAGAATAGGAGGGAACATTTCCCAATTTATTTTATCAGGCCCAAGTTACCTGATTTCAAACCAGGCAAAGACATCTCACATAAAATAAAATGGCAGATCAATATCCCTTTTGACTGTAGATGCAAAAATCCTTAACAAAATATTAGCAAACCAAATCCAGCAGCATATAAAAAGGATTATATACCATGATCAGGTGGGATTTGTACCAGGAATGCAAAATTGGTTTAAGATCAGAAATTCGATTAATGTAATACACTATATTAATAAAATAAAGAACAAAAACCACATAATCATCTCAATAGAGTCAAAGAAAGTATTTGCCAAACTCCAACACCCATTCATAATAAAAATCTCTCAACAAACCAGCAATAACGAGAACTTTTCTCTGCCTGATAAAAGGGCATTTATAAAAAATCTACAGATTACATCATATTCAATAGTGAAAGCCAGAATGCTTTCCTCCTGAGATCAGGAACAAGGCAGTGATATCCACTGTCACCTTGTCACCACTTCTATTCAGTACTGCACAGAGGTTCTAGTCAGTGCAATCAGTCAAGAAAAATAAAAGACGTTGAGATTGTAAAGGAAGTGGTAAAACTGCCCTTATTCACAGATAATGTGATCCTATATGTAGAAACTCCTAGGGAATATATAAATATATTACTAGAACTAATAAAGTTCAGCAAGGTTGCAAGATACAAGATCAACGTACAGAAATCAATTCTAAGTCTAGATACTAGATATGAACAATCCAAAAAGAAGAGACAATTTGTTATGGTTGCAAAGATTAAATATTTAGGAATAAATTTAACAAAAGCAGTACAAGATCTCTATGCTGAAAACATAACATTGCTGGACAAAATTAAAGACTTAAATAAATGGAAAGATTTACTTTGTTCATGGATTAGCAGACTCAGTATTATTAAGATGGTAAGTCTCCACAGATTGATTCAGTGCAGTCCCTGTTAAAATCTCAGGGTTTTCGTTTTGGGTAGAAATTGATGAGCTAATCCTAAAATTTATGTGGAAATGCAAAGGACCTAGAGTGACCAAAATAATTTTGATAACAAGGAAAGACTTTGGAGGACTTATGTTACACAATTTTAAGGCTTTTCTAAATTTAAATTAATGAAGTTGGCCAAGTTATTAGCATAAAGGAAGACATAGATAAATGGATCAAAGTTGTGAATCCCAAAATAAACCCTTATATTTATGGTCAGTTGATTTTCAACAGTTGGCAACACAATTCAATTGAAAAGGACAGTGTTTCTAACAATTGGTGCTGGGATAATTGTATATGCATATGTAAGAAAAAACTCAAGTCCTTGCCTCTCACCAGAGAGAAAAATTAACTCAAAATGATCATAGTCTAAATATTAAGCTTTAAAATTATAAAACTTCTAGAAGACCTTGGATTAGACAAGGCATTCTTAGATTCAACAGCAAGAGTAAGGCCATAAAAGAAAAAAAATAATAAATTTCACTTCATTAAAATGAACATTTATACTTCAAAAGACACCACTAAGAGAATGAAAAGACAATTGAATAGAAGTATTTCACCAAAGATTGTATGGATGGCAGATGACCACATGAAAAGGTGTTCAACATCATTAGTCATTAGGCAAATGCAAATTTAAACCACGAGATGCAAGTACACACCCACTACCATGACTGTGATTTAAAAGGCAGACAATGCTGAGTGTTGGCAGGGATGAAGAGACTCTGGAACCCTAAGTTGCTGGGAATGTAAAGTGGTCCAGCTACTTTGGAAAACAGTTGTTGGTTTCTTTAAAAGTTAGTTAGAAACTTAGCATATAACCCAGCAATTCCATTCCTAGTAATCTGTGAGGAAAACGAAAACACATATCTACATTGAGACATTTACAAAAATATTTTTAGGAGAGTTATTTATAATAACTGAAAACCGGAAAATATCCAAATATCCATCGATTGATAAATGGATAAACAAAATGTGGTGTGCTCATGCAATGACATACTATTCAGCAATGAGAAGGAGCAATATACTGGATTCTGATACATGCTACAATATAAATGAGCCTCAGAAACATTTTACTAAGTCAAAAGTCAGCAGTTTTTTTCTGTAAAAGGCCAATAATATTTTAGGGTTTGTGGGCCATATAATCTCTGTTGCAGCTACTCAGCTCTACTGTTGTAGTGTGATAACAGCCATAGACAATGTGGAGTGGGCATGATTATGTTCCAATAAATTTTATTTACAAGAACGTGTAGCAGGCTAGATTTGGTCTGCAGATTATTGCTTGCCAATCCCTGCTAAGTGAAAGAAGCCAGGTGTATAAGATTACATATTATATGGTTGCATTTATATTGAAATGCCAGAAAAGGCAAATTTATACAGGGGAAAAAAACCCACTAGAGATTGCATGTGGCTGAGAGTGGTGATTGGTTATAAATAGATTCAAAGCAACTTTGGGGATTTGATGAAAAAGTTCTACAACTGCATTGTGATTATTGTTGTACATCTCTACAAAGTGATTAAAACTTACAGAATTTTACTCTTACAATGGATAAAGTTAAGGGAATGTAAATTATATTTCAGTAAAGTTGAAAAAAGGAATAAATATAAAAGACTGGTGGGTTTTCCATGGTATATCATGAAGATATTAAATTCTATATGATATATAACTGAGGCTAGAATAATGGTGAGTACATGAGTGAAGACTAAAAGTGAAAATAAGAATAGTTATAATAGATGATAGAATTAGAATTTGAGAAAATTATGAAAAGCCAAAACAATTATTGAAATAGTAATAGTTTTTAAAGTTATATACTACTAAAATTCAGTGTTTTAAAAAAAGTTTTGACCTGCTTCCTTCTCATAGGCTTCTTCCTGAGTCACGTACATGCTCTTCCCCTCAGATAATTTGCATCAGGATTTCTGATTAAAATGTCAATGAAAGTACTTGTATTTATCTGCCTCTACTTTGCTCCAAGCTTATAAGAATGCAGTGTGAAAAATTTTCAAATAAATGAATAAGTAAATATATTCTACCTACATTTAAGACAAGGAAAACCCCTGCACACCATGAAAAGAAAGGAAATCCTTAGTGATGAGTGGATGTTGATGCTGTCTGGCTCACAGAAACCTGGGTCATGTTGGCCAGGGCTTAAAAAGGTTTTTAAGCTCAATTTAAGAGAGTGTAGATTCCTACAAAGTGTAGGAAAGTCAGATGTGTCTTTCAAATGGCAGGAGATTGGAACTGGGCTGTCTGCATAAAGCAGGGAACTGGAACCATATTTCTAAGCCATAAAAACTAGACCTGAAATAACTCCACCTGACACTCTTGGTATTTTCCTGTTGGCCAGAGAGGCAGCTATGCAAAAACGGAAATCGTAACCATATGTTGTGTGTGGATGTGGCATCTGGAATAGAGCTCTACCCATGTGGGACCAAAGCCCCAATCTTCCTAATTAAAGACCTGCTGTGGAGCTATGCAACTCCAGAGAGTTAGTCTGAGCAACCATGAGACAACACAGCAGGAAAGTGCTCACAAATAGGTGAGCTTGTAAGCAAGTATTTTAGGGTATAAAAGGAAATCTATTGCCGTAAGAGACAGCAGATACATTAAGTAGGCTCATTCACATCTGAGGCAATAAGAATAAGAACACAATCCCAAAAGAGAACTTAAATATAAGAATTTTGAATGAAATGTTAACTTGCCGTGAGAACAGGAGTAAATAAGAACAGGTGGAAGAATAAAGGACTATTTGCAAATCTTGTAAATAACCAAAGTTGGTAAAATTAAAAGTAAAAAACTCTCTGGTGAATTAAATTGACATAGCAGAAGAGAGAATTAGTGAATCAAAAGTCTCAGCTGAGAACGGAAAGCCTGGATGAGCAGATCATCCAGACCATAAAATAAAGAGATAAAAAGATTGAAAACATGAAAGAGAAGTTAAGAAACTTGTAAAATAGACTAAGTTAGATGTTCCAGAAGGTAAGAACAGTAAGCATGAGGGATAAGAAATTTTTTAAATGGTGAAAATTTTGGAGAGCAATGTGTCTTCAGATTGAAAATGTGCACCAGTTTCAAGTAGGATAACAGAACAAAGAAAAAAATCCCACCTGTAGGTATAGTGTAATAGAATTGTAGATCAAGGACACACACATGCATACTTGCTTGCATTAGAGGAAAAAAGCGGATTACCTACAAAGAAATGGCAATCAGGCTGTCAATACACTTATCAGAAACTGTAATTGGTGCTGGAATATAGTGAGGCAGTGGGTTGTGTCCATGTTAAGGAAATGAATCCAAGTGAGACAGCATTTTCCTTTATAAAAAGATTACTTTTCCTCCTTTTATTATGTTTACTGGAGGGTTGTTAACCCAACCCTTATTTAGATTTCACAAACTAAATAAGTGTACTTTTCCATTAGTTAGATATGTGGTTCCCTGTTTATTTAACAAAATTTAAAATTAATTCATAAAGCATAACTAGAGGTTAAGAAGTCTGCTAAGTAGGTGATAAGAATTTAATTAATACTTATCACTTTTTATGGTACTTGTCTGTATTTAGTAGAAGTAAAAGAAAAGAAAGGTAAATTTTTAAGATACTTTTTAGCAAACATCATCAGCCTTTAGTGGCACGGCATTTGTTCATGGAATAACATCACATAAATAAGACTGTATACTCAATATTTGTGTTAAAGCATCTAGAATTTCAAAAGAAACGATAGATACAATTCTGCTTCTTAAAGAGCTTAATTACATATTAGGAAAAGCAACTGAGACTTTTAAGGGATAATCGCAAAGGGACTTTATATTAACTCTCACTTGTCCTTATTCAATGAGAGAAGTTTGTCTCCTGTCCATGGTATGAAACTAGAATCTGATCACTCTTGCACTCCTGTGGTCCCTTTAAGTGAGCATGCTTTCCAATCTCTCGTAATAATCAGAGCTTTGAACTTCTTTCATGGGTATAACTACTCCTCTTCTCCTGGCTAAGGCCTGTTACAGCTGGGTGACTTCATGAGTGAAGGGATTCTGGAGGCTTCTTTTCTGTTCTTTACTCACCTCCTTCTTCACTCCATAGCTACTGTTTCTGACCCCTCTGGAGCTAGAGCTTGGGGGTGTGGGGAGAGGTAAAGGGAATAGAAATATTTCTACTTGACTGGTAACTATTATAAAATGCCTTTACATTCCCTGGGTTTGACAGATTTTTATAATTGACTTTCTTTTGTAGAGTAATTTCATGAGTTCTTTGGAGATCCCTGATTGCTATACATCTCTTACTACGGTTCTAGCTTTTCTGGGTTAATAAGTGTTACTCTCTCCCTAGCCTCCAGAATTTCAGAAATAACATTCAGTTTCTCAGCTGCTGAGCTCTGTTCATTCTTCTAGGTGACCTTCTTAAGTAGGACCTAAAACAACCCTCCATGGTGACTCTCACACTCAAGTTTCCCAAATGGTTCTTGGGAAACTCATACATTTCTTTGTCTGGTTAATGTCTGGGACTTCAGGCTGATTCTAATGCAACAGTAAATCTCTGTCATCCTAGCTCAACACTTTCAGTATCTGGAATGGGAGTCACCTATCAGTCCATCATGTCCCTGTATCTGTGGGGAACATACATCAGTCTTTCCAAGTTGTTCCATTAAAACTTCTCTCTTCATTTGAGGCAAAAAGAAGAAGTATGCCCTCTCAGATCTTGGATTTAATTTCTTCTTACTTACAGCCTAATAAAGTTAGCCTTTTACTATTTCATGGATGCTGTCAGAAAACATGGGACTCCTGGTTTAAAGACAATGGACTTTATTATTCACAGTACAGCAAGTATGAAGAATATCAGGTTTTCATTAGTTCACCTGAACCCCAGGTACCATGGGAGTCATGAGGAGGGCCCAGATGGGTGCCTGCACATACATACGGTAGATCTCATTACGAGAGAGAAACCCAGAGTTTGGAGAATACGCAATTTTTATGGTAAGCAGTAAGCAAATCTACTCTTTATCCCAGAGGGTGACATTCCCAGAGAGAGCATAAATAACACTATTGTATTGTTTTTATTATTTGTTTTACTATTTCTGATTTTGGTAAAGATAAATGGAAGGTTTCTTCTTTTTCTCACCAGTAAGCCCCCCTCTCATTGATAGGATAGTTTTTCTTAGAAGGAACCATCAGGAGCAGTAAGTGAAATAATTAGGGATGTTTCTTGCTTCTGATCAAATTGTGATTAATAGATATTATCGATGTGGTCTTTTTTTTTAAGTAAGAAAAATAAAAGTTTTCTTATGGTTTTACCAAGAATATACCTTCTACTCTAAGATTCTGTTAATTTTTAATATTAAAATTTTTTTTTTATCATGCTGAACTAGGGGGAAAAAATTGCAATAATATTTTCTTTGGACCTAAAAGACAACAGTCTGAAGAATTTTGATTATCCCTTTGAAATCAAGGGAATTAGCTGATAAACCTTTAAAAAATACTTATGTTTTATCCAATAAAGTTTCTATCTAAATCCGTATTAAATTGAATTATAAAGATGTTTTATAATCTTTTCATTACTTAAAATTGGATCCAATAGGAACAGTTTTTAAGGTCATATGAACTGTTTATTGAAAAAATAGAAACTTATCAGTAGTATGTAGTCAGTTAATTGCTTCATCAAAATTGTGTTCATTTTTATTTCAGTTTCACATCTTGCAATATCTCCAACATTAAGAAAGGAAGTTACTTTGCAAAGTGGTTGAGATTATGAGCCAATACGTAGTGACTTGTAGTTATTTGCAGTTGAACATTAACATAGTATTACTTTCAGTAGCTGGTAGGTAATAGAAGGAGGTTACAAATTAAAGGCTAAAGAACTGGGTCTACCATTTATTAGCTGTGTTACACTGGAAAAGATAACTTTAGCTTGGAGAGTGTTTCCTCATTTGTAAAATAGCTAAAATCTGTGGGATCAAGTGGGTTTGTGAAATAAGTGTTTTTAAAATATTAGTCTGGTTTGTTTTGTTAACATGCCTCTGTTGACAAATATGCCTTATTGATAGTTATAAATACACTTCTATATTAAAAACTTATTTTATGTGTATAGAAATTGTCACAACGCTAGCTGTGTCTGTGGGGATGAGTCTGTGTGTGGGAACATCTCTGTCTGTTCCTGGGTTAGAAGGTTTGTTTGAGTCTGCATGTGGGCAAGCATGTCTGTCTCTGGGCATGTAGAGGTTGACGTGCATGCAGGTAACCTCTCTCTATGCATGTGTATGTGCTTGCCCATGTGTGTGCTCTTTATATATGCATGTTTGTACATGCATATGCTTACGTTTGTTCATTTGAATATCATGGGGCTGAATGAATAGCAGTCAGTTCATTAAGGTTTGCCTATTGGTGCTTTAAAGAAAAACAGAAAAACAACACTGATGATTCATTTTTATGGAAAAGGAAGTTTAAATTTTTATTTTTAGTGTTAGATTAGGTACTATTGCATTTTAAATTCCTCTGAACACTGTCAAGGAATGCAATATGTCAAATTTGTTTTTAGACTGCAGAACCTTTCTTTTGAGACACTTGATCTTTGTAAGCACTAAAGTTTGCCGCGTATTCCCTTTTTTCAGACAAAAGGGAATGACATCTTGAGATTTATGACTTCTCAAGCTATATTTTCAAAAAAAAATTATTGGGTCAATATCTTTAGCAATTGTTTTGGGTTTTTTTTTAGTTATTGTCAGATTTTTCATTCCCATGTGTATGTCTGTCTTCACGTTTTGTAAGATTTCTTTATCTCTTTGTGTGGTATTAGCTTGATTCTTTAGGCAATAGCACAGTGGTTAAGACAGCATACTCTGAAATTCCACTGCCTAAGTTCAAATACTTATTTCACCATTTAATTGTGTGACTTTTAGCAAGTTCTTTAACCTTTCTCTCTCAGTTGCCTCACTTATAAAATGGGGATAATAATAATACCTATCTCACATGCTTTTATTGAAAAATGAATGAAGTAATTCACATAAACACAACCGGCAGAGTGTCTTTTTCCTGGTTTTAAGCTAGCTGTCTTCTCATTTTTTTCCTTCTGTTCCAAAAGCCCCAGGGTCCTGCTTCCCTCCCTACTGCTACCACATAGTCCTTTTAAGTTAAGATTTCTCATTTCCCTGGCCTGCTATGGAATAGAATTCGTTCTGAGAAATATTTCCTTCCCTTGTAGTACCTGAGGCAAAAGTACTCAACCAGTCTTTTGAGACTGAGTTTATTTTATTTTGTTTTTGAATGTTAAAAATAGTGGAGGAAACTAACAAGATAAAAATAGTAAATAAACAAGGGTGATATTATCAAGTTTCCAAAAATTTGTAATAAAATGAGTTCCCATTTCTCAGATCTTAAGTGCGGCCAGTCCTTGATTTTTCTTTAACTCCACAAATGTGTTAGTCATTTCTTTGTGAATATTTATGCTAATTCTTCTCTCTCCAATTATTTCTTCTCTGTGACCTAGGATCACTTATTCTCCAACTTTTTTAAACATTGGAGCTCATGTGCTTGGGACCCCTTCCATGTTTAAAGAAGGCTCCTTTCTCCTTCCCTCTTAATTTTTTTTTCAGCTTTATTGAGATATAATCGACATATAACTGTGTAAGTTTAAGAAGTACAATGTAAAGATTTGATATATGTATATATGGCAAAGTGATCACCACAGTAAGTTTCCTTACTACATCCATCACCTCACACAGTTACAATTTTTTTGTGTAGTGAGAACTTTTAAAATCTATTCTCTTAAAACTTTCAGATACAATACAGTATTGTTAACTATAGTCACTGTGTTGTACATTACATCCCCATCATCTTATAACTGGAAGTTTGTACCCTTTGACTACCTTCACCCATTTCCTGCCCCCCACCCCAGCCCTGGCAACCATGGATCTGCTCTGATGGTATGACTGTTTTTTAGATTCCACATCTAAGTGAGATGATACAGTATTTGTCTTTCTTTGTCTGACTTATTTCACTGAGCATAATACCCTCAAGGTCCATTCTTAATTTTTTTCTTAAGACCACAGCATGGCTAATGAATGTTTAGAAACACAAAGTAAGATTCATCTATAGTTTAGTTTAAAAATTTCAATAAGTATAACCTAGTGTTCCTTTTGTGGGCAGTTTATCATAGTAACAAGGGTGGGTAGGCCCACTGAAGTTAGGACCAAGAGCATCTGTGTGATGCAGTGGAATGTGGGCTTAGAGAAGCTGTCTTAGGCAGAAGTTCAGAGCTATGGATGAGGTGGGAGGGATGTGTGTGTGGGTGGGAAGAGGCAGGATTATAATTTCCTTCTGCCCATTCATGTCAGAGACACCTTCGTGTCTACTCTTCATTGGTACTGAAGTTAGGGACAAGAGGTGGCTTCGGATGGCCATGGACTCTTGAGCATCAAAGAGAAAAGAGAAGGAGAATTCTAAGTAAAAGTGATGGAAGGCCAGAGTGTTTGTTGTTGTTACGTAGGTCTGCCCCTCTTCTGAATGTGGTGTAAATAACACAGGAACCTCCTATATTCTGAAGCAAAGGAAGATTTATGGTGTCTTGCTTTCATTTCACAGAGTCCGTAACTAAAATTTGTAATGTTCTGAGTATATATATTTAGGAAGATGGGCTTCCCTTTTACCCTAATCTCTACTGAATTGTAAACAAGAGCGTTAACTATGTTATATTCCAAAGATGAACAGTATTGTGTGGAAACTATAAGGTTGCATAGTTGAAGTTGGTATTCCAAGCAAAGTAAAGTGTGTACCATGATGTATCTGTTTTGTTTTCAGGGGTTTGTTAAAGCTGTTTAGAACGAAAACTTTTCTGTCTTATTTTGATGTCTCAAAGGCCTTTAAAAATAGAGTGATTAGGGGCCGGCCCGGTGGCGTAGCGCTTAAGTTCGCACGTTCTGCTTCTCGGCGGCCCGGGGTTCGCCGGTTCAGATCCCAGGTATGGACATGGCACTGCTTGGCACACCATGCTGTGCTAGGCGTCCCACATATAAAGTAGAGGAAGATGGGCACGGATGTTAGCTCAGGGACAGGCTTCCTCAGCAAAAAGAGGAGGAGTGGCAGCAGATGTTAGCTCAGGGCTAATCTTCCTCAAAAAAAAAAAAAAAAAATAGAGTGATTAGGATTGATGAATTTTCAGATTATTTTTGAGGATTATTTTAAAAATGAAAAAGTACAAATTGCCTTGATTAATCTCTAGGGATTAGAGTCTCTTCTATAAAGCTCTTGCCAGTTTTGGAACACCACTAAAACATCATTAATATTCAGAAAACACTTAATTTTATACCTCTAATTAAATAACTTGTATAATTTGAAATCCTATTTATTTTTTATCATAGAGAATAATAGATCTTGATTTATATTGATTACCTGCTAATTTTGATTTCTTTTCTCATGAAAATTAATGTTCTCAAGAAGAAAATTATATCATTTCACTGGAGAGCTGGGAACACAAATATTAACGTAGATAATCTTATTTGTATATCTTTGCAAGGATATTGTATAAGAAGTCCATAGGCTATAAAAAGCTTTAAGAAACTAAAAGAATCTAAGGATCTTAATATAAAAGAAAGGATATCTATTATCCTTTGTTTAGGTGCTTTATTTCCTTTCATGCCATTTTTCTTCTATTTGCCACAAGTAAAAATAAATTTTCCTAGTAACTTACATGCTTTTCCTCTTGAGCATTTATAGGCTTTAATACCAACTGTCTCTTTCGCTTTTTATTGCCATAGCTATTCAAGGTATTTAGCTCATATTAAAATACAGTGTATTTTTGCTTTATCTCTTTGAGGAATTCAATATATTATATGGACTTTACTTTCTGTTTACACTTTGCCTAGTAGGTAACATAAACTGAGCTCACTGTAGTTGTTCAGGGAATAACTGTTAAGTGATTGATGTCATCTTTTCTAAAAGGAAAATAATACCAATATTAAATAACTTCCCCCAAATTGCTAATGATTCCCTTTAAAATGCTTAGGAATACTTTACTCCTAGTCTAGCTCAGTTTAAGCAGGTTACACATCACCTAAAATATATTAGTAGTTTAATGAATTCCAAGCTGTATTATAGTAATGACTTTTCTCTTAAGCCTGAAAGTGTTACCATTCCATTTAGGAGAATACACCCTAAGTTATATTTGTTTTTAAAAGTTGTGTGACTATAACCAGGTGTCTTTCAATGGATGAATAGATAAAGATGTGATGTATATATATACAGTGGAATATTATTCAACCGTGAGACCATGAGAAAGAAGGAAATCCTGCCATTTGTGATAATTCATCTCGAGGGCATTATGCTAAGTGAAATAAGTTAGAGAAAGACAAATACTGTATGATACCACTTGTATGTGGAATCTAAAAAAGCCAGACTCATAGAAACAGAGAGTAGAGTGGTGGTTAGCCAGGGGCAGGAGGATGGAGGAAATGGGAGTTGGTGAAAGGGTATACACTTACAGTTATGAGATGAATAAGTTCTGGGGTTCTCATGTACAGCATTTTGATTACAGTAATAATGCTTTATTACATACTTGAAAATTGCTAAGAGAGTAAACCTCAAATGTTCTCACCTCAAAAAATACTAATTATGTGATGGGATGGAGGTGTTTGCTAATGCTTTGGTGGTATCATTTTGCAGTATATAAATGTATCAAATCAACATGTTGTACACCTTTAACTTACACAGTGTTGGATGTCAATTACATCTCAGTAAAGCTGAAAAATAAAATCTGTGTGACTATAAAGAATAATATATAGTAAGATATTAAATACTAATAAGTTATTAATACTAAATGCTTGATTTTCCTCACCACCATGGGATTTACAACTTTTAAGTATTTAGTAATTGATAAATTAGGTTGATTTGGTTCATATAAGACAAGAACTTGGGAACTAGTGTGATCCCTATATTAAGAGATTGAGTTTAACTTTCATCAGTAGGCATGTGAAATACTAGTTTTTCACGTTACAAAATGTGTTTAAAGAAGAAGATCTTTCTGGTGTTACAAAGGTAATATCTGAAATAATCTGGGGAAATTTAGTCTATGTATTTACCAAGAAAACTGTTTAAATTCTAGAAGTAAAGCATTTGTAGCATATATTTATTTTCAGTAGTTTTAATTATAAAAACTTGGAAGAATAAATTATTTTAGTGAAATATTATGTCTTCTTGAAACCTTTGAGAAAAAAGTCACTTATTAATATCCAAAAACTAAAGAAATAAGTACTTAAAAATTGGTATTTATTTTTGTTCTCTTGCTTCTCTTCTCCTTTCCCCAAAGCAGATTGCCAAACTGAGGCAGCAACTACAACGTAGTAAACAGAGTAGTCGGCACAGTAAGGAGAAAGATCGTCAGTCACCTCTCCATGGCAACCACATAGCAATCAATCACACTCAGGTAGGCTAAGTTCTTGTCCAGATTTGAGTAATTCCTTTTAAAGATTCATTATATAGGGAGAATCCATCGTTTTAGGATTAAAAAAATTAATGACGTAAATCCCTAGTTCTACTAAATTACTACTGTTTATTAAATTGTTGTAAGAAGGTTTTTGGGTTTTTTGTTTTTTCAGCCTTATGTGTAATCTGCTTTTAATAAGAGACATACAGAGTGTCGGGGTCTCAAGGATGATTGATAGTGGCCTGGGCTGAAATCCTAGCTCATTCGCTTGTTAAGCAACTATGAGCATTTTCTCATTTAATCTTCCTAATAGTACCTTCACCTATCTATCTCTGTATTTCTTTAAATATTTTACCCCTAGTTTACATATGAAGAAATTGAGAATTAGAGTTTTGTTGGGTTTTTTTCCCCTCCTGGAACATGAACTAAACATATCTCATGGGACAAAATTTGAGAAATGCTGTTGTGGACCAAATTCACATATAAATGTTTATGTAAACTTTCATAAATCAAATATAGTAGTATAGCAGAAGAAACGTAAGCAGTGTATCAAAACAAATCCAAGTTGAGGTTTCACAATTGTAAAAATGTATTCATTTAGTTCATTGCATCTGAAGGTCAGAGTAGGTGCTGAATAACACTTAATAAATACTCAATATCCATGGAGCTGGCCCCGTGGCCTGGTGGTTGAGTTCAGCATGCTCCACTTCAGCAGCCTGGCTTTGCAGGTTCAGATCCTGGGCACGGATCTATACCATTTGTCAGCCATACTGTGGTGGTGACCCACAAACAAAAAATAGAGAAAGATTGGCACAGATGCTAGAGCAGGGCAAGTCTTCCTCAGTAAAAAAACCAAACAAACCTCTCAGTATCCATATGTAATAAGACTTATGTAACTAAAAATAGGACACTTCCTAATGTGACCGACTGCAAATGTAGTGAAATCCTAACAAAGAAATATTGGAAAGCTTTCTGTTAAAATAGAAATCAAGGGGCTGGCCCCGTGGCTGAGAGGTTCAGTTCTCGCGCTCCCCTGCAGGCAGCCCAGAGTTTCATTGGTTCGAATCCTGGGCGCGGACATGGCACTGCTCATCAAACCACGCTGAGGCAGCGTCCCACATGCCACAACTAGAAGGACCCACAAGGAAGAATATACAGCTATGTACTGGGGGAGTTTAGGGAGAAAAGGGAAAAAAAATTTAAAAAATCTTAAAAAAAAAAAATAGAAATCAAGTCATAGATGTCTGTAATTACTGATATTATTTGCTAGTAGTTTACAGGCTCTAGACAGAGTAATAAGAAAAAGGAATAATTATCACTATTTGCATATGATATTGTTGTATATTTAGAAAATTAAAATGAATGAACTAAACTATTAAAACTAATGATAGGATAGCTAAAATGGAAGATACTGACAGTACCAAGTGTTAATGAAGATGTGGAACAACTAGAAAGAACAGCCACACATTGCTGGTGGAAACACAAAATGGTATAGCCTCTTTGAAAAACAGTTTGGCATTTTCTTAAAAAGTTAGACATACGTTGACCACACAGCCCAGAAATTCTACTCTTTGGTATCGAAAAAAATAAAAACGAATGTCCACACAAAGACTTGTACCTCAAGGTTCATGGAGACATTATTTGTAAGAGTCAAAAAATGGAAACAAACAAATATATATCAATTGGTGAGTGGATAAACAACATTTCATACATCCATTCAATGTAATACTATTCAGCAGTAAAAAGGAAGAAACTACTGATACTTAGAACATGGTTGAGTCTCAAAAACATCATATTAGGTGAAAGAAGTCAGGAGCAAAAGACTACATATGTATTATTCGTTATATTAAATTCTTGAAAAGGCAAAATTATACAGACAAAGTATTATGGGTAGGAATTGACTGTAGAGAGGCCCTATGGAATTTTTGGGGAATAATGGAAGCTTCTAAAATATGATTATACTGATAATTGGATGACTATATATTTATAAAGCTCAATGAGCTGCATACTTAAAATGAGAGGATTTTATTGTAAGCCAATTATACCTCATCAAAACTGTAAAACAAACTTGCAGTTGGAAAACAAGCCTCAGACATTTCAAGTGAAAATTCATATATGCCTTCCTTTTTTTTTGTAATCTGATAGAATTAATATATTATTATTCTATTTCAAGCGTCTTTCCTGTAAGAGTCCAATGCATTTATAATAGATCTGTTGACTTGCTGACTTACACTTGTTGCCAATTTACGTTTAATATTTTGGCATTTTGGTTATGCATAAAAATAATTATCTTTTGCTATATATATACTGAAATATTTGTAGGTAAAATATGAAGTCTAGAATGTGCTTTAAAATACTCCAAGGAGACGGAAAAAAATGGATGTTTAGATGAAACAGGATTGGCAAATGTTGCTAATTTTTGAAGCTGGATGATGTGCGCCTGAGGGTTCATTATACTATCCTGTGTAATTATGTTTATGATTATAATTTTTTATAATGAGAAAAAACTGAGAACTTAATGAGATGATTAGATAAAATATAGACACATAAAAATCAGTAGTTTTCTCTTATGCTAGTAAAGGTAAACTACTGTGCCCTCTACTTAAAACACTTCTGACACCAAATCTCTGGGTTTTTTCCTCACCCCTGTCATTTCACCAACTCTCCAGACACCAACTGTGTATCCTACAATTCAGTTATAACACTAACTACCTGGAGTTAGCACAGACCCCACGGCTTAAGGGCTCAGCCCCACAAGACTGCCCCACCCCCGCCCCTGCAGACATCAGTTGCAAGTCCCAGGTTGTCGTCTGTACTTCTGACTAACTGGCTATAAGGAGAAGATTCTTACAACCTCTTCTTCAAGTTCAGTAATTTGCTTAACAGCTCACAGAACTCAGAGAAACACTTAACATTTACCAGTTTATTATAAAGTATATAGTAAAGGATACAGATGAACAGCCAGATGAAGAGTTACATTGGGCAAGGTCTGGAAAGGTCCTGAGTGCAGGAGCTTCTGTCCCCTTGGAGTTGCAGTGTGCCACCGTCTGGCATGTGGATATGTGTTCACCAGCCTGGAAGCTCTCTGAACCCATCGTTTAGGGATTTTTATGGAGGCTTCATCACATAGGCATGACCGCTTATTAACTCAATCTCCAGTCCCACTTCCCTACCCAGAGAATGGGGAATGAGACTGAAAGTTCCAATCTTCTAATCATGCTTTGTTCTTTCCGGTGACTTAACCCCCATCCTGAAGCTATCCAGGAACCCACCAAGAGTCGCTTCATTAGAACAAAAGACTATTGCTCCTATCCCCCAGGAAATTCCAAGGGATTTAAGAGCTCTGTGTCAGAAACCAGGGTCAAAACCAAATATTGGAACAAGAGATGCTCCTAGCACCCCTATCACTCAGGAAATTACAGGAATTTTAGGAACTTTGTGTCAGGAGCCAGGGGCACAAACCAGATATATATTTCTTCTTATGTCACAACTAGCAATAACATGTTAGTATATATAATGAAAACTATTAAATGCCTAAATTAAACTTAAATTTGCAAGCTATAAGACTTTGTTGAGGATATGCAATATAAAATAGAGATGTAAATGGGCAGTCTTAACGTATTCATGCATGGGAAGACTCGGTATTTTTCAAATAGTATTTTACCCAAAATTAGTGTACAAATTGAGTTCAATGGAAATTTAAAAGGAATTGTTTTATTATTTGAAAAGTTGTTTTCAAAGGTCATATGGAAAATTAATGCCAATTAATAGAGAAGAAAATTTGGAAAGGCTTTCCCCCCAAGATACCAAAATATACTATAAAATTATAGCAATTAAAGTGGAGCTCACTATAGGGATTATCAGCTAGCAGTTCAAGAAAATCAAATAGAGAATCCGTAAAGAAATGTTAAGGCAGTTTGATTATTATGTGCATGAAAAAATACTAACTCAGACCATACACAAAAATAAAACATGGATAGGTTGTGTTTATGAAAAACCATAAAAGTACTTAAAGAAAGGTATTTGATACTAAAGTAAACAGCAAATGTATGACAAAGAGTTGCAACTTTAATATGAACAAAACTGGTGCATCAGTAAGAGACAAAGTACATTAGCAGACAGCAGTTCACAGATGGCAGGAACAGAGCACTGAGTATGGGAAATATTATTCATGTGTTCATCAGTGATTAGCAATACACCTCATTATGAATCATATATATCAACTTTAATCATTCAGAATAAGATAGATTGTATACTGTTTTTATTTTTTGCCTTGTTCATCTGTATTTTTCTTATTTTCTTTCTGTTGTGTAAGTTCCTTGAGAATCAAAAGGCTTGTCTTACACTTTTTGGTACCCACCACAACAACTATGAGAGGTAGTTAATTTTTAAGAACTCCTCCAAAGGACTTTTGAAAACAACCTTAAAGTTTGTTAAGTCACTGTTGTTGAACTTAACATGGTATTGTTGCCGCATTACTTAGTAATCCAAAAGGTTTTCTTAAGTGATTGACAAAACGGAAATGAAAAATACTGGAAGGTAATTGTCAGTGCAAGAAATAAATCTTTTAAATACACACACACGCACATATACACAGAACTGTATACTGAAGTCACATGATAGACTTACATGATTTCAACTATGCTTTTTCAGTAAAAACCAAAAAGAGAAAAAAATTTAAGCAGTGCAGAAGATTCTTTCTGCCATTCTACTGAAAAAGTGTATACATTATACAGTTATACCTTTACACTTACATAAAGGATTCTTTTGACTATGTAATTTTTACCTTACTTCCTTACTTTAGGACCTAAATTTCAGTATGTGTATCTGAGTTGATACTGTATTTGAAATGTCAAAGTAACTCTGCTCATTGAGTTTCTATTTTCAGGTTTACCATGCTCTTTAATTCTTGATTTCTTTGACCACAAATAATTTGACACCACCTTATCTTCTGTTTCGTAGGCTACTGGTTCAAGATCGGTCCCTATGCCACTGTCAAATATATCAGTGCCAAAATCATCTGTTTCACGTGTGCCCTGCAATGTAGAAGGAATAAGTCCTGAATTAGAAAAGGTATTCATTAAAGAAAATAATGGGAAGGAGGAAGTATCCAAGGTAAGATTACATGGGATGTCTGAATCCTTTTTTTCTTCACTATTGTGAACTATCTCAAAAGTCGTCTTTTGGTAACAGTTTTATTAGATATAATTCACATACTATACTATTTACCCATTTAAAGTGTACAGTTCAGTGGTTTTTAGCATTTTCACAGAGTTGTGCAACGATCACCACAATCAATTTTACAGCATTTTCGTCACCCCAAGAAGAAACTCCATACCTTTAGTAGTCATCGCTGATTTTCCTCCAATGCCCCCAACCCTAGGCAATACTAATCTACTTTCTGTCTATGGATTTGTCCATTCTAGACATTTCATATAAGTGGAATCGTGCAATATGTGGCCTTTTGTAATTGGCTTTTTTCACTTAGCATAATGTTTTAAGGTTCACGTATGTTGTAACATGCATCAGTACTTTATTTTTTTTTATTGCCACATGATACCCAATTGTAAGAATGTTGTTTATGCAGTCATCAGTTGATAAACATTTGTATTGTTTCTACTCTTCAGCCAATATGAATAATGCTACTACGAAATTTATATACAAGTTTTCATGTGAACATAATGTTTTCATTTTTCCTGGTTATATACCTAGAAGTGGAATTGCTGGTGTGGTAACTCTTTGTTTAACCTTGTGAGAAACTGCCAAACTTGTTTTCCAAAGTAGCTGCACCATTTTGCCTTCCCACTAGCGATGTGTGACGGTTCCAATTTCTTCATCTTCATCAGCACTTGTAGTTATCTGTTTTTTATTATAGCCATCCTTGTGGGAATAAAGTGGTATCTCCTCCTGGCATTGATGTGCCTTTCCTGATGGCTGATGATGTTAGACATCTTTCCATGTGCTAATGGCCATTTGTATGGATATTCCAGTTTTCCTTGGAAAATTGTCTATTTAGATCCTGTGCCCCATTTTAAAATTGGGTTATTTGTCTTTTCTTATTGAATTGTAAAAGTTCTTTATAAAGTTCTTTATTTTCTCACTAAAAGTCCCTTATTAGATACATAATTTGAAAATAAATCCCCTTCTGTGAATTATCTGTTCACTTTTCACTTTCTTGATGATGTCCTTTGAAGCACAACATTTTTAATTTTGATGAAGTCTGATTTACGTTTTTCTCTTTTGTTATTTGTACTTTTGGTATCATATCTAAGAAACCATTGCTTAATCTGAGGTCACAATGATTTATTCTTGTGTTCTCTTCTAATAGTTTTATAGTTTTAGCTTTCTCTTATATTTAGGGCTTTGATCTATTTTGAATTAATCAAAACTACTTTATAAATTACCTCTCTCTCAGAAAAAAAATCGGGACAATACTGCATTGGAACCTATATTTGACTACATTTTAAAGGTATACTCAACAAAATAAATCATGAAGTAGCCTTTGGCTTAATTAGTTCTCGGTGTGTTTTTGGAAATAAAATTATTTAATTTATGTCAAGTGTGTATCTGATTCCTTCAAATATTGTGTAGTTTAAAACTTATTTAGAGTTATCTCAAAATCCAAACAATTCAATTTTATATTTAGAAAATTTTTTTAAAAAGTGTCTTCTAACTCTCAGTATTGCTTAGCAGATATGAGCATTATTCATAGTTTCCTGTATACCCTTGCTGATATGTGTGTGTGTATGTTGATATATACTGCATCATTGTATAAATGGACTGTAATTTAGAAGTTCCCTATTGATGAGTGTTTAGATTGTTTTCAGTTTTTGTTATCATAAGCAGTGCTTTAGAAAACATTGTGTGCTCTTGCAGTTCCTGGCAGTAAAATTGCTGGGTCAAAGCATTTGTGCATTTTCAATTTTGATGAATATTGCTAAAATTACCCTCCCAAAGGTTGTGCCATTTTTACTCTTCCTAGACATTTCATGTTAAACTTTTATTTTGTATTTGTTATGCCATAGAAGAACCCTCTGGAAATAATGCCATCTCTTAGCTGTTACCATTAAAATGTTTCCTTTGTACGTTAAGTAATGTTTAAAAACAGTTAGTGTAAGGAAGTGAAATTAATTCTAATTTCTAGTTAGAAGTCTAAATTTTTGAGGATAAGATAGTCACATATTTGCTGATTCCTTAAGAACTTCAAAGCACCAAAATATAAAACCTATAACATAGTTCTGCTTTTAAGTAAGTCATATTCGAATTTCATAGTAGCCGTTTCAGAATTATTCTGGAGTAACCTGCACACTTATAACTAAAATTAATTCTTAGAATTTTTATATTTATGATTCTGTGCCTCAAAGTTTTAATAAATCAAAATGTCACCATTAGTGAATCTGCCAGAAGCTAAAAGAAGAAAATTTTCTTAAGTATATCGATGTTCTAAACCTTTATATTTCTCATGTTATTTTGTGTAAGTATGTAAATTTCTAAAATCCATTTTGTTATTTTAATTTTTCTAACCTTACTCCCCCTGAAAAGAAAAGTTGGTTAGGGAAATTGATACATATTATCCAGTTACAGATTAAGAAATGGGAATACAGAAAGATTATGTTTTTCAAGTAGTACATGAATGAAAGATAGCTAAAACTCTTCAACTTTTTTTAGCTACGCGTTGATACATTATTCTTTTACTGATTACCAATATTGACACTTTTATTAAAGTTTTTCTTGACTTAAATATCTAAGTTTTAAGAAATACCTCTGTCATGAAGCCCTCAAATGTGTTTTTCAAAGTGATCTTTCTTTATGTGTTGCCCTGAGGACCTCGTACATCTTATACCATCATTCAGTTTTGTCCAAAAAGAAAGCTGCGCCAATGCTTTTTTCTTTGGTCCAAGATTTAGTGCAGAGTTGTAATTAAAATTTAAATTTAGTTAAAATAAAAAAATTTTAAATAATAGAAGTAATATTTTCCTATTGGTTAACCAATTAATATTCCTTTGGAAATAGTTCTTTCCTAAATTTGGAAAGTATTACTTTTTTTATTTGTTTATGAAATGAGCTAATGTTTACATAATTGAATATCCTATTTATAGGGTAGTAGTCATTGTCAGATTGTGAAGATGATATAGTTTTGGTTTAACAGAATTGCATAGGTACAAAGTTTTTTATTTCAGTAGTTAAAAATTTCCACCTTCACTTGTTATAGAAAAAATTGAGGCATTTTGAATCTTGCCTAATTTTATCTTAACTCCATTTTCCCTCTGAAAGTGTTTCTAAAAACTGAAATGACGAAGTTCAGAGTAAGAGCAGTAAATAGTGAAAATAAGTGGTAAACACACTGAGTATATTGATTCTTTTTCCAAGCATTGCAATCTTGTCTATGTAATAACAAAAATGTTTTAAATGATTAATATAGAGAATTTTATATGTTGACTTTTAGCACACAGATGAGGAAAATGGAGTAAAATCTATTTTCACAGCAGAAGCAGAGTAGAAAGAGTCTATTGCAGCAGAAGCTCTGATTATCCATATCACCGGGAGCTCTAATCTATATATTCTCTATTTGTAAAGATGTTGGACTATGAGCTCTAAGGTCTTCTCAGGTTCAAACTATATGATTCTATGATTATAGTTTCATTTCTATTTCTTATTTTTGCCACTCAGAACAATGCATAGAACTAAGCAAAATTATGAGTAGTCCTACTCAGGTGAATGCCAAATTGGTAGAATTGTTCTGAGTTATGTTTATATCCTCTATTGAGTACTAACAGAATAAACCTCTTTATTAGAAATTCTGGGTATTTGCAAAGGAAACAGAAAACATGATTCTGTTCCTGGCCTCTAACAAATTAAAATAAGAAAGAATGAAGAAACAAAAATTCGTACCTGTGAATTTGAGATTTCACTTTTTTTGCTAGCAAGTCAAAGTGATTTCTTGAACAGTTCAATTAATTCATTCAGGAAATGTTTACTGAATGTCTGTTATGTGCCAGACCCAGTGCCGCATTAGGGATACAGTGTTAAAAGAAGCTCCTGTGCTTGAGGAGTATTAGGGGAAGTGTTAACCTACAGATACGTACAGAAAGCTATGGAATTTTTAAGACAATTTATCCTTAGTATTTTTAAACCTAACTACTCTGGAATTTGAAAGAAATTTTTTGTTAATAAAGGTAACGTAGAAATTAGCTTAAGACACAAGATTGGTATCTCTATTCTCTAAAGAATCAGTTATGGTGATGATAGCAGTGGAATATGAAATCAAAGGAAATGCCATGTGCTTTCTATGTGAATTGAGTATTTGCTTTGTCCTTTACATGTTTGATGGTTGTCCTTTTTACAGCCTTTGGATATACCAGATGGTCGAAGAGCCCCACTCCCTGCTCACTACCGGAGCAGTAGCACTCGCAGCATTGACACTCAGACCCCCTCTGTCCAGGAACGCAGCAGTAGCTGCAGCAGTCATTCACCCTGTGTGTCCCCATTTTGTCCCCCGGAATCCCAAGATGGTAGTCCTTGCTCAACAGAAGATTTGCTCTATGATCGTGATAAAGGTGAGAATGAAATCATCCACTTAGACACAGGGTTTGTTCAGGGCCTTGCTCATTGTACTTTCTGTCTTAGACCATTACATCACTTTTTTTCTTTTGTTGAATGGTGGGATTGTAAATAATTGATTAATCTAGGTTTGTTTGTTCATTGGTTTTCACGTACCCCCTTCTTTGTGACTCTCACAAACATCTTCCATAAATGTGTCAGAGAAGCACAGCGCATGGTTCTAACAGCTAATGAAAGCTATAAAATGGAATGTGTACAGCTTCACATATAACACACAGGTTTTTCCTTGGTATTGTCCAGAGCTAGTGATGGTTATGGTAGAGTTTATATTTCTCATGCCTGAAGTTAGATTTTGTAATCAGATTGATTTAGGAGGAAATAATTTCTAAAAATTCTGTTGGAAGAATGAGTATATTTTTAACCAAGTAGATAAAGCTTAATAAGTACCTACAGGAGATCAGGGAGTATATTATAGTATATAGATGAATTATTAACTAACACCAATAAAAGGGAAGAACCTCTGGGATTTCTTGTTACCTGCCAGGCACAAACTGTCTCCGCATGTTCTCCTGCCCCCATGTCAGGACTTGCCTACCACTGTTCACTCTCTCCTTTCAGTTTCTGGGCCCCTCAGACCTAGACGTGGAAGGCAACAAAGACTGCCCAACTTCCACCTTCCTAGCTACTTTCAAAGAAACAGTGAACATTTACTACTTCTCAGCGTAGAAAATTGGATCATAGGCAATAAAAATTTAAAAACAGAAAAATTAAAGTTTACAGAATCTTGTAGGATTTTTATGGTCTTTTTCCTAATTTGACCACTACTCCCCTTAATTTGTTTTATTTTGAGATATTATTACGTGTAAAATGCCCAGATTTTAAGTGCTCAGCCGAGTGGATTTTTTACATATGTATACACTCATGAAACCACTACCTAGATGGAGATAGAGAACTATTTTAGCATCCCAGAAGGCTCCCTCGGTCCCTTTCCCCTCTCCACCTGGAAGTAACCACTGTTCTGACTTCTGTCATCATAATCTAGTTTTTCCCTCTTACTGGATTTCATGGAAATGGAGTTGCGTATTGTGTAGTCTTTTGTGTCTAGCTTCTTTCACTCATTATGCCTAACATTCTGCTGAAATGTTAAATGGAAGCTGCTTTAAACTTTGTCCTCTACTTTTATTTTTATGGGTGGATCTCACCAGTTCTTCCCTTTCTTTTCACCCTTTCATTATTAAAAGCCTTTTGAACTCCCTTCCTCCGTTAAGGATGCATTGAAGGCAGTCCTTAGGCATCCCTTTGCTTCACGTGGAAAGTCTCCATTTTGTAGATGTCAGGCTAGGGAACTTTCATTTCACTGGGCATCCTACCGGAGCAAACACCTTTAATCACTGCCTCACAACATTGTGACTATGGATGTTTCACAGTTGTTAACAGGAAAACACCTTGCTTCTAGTAGGAATATTTGTTTTGAAGGTAAATGGAAACATTAAATAATAGTAGCTTGTTTTAGGCTTCATAGGTAGTAAATGGCGAAACAGTCCTGTCTGATTAATTACAAAACCCGTATTCTTTGTTATACCAGTGGAAAGGATAAGTGTAGTTCAAAATGACCACTTTTGCTACTTATTAGCACTTGTAATTGGGTTAAAGTGAGAAGTAAAAAGAACAATGATAGTAAGGCTAGGCAATTAATTCTGGAGTGTTGTTTTCTTCTTTCTAAGTTTAATACTGTGGATTTTTGAGAGAAGCTGAACCAAAAAGGAAATATATTAGGAAGATGATAGATGAGTTCTATTTTGGTTAACTGGTTGTGAGATCGCCTTCAGGGCCTCTAAGTGACTATATTCGATGAGGCAGATAAATATGTGGTTTGTGCAGTTCAGAGGAGGAACTCACTCAAGTCCTAAGTTTCAAACATTATGTTCTTTAATACCTCTTTTTCCCAAAGGTTTGTATTCTGTTTTATTATAAGAAGGTGTATATTCATGTCACTCTCCTGCAAGGTCTTTTGCAGGAGACTTTAGAACACCAAAGTTAAGAGCAACACTGAATTTCACACACAGGAATGCATTTCTGTCCTGTAAAGTTTGGGACATAAAACTTGTATTAATTCCCCAAGGATTCAGTAAATGGTAGCTGGTGCTATAAAAACATCATCATTATTATTACTCGTTAGCTTCTCAGTGCCTTCAGGAAAAATACAAACTATTTACTTTTCCTCTGCAACTTAGCCAAAACTTCCTCTCTGGCCTAATTTCTACTAATTATGCAGTAATCTGAATTCTTTTTCTTTTCCAGCTTTGTTAAGATATAATTGATATATAACATTATATAAGTTTAAGGTGTACAATATGGTAATTTAATACAATGTATTTATTGTGAAATGTTTACCACAATAAGATTAGCTAACTCATCCTTCACCTCACGTAATTACCATTTTGTTGTTGTTGTTGTTATTGTTGTTGTTATTGTTATGGTGAGAACGTTAAAGCTCTACTCTCATAGCAACTTTCAAGTATTGGATACAGTATTAACTATAGTCACCATGCTGTAAGATCCCCAGAGCTCATTCGTCTTATAACAAAGTTTCTACCCTTGACCAATGTCTCCCTATTTCCTCAGACCCTGGCAACCACCATCCTACTCTCTGTTTCTAGGAGTTTGGTGTTTTTAAGATTCCACATAGAAGTGAGATCATAGAGTGTTTTCATGTGTCTGGCTTATTTCACTTTATGTAATGCCCTCAAGATCCACTCATGTTGTGGCAAATAGCAGGATTTCCTTCTTTTTATGGCTGAATAATATTCCTTTGTATGAATGTACCACATTTTCTTTGTCCATTCATCTGTCAGTGGACATTTAGGTTATTTCCATGTCTCGGCTATTGTGAATAATACTGCAGTGAACATGGGCATGCAGACCTCTTCCAGGTAGTGTAATTGTCTGAATTCTGACCATTTCTAAGGCTTTGCCGTTTTTGTATATTTTCTTCTATGCCTTTTTATTCTTCCATACCAGACATCTGCCTGCATAACATAAATATCTTCTTTTTCTTCTGTTCCTCTTGGGTTTTTTTTGTTTTCTTTTTAATGTAAAATGAGAAAATTGGTCCAGACTTTCTCTTAGGTCAACAGTTTTTTTCTGATGGTTAAAAAATATTTTTTAGTAAAATAGGGTGATAATACCTACCTCATACCATTGGGGTTAAATGAGATATTACAGCAAAGTGCTTGACACAACTCTTGGTATATAGTGAACCGTCAATAAAAAGTGTGAGATGTGGCTAATAGTGATTTTTTTTTAAATCTCTTTAGAAATTATGGAGATCTCAGAATTACTTAAGACATTTTTCTGTTTTCTACATTATTTAAGACTACCTCAGTTTGGAAATTAAAACTTCATGACACGAGTTTCTTAACATATCTACTATATTTAGCTTTGAGGCATTACTTTGTGATTAAGATGATGTTGAAGTTACTATTCCCTAAAAAAATGTGTGACCTTCTATTACAGTGTGAAGTTTTTAGTTCTCAAACAAATCAGCTGCCATCTTTGTGAAGAGAAAATTAAAATAGCATCTATCTCTTTTATATATGTATATATATGTGTATACACCTAAGTATATATTTTATGTATATATGCACACATACACAGTATACACATGTATATATTTTACGATTGGGAGTGGAGATTTACATATTTCAAGTGAGTTTATACTTCTGGTTTATTTAAGATACATTTGTTGAGCATCAACTGTGCGTCAGCTACTCTACTAGAGAATGGAGAAAGAGAAGACTGAGATGTGATACCTGTTTTTAAGGAATTTATAGTCATAGGGAGTAATAGTTATGTAAAATAATATGCTATTAGACAAATATGTTCAGAATACTAAAGGTACAAAGCAGGGAGTTGTCAGTTTTGCAGTTTCTGAAACTTACATATGTTAAGTCATTCAAAATATAGAATAGTCTTTGACTCATTACTCCTCTATGTACAGTCCAAATTCTGTTTTTTTAAAATACTAATTCTATCTTATAATTTGCATTTTTCCACAATAAAACATAAATTGATCTTTTGTCTCTTTATATTTATTTCTAGTAAAGAAAAAAACAGAAGCTGTAGATTTCTAACAGGTTTGCATCATTAACTATGAAAACAGAATTGCTACTTAATTTTGTAGTCAACTAGGATCAATTTAGAGAACCTACCTATTCTGCAGTTGCTATAGAGAAATTTGTTCTGTAGTAGAATAGCTAGTTCAGATGTCCTTAGGCACCTGGATGGGCATGCACAGGAGGAGAGACAGGAGAGATAGCCATAGGAATATATGCTCTAACGAGAGATGTGCTGGTAAGCTGATGATTTTTCTAGTACTCATCTGTTATATACTTATCCTTTTCCTGACTTTGCTAACATTATTTCTGCCTGTTCCTGACATTACTGTTCTCCATGAATCATGTATAATTTGAGACCTATAAAATAGTTTTACTTGATTAGGGTATTGGTTTTTTCTTTGGCTATTTTAATTGCGATGCCAGGACAAAAATACTCTGACTATTGAGAAAGGTCCAGCCATTAAGAGACTATTTTCAGATCTAGGAGTTTTCTTAGGTTTTTTTGCCAGGTTTTACCGATGACCTAAAGACTGAAGGCAGCTTGGTCACATGTGTAAAGGTGCCATGCTAACTAAGCCAAGAACAGCCACCGTTCCTACATTATCATCTGTTTGGAGAATTCAGGGATCCAGAATGAGAGGTCTCATCTTGACATCCTCAGAATATACCCTAAGAATTAGCCCAAATTCTTCTACATTGCTAGGGAGAAAAACAGTCATTTATATAATACAGATGACAGTGTCAAAATATTAGTTGTTTTAGCAGCTCTGCCAGTGTTCCTTGATGGTAGCCAAACTAGTTCTGGGCAAGCTACAAAATCTAGACTTCAGTCTGCCTCTTATAGTTGATCTTTGGCACAATTCACTTAGGCAGTTGTATAAAATTTTGAAATTTTGCAGGATACTGTGGTGGAAACATTGATTATTCTAATCATGAAGTCAACTGAACCATTCTACTCAGGCCAACTACCAAGAGTTGTATTCCAAGAGTCCATAAATTGGTTACTTGGAACTTAAACTATATTTTCCCACAGGAACAATGTATATTATGTGGATAGAGTTTCCCAAGCCCAATGCATATAAGCCTACTTAACTCATACTCTGATTTAACTCATAAATATTAATATTTCTAAACTTTGGGTCTTAGGACTGAGCAGCTCTTAGTCACAGGAGAGGAAAAAAAAAGTATTGTCTTTTCAGGGTCTAGGGCTGACCCTAGGCAGACTTTTGAAAAAGACTCTTTTTGACATCTTCTTATTCCTTTCTACATACTTTTTAACTCTATTTGCATTTATCTCTAGGGCTGTCTTTTTTAACCTTTTTTGACCTTTGCCTTTACCATACTTTAACCGTCTGTATTCTAGATAGCCCAATCAGCCAAGATTTCATGGCGCTTTTCTTTTTGTGGCTTATATTGTGAAAATAGATTTGTTGGATATACTTCTTTTAGCCCTCCATATCTTGAAAAATCACTGCTTTGAGCCTGAATCTGTTTCTCTATCAAAAGATTCTTCCCGTATGGTTCTAGGATGCTTTATCTTTATGTTATGCTTTATGCTTTATTTATGTTATCCTTTAAAAACCTCTTGGTGGTGAAATTACGGTGTAGAGTTATTGTCCCATCAAAGGAATTATTCCATAAGTTAAAACTGACCTGCTCTAGAATTATGTCCCTAAGGTCATCTTTCCTGTTTCTGTTTTTCAAGATAACATCTAAAATTACTTGTATTCCCCTTGTCTGACAGCACTTAAGAAGCATCCAGTAAATGCTTTTTTCTCCTCTTTCAGAAAATGTTCACAATTGTACTCATGGCAAGATGCCATGCTAGCTGTCTGTGGATGAGTTACTATACATAGCGTAAAATTAATTAATAAGTATACAACTCAGTTCTAGTAGTTAGAACCGAGATTCCAGAACAGAAGCAAACCACAATTTATTAACATGCCTGCATATGTATTTCACTTAAGTCTCCTGTTATCTGTTTACACAATGCAAGCTCCAGCAAAGCAGGTAACTTTCTTTTGCTTTTTGTTTTTGTTTTTGTTTTTTTTTTTCCTTTTTCTCCCCAAAGCCCCCAGATACATAGTTGTATATTCTTCATTGTGGGTCCTTCTAGTTGTGGCATGTGGGACGCTGCCTCAGCGTGGCTTGACAAGCAGTGCCATGTCCGCGCCCAGGATTCGAACCAACCAAACACTGGGCCGCCTGCAGCGGAGCGTGCGAACTTAACCACTCGGCCACGGGGCCAGCCCCTTGCTTTTTGTTTTATCTTATCCTTAGTAAATAAAGTCCTGCCTAGCATCGAGTAGTGCTTAGTGGAGATTTTTTTAGTATTCCTTTAAGACCTTTCTTCACGGTGTGTCCAATTTTTTAAGGATATATTTTTATAGCTATGTTGAAAACATCAGTATTTTTTAAGTTGTTAAATTACGTGTATTAGGATTTTGAATGTTTAGGAAGAGTGTGATAATCTCCCTCCTCCCTCCCCTCCATCACCAAAAAGAAAGGAAAACACACAATAAAGAGTAGCCAAACTAAGATTATGCTAATTTAGTAATAGGCCTTTGGGAGAAAGGAGCCATGAAGTTCAAATTTCCTGTTGAAATTAGGGGAAAGAAAGTAACTTTGCTAAAACCTATCTCATCTTCCACTCTGATCATGACTGGGGAGAAAATAGGATATCAACCAAGCTAGAGGAAAAGGGGATTTGTTAAATTTTTTTCTCCCCATTATCTTTTGTGTTCCTCTAAGAAGAAATATCAACACACAGAGGCCACTCCTCTCACTGTATCTCCTCATGTGACTAACAGAAGGCAGACCCAGTGAGGCTGTTACCTGAGCTGTAAGACTTTAAATAGAAGCATAGAGTGTTAGATTGGAAAGAACTTGATCTCTAGTCACCTCCTCATATCTCTAATGAGGACACTAGAGTTGAGGGAGATCAAAACTTAGGCAGATAGCATAACAATAATGAATTCTGACTCTAATGCAGCCAGGTTGAATCCCTGCTTTGCCACTTACAAATTTAATTGTGACCTTGGGCAAGTTACTCAACCTCTCTGTATCTCAATTTCCTCACCTATAAATTAAGGATAATGAAGGTACCTACCTCATGGGGTTGTTAACGTGATTAGATGTGCTCAGATGATTTTACCTTTGTTATCTCCTGTAATATTACCACTATCCTATGTAGGGACATCGTCATTATTTTAAAAATAGGGAATCTGAGGCTTAGAGAAATGAGGTAACTTTCTTAAATTCTATGGAGTCCAGATGCCAACAAAGATCTTCTATAGGAACTTCATACTTCTACTTGCTGCCTGTGCAGGAGGAATAGCGTTTATACAGTCATGAAAGGGCCTCGTGTGTGGAGAACAGTAAGAAATTGTGTGGCTGGAGCATAGGGTGAATGGTGGGGAGTAGAAAGCAGGAGAGTGGAGAGGTAGAGGCCACTCTTTCATAAGGGGCCTTGTAGGCCTTGCTAAGAGAAATGAAGAGCCAAGCAAAGATCTTTTGTCAGCTAAAGGACATGACCAGCTTTATATTTAAAGACTGTAACTCAGGTGGGACTACCAAAGTGGAGAGACAGCAGGAAGATGAGATAAGATGCTATTTCAGTAGTCCCGTGGTCTCCAAACTTGATTTATTACACACCTTTTTCAGCAATTCTTAATCTGTACCCCTAATATAAGTTCATATATTTCTAAGTTATGTATGTGTATAATTCAGTCCACAAACTAAGTATGTGCTAGTAAAGCTTACTTTATTCTTAGAGATAGAAAGTAAATATGTATAAAAGTTCTGATATTTTCTCCTTCATGTCAGCAGATTGTTGACACTTTGGTCTTGGAGTTAACTGAAAATGTAGGCTTTTCAATACAGCCGGTAATGCCAACTGGTTCCAAGTTTGTTGCCAAGAAATTCTATACAATTGTGTGTTTCTCCTGATATCATTAGGCCATCAAACCACACTACAGTTGATAATTTCATTTCCTGAAGCAAAAGAATTTTAATACTAGAGTAGTAATTCTGTTTAGATCCTAGTCAATCATACAGCTAATCTAACTCTATTGGCTGACTTTTAATTATGCTCTTTGTACGTCATTGAATATAGTGATAGTTGAACTCTGTGCTTACGTTCCCAGCTTCTTATTCTAGCTGCAAAAGACAGAATAAGAATTACATTCTACTGGTTATTGCTGCACATATTATAAAAATATTCTCTCTGTAGAGGAATCTATAGAATCTGCATGCTTTAGGCATTAATTTCAGGTTGATCTCTATATGCTAAAGAATGCTCATGAACTGGCAGAGTTCATGCTAGGCAGTCATAAACTGGAGAATCTTACTCAGAATATCACTCTGTCCCCCCCACCAGACACAAAATCTTATCTTTGTGTACCTGAATAAAGTTAGAGTGTGCAGATCTATTAAAAATGACATTTCCGGGGCCAGCCCGGTGGCACAGCAGTTAAGTTTGCATGTTCTGCTTCTCGGTGCCCCGGGGTTCACTGGTTCAGATCCTGGGTACGGACATGACACCACTTGGCAAAAAGCCATGCTCTGGTAGGCATCCCACGTATAAAGTAGAGGAAGATGGGCACAGATGTTAGCTCAGGGCCAGGCTTCCTCAGCAAAAAGCTCAGGGCTAATCTTCCAAAAAAAAAAAGAAAATGACATTTCCTTTACTCGTCTGCCAAGAGAAAGTGGAATAGGCATTTAATTTCTGAATGGTTCACTTTTTTCAACTTGCAAATTAGGAATGATGTGTTCTTTCTACTATTACAGTAATATTTATTGAGAGCTTATTGTGTTTCAGGCACCATACTAATCCTTTTGCACACATTATTCACAGCTGTCATATCAGTAGTTATTCCTGTTTTACAGATGAAAAAGCAAAGCTATCCAACTTCCTAGGTCGTGCAGTTAGACCTAGGTAGAAGTCAGGTGCCCTGACTCCAAACCAGTGTTTGAACATTTTCGTAGTTGATTCTCAGATTTGGCTGCACTTCAAAAGCATTTGGGAGCTTTACCAAAAAAAGAAAAAAGAAAAGAAAAAGCCTGGGAGGAGCCCCAGGCTAATTAAATCAGAAGCTCTTAGGGATGAGATCTGGGCATTAGTATTTATTGGTATTTTTAAAACATGTGATGAGTTTAATGTGAAACCAGAGTTACATATCACTTTTCTGTAATTATATTGCTTCTTTTAGAATTAATTCACTTAATTTGGTAAAGCAATCTGATAGGAGGAGATAAAGCACCTCTAAAGACTTAGCACTAGAATAGAAACATGGCAGAGGTTTACATACCAAACCACATAAAGGAATCAGCTTAGTGTACATGATTTTTTTTTTTGCTGGAATTGTGGGACATGCAACTTAACATACTAGAAATAATGAATGCCATTTATAAGGAGAAATTCAGAGAATTCTTAAGCTATAAAAACATGTATAGTTTAATAAATATTATTTCTATATGGAATTCCAAACTTTAATAACATCTCTAATTTTTCCAAGCTTTAATTCATTATCATGTTTTTAAAAATATTTGACAAGCTGCTTGTATTTTAATGGTAAATATGATACCGTTTTTATATGATACCATATGTTTGATATAGGTATGCTCTGTTATAATAGCCAATAAAATGTTTCCATACTCTTGATTTTCAGAGTTGGGTGATTCTGTTATAGATGAGACTATTGTGAATGCAGGCAGATATGTAAAAAATCATATTCAATGCATTTAATTGTATTAATTGACATTGGCTATGATGTTATAAGAACAAAAAGTAACATTTAACTTAACTACGTGTCTAGTTATCATCCTACTGGAGGATAGCAGAATGAGAAAATTTATCATGTTTGTGAACAAAAGGGATTGAGTTAAGATTACCATGACACTTTTCATCTTGAATCTCCTGAGCAGGCATGCTCACCTCACATTTGCAATATTCTGTTACTAAAATGTAGTTATTAAATTCAACACAGAGTTCTAAATGAATAAGTTAGACATCCACGTCTGGAATAGGTAGAATAGGTTATTCACGTGGGTTGCTTTTAAAGCATGCCATTTTGTAAAGCAAAAAAATATTTTGGTACAGTGTTCCTTCTTTGTATGTTAGTACCATTTTAAAAATCACAGAATTTTAGAGTTAGGAATGGCAGTTCCTTTAGTTATGTAGAAATTCAGAGAGGCAGTTGTGTTTCAGGTTATACAACTGTACAACTAGTGATGAGCTAAAACCACAGATGAGATGTCTCCAATCCCTGTTTCTCTTCACACTCTATCAGATTGCATACTTACCTGAAGAAAAAACTCCAGGTTTAACAAATCTGTTTATAGTTCCAAATTTTTTTCTTTCAACCTTTGTCTTTCCAGAGCACCAAACATCAAATGTTTTATATATATATATATATATTTGCAACAAAAAGCCAAATAATTTTTATTGAAAAGGCAAGGAGATATAATAGCACTGAATACTATTGTTTTAGGATAGCAATAGATGTATATTTTTTATTGTTTAACGTTAATCACCCTTCCCAAAAAAAGATAGAACAAGAATGTTTAAATGGGTATAACTGTAAAAATATAAGAATTTTAGAAGAAATTAGAAGAATTTTAAGAAGAATAAAGATTTAATTTATTGTATATTGTGAATAGAAACAATCGGTTTTGTAGGTTATCCAACTGACATCTAGCTTTGACTTCTGGGAAAGTCTCTTGAAACCATCAATAAAGTTATGAAAGAAATCATGTGATAGGCCTGATGAGGTAGTAAGAAATATAACACAGAAGACTGTAAATGTGGTCAAGATGACTTTCCTTCCATGATAATAGGGTGGATCCTTGACTAAAGACATTGTCACACTCCCGCTGATGGCAGAAAAGGCTCATTAAAGACCTCAAGCCTATGGTTTTAGGCCGGTTCTGCCCACTGTGGGGGCTGTGTTGTCACCAGCAATAATCTTCATGGAGGTATCATATGTCATATATACTTTCTTATGTATTTCCTCTGCATAGCTTGTAGCTGTTTGGATGGTAAAGCAAGGTCAAGCTGTATTTTTGGTATTACACTGAGTTCAGGACCTCTTTCTCACCACTTTTTGATTGTGGACCAGTCTTTTTGGTCTAGCCTACCTCAAATAGAGATAAGCAAACTCAGGCTTTAGTCAGGTTAACCATACTTTGCATCTACCTAAGAGAGAAAATCCTATTCCTCCTCCTTCCCCCTCCCATTTGGTTAAACAGTATAGGATAAATTTTGACTCTAAGAAAATCCTCAAATCGGAATGGTATGTGAAGAAACCCAACTTTATTCCTTCCAAGAGACTGCATAATCTGTAGGGACATGCAAAATAGTGGTGATGGAGAAACTATGTGGTTTTCTATGTTTCCCAATAGTGTGGCCTTGTTGTTTTGCAGGCAATGATTTCCCAGCCAGAGATAGAGCCATATTCAAATATAATCACACATGTGCATTCCCAAGACTAACATAGATGCTCTTTGAATCATTCACCAATACTAAGTGCACCTTGAGGGTCTACTTTCTAGGCATGTATTGTATGTCATGAATGATGATAAAAACATCCCTATTACTCAGATTCTGAATTTTGGACTGTGTTCTGTATCCTAAACTAAAGCACCTTTTCAAAATTGTGACAAACGTTATTATGGTACTATTGCCATCTTTCAGAATATGTATGAAAGTAATACATCTGAGTAGATCATGTGCTTCATATTTTAGCAGTGGGAATTGGTTTGCATTAAGTCAGAATTTGTTTAAATAGGACTATTGTATTTATACAGGTATGTTATTGACTTTGCAACTTGGCATCTTACAAAGATAATGACACATTTTGGTGGATTTGAATTTCCAAAATCCTTTGCCAGGTAGGAAAGGGAGAAATTGCATATAGGTTTTATGGCTTTTCATGAATATATGAAGAAAACATGTTAGGTAAAGATCCTTTTAGATTTCTCATGCTTCTAGTGGCAAAAATACAAATTGTGCTGCAAAAGTTTTTCATATATACATTTTAAAGGCAAAATTCTGAGCAAATTACCTTGTTCATGGTGGGCCGAGGGAAAAAGACATTATGTGTTATAAACTTGTTTTTTTCCCTGCATACATGTTACTCATGTTGTTTAGTAAAAGTAATGTTTCTGCTAAGAACTTTTGTAAGGAAGATTATTCCACATACTAAAATTTTCAATTAAATTGGATGGACAGTGAGAAAACATAAATAACCCTGTATTATAATCTCTTTGTAATTCTTTTGCATGACTTACACATATTACCCCATTCATTTACAGTTTGAAATACATAATAATGTATTTGTTTTCAGGATTATAGCTCTGCTTTATTCAAAATGCAGTTTTCTGGACCAAAATATCCTCCTTTTATGTTCTGTAGTATGGCAGATTACTGTTGCATTGAAGCTTTTATTTCTAAGAAATGTACTACACAAGGGTGTTAGAAATAGCTTTGCAATAAAGGAAGCTCTGTGGTGGAAGCAAAGGGGCAATAGTGGATAAATTGTGCAAAAGGCTGCTTGTTTGGAAATCAAATTTAATTTAAAAGAGCTTTCAATCACTAGTTAATATAACTGCTTTAAATTTACAGACAGTGGGAGTAGCTCACCGTTACCCAAGTATGCTTCATCTCCCAAACCAAACAACAGCTACATGTTCAAACGGGAGCCCCCAGAGGGATGTGAGCGAGTGAAGGTCTTTGAGGAAATGGCGTAAGTAATGTCTTTTCTATCAGCTGGGATCTGCAAAGCTGTAAAGCTTTTTACTGAGACCAGTTGATTACAGATGAATCAACTACTCCATCCAGCTGATAATGTGTTTCAAAAGCAAATTATAAAAAGAGAATTGAATAGGTGAAAGAGCTCTTATTGGAGAAGAGTTGAATCTGTATGTTGGAAATATGTAAGCTAATACAAAGAAACGGAAATTCATCCTTACTACCTAAAAGATCTATGTTCAATCACTAAGAATTTTTCTTTCAAAAGCTTTATTAATTTAGCAGCAAATTGAATATCTATGTTTGGCTAGCCTAATGACAGTGATTCCACAAGCCAGAGGGAAGCTAGCGTCCTGCCCTGTAGACATATCTAGCATGTATATTCATTGAATTTAGACTTTCTGTTCACAGATTTTTTTCCTTTATGAAATTTTAACATGGAGAAATTAGAAATTAAGGGAAAAGAGGTTCATGCTATAAATACTTGTCAGAATAGCTTAAGAAAAGACTGTGTGGCTCTTGGACTCACTCATCCCTTTGTCCCAGTGCAGGTGCCCTCTTGCACCCTACGAGGGGACAGAGACCCTTCTTGCAGGAGTTGTTGGCTTAGCTCCCAGGAATGGGGAGAGAGGAAGGGCTTGTCAACCCTGCCCTATGAGGCTGACTGGCTCTTCAAGAAACTACTGAAATTTTTTTTTCCTGATCTGTTAGTAGAGTATGTATAGAGATGCAGAAATAGGAGGAAATGCTTACAACCAAATATATGATGGGGGTAATCCCTCTCCCAATATCCTTTTTCCTAACAGAAAAGGTCATTCTAACCTTGCATAATCGTCAACTGTAATGTAGGAGGTTTTTCCATGTTCCTAAATGATTGAAAGCAAACTAATGATCTCTGAAAATATTTGTCTGCCCAGACCTTTTGAAAATCCTTTTGTCTCAAATATCACTTCAGTGCTGTGTACATCAATGGTCTGCCAGCTGACTTGTGCTATGGAAGATGTTTACCCCTCTGTGTACACTTAACTCATTCCCTGCCATTCACATTTTAGCTGTTTTAGAGAACTCCAATTAATTCAGAAAGTGCTTAACTTTTTAGTGATTGCAAACCTAATTTTGTTTTATGATTTTAGGTCTCGTCAGCCTATCTCAGCCCCTCTCTTTTCATGTCCTGACAAAAACAAGGTTAATTTCATCCCAACCGGATCAGCTTTCTGTCCTGTGAAACTTCTAGGCCCTCTCTTACCTGCCTCCGACCTGATGCTGAAGAACTCTCCTAACTCTGGCCAGAGCTCAGCTCTGGCAACCCTAACCGTTGAGCAGCTCTCCTCCCGGGTTTCCTTTGCATCTCTTTCTGATGACACCAGCATGGCAGGCTCCACAGAGGCCTGTGTTCAACAGCCATCCCAGCAGCAGCAGCTCCTGCAGGAACTGCAGGGTGAGGAACACGTCTCTGCTCAGAACTACGTGATCATCTAAAGCAGAGGGGGAGCTGGCCTCCACCCTGCATCCATGGACCAGGAACTAGATCTCAGATATCTATCTGCATGGAGTGACAACCTTACTGAACACCACCACCACCAACAGAATACTTATCAGCATCATAAAGTATCTCTTAACACTGATCTTGGCAGGGACGGAACTCCTATTCAGCAGTTTTTGTGGAAAGCAGTAATGCTTGCAAAATGTGTGTGTCATTCAGCATTTTAAGTGGAGACTATGCATTTCATAGTATGTTTGACAGATTAGTACTGTGTCCTGTGTTTTGTTCCAAATTCTTCAGTATAAATAAGCTCTATATCAAAAAGTTGCCTGTCTAAATAGAAAATGTCTTGCTGTGTTTTGTCCTATGGAAAATACTGTACTTCAGGATTATGTTTACAATTGATCCAGGTGTTTGTTTCTAACTTCTGTAATACATACAATGCAAAAAAAAATAAATAAATGGCCACAACAGTTGCACAGTGCCCACCCTATGGCCTAGCTTCAGGTACTTCAGTTGAAGTCTAAACTCAGGTAACTTGGAATGTATATCATATTGGGATATTAAATATTTCACAGCTAAAACGCTAAAGAGAGAACATCACTCTTTTGCCTTTCCTTATTTTGTGCATTTCCCTTTCCTCATTACATTCCACATGCTTAGAATAAGAAGTGCATTCAACCCTATGAGAACGATGATCCTGGACATGGGTGAACATGAGGAGAACCAGCAAACCTGTGGTGTCGGACATCACTTTTGTCATGTGGTTACAAGTAAAACAACTGTTGCATTTGCTGTTTCAACACGTGTAAATGTGGCTTCTTTAACAAGGTCAGGTGTTGCTCAGTTAATGACTGTTACAATGTTGCAAATAAAGTGTCCACTACCGGGTTGTACATAAACATTCCACGTTGTGGGTGATGGAATTTAAAGATAAGAATGTCTAGGTTTAATTTCTGAACAAGGGAAGTTTGGACAAGTGAACAGGGGATAGCTGAGCTTCTTTGTTTATGTTGGCCATCAGGGTCATGAAATGCTACTGTTTCATCTAAAGGCATATTAATGTTTAGTTTCTCTTTTGGAAATTCTTTAATTTGCAGGTTAAAAAAGGACAGACTTTTGATGATTGTTTTCCTCAAGTAGTTTAGGGGCATGAATTGCATTCACGTAGAGAGAGAATGTGTGGGTCTAAGTAAGAATCAATGCAATTTAAGTAAGCAGGTTATCTGGTGACTTACAATAGTGGTAGTTTGAAGCTGTCTGATTTAAGCCTCTCATAACAATATCATGAATAGTTCTGTTAATATTTTGAGAGTGCGAAGTAGAGCATAAACCCAAGTAAATAGCCTTACTTCTCAACCAAGTGTGAAGAGAGAGCCCTAGATATTCCTCATTAGTCAGTGGAAGAGCCCGACTTTCAGAGATTGTTTTCTGCAGCACAAAGGGAGTATCCAAAAGCAGAGAGAAGTTTTTCTATTTTTATTCCATTGCTTTCAGTTCGATAAAACATAGTATGGCACAGTTTTCGTTAGAATTAGGGGAACAAGGTGCCTCCAGTTGCAGGAACGTTTCAGTTCCCTTCAGTCATTCCTGGGTTTTTCCTTATTTTATTTTCTAAGGAGGTCGAAGAAGGAAGAGATGATAAAGAAGAAAGCAACACCTTTTTTTTTTTTTTTTTTTAAGAAATGGCACATATATGTATATGTTGGTATGTGTGTGTATTCTGTGTATTATTTTGTCATGATCCCAGTTATCTTCTTTCCACCAAAGTTTGCAGTAATATTCTCTCCCGAAGGTGCGTTCTGGCTCCTTTAAATTAGTCAGTGTTATATTGTAGGAGACTGTCATGGAAAAGGACTCAGTTTACTTTTGTCGTTTTCACAGGGGAACCTTTTGAAACAATCTCTTCAGCAGCAGACACCTTTAACCCTAATAATCTCAGGCCTTGATGAAAATACTATATTTTGTAGATTATGGTTAAAGGGAGAAAATTACTAGTTCTGTAAGATAAATATGAGCTCCATTAACTTCTGATATCTGGTTTAGCATTACATAATGTGTTGATCTTTTGCTCTGCTTTTATCCAAATAAGATGCAATAGTATCAATATCAGTTTCTGAAAGATGGACTGAATATGCTTTTTTGGTGATGAAATCTGATGTACGATATTTATAGTGACGTACTTTTATTTTCTCATGAGAAACTAAATATTAATTGTGTTGTACATTTGTTCTTAGCATATATTAAAGTTTTGAACCAAATGTGTTAAAGCTTATGCTTTGCCATGTAAATTTCCCAGAAGTTGTTGAGCTCAAATGTATCCTACATCCAGCTGTAGAAATTTGTCAGAAATTGTTTAAATTTTGTATATAGTTGTACTGTTTAATTCTAGCCACTGCGGTGAACAGTATTCGAGTTACCATACAATATGGCTTTACACAAGGAAATGTGTGGCTTTTGTTTTGTATTTTTTTCAGTATAGAAGTTCCTGTGTCTTATTTAAATAAAGTTATTAGTAAAACTGGAATAGTTCACATATGTTTTTGGAAAGACTGGGTTGTTAGCATCTCACCTGACAGAGATGAATTCAGCTCAGGGTACTGGCAGAACTCAGTGCTCACTGAGTTCCTGGCCTGCATTTCTGGGGCTGTAGGGAGTATAGCTGGATCTGATTGCCACTGCCTGGTCTCCTCTTGATATTAAGTACACACACTTTCCATCAAAAGTAAGAAGCTGGATATCTAAAGTTCATGTACTTCTCCCAGCTGTGAGTACCTTAAATAGAAAAAATAGTGTCTTTGTATCGTTATTTTATACCCAAGAATTATTTATGGAAATAAGTTCAGTGAAATCACCTCAGAGGAAGTTGCTTATTTCTTGCAAAGCAAGCTGCAGCGAAAAAAATTTTTTTTTTTTGCTGTTTATGTTTAGATTCAGGATAAGAGGGAGAAAAGCTTTATAGAACAAAGGAGTGTTGATATGATGCCCGCTTACCCAGTTAGAATCATGATAGGCCATGTGGTGGCCTGAAAGCAAAAATAAACCACTTTGAGAAATAGTTTACCAGCAGTGGGTTCTTCATTTCTGAAGTCAGTCTCATCAAAGAGATTGAGAAGATTTAGCCTTTAAATTGAACTTAATATGACGATTTAGTACCTGTGTTTTTGGCTGAAAAAAAGTAAAATATAACTTTTCAATGGTGAGATTGATGAACTATTTTCTTGAGGATAATATTTAATTTAGGAAATTACTATCTAGTATATACAAGTTAAAGGTTCCATTGCAAGTGAATGTGAAGGAAAAGTGGAATTCTCAGCCCCATCTCTGCTTGACTCGATCATATAATAAGGTAATCAACCCTGAGAAGAAAGTCGTTATTTGCAAAATGAAACCTACGGAACAAGGAGGGTGAAATTAGGTCTAAGAACTTAGATGGGTTTAACTTTATGCTAGCTAGAAATAATCACTTAAAGTTTATTTATGAATATTGCCAAATAAATGTTTACTCTCATTCCCACCCCACAGTGTGAGGTCCCTTCTAGTTCTGAAGTTGTGTTGTCCCCTACATGCTCCCTACTGCTGTTTACAAGAACCTCTGCCTTCCACCTCATCTTTCGTACTCACAAGTCATTTTTCCCCCATACACTCACTCCTTTGGTGAACTCGGTGGTCTGGAGCTGCAGGAGCTTTATGAAGATGGATCCTTTAATTCACACCTTGAGTCAAAATTTTAACTGTAGTCTAGGCCCACAGTTCCAGTTGTCTAAAGAGCATCTCCTCTCAGACTTCCTTGTTTCATCTCAACTTCAGTGGTTAAATGGAATGAAGACACTGTCTTGTTCCCTGTTGTGCCAATCAGCTCTCCTCCTTTAAACTTGTATTCTTCCTATTTCCCAGAAGACAAGGACTGGAGTTCTATGTCCTGAAATTTTCTCCATCTAAATCTCTCAGATTTGCCTTTATGGCTTCCCATTACCTCACCCCTAAATTTTAAACTGCAGAGACAAGATGGTGGGAGATCAGACAGCCATGCTATGTGGATGAATTTCTTTTGAAACAGGATTCTGATGACAAGGAAACAAAATCACTAAGCGTGCTAGACTTCCAATAACGTCCATAGCTGTAGATCAGGGGTCGATCAACTACTGCCCATGGGCCAAATCAGCCCCAGGCCTATCTTTGTAAATAAAATTTTACAGGAATAAAGCCATGATCATTTGTTTAGGTATTGCCTATGGCTGTTTTGCAGTACAATGGCAGAGTTAACTAGTTGCAACAGAGAGAGTTTGGCCCACGATGTCTAAGATATTTACTATCTGGTCCTTTACAGGAAGAATTTAATGACCGCTGCTGTAGACCCAAGAGCAAACTAGGTGTAGGTAACTTGTATCAACATGTAGCTGTTTAAAAATCTGTCCACAAATTCTTTGATACTCCTCCCTTTGAGAGGTAGAGCTTAGTTTTCCTCCCCATAGGTGTGGTCTGGACTCGCTTAGGAATAGAAGACAGCAGAAGTGATGGGCTATCACTTCCAAGATTAAGTTACAAAAGACAGGCTTCTGTCTTGGGTGTGCACTCTCTTGCATCACTTGCTGCTCTGGGGAAGTTATATTGTAAGGATACTCAGGATGTCTGGAAAGACCCGCCAGGCACGGCAAGTAGGAGAGTCTCTGGCCACCCGCTAACGAGGAACCTGAGGCCCCTGGCCAGCAGCCGTGTGAGTGAGCTTGGGAGCAGATCCTCCAGCCCTAGTCAAGCCTTGAGATGACTGCAACCTTGAGACATCTTGAGCCAGACCAGCTAAACCGCTTCTGGGTTCCTCCCCCTCAGAAACTGTGAGAGAGAATCAATGTTTGTTATTTTAAGGTGCTAAGTTTTGAGGTAATTTGTTACGTAGGGTTAGAGAACTAATACCAACCAGCAGCTGCCCTCTGTGCCTCCTCACACACACATGTGCCCATTACTGCCACCAGCATCACCTAGAGTCTTGCTATCCTTCTGTCCTCGGGGTCCAGAAAATGAGGCTTGCCTTTTTCAGGTGGGCACTTCTTGAAAGAAGCCCTTTTGGACCAGGTTTAAGACGAAGCTTTCTCATACAAAATTTGTTATTTGAGCAACTCACATAGTATTAAGTGTACTGGATGTGCGGGAAAGTTATCTTGTCTGACCACCAAACCATCTTACCCAAGACAATCTAACGGGAAGAAAAGTTAAATCCTTGCAGAAAAGGATTCCGTGTGGAAAAATGATGCAAAAACGAGTAGGAGAGGTGATCAGTTTTTAAAGCTGGAAAAGAAGGAAAAAAATCTCTGAAGGAAATGAGAAGTATTTCTACCTTGAATGTCTTTATTTTTTTCCTTTAGTTAACGGGGGTCTGGTGACCCATTAGTTCAAAAATGGACTATTCCATTCCCTAAGCATTTGCATCTCTCAAAGAGGAAAAATAAAGTTTTTCAAAAGTTCCAGATCTGTTTAGTGATGGCCCTTCTCATTCAAAACAGCCATTTTTTTTTAACACTAAGAATGAACAATTAGATCATTTTTCCTCCAAAAGATTTTCTGATAACAAGAAATGGGTCCACTTTCACACTACAAATTCTACTCAAGTCTTGGCATCAGTTTTAAGCATGACTTTGATGATATTCCTTTAGCCAGAATTGGGTATGGCCCTGCAGGCAATGGATGTTATTTCAAACCACTGTCTGGAAGCGAGCTGGATGAAAGGTGGATGGAGGGCCCCACAAGGACTTGCCAAATGGGGAGAAGGGTTCATGTGGGAAAGGCAAACCATTTCTCAGGTTTTCTATTCCACTTTGTAAAGGAAAAGGCTTATACTCAAGGGACAAAAGTTAACAAAGGACACTGCTCATGTGCTGCAATAAACAGCCTGCCATTTTTCATACAGACTGAAATCAAGGCAAACAGGGTAATCTTAACTCACTGTCTATTCATCTGCTCATTTGATTACAGACAAACACCTGGTGTGGTCTCTCCTGCTTCCCTTCCCAATGACCACCCTGGGAGCTTTGTATGAGCAACCTGTTCCTTTTTGAGTCCCTGATGCTTTCTCCTGATCGCTCCCCTAAATCCATGGCAATTGCCACAGGTCCTGCAGGAAGACAATAAAGAGGTAGGAAGAGGAGGCTGAAGATGGTTACACCTGGGGAATAGGAGCTGTGAGTGGGGGAGGAGAGCATTGAGGCCAGCTTTTGCAACATTCGTCTCCCTTTTTGAAATCCTTGATTTCTTACAATGAGCATGTATTCCTTTTGTAGTGTTTTGTGAAAGAAGACAAGGAAGTGACATGACCTTCATTCTGCAGAATTGCTGGCATCCTCTTGCCTCTGCCTGCACCACCTTCTCACCAGGCATCCATCAGCCAGTTTGCAGCAGAAAGTGGATGTGACTGAACTGACTGCCTTACATTTTCCTGTTATAAAGATAAGGTGAAACTCAAGGGAAGTGATCAACATGAAAGTAAATGTTTAACCTCACTAGTAATCAAAGCAATGCAAATTAAAACAGCAATTTGTTGCCTTTAAATTGGCAAGGATTAAAAAGAAGGATAATATCCAGTGCTAAGGGAGTGGCAGGGATATGGGTCACTCTCGTACCTGCTATTAGAAGAATAAATGGGCACATCCTTTCTGAACAAGAACACGGCAGCACTTATACCAAGTTGCAAAAAGCAGGTCACAAACCAGTGTGATCCCTTGGTTTTGCAAAAATACATATATATATGTGAGTAAAAAAAAAAAAAAAGAACAAAAATTAATAGTTATGTCTGAGTTGTGGATAATTTGTCTTTAACATTTGTGTTTCTGTTTTTCTAAGTTTTCTCTAGTAGCAACTATTAACCTTGTAATTTGAGGGAAAATGCATGTTAATTTCTAAATATCAAGGGAGGGGGAAAAAGTAGGGAGGAAATGAAGGAGATGGCTGCAAAAGATTTGGTTTTAATGGAAATGAGCAGCAGATCTCTTAAAATCAAGGCGGCTTGAGAGAAAACTTGGTGGAGCGAACTTTGGCTCATGGGAAGGATCCAAACATGACAGAGAGCATCAGGCCTTTTCCTCTTTCCCGAAAACAATAGCCCTAACCCTGTCATACACAAGTAAAGAGAAGTTATGTAAGCCTGGAGTGGGGTTGGAGGTGCATCTGAGCAAGGCTGGAGTTTTTGTTCAGAGGACAGAGCATGCCCTGGAGTGTGGCCCATACTCACAGCCCTCCACTCAGCTGAGATGGATTTGTGAAGTGGGAGCCTAGGAATCTGCCTATCACTTATACTTCTTGAATTGCCTCATCTAGAAAATTGAAAAGGAACCCCTGTCCCAAGCAAACTATAGAAACCTGAAAATGGCCAAGAGATTGTTCTTGAATGTGATTCAAATTTCTCAGCACACTCTTTATTGGGGGTTGTTTAGTTTTACAGAGATTGCCTGAAGTGAGTGCACATGAGAGAGATGTTGACCAGAATTTGTATGGAGAAGATTGGGAATGAAAGCACTAGACAAGCTGCAGTGGATTCCCTGGCTTGAGAATCACCAGTTAGGAGAACTGGGCTCTTGCTCTTTGAATCTGTAGCTGGCATAAGCCAGTGGGGCAGAGCGACTTGGCGATTCAATTTGCTTATTTCTCCTTCTTGGCAAGTTTCTGCCCCCTTAGTCACCAAACAGTCTCAGCACTTTGCCATCTGTGATTTTAGTCATCTGGCAGGCCACGTTTGGTAGAACCATGTCCCTCCCACATTCTGAATCCCAGAGGTAGTGTGGCATAAGGAGAAACGGCCCAGGTTTGGCATCAGACAAGAGTGAGTGATGACCCAGTGAGCCTGGGAGTCTTTATTTGTAAGACAGAGATAATAATTCTAAGACTTCCCAGGCTGCCATCACAAAATACCACAGGCTGAGTGCCTTAAACAACAGAAATTTATTTCTACAGTTCTAGAGGCTGGAAGTCCCATATCAAGGTCCAGCAGGGTGGGTTTCTAGTAAAGACTCTCTTTCTGGCTTGCAGACAGCTGCTTTGTCCTCACATGGCCTTTCCTCTGCACCGTGGTGTTTCTTCTTATGACACTAATCTGTGGGATCAGGGCCTCACCCTTATGACCTCATTTTACCTTAATTACCTCCCAAAGCCCTATTTCCAAATGCACCACATTAAGGTTTAGGGCTTCAACAGATGGATCTTTCAGGAGACAACAATTCAGTGCATAGCAAGTACCTACTTCCATTAGGGAGATGCGAGTTAAAACCACAATGAGATAGTACTTCACACCCACTGGATGGCCATAATCAAAGGGTAAATAATTACAAGCATTGGTGAGGATGTGGAGAGATTGGAAATCTCATACACTACTGGTTGGAGTATAAAATGGTATAGCCACTTTGGAAAGTAGTCTGGCAGTTACTCAAAGGTTAACCATAGAGTTACCATATGACCTAGCAATTGCACTCCTAGGTATATACCCAAGACACTAAAAGCATATGTCTACACAAAAACTTGTGCACAAATGTTTGTAGCAGCTTTATTCATACTAGCCAAAAAGTAGAAACAATTCCAATGTCCATCAGTTGATGACTGGATAAATAAAATGTGTCATGTCCATATAGCTGAGTATTACTCGGAAATAAGAAGGAATGAAGTGCTGATTCATGCTGCAAGCTGGATGAACTTACAAACATCACGCCAAGTGAAAGAAGCCAGTCACAAAAGACCACATATTATATGATTCCATTCATATGAAATGTCCATTCTAGGCAAATCCATAGAGACAATGTAGATTAGTGGTTTCCAGGGTCTGGGGTAGGGTGGAGTGGGAAGTCACATTGCGTGTGTAATGGGTACAGAGTTTCCTTTTTGGGGTAGTGAAAAATGTTTTGGAATTAGATAATGCGGATAGTTGCACACCTTGTGAATATACTAAAAACCACTGAATCACATACTTTACAAGGGTGAATTTTATGGTATGTGAATTACAAGTCAATTAAAAAAAGACAAACTTACACACATGCCCAAAAGTCCTACCCGGGTGGATAGTTCAGAAGATGAAAGGAGCTTATGTGCACATAGCATAGTGCCTGGCAGAGAGCACCCCATGGACAATAGCTGTTTTTATTTTCCATAGTCCATGTAGGGTCAGAGAGAGTGGAGGGAGTAAAGCCATAAACAGGGTTACATGAGCCTAAACTCTGCCTCTCTTCCTGTCCTCTCGGACATTCACTGCACGGCCCTGCTTCCTGCTCTGCTGTCCACCGTCGTTTGCACCTTTCTTCACTTTGAGTAGGCGGGTTAGTCAGGTGCCCACCACCCTGGCTGCCCATGCAAGAGGCCAGCATGTGCGCCTCCAACCTTGTCCCCCACAGACCTTCAGTCTTCCCTGCTCACCGTGCTCCTGTGTGCCCAGCTCTCCTCACCCTGCCCACACCCAGAAAGCAAAACCAGAAGACCGTGACACTTCAGGCTTCAGCCTGGGCCCACTCTGTCTTTTCCAGGTGCCTTGTCTTTAACCATGGACCTGGCTGATAGGGCAGAAAAACTAGCCTGCTTGGCCCTGGGCTTCTCTCACCACAGACTCACCATTGAAGCCCAAGATACAGAAGCAAGGGCTCCCCTGGGGCCAGTTCTGAGGCTCAGGCAACAGATGGGTGGCAGACTGCAGGTAGCCAGAGCTTGGGCTAGTGTGTCGTCAGGATTTGTTTTCTCCCCGGTAGCTTCTTCCTTTCCAGCTGGAGCCAAAGTCACAGCTTACCCAGGATGGCAGCTCCCATTGGCAGGATAAAAATACCCCTCAGTTTGACTGCTGAGGCCCAGGCATGGCCAAGTCAGCCATTAAGGGCAAGGAGAGAGGAAACAGTACAGAATGGCTGTGACTTCCCTGCAGGGAAAGGTGGCCAGAGGAACCTCGCAATTGCTTGCGCATGGATAACACAAGCTTTTAGCGCTCACAGGAAGTTCCAATCACATTGGTGCCGTCTGCAGCAGTGTGAAACCTACGATTAGCATGAATGTTTCTGACTTTTATTGTTCATTGACCCCTTTGAGAATTTATGGAAGCTCTAGACCATTTCCTTAGGGGAAAAAAAATCCACAGAAGTACATTTTCACAAAAAATTACATATGATCTCAAAGGATGCACAGAACACTCTTGAAGCTAAGAGGTCCATAAATCCCTAGACAGACTAGAGTTTATAACTGCAGAAAGAGTTTATAACCTAGCTGTCAGAAATAGTAATGAACTGCTGGAAGAGAATGGAAGCAAGGGTGTCGATCTGTCAGGGGCTGTGTCGTTTCTGAGAATGCTTTCTGTTTGTGCTGGGGATGGGGGGACAGTGGAGGATGCTCGAGTTGTGGAACAGACCCTTGGGGCACCGCAATTTAGGGCCAGAAATACCAGCAAGGAGACACGTCGGACCAAAATCAATAGAAGAGTTCCCTGTGAAGTGGCTGGAGAGGAAAGCCCAGAGAACCGAGCATTTCTAAAATCAATTGCCTCTCCCCTGGCTGCCAGAGGGGGCCCGGGTGCAGGTCCCTGTCGGGGTTCAGAGGTTTCCTGAGCACTTTCAATTAGCTTTCTTCTAGGGCAAGTCATGAAGAAGTGGCCTGCCGTAATGCTGAGGCCAGTAGTTATACATCATGGGATTGTTCTCAGGGGGTGGATCCCAGCAGTAGGAGAAGGGGCATCTCAGTGCACTTGGACTTGGACATATTACTGAAATGCTTCAAGAGTGTCAGGCAATAGGGGGCAGGGAGGTGGCGGGTAAGATTGATAGAGAGCCTGTAGGGCCCCAGAATTCAACTGAGGTTAATCACGTTCTCCAGAAGAACACTGGTTCAATGAGTATGGCCAAATGTTTGGGAACTCTACAGTAAGCATTTGGGCACGTTGAGAACAGTGGGGCCCTCAGGTCAGTTTCCTATCAATTAATTATCAGAAGGCAGGACATAGGTGTTTACTTTGTATTAAAGCCAAAGATCCTATTTTTAGAGGAAAATACAAAGAGATCCATCAAAGTGTTGATCACAGAAGTTGAGATGAGCGGCAGGAGAGCAATGATACTCATGCTGACTGAGCGACACAGGCTGGCTCCACAGTCCGGCCACTACCAGCCATCTGCCCTCCTCCAGCGTGTATTTTGTCTATATCTCTCTGCTTCTGCTTGGTCATAGTTTCTTACTCCAGGCTCCTATCACTTTACAGTAAGTGTGCATTGCTACTGTTAATTTTGGTATCTACTGTCTTATCATTGACAACTTCTTTCATATCATCACCAGTTCAGAATCAAAGGAGGGAGAATCTGATAAACTCTGACTGTTGTCTGGGTGAAAAGTTATTCTGCCAGCCCTACCACATTGGTTTCCTGACCTAGTCAGCTGAGACCAGGAGGTCCTGTGGCTCAAAGCATGACTTATGAGCCTAAGACGACAGTCTCTCCCAGCAGAATGGGAGCCAAGATTGCTTAGAAGAGGGCCGTGGCCGTGACAGACAGTTTGAATGTTGCTCTATGTCAGTGCATTCATGCGGAACTTTTCGAACCTCCTGGAAGAGGATCGAACTGCCAGTATTGTAAGACCTTTGTCTGCTAAAAAGAAAACAAAACAACCCACAAAAGGCTCCTCCTTTAATACATATAGACGTTCTTCTTTCCTTTGAACAAACTAGACTTTATTGTTGTAGCATTTTCAGTCAACTTTAAAGACCAAGAGCCTTGGGGCCGGCCCTGTGGCTGAGTGGTTAAGTTCATGCGCTCCACTTCGGCAGCCCAGGGTTTCACCCGGATCCTGGGTACGGACATGGCACCACTGGTCAGGCCATGTGGAGGCAGCATCCCACATGCCACAACTAGAAGGTCCCACAAGTAAAATATACAGCTATGTACTGGGGAGATTTGGGGGGAAAAAGCAGGAGAAAAAAAAGATTGGCAACAGTTGTTAGCTCAGGTGCCAAGCTTTAAGAAGAAGAAGAAAAATAAAAAGACCAAGAGGCTTTATAAGGCAGAAATGGCAGTACTCATGAACTGTTCTGTCTACCGTGTCCCATTTCCCAGTCCCTGGCAGGTAGGCTTGTGGCCATTTGTGGCCAGTGGGCCGTGGAAGGAGCAGGAGTGTGCCATTCCTTGGATGAAGCATAGAACAGCCAACGCCTGACGTTCCAGCTCTACCCTTCCTTGCTGCAGCGACTGAGCAGCTCCCAGGTTCCACGTGAGCAGCTAGAGGCTGTGAGGCTTGGTCAGCATGAGTCCCTGAAGGTTTATGGGGCAGAGCCCCACCGACCCGCACTGGAAAGAGAGCATGAGAGAGAAGGGAAGAAAGCGTCCTTGTTCTAAGCCCCTGAGAGTTTGTGGCGATTGTTGCTGCAGCATAATCTGGCCTATCCTGACTTACCCTCAGCTGGATGCTGTGCACATCCCACGAGAACACCACTGTGAATAGTGTGATCTTCTTTGGAGCTTCAGGCTGATCAGACTCCTAAATCTGCAACCCCATCTGAGTGTCTGCTTCGCCTCATATCTCAGAGGCTCTCCTAGCCTGTAGACCAGCACCCCTTTGTGGAGGGTCTAGAATCCAATTTCTTTTCTTTAAAACCATACTTGATGAGGTATAAGTTACATACAGTAAAATTCATCCTTTTTAGCATATGGTTCTATGGATTTTGACAAATGCATACAGTCATATAAGCTCCAACATAATCAATTTATAGAAGAGTTCCACCATCCCCCAAATTTCTCTTGAGCCCCTTTGGAGTCAGCACCTCTCCCAAGCTCAGCCCCTGGCAGCACTGATCTGATATCTGTCCTTATGGGTTTGCCGTAGCCAAAATGGCATCCAAATGGAAGCACACAGTATTTAGCCTTTAAAACAAAAAACCCTTTTTATTTTGTAATACTTTTAGATTGACAGAAAAGTTGCAAAGACACTACAAATTTCCTTACCCAGCTTCCCCTAATACTAACACCTTCCATAGCTATAGGACAGTTGTCAAAATTAAGCAGCTAACATTGGTACAATACTATTAACTAAACTATAGACTTATTTGGGTTTCATCCATTTTTCCACTAATGTTCTTTTTCTGTTTTGCAATCGAGTCCAGGATTCCAAATGACGTTTAATTGTCATGGCTCCTTAATTTCCTGCCATCTGGGGTGGTTCTCAGTCTTTTCTTGTTTTTCATGACCTTGATACTTTTGAAGAGTACTGGTGAGGTGTTTTGTAGAATATCCCTCAATTTGAGTTTGATATTTCTCTTATTTCTAGTCTGGGTTATGATTTTGGGGAAAGAAGACTACAGAGGTGAAATGCCCTTATCATTGCATCATCTCAGGGGTACATGATATCAACACGAATCATGATGTTGTTTCATGAATCAATAGTTTGTTCACGTTCACTGGTAAATAATATCCCATAGCATGCATTGCCACAGTTTGTTTATCCACTCACCAGGTGAAGGATATTTGGGTTGTTTTCAGGTTTTGTAGATTATGAGTAAAGTTGCTACAAACATTCACAGGCAAGTTTTTGTGTGAACGTAAGATTTTTTTTTCTCTAGGTTGAATTCCTAGGCGTAGGATGCTGGGTTGTATGGTAAGTGTGTGTTTAACTTTCTGTGAAATGGCCAAACTGTTTTCCAAAGTGGGTGTTCCACTTTGCTTTCCCATCAACAATGTGTAAGACATCCAATTGCTCTGCATCCCAATTTTTTTGATCAGTGTTCTGGTTAGTGGCTTGTGTTAAAAATACCTTTAAGATTGGCAAGTTTTGCAGCATGTCCCTTTTGCCTGGCAGAGAACCCATTTCATTTCTCCTAGTCTCAGCATGGAATCTTGTCCAACTTTATGGAAAAATGAGGGACAACTTATTCATTAGATTTTCTAGTCCCATCCGCCTACCTTCCTCCATTCCCCTGATGTTTAGGAATGAGTTAATAAGTGATGAGGAGAGAAGATGGGGCTTTGAGAGTCTAATGGAAGGTCACGGGGAGGGAGCAGCCCCCCATGCCTACTTCAATAACATTTACCAAGCCAGTGACCTTCTGTGACACTAGTGGCCATACTCATGTGCAGTAGTTGCCCACACAATGCTAATGTCTTTGGGGCATCAACTCACTTAGTCTTTGTAATAACTTCCTGAGACAGGAAATGCTACTGTCCCTATTATGTGGGCTGTCGAAGTAGAGTGTGCAAACTTAACCACTACGCCACTGGCCCAGCCCCAGAACCCACACTCTTACCAACTGCCCTATACCACCGTCCTAGATTCTATCCCCAAAGGGTGCATTTAATAATTGGCCTAAAAAAAAAGAAGGTGTTAGGAGGGGAGAAAAGAGAGATTGGTTCTTAAAGGAGTTTTGTGTGTCTTTGTTTTTATTTTTTATTGAGGTATAATTCAATATTTGTGTATTTTGCAAAATGATCACTACAATAAGTCTAGTTAATGTCTGTTACCATACACAGTTACCAATTTTTCTTTCTTGTGATGAGTACATGTCTTTGAATTCTTCTTTTCAACTCTCAGTTTCCGGCAAACACCTTGAAGTAAAAGAAGCCTTGACCTGGGTAGGAGACGGGCAATGTGGATTCTGATCCTGGTTTTCCACTAACATCATTTTCTTCCGTTCCTTGGGTTCCTTGGTTTCCTCACCTAGATATAAGTGGGTTGGATACAAAGAGCTCTAGGATCCTTTTGAATCCTTGAAGTCAGCTGTAAGAGAGCTGCAAGGTAGGTATCCTCAATGGGCCACTGAGAGCACAAGCCTTGCAGCCCCAGTGCCTGGGATGGCCTCAGAAGGGGTCCCTATAGTGGGGTTTTTGGAAAACTTTCCAGGTCTTTAACCCCCCTGTTTCATACCCCTCTGGAAAGACTACACCAGTGTCTCCTCAAAGGCATTCCAGTGGAAGCCAGAGTGGATCTCTATCACATTTTCCTGCCCAGCATTCATTCCCTCTTCCTCTAATAATAGCACCCCAGTTTTCCCTTGAGGAACTATCTTTTCTCCATTCCCAGTCCTTGAGGGTCATGCTTCAAGGACAGGCACTTGAAAAGCTGGGCAAACAGTCTATTTCCTACCCCCACATCCCTTGATTCCAGTAATTGACTGAAGATTGGACACAGGACCCAAGGCAGGCTAAATTCTAAGACTTTGGCTAGAGATGCTGGTGGTCATTTTGCCTCCTTATGAGAAGAGTCTATTGGAATGCAACAACACAGAGGAATCAGAGCTGAAAGCTGAAGAGTGGACAATAGCTGAGAATATCTCCTGAGCCTCTAGATCCAGCCATGCTTGAAACCTACCCGTGGACTTTTCAGTTACCTGAGCAAACAAATCCACCCCCACCTTTTCGTTGCTGTTTAAGTGAATTTGAGTTGAATTAGATTTCAGTAGTAATGCGTTCTTTGAACTTTCTGCTTTTCTCATCCATACATGCCCTCTCTCAGGGTTCCAGAATCCTAGTTATTTTTGATTAAAAAAAATAAAAAGAAGAATAAGTTAACTCTAAAAGCCCCATGAAAGACAAGGTCTAATGCAGTGTTGGTAAATATGTAGCACCATTGCCACCACTCCTTGCCCCATACCCATCACAAACATCATTCATTTATCAGAATCCTTCTCAATGCAGAATTCTTGGCAGCCGTTGCCAATCATTCAGAGTTGGCTCTAAGCTGAACTCTGTTTTCCAACAAAGCTGAAGAAACCTACATCACTGCTCTGTGACTGGTGCCAGTCAGAGAACTGAGGAGACAGCTTAAGTCAAAGCACAGGATTAACTGCTGTGGCCTGTCTGGAGGACACTAGTTGATCACAAAGACAGATGCAACTTTAATATATTGGCAAAATCAGTAGTGCTAATACTTAGCCCTGCGCCAGGGTCGGCCCCTGGGGAGGGGGTCTCTCTGCAGTGGTCTCTGAGAGGGAAATGTGGAATTCAGTTAGCTGGCTCCTGGAGCTGGAGCATGCGCAGAAGGCAGGAGCGGTCTGGCAGGTGCCATCCTGACCCAGATGGCGAGGCAGCTTCACATGGCACCTTCGGGGGGCCTCAGCCCAGGCCCCACACCCAGTGTAAAGACTGGCCCCAGCATGATGGTGAGCCCCACCCACATGCACACTGGCAACTCAGGGCTGCCAACTCTGAGCAGGTCACATTTTCTTGGGCGAAAACCTCTGACAGAAAGGGCTGGTTCTTTCTAAGTTGGTGCATTTCTAATTCTGAAGCTGATGGATGCTTTTCTCACTTTCCCAGAACTCAACATCAACTTGACATTTCTAAAATTACATTTTGAAGGCAATGAATCTATAAAGTACACCCAAAACCCGTGCCAGCTGGGAAAAGAAGTAAGAAAGGAGGAAATAGAAACGTTGCTGGCTCCCTCCTTTAAATTTGCATGTTCTTTATATCTTGGCTGGGGCGGGGGAGAAGGGGAGTGAGACTCGCAGATCACCTCAAAGGACAGGGACGTTTTCAAGGAGCAGGTGCTCTCCGAATTCCCCTGAGGGTTCCAGTGCAATTGTTCAGACTGGCTCACAACACGGGATGAAAATGAGGGAGAAGCAAGACTCGGTGTGAAGAGAGTGGGGCACCTTTGTCTTCTTCATGGCGGCTGGGGCGGGGCCCGAGGTGGGCCCCCGAGGAATGGGGCCGGCACACAGGCGGCCTAAAAGAGAATCAGGCAGCAGCTGCTTCTCCTTAAACCGGAGAGGTGGCCGAGGGGGCTTTGTGTGAGCCCGGATCAAAACACGCCTATCAAGGGGGATCAAGAGCCTGGCCAAGTGGATTGCAGATGGGAAAGGGAACTGAATCTTTTTTTTTATTTTACAAAAATGTAAAGAAAATTCAGGGAGAAAATGCCTCCATGTGCAATTCTTTTACTTGTAGCGAAGCCTGTGCAATCACCGCCATGCTCAGTTCCCCTTCGCCCACAGATCAACTTCAAAATGCAACCTGCTAGTATTTAAAGCAACCCATTGAACACAGAAGAACCCCCACCCCACCCCCGGCCCTCGGCCCCTCTGCCCCGCCAGCTCCCGGGGCCTCCAGCCTGGATGGAGGAGCCAGCCCCGCCCGCTTCATCTCCTCGCTGCGCTGCTGTGGGTTTCCACGGCTGCAAGCAAATGTGACCCAGGATGAAACCAGGAGCCTTTAATCCGCATTCCACACAGGGCAGCTCCATCCAGCAACCGCTAATCCAGTGCTTACAAGGTGGCTCGAGGGTGCTGGTTACTGGGGAGACAGAAGATTTGGGGAAATAGGGACCTTGTTCAATGGGATTGCAAACCTAGCGGTAGAGGCGGACGCACACAGCGCAGCGTTAGAAAGCCAGGGGAATGGTCAGGGAGAGATGAGGGGCCGTCGCTCAAAGAAAAACGGGGGAGCTGCACTTGGAGAAGTCCCGGCGGAGGAGGTGGGACTGAGGAAGCCCCTGCGGGGTGGGCAGCATTGTGATGGTGGCTAAGTAAGGAGAGGCCGGCATCCTGGGTGGAGTACGCTGCAAGTGCACAGGCCCAGAGACGAGAGGGGTCTTACGGGGTACAATGTGGAGGGCAGCAAGGTGGGGCCCTGGGGCTGTGTCTTCATCTCCTCAAAGACCACGAATCCCGGCTGAGGAGTTGCTAAGTAAGATTCGAACAAACTAGACTCCGTGGACGGCCCCGTGCTGGCTGGGAAGTGAGCAGAGCCACAGAAGCTACACAACTCGCGGAGTCCCCAGACCCGTTACACCTGCCCGTCTCTCCCGCATGGAAGAGGTCCCTCCAGCAGTCACCCAGCCCCAGGCTGCCTTGCAGAGGACGGTGGCTACTGCTGGGGCCGGGCCCTTCCAGGAGGAGCCGGGAAGCCCAGTGTTCCTGTGTGTTTGAGGAAGTGGCCCCAGGCGACCCTTTCAGAGCTGAGGATGAGGCCGCAGGAGTGTAGCCAAAGCTTCCCTGGCCCAACTGAGCATGTAGAACCGTTTGCCGGCTATCAATTCCACCCCCGCTCAGGGCCAAAGGCTCACTGAAAGGGGTGCCACAGGCTTCTGTGGATGTGTGTGGCCTCTCACTTAGCATGTCACTGGTGATCCGGGAGGGGAGAAGAGGCGCCAGCTCTGGGGTCTCTAACACTAGGGGAGTGTCTGAGCCGCTTATGTGCCCACATGCAAATCATGCACTTCTGCCCAAGGCAACAGAAGGCCATAACCTCCTCCCCCAGCCACCGCATCTGGGGGATGCAAGGGGTCACGTCAGTAGCTTCGTTCAGTGGTTCAGTTCCTCCTCCTCTGTCCCTCTCCAGCCCCCACCCCCACAGCACCTCCCCACTGAGTCCCCGCAACAAACTCATTTATTAACTTTGCATGTCAAATATTTTTTCTGTTTAATTAAAAAAAAAAACAAACAAACAGTTAATGTCACAAAGGGCTCCAGAAATACATGCTTTTGAATTCCAGCCATGGAGAGGACAAAGGAGACACGTATCTGCAGACATGGCTGCTTTCCATAGAAAGGTTCGTGAAGCAGAGACAGCCAAGCTCTTCTGCCTGTGAGAGAACACAGTCCACCGGGCAAGGGCTGGGGGACAGTGTCTTTGGTTGGCCAGACCTTCGTCCAGAGCTCCCTGGAAGGTGGGTTGGCAGGAAGGGGCATTTTCCTGCAGCCCCCCTCAAAGGGGGACAGAGGCAGGGGGTACAGAGGAGGCATTTAAGTTTCATTAGCCTCTGGCTGCCTCTGAGGCTGTAGGATACGTTATTTAAACCTAACACAAAGTAGGTTTATGATCTGAACTTGGATCTCACGGCAGCCGAGTGACACAGCAGCAGCCACAACGCGGGTGTTGGCAGGAGAGCCGCCGGCCTGGAAACCACTCCGCGACAATCCTGTATTGTTTAGGTCCACATAGAGAATACACTAAAACCCTTTATACCAAATAAGAGTAAATAATTATACCAATATAAACAGGGCCTTTGACCCTTCATTTTATTAAAATGGCACGTCAACAGTAAAACAGCATACTGATCACTTCAGACGACCGCGAGCCCCCGGCGCGCTGTTCAGGGGTGGCACGGGCTCCGTCCCGGAGGCTGCAGATTCATGCATTGAGCAGTTCATGTTCTTTATCCGTTTTCCCAACAGCATCAGGATTTGATAATGGGTCGAGGTCAGCAAAGAGGCTGAACCAGGCAGTCAGGTCCGAAGCAGCCTTGGCAGGCTCTGGGGAGAGAAGGAGAAGCATCAGCACGCCCGCCTTCCAAGTGCCCACTTCTGCCCTCCTGCACACGGGAGGGTCCAGGCTCCTCTGGAAAAGGAGGATGCTCAATCAGACAAACCCCATAATGCTCTGGCTCTAAAGCGAGTTAGGGAATTCCACGTCCCCCCGTTGGTCGGCTGAGTAATAATTTCAAAACCACGGCCTAAAGCTCAGTGAAGAATGAACTCTTGTGTTAACTCCCATCTCACCCCCACCCCAGCAGATGGCCACAGCCCAGAGAGTTGCCTCAGACCCTGCCACTCTACCACAACCAAGAAATACCATAGTTATTTCAGAAGTCAGACTGAATGGCTGAGGAAGCAAGGTGCCTTCCAGGGTTCACTGGAAGAATCTTGTCATATCTGCTGGGACAACAGAAATACCATGGCCACTTTTTTCAGGCTTCCAAGAAGGGGTTGGCACCTAGGCCTGGCTTCTCCTCTTTGATAAAAGTCACCACATTCACCCCTCTCCTGTCAGAGGAAGGAGGCCCTCCACATGCCTTCCCTTCTCCCGTGGGCTCTAAAACACCCCACACCCCTCACCCTTCAGCCTCCCTGGAGTACTTCCCTCAGCTGCTCCTTCACTGAAACACCTGCCCTGACTTCCTGATTACCACTATAATAGAGCCAAATTATCTTCCAGATGAGGAGAAGATTTTCAAAAGAGTGCCTGATGCAAGTGATTCCTAAATAAGTAGGAGGTTCCTCTTTATATAAATCATCCCACATGAGCATCGAAGTTCACTGGCTTGGATGACCCATGCTTTTTTCCATCTCCAACAGGTGGGAGTATCAAAAGCATGAAGAATATGTCTCTCTGACAGGTTCTCCTTCTAGCTGAGAGCAGCTAGGAAGGTGCTTGCCATCTGCCTAAGAGAGTCTCAAAGAATATTGGGAGGACAAGTTGCTAAGAGTGGTTATATTAGAGCGATGGGAATCCACCAACATAAACAGGGCCTTTGGTCTTCCCAACAAAATGGCCCTGAAATGTTAAGACGGTATACTGAGCACTTCGTATTTCTGATTGCCCTCCCTTTGGCTTTTTGTCAAACTCTGTTGCAGATATTTCACTTTATAATGAGATAACAATGCATCTATTACAGAGATAAGTTACTACAAGCAGGACTAGTTAGTAACATGCAAGTTATTACCATGTGACACTAACTGAGTTCTGTGAGGAGTTAGCCCTCAAAACACTTGGCTTATTTTGATGTGATAAACTGAGACTTGAGAGATCTCAGTATAGTTGGTTGGGGTGGGGGAAAAACAACTAAAAACAAGGAAGTCAGCTTTCTTTAATCGTGTAGGAGGGCACACAAGGAAATTGTATGAGGCAAGACTGATTTAGGAGGATTTGTCTATTCTGGATAGAGAAAATCAAGATATCTTAGAAGTATCTCCAGTGAAAATATGCTACATGCTCATTTCCCCTTCCTCCCAACTTGTGCAAAGGTCTTAGAAGGCCCTCAGAGTGGGTGTGGCCCTGCTGTGAGGAACCAGGTGACTATACTTTGGGGCAATCCTCACATCCCCCAGACCTCCTCTGTTGGAGGGAAAACCAGGTGCAACTATCCGCACACCCCCTAAAAGAACATCACGGGAATGTTTTTTGATGATAATAGACACTTCCCCTAACTTCCTGAGGTCAAGAAGGGGAAAGTGGGTGAAGACCAAAGGAAGAGAGCGTGAGCTGCAAATACAGATGAGATCTTCAGTCGAGCAGATGTTCCCTTTGGGGCCCTGTCTCAAGAAGAGAACAGATCTCATGAACTTGAAAGGCCCTCTTTTGACAACTAAGAAACCTGGCTCTTTGTGAAGAGCACTAATTAAAGGCTTTGTTTGGTGGTGGCAATGGTATTTTCAGCGAAAGACAGCAAACCTCAGAGGTCTTTCCTCCCATGCTGTTTCCACCCAATCTTGGGGAGCACCCAGTCACATGGAGACAGATATATTTGATCCCTCCTCATTAAATTTGAAAAAGTGAATTATGAATTAGGACAGTAAGCCAGAAAAAAAGTCAGGATGTAACTCTTAGGATCATGCAAAACTCTGCACCCGAATAGCCTCTCATTTCAACCCTAAGTGCTCAAATGGAAATTAGTAAAGAAATACAGAAAATAGTGTTAGGCCAGTGGAAAGGAAGGTGGCTTTCATTTCAGGGGGATAAAACACTGTATTACCTTTCACTGCAGGGCTGTTGTCATTGGGACTGCTTGCCTTTGGTGCTGGCCATGGAGAAGGAGGAGGATTGACATTGCTCTTTGACCAGCCTAATGTTCAAAACCAGAGCTCGTTAGATCTAGGGAAGAGCAGTCACACTGTCCCACCTGTGCTGGGCACACGTGGTTGTCAACCACGGTAGCCCCCAAAGAAAGGGAAGGGGGTGGTGTGACAGACCCTTGTCCCACGTTACTCATACCCGAAACACATTTTAAGGGAGAGTAGATAGGTATAATCATGCCCAACTCAAAAGTATTGAAAACTAGGGAAAAGATTGGATTTTGAGAAGCAATGAGAAATTGCTAAGGTTAATACATCTTTGCCCATTTTTCTTCTCAAGTAACATCATTTCATGTTCACACTAAAGATTATCAATAGCGTTCCAAGGAAATCAAGTGCCTTGTTTTTCTGTCACAAATGGGGAAGACTTTAAAAAGTGAACACCATTACATGTAGCAATAGAACTAGTAAACTGCGGGTCCTCTCTACTTCTAATATGATTCAGTTCATTTATTTTCTACACAGTTGATTTAAATTAGGAAGTTTAGTTAATATAGAAAAATAAACAGAAATCCAAGCCAAATATATGAGGGGGAAGGAAGCCCCCTTAACTTGCTGCCTGCCGTACACTACAATGGTGTTTAGCTGGTATAACCCAACATTCTGTAAAGCCCCTGTGCTCTCTCTGCCCCTAATGATTCAGAGGCATTCCGCAGTCCTGCTTTGCAGGGAGCAAGCCTAGTTCCCCACAGCATTTCCTGTCTGTGCTGGATGTTTTGGCATGACTCACACCTAATTTAGAACTTTACCATATGCCTCTTTACACGCCTGTTTTCTGTATGTGTTAAGTCCTGTCTTCTCAATAAGACCAGGAATTGCTTCTTCAATGTGCTCCAAAATACCTAACGCAGTTCAGGTAGGTGTTTGTGGACTAAGTTCCTTGTTGATTCTCACTGTGAAAGGCAGACCATCAGATGATGCATCACTGTCGGGTCTATCATAGTTAAAACTGTATCCTTTTATTGGCATGCTCTGGTCACACGTTTTCTACAGAAAAGGTTTTGCCTCTGATAAGGCCCTCATGACATCATGTTTGGATGACAGAGGCCAGCTGGGGTAGTGAAACCAGTTTCTGGAGCAAGAAAGCCACTCAGTATATGCCACAAAACAATAAGATTTAATGCTGTTTATTTACCCTGACATTCTAAGATTTGTAATTAGGGACTTAATTAGAATCATACTATATTTATTAGCTTGCATTTTTGTCTCATCTCCTAGAGGTGTGAGCCTCTTGAAGGCAAAAGCCATGCATTATTCCCCTTTATGTCTGTTAGTGCACCTCCTGGCACACAATGGGTGCTGAATCAAGATATATTATTGAAGAACTCTTTTAAACCATGAGAAGTGCACTTATGAAGCCTTATTTTAAGAGACGGCAAAGCAACGGTTGGCACAGTAGATGCTACAATACTCACTGGTTGAATTTTTTCATTTTAGGCAAGTGGCATACAAGCTTCTCTAAGAAGACTAACCAATGACAAATGAAACAGGTGGCCTATAACCTATTTATTGGGTCTAAAACAATGAAAACATACAGAGGGCTTTAAAAAGTATTGTTATCCATTGGAAGGGTACCTGAACGTGTAGTTAACATAATTCATAAACAAAAGCACCGATCTTGAGGGAACTTTCTGGGATGATGGAAATGTTCTAAGACTGGATTGTGGTGATGGTTGCACAACATACATTTATTAGGAATCCTTGAACTGTTCTCTTACAATGGGTGGATTTTGTGCTATGTACATTATAGTTCAATAAAGCAATTTTTAAAAATTACCAGTATTTGGTGTAATACAGGAGTAACATAACCTACCTAGTTCCTAGAAAATTGGCCCACGAGCATTTTCCTTCTAAACCGAAATCATATAAAACAGTGGTAAATGTGGAAAGTCAAAATTGCAGTTCCATTGTGTGCCAAATAAAGCTGAAAGAGGTAGACTCTAAGTGGGTAAATTTTACCTTATCCCCTACAATCCTCTCCCTGACACCAAGTGTAGTCAAGACCAGCTTTTGCTCAACAGAACCCATGCAACCTTTCCACCAGCCCCTGCAGCCTGGCCTCATTCTCTTAGAGCAGTGGTTCTCAAAGAGTGGTGCCCACACCAGCAGCAGGGGCACCACTTGTGAGCTGGTTAGAAATGCAAGTTCATGGCCAACGCTGACCTACATGAATCAGAATCCCTGGGGGTGGAGCCCAGGAAACTGTCTTAACAAACCCTCAGGGATTGCCGCACAAGTGTAAGTCTCAGAAGCACTGCCATAGATGGTCTGCAGGGAGGCTGCCAGGGTTACCATCTCCATCAGGATCAGCCATCGTGGTTGAGGCCAGAGCTGGGACAAGCAGAGAGGCCCTCCTGGGAAACAGAGGGGTCTGCTTCAGGACCTGCCTCCCTAGCTCCTGCAGCTTTAACTGCTATTGATTGCTGTATGCTATTTGGTACAGTGGGAGCTCAACATGGTCATTCTTCCCGTTTCAAAAATATCCACGACATTCACTTTTGAAAAATGGCTGCAGAGAACACTGGGAAAGAGAGGCAGGTTCAAAGCCTTGTATTTTTCAGAGTATAAAATGGAACACATTCCTAAAGGAGGCACAATAAATCCACATGTCAAAATGGAGCTCCCTTCACTTTATGTAATGGACACGTTCCTGAAAAGTTACAAATAAGTGTCTGTATATCAAGTCATATTTTAAAAGTACCAGAAAAACAAACCATATTTTCAAGCCTATCGTTTAAAGGATTATAATGGCAGATTCCTTTATAAAGACAATAACTGTCTTGTAATTGGATTCCTTTCTAACTATGAATTTTTGAGTATTGCTCACCTAAACACTCATGAACCATAAAAGCAACATCTAGAATCTACGGATTTGGGAACTTCTCTGCAGCAGAGGACATGAAGGAGGATGAGTCCCTCTTTGGGGACTAAGATGATGGGGACAGTATACCTCCCAATTTTCACAAAGACACAGGTATCATTATTCCTTTGTCCCATAGTGTGAAGCAGAAACCACAGACAGTTTGCCAAGTCAGTCTCCCCTCAGAACAGCTATTAGGCATAAGTCTAACAATCCAACTATATGTATGTGAGGGGAGAAAATGGTACAGCTGTGACACTCGCTGTATATTAAAAAAAAGAAAATACTAAGTTCAGCTGCAATTCCGCCCTCCTTCATATCTCTTTGGGAATTCTTTAGGGGAGGGGTGCTATGAGGCTAATTATGGACAGAATGCCAAGCCCGATTTCAAATGTCTTGGCTTCTGTCAGGAAAAAGTGCTATTTGAAGAGAACTTAGTGTTGTTAATATTCCTGTCATTGCCATCAACTTTTCTTTAGTTGGTGTTAGCTGGCTGAGGCATTTTTAACATGAAGAGGTGGCTGGGAGGTTGTCTCCCCATCTCAGAGTAACTTGTCAGGAGAAGGGTGGTGGGGGTAGGGGCAGGAGAGTGCTGAGAGCTCCGTGAACAAAATGACTGTCCTAGCCCTCTGTTCCTTTGATATGTCAACTGTGCTACCCATTTGCAGGAAACACATATAAAATTTTATTGGCGCAATCCTTCCCCCTTTACTTACATAAGGGAAAATATAAATCAGCCAGAAATAACACTGGCCAGCTAGAGCCGCAAGTGGAGCCAAAATAACACCATCCAGAGTAGCACTTTACCATGAATGGCATTTCACTAGCTGGGAGAGCAGAAGTCCAGGCTGGATTGACAATCAAGTCTGAGGTGCTCTGGGGTGGGGTTGGCAGTGAAGGGGAAAGTGGGAACACCACAGCCATGGTGGCCAAGCCTGCTCCACTCGGAGCCCCTGTTTCCATACCTGCAAATGGTAGATAAAACTTCCTGTGTCATTACGTTGTTGGATGGATGAAACAATCTTGTAGGTGAAACCAGGGAGGACAGAGGCTAGAGAGGCCCTCAATAAATCTAAGCCGAATCTGGATTTTCGTATAGCTCAGCAGACATGAGGATCAACCCCTAAGATTGTCTGAGGATTATTTTCTTTAATGTAGTGATTCAATGTCAGTTGCTCTCTCCCTCCCTTCTTGCCATCCACCCATCCATCCAATGTCTTTTTTTGAATATCTATTGTATTCCAGGCACTGAGCTATTCATGTTCTGGAAATATGATGGTGAGCAACACAAACACAGGCCCTGCCCATGACAACTGAAAGCAAGAGACAGAAAATTAAATCAATTTTACAATGAGGTGAGCTACGAGGAATGATTAAGTACTGGGTGTAAAGAGAATGGAGAGCAGAAACACCTAACACTGACTTCTTGGGGGAGAAAGGAGTCAAGGAAGGCTCCCTGGATTAAAGAACATCAATGCTGAGGATCTGAAGGATGAGATGTTAACCAGGTAAAGCAAGCATCATGGGTGTGTAGGTACGTGGCATGCTCTAAGGGGAGGGGGAGCATGTGCCAAGGCCTAGTGGTGGGTAGAGCTGGGCTCACTGAAGTTTACTATGGCTGGAGTCCAGCTTACCAACATAATACATCGTTCTCCAGCAGAACAAAGTCATTAAGTCATGATAAGTAAAGATATGGGCAACAATGAGACCAGAGTCAGGCCGTAAAGGACCTTGTAAGCCACGGTGAGGAGTTTTGACCTTATGTGAATGGTAGATAAAACCGTAACAACATGGCAAGTCAAGAGACCTTTCTGGGATTCCTTGATTTCCTCATCTATAAAATGAGGGTGGAATAGACGGTTATCAAAGTTCCTTCTACGGACTCACAGAGGCACTTGAATTCTACAGATAGCCAAGACTTGCAGATGCTCCTCAGCAGGCATGGAAAGTGCTGCTGCTTTGATGGAACAAACAAATCCATTGGCTCATGCTGAGAGTGCCTGTTCTGTGTTCAAACTATCTTGAAATGGGCCACACAGTCTTTTCTTTCACATTATGCCATTTGAAATATCAGTTACCTGGAGCCAGGCTAAGCCAGGAACAGCAAGAAGTGAGCTCTGGTTGAGGAAAGATGACTTGGAGAAAATCCAAAGCTTGACGTTACATCAGCCTTAAATGGAAACCCACCCAGATGGTAACAGCACCCTGGAACTGGGTAAAACAAAAGAATATCCGGAAGGAAGGAACACAGGGCTGTATGTCTGTAAGAATCTGGAACAAGACTCCTAAGTTTGGTTTGCAGAATACTAAATTAAAAAGATGCCCTGGTGCATTTATACTGAGCAGATGGTAATCTTTTCAGTATCAGCGTCTATTTCTAAATTAAATTTTGGATGTTGATGGAGAATTGAGAAGAATGTCAAATGAGGCCTAACAGCCTTGCCTGGTCTCCCCCTCAGGCAGCCCCTCCGGCTGGCTCTCCCCCTACTCACTTCAGGAAGCCTCAGGAAGGTACAATTTTCTTGTCACTGTATGACCCAGGCAACCCAAGTCCCTATCATGCTGGTAACTTCAGAAACTTAGAAATCCTAGCTAAAATTAACGCCTTCTTCAAATTTTCAGTACAACTCAGTCCTAAATTAAGTTCCTTTGTTTTGCTCTCCTAGAGCTTGAAGGGGGTGTCGGGAGGAAGATATAATTGTTGTCTTAGTAAATCCTCCTTCCTTTCTATTCTCCCAGAGCACTGGGGAGCAGAGGGAGGAGCGAGGCCAAAGTAGAGAGGGAGGGAGGCAGCGGAGAATGCGGAGATGAGGGGAGAAGACTGAAGAGATGCAGGAGGGAGAGAGAGAGGGCGAAGGAGAGCAGAATGGCGTGTGGAGGAGTGTGGAGGTGGTGTGGCCGTAGCCTGGAGCAGTACCCCCTCAGCCCTCCTGACACTCCGACCCTGAGGATACAGCTCCACCTGGCCCTCACAGACAGCTAGGATAGGGTGGCGAGACTGAGCAGGAGTGCACTGGAGTGAATGTGTGGGTGGCTGCTAGCACAGGCAAAAATTTTGTAGACAATCTCAATTTCAAATATTCTGTTCTGGGGCTGGTCCCATGGCCGAGTGGTTGAAGTTCTGCACGCTCTGCTTCAGCAGCCTGGGTTTGTGGGTTTGTATCCTGGGCGTGGACCTACTCCACTCCTCAGCCATGCTGTGGCAGCATCCCACATAGAAAATAGAGGAAGTCTGGCATGGATATTAGCTCAGGGCAAATGTTCCTCAAGCAAAAAAAAAAAGAAGAAGACTGGCAACAGATGTTAGAGCGGGGTGAATCTTCCTCACCAAAAAATAAATAAATAAGTAAATATTCTATTCTGGAATATCATCCAACTTTTGTTGTTGACAGGGAGGCTGCCTCCTCACACCCACGTTCCTCCTCCATGACAACCCAGTTATTCCTGTCCCTGTGTGTGCCCAGGGCCAGGCTAGCCATTACAAGTCCTGCTTCTCTGGGAGCATCCCAGGAGAAGGCTGAAGGGAGCTGTAGGGCAAGCACGTTGCCATCAGAGACAAACGGAATGGTGGAAGGCACAGATTCCGGATCAGACGGCTCAGTGTCACAATCTGGCCTGCCTCCTACCACATGTAGGATCTTGGGCAAACTACTTAGCGACTCTCCTCCTCAGTGTTCTGGGCTATAAAATGGAGAGGATGGCAGTACCTGCCTGGGGAGGGGGGGGTGAGGATGAAGTCAGTTAATATACATAAAAAGCACACAGGACGGTGCTTGGCACATAGCATGTGCCTTATGGAGTACCAGTTATTATTATTTTACCAGCTACAAATGGGGGATCCACAGAATCACACAACTTTAGACCTCAGCATCTCTGAGTGGAGGTTAACCGAGGGATAGGCAGCTGACACTTGTGGAGAGGTAGAAGGTGCTCCTTTGGATGACATGGGTCTCTCCTGATCGATTGGTGAGTCTAACACCTCATATTACAGATGAGAAGGCAAAGGCCCAGAGAATTTGAGTGGTTTGACCTATTGTTGAAGAACAAGTGAGGGGAAGGGAGTTTGCAGAATAAAACCCTGACTTCATACCACAGTGTGTCTCATTGAGCCAAGGTAGTCTGAGTACTTATTTCAGTGGCTTAATTTCATTTTTGAGATGAACTGGATAACTTGGGGAAGCAGTTTCAATACAAGGTGTCAAAAGTTCAATAGCTATTTAGATGCTTTTGCAATTCATGTAAATAGATGGATTTTCTAGACAATGGATGCAATGGAAAAAATATGTGGAGCCAACATTCATCTTTTCCTCTCTTTCAGGGGGGTGGGGAGAGTCCTGACAAAAGCATAGGATGTGGTTGTGAGTGGATTATACGATCCATCATCGAACAGGGAGCCTGGCCTTTATTTGTACCACGTAGTTTCGAAGGTTCCCTGAGTCAGGGGGCAGCACCGGGGTGGGGGGGGTGGGGGGGGGTGGGAGGGGTGGGCTGTGAGAGGGCGAGATGCGTAGGTGTGGGAAGCTGGATGGGCTTCCTCTTTCAAACACTTAGCTTCCACCTTTTTTTTCTGTCAGTTTGAGTTCCATAGACATTCAATTGGTGACTGTTGACATGCGAAGGAAACAGGCTAACTCAGGTTACAAAGTAACTCCTTTAACCTTGATCTTGATAGGACCCCAGCAGAAGAAAGGAAACTTTTAGCAACCAGAATGATCCTTTTAAAAGGTGTTTCAGATCATCTCCATCCTTAGACCAGGATGCTGTGATGGTTCCCAATTTCACTTGGGCTGAAAAAGGGCCCAAGTTCTTCCAAAGGCTCCGAGGCCCGTGTGGTCCAGCTTCTGCTCCTCTCTGAACACCTGTCCCCCTTGCTCCAACCACAGTGCTCTTCCTGCAGACCCCCGGCCATGCCACCCATGACCTCCCTTAGGCACTGGCACAGGGGCTCCCTCTGCCCCAATCTCCACGTGGCTAATTCTCTCACCTCCTGCAGCTCAGATCTCTTTTCAATATGAACCCTATTTAGTTCTGCAGCCTGACCTACCCTGCCATCCCCCCAACACTCTCTAGCCCTGGCTCTCCCTTTTCCTTTCCCTGTAACATTGGTCACTTTCTTGCACCTACTTTGTGATGTGCTTCTTTATTATGTTAATTGTTCATTATCTCCTCTCATTCGAATGTGAGCTCCAGGAAGGAAGAAGTGTCTGTGTTCTCAGATGAATCTTCAGTGCCTGGAGCCCAGGAGGACCCCATAAACATTTGTTGAATGAATGAGAAACTTGCTCAAGTGTTAGTAGGATGGCAACCTCAAGTGAGATTTTGTTTGCCTGAGAAATAAATGGTCTCCCTTTGCAGGACCTCATTCTCTTTGCACAGTAGGAGCTTGCATTTCTCTCTGACTGTCAGAACACCTTCCTCCTTAGACCCGTGTGGCCTTGTGCCCTTCTCTTGGAGTTGGGGCAAGGCTGATGTGCAAAGCCCATGGCCACTGCTCATGTCATAGCTCTCAGGCTTAGTTCCGGGGACCTTGCCTTGGGCCCTGAGCTGAGATCTTCTCACTCTGCATGCTCAGGAAGAGGGCGTGGGGCTCAGACTTCTGGGTTGTCAGTGTGGAGCTCTCACAAGCCAATAGCCCTGGGCCACCCCTGCTAAGTAGGAGCATGCCACCACTGTTCCCTGTTGGCAGCAGGGGCCCTGGTGTCTCCAAAGCTGGGGCCCAAGTGGAATTCATCCGGCAGGAGAGCTGGAGAGTCTCCAGCAGCCCCAAGATCTGCATTGTGGATCCTGGCTCCTGCCTTCCAACTCTCCCACGGCTCGTTAGCACCTCCACCACAGGTGGGTGGGGGTGAAACTCAAGTCATGGCAGCATTGCTCATCTGGGGCTCCGGTGAAAGAGATGGTGAAACCCAGGGGTAAAACTCAGGGCGGAGAAGTATTTACGAATTTTATTTATCCTTCCTATCTCTAACTTCCTTACTGAAAATAAATGAGATGGCTATGAGACAGGACTCACAAAGGAAAACAAAAGGAATCATGCAGTTCATAAAAAAGAAGGAAGACTTTTTTTTGGTCTTGCCCACCAACTCTTGCTTTGTCCATGATCTCATCAACAAAGACCTGAGGTTTTTTTTAATAGCCCATAATTATTTAATGATTCCAGCACTGCTGTTTGTTCTCAGCTCTAAGTGCCAGATAAACATGGTGTTTATTAAGGAGATAGCCTAAATTCATGGAAAAACCAAAACAATTTGAGAATTTCAATTAAAGGGACATGAAAGGAGGGAAAAAGTATTGAAATACTAGAAAATTGTTTCCTTCCCAAGGTCTGTTTGTTTAGAAACTCAAAACTTAAAAATTTAGATTTCAACCTGAGTTTTAGTTTTTGTTCTCTAAATCAACACGCTCTCTATGCCAGCAATTCTCAACCAGCATGTGGGCTGCCCGAGAGCCTCAGTGTGCCCTGAACCTTTACCAATGTTGCTGACCATTTTGATCAGTGTGGAAACTCAGTTTCTGCTGTGGCCGAGACGCATGGGACGGTTGAGCCATGTGGTTCAGGCAGAATAGGAACAGCTGAGCTGAGGGCATAGTCAGGGTAGGGATGGGCCAGGATAGAGAGAGAGCAAGAGAAAGATAGCATGGAAAGAGTTAAGAAGCCCAGTGTGATGTCAGTTGGCACTCAGAAAGAGGGCATGTCTATGGGAATGCGGAGAACGTTGCCTTGTGAGTATATGGGAGAAGCAGCTAGGGCAACGGCCAGGCAGTGATGGCCAAGCCACCAGGTCCATGACTATGAAGGCAATCCTCTCAAGGATGCCATGAAAAAGTCTAAAATCAAAATAAGACAATAAGATTGAGAACAACCTCTCTAACCTTTTATTAATAGGAAATGTTAACATTGGGAGAAAATTATAAGGAATAGATTTTAAACCCTGCAACATATCTTAAAGCTAGAATGGGATTCTGAGATTTCAGCTAAAAAGTCACTGGATAGAACAGAAAAATACAAAAAAAAACCCCAAAAAACAAAAAAGACACTGGACATAAAATAAAAATCAGAAAATATCAAAAAAATGACAAAGAAGGAAGAAATAGGCCTTTGGGATTAAAAACGCAAAGAATGAAGAAACAAAAAAAGCCCCTTTTCAATCCCCATAGTACATACCGTGTAGCGAGGCCTGTAAGTCTTTCATATTTTGGTCTAAAAGCTGCGAAGGAAGGAATCCTGAGGCTGCCTGGGGCTTGGCGTCTGGCTCTCCTGGGCCCACAGTGGGCGCTGGCTCCTTCAGCCGGCCGTCTCCAAACACAGCAGCCCACTCTTCACTGAACTCGCCCTCTTCCAGGGAGGACGCATGGAAGATCTCGCTCAACAGCAGCAGGTCATCTTTGTCAGCACCTTCGGCTTCCAAAGTCCCTGCCATTGGGCCCAGGCAAGCTGGTCAAAGTAACAGCACAAAACACATCACCACCAAGGGCCCAGGCCCTCGGGAATCAATGCAGTGGGGTTTGGGATGGGACAGACTGGGGAGACAGCTAGATTTAAGAAAAAGCTAATCAAAAAATAAGTTAATTCCATTATAGCCTTTCAAGAAATTTGAGAATTAAATTTCCAGTTCCCTTCTCCCTTATCCTCCTTTCTTCAAGGCCAGTTCAGTTGCTGAACATTATTAGAATTGCACTGAAATAGTTTCCAAAAAAATTCTAGGGTTTTGGTTTTTCCTTAACGTAAAAGCAAATTTACCACCAAAACATTTCTCAGATATGAAGCAAAGCCAGGATTGAAGGCAGGTTGGAGATCTTCGTTCCTTGTTTGTATAGGTTCCTGAATCTCCCCACACAACAAGCCCTAAATCCACAGCCACCACGCCATGTGGCAGGCTGCCTTGCCATCCAGGATGGGGAGAGGACCCACTCCAGGCCCTGACTGGCCTGGGAAGGGGAGAGGGGCAGAGGATGTCAGAAAGTCCTGCAATGACCAAGAAAGGCATCCTTGCTTCCTTTCTCTTTTGCTGCAGCCCAGCTGCACGAAGCGAAAAAAAGGTGGGTCTGGTTTGCCACAGCGCAGCAGTGAAAGAATGAGGGGAAAACAGCGCAACTCACAGGACCACCTAGAAGATGAGCTTCATAGGCCAGAGACACAGCTCTGGAGGGTTGGAATGAGCACCAGACCAGAGTGTGAGCCCCTGGACCATCCTTTATATGCTGTGTGACTTCAGCAAGACCCTTAACCCCTCTGGCCCTATTTTTTTCATCTATAAAATTATAATATTAATAATGCCCACTCTGGAGTATTGTCAGGAAGAGTGAAAGAAATAGACCAAACCTCATTGCCTGTTCAGAAGGAAGACTTTTAAAGAAGGGATCCCTTCTCATGATACGAACACTGACACAATACTGATGAGTGAATACAAGCAGAATGGGGAATTGCTATCAGAAATCCCATAGCAAGACGTTTCATTGAGTTTTCTACATATTTTTGAAACCAAGAACTGACAGTTTTATTAACTGTGACTTTGTTGTATCTAATTGCCACTTGGAAACTGCAAACATTTTTGTTGTAAGTCATGAAGAGAAGGAACAATCATGATTTATATCTTCTCTGAGCTATATTGCAATTCTGATATTGTCATATTAAGTGAGATGAACAGGTTTTCCTCAGATATATGAGATAATTAGCAAATGAAACCTTCTTTAAAAAAAAATAAAGCTTTTTGGTTGGCTCTATTGATCTGTAACCACATTTTATATAAAGATCTACAGATGGAGGGGATTTTTGACGTGCTGAGCAGACTGGCTATCAATCAGGGAGGGGAGGAGTCCAGTCATCTCATATCGTTGAGGTTTAAAAATAGGGGCAAAATATCACTTTAATCAGACAACTGTCTAATTTAAGCATTCTTATTGTTTGTGTTATCAGAGAATTTGCACCGAGACATAGACTGTAGGCGTGGTGGTGAAGAGATGGGGAAAATGGCATTGTATTAAGCAGGCTTCTGAGACAGCTCTGTAGTGACAGGGTAGTGCAGGAAACACCTAGCCCTGTGCATGGTGGGAACCGCAGGGCCGGTGAGGGGAGACAGCCCATCTCTGTGAACAAAGGCAGGAACCTTGGCTGTGACAGGGTGTGTCCATCAACATGCATCTACGCATCCTCCCTGACCCCTTAATCTCTCTCAGCATCACCCTTTTCACATATATTAACTTCACAAATCTCTGTACTTCCTACTTTCAGTTGAGACTGGAAGGCCCAACACTATTCTCATGGTTTACTCTCTGGCCTGACTGAAACCGGATGATCACTGAACCAAACCCGTTTTATGGGAACCAATTCAATAAATCAATGTGTAGACTCTAGAGGAACAGAAGACGTTAAACGAGCATTGGAAATTATGTGTGTTCCTCCTGGGGACACTTTACAGCCCTCCACTAAGTCAAACCCTGAGTTGGGGGGGCTTCGATGCTTTCAATCTAGATGTCAATTCAGGAAAGATCATGAACTAACATTAGCAACAACAAATAATGAACTTTGAGTCTTGCAAAAATAACCACAGACTGGAAAAGCTCTATCTTTGTTTTTCCTGTTTAGGCTTTGTGCAATGGTATTTAGAGTTGAGTTCTGTGGGTTTTGCTATCTTCGCATCCTTTCCCTTCTCTTCTTCAGTTTCCCCGTTGGAGAGACACCTTCTCTGTGTGATCCTGGTGAGACACCATTTAAGATGCCTCACCAGCCCTCATCCCAGGTGGATTTGTGACCTTGGCTGTGGGCATATGCCAGAGGCTTCCCTGAGTTTGGTATATGGAAGCTGGAAGAAAGAGCTGTCTTTCTTTGGGATTCCAAGTTCTGAAGATGAAGTTTTGAGGCTCCCAGTGATGATGGAGCCAAATATGAAGGGAAACAACATCAAGAATTGGGGAGAGAATCCTGACAACACTGTCTAAGCCCTTGGATTCAGTCTTGCTTGAAGCCATTCCACCACTGTGTGATGCCAGTTACATGGACCAATACCCAATACATTCTTTTGTTTTCTTTTTTTAATTTTAAAGCTAAACTATTTAGAGAAGGTTTCCATTACTTCCAACCAAAAGATTTCTGACCAATATTGTATTCTATCAAACTCAAACTTAGTGACAGAAATGAGAAAAGTACCCATGGTGAGGAGGATATTATCTAGAGCTAGTTCTGAATAGAGATTTAGTCTGTGGTCTACCATTGAATTAGGCCTATTACTTAGTGCCCTGGTTACTTAACAGTTAAGTCAGGCTGCAAAGTAGACATCTTCTCTTTTAAGAGAACTTATTACTTAGCTGAAAGCAATGAAACTGGCACTGACTTGAACCAGAAAACAGGGGAACCTCCCAATTATTGCCCTGATAATTAAGATGCTTGAAATTACTATACATAACTTGCAAGAAAAACTTAATTACGAGTAGAAAAGGACAGGTTTAGGTCTGTAACCAGACAAGTCGAGACTTGAAAGATAACTCTCGTCAGTTGGTTCTTAAGAATCATGTTATCATTTTCTTTGGAACTAATTCAACTCCACTGTGAGAAAATGGGGACACACACAGAGACATAAGCTCTTTGAGAAAAGCTCTGGTAAGAGCCATAGAACTTCGAACATAGAACATAGAAGAACATAGAAGTCAGAGCTTCCATCCATGCAGAGGAGCAAGTATTACTCAGGTTATAGCTCCCCATCCTGCTTTTGTCTGAAAGGATGAACAAAAGTGGTGGAGCTGTCAGGTGCCAAACCCACAGACTCTACTCCAAGGCCCCTTCCTGCTTTTGCAGGCTCTCCAGTCTCCATGTTTACCTTCATATCAGATAACCCAACCACAGACGTTACTACAAAAATAAAGGCCAACAGACATCGTGGACTCAAGTTCTCACCTCTCAGCCTCCCTCTCCATGACCCTTCATGCGTTCCCTCTGCTTTTCTAAGATCAGCTCTCTCTATTGCCCCCCGTCCCCTTCAGGAGCCTGCTCTGCTCTCACCATTATTCAGCTCCAGCACCTGTAGTCTTTCATTCTCCAAAGCTTCTGCTCCCTGACCTCAGAAGATGTGCGCACATCCCAACAACAGTCAATCTTCACTTGATATTGCTGTCTCCCCCGACACCCTCCTGCAACTTACTGTTCTGGTTTCTTCCTCCTTCTACAGCTACACACTATACTTTGCCACCACTCTTTTTTAGCCTGCCTGTAATCAAGTTCCTGGCCCCACCCTACACTGAAGTGGCCCTCTCGAAGGTTATCAGTGAGATCCTCATGGCCGATTCCAACCCCCTTTTCTCAAGCTTCAACTTTTAGAGCACATTGCACTGTTACCCACTCTGGAAATGCAGTCAACTCCTGAGAGTCCCCATGAAGTGGCTCTCTGGATGTCCTCTTCTCTCCTTGACAATACTTTCCCTGCTGCCTCTTCCTTCTTGCCCTTAAGGTTTACTCCTAAGCCATCATATCTCTTTTCCCTACATTTTCTATAGAAGATCTTATTTATTCTCATGGTTCTGTCTCACTTGGGAAGATTCTCAAATCTCCAGCTCCTATTCCAAGTGCTTTCTTGAACTCTGATGACAATTCCCGACTTGAGGGCCCTTTAGGGTTTTCCCATTGGCGAGTCTGCTGGCGATCCATGAAAGGCACCCTCCTGCTGTACACCGTTGCTCAGGTCAGCTGCGAGATTACTGCTCCCTTACTCGGAGCCTTCAAGGGCTCCCTCTGGCTACTAAGTAACCCTCCTCCTAGTGATCCTCAGGACCTCTACAGTGAAGCTCTGATGCAGCCCTTTCAGAAACTCACCCGCAGTGTCTTCGGGGAAGCCTACAATTAGGCAAAACTCCTCTGCTTGCCATTTCTCAAACGTGCTTTCCTGCCTTCTCATCTGGGAACCTGCTCTTTTCTCCCAATGAGATGCTCAAAGAGAAGAATCATACTCAGCTGAAAGGGATCTTCGAGATCATCTCCTCTAACTCATTTTACAGAGCAGGAAAAAGACACTTGGGCTAGACAACTCGCCCAAGGTCATATCATTTATTAGTTACAGATTATCTGGCTTGGGACCCCTGGCTCATAGGTCAAGACGTTTTCTCAGTGCAACACACTGCTTTCACTTCAGAACCTATTAAGGGTCTCATATGTAAACTAATATTTAAGCTTCTGTAAAGTTCTGAGGGTTTCTAAGGTCAGATGGTTCCACTGGCAGCTAGGCAAAGCTCTTGGCTGCAGGCCCCATGGCAGACTGGCCGAGATGGCAGACCAACTCAGCATGTTTGCTCTGCACTGCCCAAGGTTCAAAACCAAAAACCCTATGCCCCTGGGAAAGCAGTCCCTAGGAAAACTGACCATGAACCAATGAGCAACGATTCTGACCCAATGAGTTTTCAACAACTGAAAACTGACATACAGAGGAAGCTCTCTTCAGTTCAGCCAGAGTGTGGGCGTCAGAAAGCTAACGTGGGAAACTGGTGATAGCCCACTCAGGTAATATTTTTGAAATCATACCGAATTTCATGACCTCAGCATAAATTAGGAACACAGAAGATGGAAACATAACTACATAGACCAAAAACGAGAGCACAGGAAAACAAACAGATAAATGTCACAGAAGTTACCTTCATCTGTGTGTGAAACAGGAAGACTCTGTTTCTCTGGTTTTCTCTCTGGTCCCCACTCTCAACATTATGACTAATTGTAAAGGCCACACACTTGCAACATACATGAAAAACCCCAAACACCAACACTATCCTCACATCACCCAAAAGAGAGTATGGGAGGAAAGATGGGTAGGAAACTACCTTCCAGAAATGTCTAGCAAGAGAAATATTCTTCATTATAAAAGTCTCTGGTAACAAAGTGTACTTGTTTGGAATTCAAGAATACTGTTTCTAAAAACTCCCTTATGGTGAAAAAGACATAGATAATAATAAGAACAGATGGGGGAAAATCCACCCCTGCCCACTCTCTGGGACACACACACACATACCCCAAACATAAAACAAAAAAAACCAACCCATCCCCCAAAAAAACCCCCAACAGTGCTAGACCCTGAGTAGGCACTGAAAAAATAGTTTTTGATGATCCACAAGCCTGCTCCTCCATTTTAGCATTATATATTAACAAGCAAGCAATTTTACTGAAAAACCTGACACCTGGGGCGGGGGTAAGTCTACACAGAACACTGCTGACATGGTGATCAAGTAAGGACAGTATTTGGTTTTAAAAGTGCACCCTTATTTCATGAAAGGACCAGAGCCAGCAGTTCACCCTAGGAGGCTGAGGGAGACAGAGAGAAAGGAAAGTTTAAGGAAAGATAATGAGCTTAGCCTTTGCCACACTGCGCGTGAGGAAGCAATCAGATCCCTGGTCAGCTGGCTATCTGTGGAGAACTGCAGGAGACACTTCTGAGTGACTGGGAGAAACTGGGTGCAGACAGAAATATCTATTATTGCTATGGGTTAAAGGTTCTCACCCAGACCCATGGGAGCTACTGAACGAGCTTCTCAGTCACTCTCATGGTTGGCAGGATTTTGAATCACAAGTTTGGAAGCAGTGACCGGGGAAGTAGCAGGAGACAAACATTTTAATTATAATATGGACAATAACAATTTTAACAAATTGGTTCAGTTTGTCTTGTCCTAGAGAGGGATGTTTTGGAGAAGCATAAATTGTGAGATTTAGGGGAGCTGGATTCATTTCTTTTCTGCTTTATACCACTACTTTCTGTTCAGTTATCTCACAGCTATTTTTTTGGCCCAATTTTGAGGAACACAAAGATTTCTACACGTTATAACTTGTGAATTGAGGTCAAGACTGTCACATGTGGTCATAAGGTGATTTCAGAGCTACCTTCAGGCATCTCAAAACGTCACTCAGTTTCTTTTTTACTTAAAACATTTTTATAAACTGGTCAAATATTGGTTTTCCCTTACGTTATCTATTTAGCAGGAGAAAACACATTTCATTATGACACTGAATCACAGTGACTTTCTGGGCAATGGCTCCTGGAGAACTGTCTCCTTGCTGTTGTCATCAGCCGTCTGCTTTTTGATAACATTATACCACATACACGTCTAAGAGAATTACCACTGGGAGTGCATCGGCCCCCAAACAGCAGGGTGCCAGAGCTGACAGCCCCAAGTCCTATAAAGGCAGCCATCCCTGGATTAAGCAATTTTTATTTCTTGATTGTTTAATGTCTTGCATATTGTAATCAGTGTTTTAATTCAGGATTGGGGCCTTCAGGCAGTTTTCTGAAGGGCACACATTTTGAAGTCAACTAATTAATGAGTGTTCTTTTCTCCAGTCACCAGAGTTCTCTGTGCACTGAGAGAATATTTTTATACTCATGGCCATGTTAATTTTTAAGCTGATGCAACGCAGAAGAGGTGGATAGTGAGAAAGCAGAGCTCAAGCCTTGAGAAGGGCTTTGTGGGTGGCCATGATAAAGGGAAAGGAGAAATTGTATGACACTGTATTTAACTGAGAAAATGTGCACATCAATTTTTCTGCCTGAGAACAAGTCCACATTTTGGGGAAGAGCATATTCGTCTATCTTTAGAATTAAACTGAGTGCTCAAAAAAAGGATATGAGCTGCTTTCCACAAGACAAAGATTGTAACTATAAGCCAATGAGGTATAAAAGTTGTTTTAAATAAGGAGGAAGATATCAATCTTATTCTGATGCATGGTGGCACATGCTTTGGAGGAAGCTTATGAAAGTAAACAGGCCTCTCAGGCAGTAGCATTTCTGATAATTCTGTGAAGAAATGCAGGACTGCTGGGTTACTGTTGTATCACTACTACCAACTTAAAGTAAAAATCCAAAACTGAGAATTTTTTTGTAAGGAGGAGTAATATATATATATATATATATATGTAGACTCATATTTGCTTGTGTCTATGTAAAGAAATGCTGGAAAGATACACCAGCGGATGGGAATTTTGGACTAGAGAGGTGAGTGGGGAGCAGGAATGGGAGTGAGAGTTTTTTTTTACTATATATGTGTTTATTATCATTTTGTTTTTTGCACCAATGTGAATAGACCACCTATTCAAAAATTGTTTATTAAAATAATGAAATTAAATAGGAAATAATAAAAGCAAAAAGCAAATTACATAAACAACAGGTTGGGAATAGGAGAAATAATCTTCTTATTAAAATAAGTTGAAGCATATAGATGATTCTAAATAATTTGTTGAAAGTTAAGACTTGCTAAAAACTAGGTGGTGGGTACCTATTGCTTGTTATGGTATTGTCTTTATCTCACCTTTGTAAGACTTCAGTCTCCTCCAAAAAATTAATATTTGTAAAAAAAACCCTTTATTTCATCAAAATATTCTATCCTTAAGCCAAGGGGAAAACATTTCTATGAAAAGGGAGGCTATGTAATGGCAATCTGCATTAACTATTTGCATTTTACTTTTTATAACCTGGTGTGATTTCAACATTTACAAATAAGTAGGCATTCTGATAAAATACACATGGACATTCATGAAATATCGCACAGTGTGTTGCCTTGAATGAGAAATTAATAAGGAAAGGAAGTTTTTGTCCTCAAGTTTATATTCCTAAGTCTTGGAAACTTAATGCCAGAGTCCTGTTGCCTTTCCAATTTTGAAAAAATTTTAACCAATGTCCTCAATTTTCAGACTTTCTTCCTTCACACTTTGCAAATTAAATCCAAAGCAAGCTCAGACTGAGTGGAGAAAATCATCGGCCCTTGTTAACTGGGGCCTTCAGGATGATCTTGGCCCATTTCTGGTCCTGTAAGAAACTTGTAAGACCAGAGAAGACTGTGTGCCAGCCACCAAGGCAAGGGGTGCTCTCGAGTTTGGCTTGGAATCTCCGGGGTATTTTGGACTCATGGTAAAATCATTAGAAGGAAACCCTTGGTAGGATGGAGAACAAAGGTCACGGCTAGGCTGAAAACACTCAATTTCTTGGGATCACTTAAGCCTATGCATGTCTCTTCCAAATCCAGGGTTCTGCATTCTCTTTGGGGGGTTATTTAGTAAATGATTTTAGGTCTGGTGAACTTGGGTGTAGGATCTTGCCAGGCAAACTCTCCCTCTGCATTTAACTAAGGTTCAATGGAGATGCAGCACAGTATACCACCAGGACAACATGTCTAGCCCTACTATCTCAACTGCTTACAATCTGGAGAGTGTCCCTGTGTCAGAGACCCTGAAAGACCCTTTACATAAACGATCTCCAATCCTCACAACCCAGCAAGACTGTTGCTTTTGGTTCCATTTTACAACTGAGAACAACAGAGGTTGAAAGCATTTAAGTAGGAAGCAAATTACTTAAGCCCATATAGATCAGCTATGGTAGAACCAGTATTCACATTCAGGTCTGTCTGACTCTGAAAGCCATGTTTTTTCTACATGTAGGCATATAAGCTTTGACATAGTAACTTTTAGCCTTAGTAGTTGGAACATTATGTAATTATACTAAAGATGACAGATCCACACACGCTAATTTGTGTTTGGGCATACTTAAAGTCATTTATAAAGACAAATGACAGTCACCTAAAAAGAATTTGCTTGGGAATGCAAAGCTATTCAAAAGATAAACATTACATTTTCCTGCATGTAAAACAGTATTAAAAACATTTTAAAAATTATAACCCCAAAGAAATGCATAAATCTTACCACCTTCCTCGGGTTTCATGTCTAATAGTTCATCTATAGGTCAATCAGAAGAGGAGAAAGAAAACAAAATTATGAGTCAGTTTCATTTTGTAAGGAGTTTGAATCCAGTTATTAAAATTGAGTTGTTTTCATTAATCTAGATTACCTGAGCATGCTTTATGTGAAGAGCTTTTGTCTAAGGCGGAGAAAACACTTTTTCCATCTTCAGCTGCAAATATAACATGTACATTTGGTTATCACCAATGTAGAATGGTGTGTGTTCATATACTATTGCAGTGTAAGGTAAATACACAGCCTCAGGAAGAAATTGTATCCACAAACGCACTCATGTGGAAGCAGGGGTCCTCAGATTACGTTTTACTCAAGCTGTTGGCTCTCAATGAACGCTGAGCCAACAGCCCTGAAGCGTTCCTTTGTTTGGTAGAAAACTATATGACAGTGATCTAGCAATTCTCCTTTCATGGACAAATGTGTGACTTAAGTAACTGACTATTACTAGATGGTGCTAATGAACCTTAGCCATATGGGCCTGGCTAAAATAAAAGGGCAGATTTCTGAGTGAAAGAAGCCAATCTGTAAAGGCTACATACAGCATGATTCCAACTATATGACATTCTGGAACTTTGGAGACAGTAAGAAGATCAGAGGTTTGGGAGGAGGGAGAGATGAATAGGTGAAGCCACAGAGGATTTCTAGGGCAGTGAAACTATTCTGTCTGATGCTGTAAGGGGGGTACATGTCATTATACATTTGTCCAAACACATAGACTGCACAACACCAAGGGTAAACCCTTATATAAACTATTGAATTTGAGTGATACGTGTCAATGTAGCTTCATCGATTGTAACAAATGTAATACCCTGATAGGGGATGTTGATAATGAGGGTGGTTATGCACGTGTGGGAGTAGGGGGTATATGGGAAATCTCTGTACCTTCTGCCCAATTTTGCTATGAGCCAAAAACTGCTCTAAACAATAATGTGTGTGTGTTTACACATACACACAACAGAACAGACTTAAAACTTGGTTTGCGCATATGTACATTAGACTTTCTGCAGGTCACAGAATAAAAGAGGATATTTCATTATCATGGATTCGATTCCATATGTATATATAAAACAAGGCGGTCAACATTTACACTCTCAAAATATTATGCAAATACCGCAAGCAAGTGAAGATACTACATAAACAAAAAGACAATTTGATCCCCCTGTATTGTCACATTATAAATATATGATTTATATTGATATGTAAAACTCAAATACAAATATAATAAACTGGAGTTTACATTTTCCCACAAAACTAAAATTTTCCTGTTCAATCACCTAGATTCCCACAACACGATTCACGCTGTCAGCACCCAAGGGATACTGAGGCTGGAGGGTACGGATTAATACAGTCGGAGAGCTCTTACATGGCCAATGAGATCAGGCCAGCCCGCCTCTCTGCCTTCTGCCGCTTGTTCCTTCCCCCACACTCTAGAACACTGTTCTTCTGGCCTCCTCCTGGTCCTCCTTGGCCCCCAGTCTTTGCTCAGCCTGTTTCTTTTGCTTTGACAGGTCTTGCAGTAGCACTTGACTTAGCTACCTCCCTGGTCCTCTCAAACAGTGGGTCTCCCCATCACACATGCCCATAGCTCTTGTAGCTCTCACCAAAGTTGGAGTTGCCCAATTACTTGTATAATTATTAGACCACCGCTTTTGACTCTAAGCCCCATCCTGGAAGGGTGTGAATATGTCTGGTGTACCACTGTATGCCCAGAGCCCAGTGCTGTGCCCGCCACAGAGGCGGCACTCAATACACATCTGTTGAACAAAGGAACAAGTACGTGAGTAAGTGAAGGCGTACATGCGCGAACAGATGACATGAAGTCAAGCTCAAGAGGTAAAAAATGAGAGTTTTTTTCTGTTTTTCTGTTGAATGGCAGATGGGAGAAAAGCAAATGAAGCAGTAAAGCATTAGAATAAGGTAGGTGAAGCAAGTGGTTGGAAAAGTAGGAAGGAAGAGAGAGGGTGGAGGAAAAGGATGGAAGAGAGTGGAAGTTCCAGGATCTACTTTGCCTTCTCCCATCTCCCAGCAAGGCAGCCGTAGCAAAGGCGAAGCAGGGCAGAGGCAGCTATGTCCTCGGGAGGGCCAGGCTGAACAGAGGGTTGGGGTAACTAGAGTTCTCTTCATATCACCTATAAAACTCTCCCCTGCATCTCCAAGGATTGAGTCCCAGTGAAGGGCTCAGGATCACATCACCTTAGTTCTACCACAGTGTGCCTCCCCTTTCTGAGAAGAACCAATGAAAGAACTGACAGTAATGGCAGGAGACAGGAACAGCTGACAAGCCCTTCACAGCAACTGTTCATCTACCAACACTCTGATTCCTTTTCTGACCACATACCAGTCAATGCACCCGAGGGATCTGGTGTCACTCATTACAGAGCAGGCCCAGGAATCACCTGGAAGAGGAGTGTCCGAGCTCTTTCCATCTGTTCCCAACAACGACCAATACCCACCTCACAACACAATGAAAATCAAACTCACTTGATGTAATCACGTAATCGTATTAAAACTCTCTCTACAGCCCAAATGGCAGTTAGACCTAGTACTGGTAATAGGAGAAATGTTATCATCTGTTGTAAAAGAAACGGCTCTCTGTCAAGTCTCAGTTGTGGCTGTTCCTCTGAAGGGCTGCTGCTTAAGCGACTAATGATGCTATTTTCTGGTTCAAAATATACAGCCTCTCTCAACAATGCCATAGGGTCGACATCATTGATATTTGAAAATTTAAAACTGAAACAATAAGAAGCAAATTAATATAGACTTGTCTCAATTGGAAAAGAAGAAAGGCCTAGGAGGACTTTGTCAGATAAAGACAATGAGTTGGCAGCGGAGCAGTAGTATTTCAGAAGTAATTTTAAATAAAAATCCAGACTTACTCTTAAAACTAGAGGATTCCTTGTGCTGGTTTTCATCCTCTAATGAAATTAACCTTGAAATTAAAAAAAAACACTTAGTAATCTAGTTCTGAAAATGTTACATTTATGATACAGCCAGATTTTCTGTACAATATCCATTACTGCACTCACACACACACACATGAAAGGCGAATGTACAGTAATTTACATGGTACACATTTTCTGAAGAAGAAATAAATTTGCTGGCTCTCTCTTGTTCCCAGGCTGGTTAGCAGCATCTTCGCATCTGAATTTTGGTTCATCGTAAGACATGTATTCTGTGAATATCTAGTTGGGCAGTTAGGTATAACTAAGACAGATACTTCAAGTTATCACTTTTAAAAACATAGTAAAAAAATCCATGGGCAAGCAGGAGTTTATTCTGATTCTTGGTGTTACAGGCGAGGACACCTCAGGAGGTCAGCTAAACTCCATAAGGCTGAAAGCAGGATCATCCCCAAATCGAGGCAGACTGTTGCCCACTCAACCCCTACCCTACCTTGTAAGATCACGGCAGAGACACATCAGCGCCCTGAGACTCAGCTGCTGCCTCTGAACCTCCTTCCTACATGGTTCACCCTTACCTGCTATTTCTGAACCAAATTCTCATTAAATTTTCACTGTCATTTTAAATAGTTACTAGGTTATACTTTTTGAGTTTTTTAAAAGAAGTCCTAAAATAACGGGCAAATCTGAAATTAATTAAAACCAATCAAGATAACCTTAGGTAGTGCCCTTCTGAGTAAAGGCTAATGCTTTATTGTGATGGTATTAACGTGTATGACAAAAACAAGGTGCAGGGACTCACTCCAGGCTCTTCCTCTGACCACTCCAGGGGTTGTGGACAGACCCTTCACCTCCTTCACCTCTCTGAGCCTCGCTTCCAGCATTTGCACAATGAGGAAATGCCTACATTGATTACATGGAGGGCTACCATGAGAATGAGCTGAGATAACATAAATAAAGCACCTGGCACTGTGCTTAGTAGATAGTAGGTGCTCACTAAATGGTATCTGGCATTATTACTCTCACCAGGAATAAGTTAAACCGCTTCCCCCTAAAATAGTCAACTGTGCAAGATTCAGATCACATTCTCTGGTCGTTCCTACAGTGAAAACTTGCCTTCAGTCTGCATTAAATAAACTTGCTACTATTTCCTTTAAAATTAAAAAGGGCTAACATTGGCCACAAATATTTCTGTGGGACAAAAAATATATATATATTTGAAAACTTTATTTAGAAACACAGTAAAAACATAAGCCTGTTTTACCATAAGATTACCATCTAAATTTTTTGTGTGGAAAAGGAACAGCAAATGGAGGTCAAGTCATCTATCTTGCTTTCCTAGGTCAGCCAGTTCAAGATGCACCCGTTCCTGTGGGCTACGACATCGCAACACAAAAAGACCTAGATTCATACTTAAACCTCCTCCTTGCTGTATGAGATTAGGAAACCTTCACCAGATATGTTGCAAAGTTCTTCTCAGTATTTAAAATGACTGGAGGTGCCTTCTTTGTAAAAAGGCAAGAGATGAAGATGCAGGCAGTCACTTCCTGTACTCATAGCTGCTCTCTGCTTCACAGAGGAGAAAAACAGAAGGTCTGAGCAGTAGAAAACAAAATGTTGAAACTCAACACTTTTGTGCAACACCTTAGTACTACATGTGTTATGAGGCGATTTCATAGGTCATTTCCTTCCTTGAGAGAAAAGCGAGGGGATTTCCTGTCGAGGACAGGATCTTGTAAAGGATGGTGACAAAAGGACCAGATAGGGCCCAGAAACCCGAGAGAACACAGGAAGCTGAGGCCACAAGACAGAGAGCCAGGGAGCACTAGCGACATTTGCCCTTCCTTGCCCCGGTCAATTCCTCCCAAGTGTGCCTCTTCTAAGATCCCAGAAATGGGTCCCTTATTGGGGTGAGTGAGTCATGGCCTAGCAGGAATATGCTTGAGGGGAGTTTGGCCTCAATTTTAATACATCTACTCTGAGAAGGGAGGAAGTAAAGCAATTACACTGTGTCCCAGGTCCCAACAGACTTGGTCAGTAAGGACTGCGCTGCCCGCACTGGTAGGAAGAAAGATTTTGCCAACAGAAGTAGCCTCGACTTACTGACTTGGCTCCTCCACCACGGGCTCTGTGCTTTCCTGCTGGGTGATCTTCTTCCTTTCTTCTTTCTCAACCAGTTTTTTCATAGGGTCTTGTAAACTCTTGATCATGATCATGAAAAAGAAGGAAAAAAAAAGAAAAGATAAAGAAAGACCATCAATAAAAAATACAACTGCCCCTGGTCCCAGCAACCAAATGTTGCATTAGAGGTTGGGGGAGGTTACCGTGAACCAATCAAGTGGACAGAAATGAAATTATATATGTTCTCAGACTCATCCAAGAAATACTAGACTAGAAAGGAGAGTTGTTTTGCCACTAGATTTATGTTTTCCCTTTTGTGATAAGTTATTCAAAAGAAAGCCTTTTGGCTATTGCTAACTTTATTTTCCATCTTTAACATGCAGCTAAGATAAACATTCTGTTCTGCTTGCAGCCCACACACTGACAGAGCAGGAGCTTTTTCTCCACCAAAGATGAGACAATTTCATTTTATTTTTAATTTTGTTTGCTATTTTGCAACCTAAAAACAGCATATTTTTTAAAAGAGAAAACAAAACTTTTTTTTAACCGAAAATAGTGGCTTAACATATTCTGACAAGTTAACTCCCACAAGTGGACAGAGCAGGTGCACCCCACTCTTTGTAGATTAAAAATGGGTGAGAATCTTTTTATGGCACATAATTTCTTGGAGTTACTGTTCTCAAGATTTATTAAATATTTAAGAAAAGACTTTTTAAAACGCAAGTGCCTAGAAACTGTACACCAGTGACAAAGCCTGAAAAAGCAAAACATTTCTGTAACAACTGAATAACGAGTTATACAAAAAGATCTCTATTTCTGGCCCTAATTGAAATACAAACCTACAAATATAGGAGAAACATCTCAAGTTAGTTATCCTGCGTATATTCTCAGAACTATTAAAATCCCTCCTTTGGGCCGTCACGTCTCTTCTCCTCTCTTCCTTCTTCCCATCTTTCACATCTCTAGTATGACACACACATAGAAGAAGGCAATTAAGCTTCAGATACCAACTCTGACTGATTAGTGACGGCTGACTGGAAGGCTGGATGAGGATGGTCCTGAGGCCAAGTCCCAGCAGAGCTGCGATTGATTTTCAAGTCTGCCATGGACACCAGATGGACACTGGTGTCACCCCTCCGAACTGCCAGCTCTGTTTCACTCCTCGCACAGAATAATTTTCCTAAAACACCCAGGCTATCATGTTACCCTTTTTCTCAAGAACCCATAACAGTTCCTTATTTCTTTCCACTTCTAGTCTAACCCCCTCTGCCCGATTTTATAGATTTTCTAAAATATGGTCCTATCTTACTCTCCCAGACCACTTCCCACTAACCATGCACTTAGGCCGTCTCCTCATAGTCTCCGACGTGCCAGTTGCTCCCTTCCTGTCTTTGTTCATTCTGCTTCTTGAACGAGAAAAGCTCTATCTGTCTGCGCATCCTCAAAAGTCCCATCGGTCTTTGTAAAACCCAGATCACAGTTACCGCTATTTTCCGTAAAGCTTCGTTCACTAAGCACACCAAATTCAAGAAAGTCCTTCCGTCTCCAAACTGCATTTACAGCTTTATAAATATTTGACTATATCTCTTCTCTATTAAGTCTTGTGTCTTAAAAATATTTTTTAAATTAGAAAAATAACAGAACCACGTGTAGAAATTTTCGTAAATGAAAAAAGGAAAAATTACTCCTAATTCCATCTCCCTAAAACAATGAGTTATTATTTTCATACACTTCTTTTCTGTTTTTTTCATACCTACCCTAGTTATATAACCGGAATCACTGTATATATATACATATTTTTATAGAGAGTAGATGTCCTCTTAACCAATTTAATTTGTGTAGGTATTTCGTGATTGAAATAGTTGATTAGAGTGAAGAATATAAAAAATACTTTTTATGTATTTTAAACATTTAATATTGAATTAAAATATATAAATGTATATTCATTTACCAATATCCTAATCATAGGGTCATGGTTTTCTCTTTGAATATATGTCCCCTGATTGGAGTTCTGAAGCATTTTCTTGCATAAACCACATCTATAAGCCGTTGCATAATTTTTAATGACTCCCTATTTCTGGACATTTACATTAGTTACACTCAGGCAACAATTAGTTTTTGAGCACCTACCAAGTGCCAGGTGCTGTTTCAGGTGCTGGGGATATATTGGTGAACAAGACAGATGAAATTACCAGCTAGTGACGGGTCTAGGCAAAGAATTAAAAGAGGGGGATAGAAAGCGATTGGGTCATTACTTCAGTTAGTAGGAATATCCTCTCTTGGAAATGATATTTCAACTGAGAGCTAAATGACAAGAAGGAGCCAGCCACGCGCAGCCCAGGGAGAAGAGGGGGCCCCGAGTGCAAAGGGCTAAAGGTGGGAATAGCTTGGCTTGTTTGTGGAACAAAAAGAATGCCACTGGGGCTGTAGTGAAGTGGGCAAGAGTACAAGTCTTATGAGATCTGGATAAAGAGGTCAGCAAGGGTCACACAGGGAGAACAGAACATTCCTTTACCCACATTCATCAATATTTAACATCTTGTCCCATTAGTTTCATCATATTCTTTTGCTCTTTCTGTCTCTCTAATGTATGACAACTAAATGGAATCCATGATCCTTAGCTGGAGGGGGAAATGCTATAAGGCACAGTAGTGGAACAAATGAGGCAATTAGAACATGCACTGTAGTCTAGATGTTCTCTCTCTGTCTTTCTCTCTGTTATATATATATATATATACACACACACCCCCCCCAAAGCATCTGGTAAAAGCTGGGCACATGTGTGCGTGTGTGTGTGTACATTGGAAATGTGCAACCATAGGGAGGAGTTCAACAGATGTCAAGGACTTACTCTTTTCAATAGATTTGCCAATCATAGCATTTTACTCACACACACACATACACACACCCCTTCCAGCAGTTTCATTCTTCAAAGAGTGGTCCAACCCCGGTCAAAGTGAAGCCAGGAGTATTTTCAGCAGAGGTTCCAAGACTCATTTTTTGATCTGTGACACTACTGCAGGCCTCCTGGTTTGCTCAATTATCTTCTCATTGCATTCCCTTTTTATCAATCAGCACTAGGCAGGGCCAGGACATGTCTGCTCTCAGCCGGCCGTGTCTGGCTGTCACAGCGCTTGCCTAAGCCCCTGAGATGCCCTTGACAGCTCCATGGTTATCATCCCTTCTGTCTCCAGCCTGACCTCCTCTCATAACCACACTTGAGCAGCTCTCAGACAATCCCTTTGTAATGTAAACCACTCCCTCCTTCTTTTCAACCCCTTCCCCTGTTGAGCCATTAGCAGGGACTCAATTGTTGGCTCCCTGTCACCACAATCACAGTTAAGTCACTATTGTGCTTCACCAACAGAATGGCTGCAGTTCCAATTGCTACTTTAATTTATTATTAATAATTCCTGTGACAGTTTCTCCTCTCTTCCCACTATTACCATTGTCCCTATAACAATTTGGCTGTTGCCGCTCAAGAAAGGTGCTAAATATGTACTTGCTGGTTGATAAACTAACATATGTAAGGTTAAACTGCAAAATTTAGAGCTCTTTAGCTAGGAAATTCAAAGGCTCTGGGGAATAATATGAAAAGGTTTCTAAAACCACTAGCAAAATTAATACTGAGCACATGGGCTTATTAAATATTAGAATTTTGTACCAAGGGGAATCGTGTGTGTGTGTTTAACACATACACATATCAGCTTTACTGAGAGATAATTCATATACCATAGAATTCACCCATTTAAAGTATACAACTCAGTGGTTTTTAATATAGTCACAGAGTTGCACAACCATCACCACAATCAGTTTTAGAACATTTTCAAGGGGCATCTCTTGAAGCAAGAAAGAGTTTTACATCAAACTAAGCTAAATACTCCTCTATATAGCTTGGAAAAGAACTTCAACAACACATGTGGAACCTGTTTCTTACAAAGATGGTATACATTGAAGATATAAAGGGGCTTAGAGGAACTTTGAAGCACCATGGATGACAAATCATGTCCCCTTTCCTCCCTCAAAATTAGTTCCTGGGTGCGACTGTCAGATACAGGATGTTCTCCATGGTGGACCACTGCTCTCCCCAAGGTTTCATGAGAAGGTCCAGCTGAGGGCTGAGGTGGAGGTGAATTCTTTAGATTATTTTAAAGTCCACAATTCAGCTGAAAATGCTTAACTCTGTAGCATCTGTAAAAGTCAGAGGTGATAGCATTTTCTGTGGACATGAACACCTGCTCAGGCAAAACGGATCCAAGAGGCCTGACTGGCTATCCAGACAAGGCAGCCATCAGATGGAACTATTAGGAATCCCCGGCTGATGGAAGCCACATCCAAATCTATTTCCAGAAATGAAACGTCAAAGCATTCTGTTTCTAAACCCCAAACCAACAAGATCTTTCATTAAAATTGTTCATGAAAATCACGAGGTATTAGCAGCAATACAGCATCATATAAGACTGAAACGTTCTCTGTGGCGGAAAGAATGTTTTTAGACTAAGTAACCTCTCTCTGCTAAGGCTGCACTGACATGCTAATAGTTTCCATCAATGCTTAAATGGTTTCAGGAAGCACACACACAATATATAAGATCAGCGTGACAGAGGAAATGCGCAGACCAAGCTTGCAAAAGTGTCTTAGAAAGGAAACAGCTTAATATAATAATGGGAGTTACTACTTCCTGTATTAGGAAAATAAAAGCAGCAGCAACATTCATCTGAATGAAAGCAAAACTACTCAGCAAAACAAATTCCAACGGCAGAAGGCCAGCAGCCAGCCCTAACACAACCACCTAAACTTAATGTTTAACTTTGACAAGCGGGTAACATTTTCTCTAATCTTTAACTGTGACAATTAATTTTCTTATGCTACTTCCCATTAATTACACTGTACATCTATGAAGGTGCCAAATAATTGTCTATAAAAGGAAACAAAAGTGCTCAAAATAGTGAGGCATGGTTAAAAGATGCTGAACTCAGTTGGGTGTGTGCATGTTTGTGTTTACATAATTGGTAGCACATGAGGAATAAAAAGCAGAGACCATAATAATGTGCAGGAGCCACGCAATTCATGGCCATTCAGCATGTGTGTCCTCCCCGCCCACGCAGGTATACATTTGTACAGACACTATATGAGGAACACTACTAATCTAGGACCAGAAGGTAGTCTTGAACTGTACTCTAGAACAAAAAAGTTAAAGAGTAAAATTAGAGAAAAACACAATCATAAACAAGATATGCAATCTTATTCTTTAAAATAAAATGGAAAATTGGTACTGGGAAGGCATCTTAGTGTCCTTGGAAGAGAGTGACTTTGGAAATAGATCAAGTAGTGCTGTGACAAGGAAAAGGGTCTTCAACCCTTGGGGGCCTCTGTTTACCCATCAGGACCATGAAGCTAATGACAAGTACACCTTTCTTGGGACTTTGTGAAGATTAACTGAGATAATCCTTCTGCATAGTACCAAGCTCACAGCGAGCAATCAAAACGTGCTTTCTTATCAACAACTTTTAAAGATCTACACGGAAAAAGATGTTTTAAGGACTCATCTTGTGTGAGGTGCTGCATTCCATGTTTTACACACCTCACCAAACCCAGATAAACTTTGTATTCCTGATGTCCTGACATGGAAATGGAGACTCAGAGAGGTGGAGTAACCTGCTGAAGGCCATTCAACCACTACCAGGTAGAAGCAACAGTTAAATGCAGGTCTTTAAAATTCTACAACTAGTTGAGAAATAGTATTCAATAGCCAAGCCAAGAACATTTACTGAACTCCTCCTTCATATAAAAGGCCAAGGAGATTGAGAAGATTTAATTCCAAATTCGAAAACAAGGATCATAGTTTCCCAAGTATCTGAGGGGCTGACATATATAAATGACGTTTTTTGCCTACAAGCAAACATATCAAACTGTCACTTTTAATTGAAGATTTGCAGCTATACTTTTTAAAGGTGGCACTTCTGCTTTCCCCTGCCCTTCTGCCTCACGGCCAGAAGTGCCACCTGGAAGAAGTGCCACAGGGCAGGGTGGAAAAAGCATGGGCATCCCCATTCTCAGATCTACTGCATACTGGGCACGTGGCAAATTACTAGACCTTGCTGAGCTTCAATTTCCTTATTTGAAACAAGGGAACAAGAACAAGAATATTCAACTTCCCAAGGTTATTTTGAGGATTACCTAAAATGTATGCACTTTCTTTACGTAAATGCTGAACCCAGCAGCATTATTAGGTATAATCCCCAATCTTGGCACATTAGAGTCACGCAAACCAGGATGAACTCTCCTAGACATTATTTCACCCCACCCTTCACAGAGTGCCTGGCATAAAGTAACTACCCACACAATGATAACACTTTTTCCTTTCCCCTCAAGGTTAGGGAATGAGAAGTGGGAGACAGAGAAGAACCTCACTGTTGTGAGGAGGGCCTGAGCCAGCAGCTGCTGGAAGAACAAACGCCAGTCGTCATAAGGGATGGATGAACTGATGCTTAGCCACACTCCAGCTTATCCACCTCAGATTTCGATGGTGGCCATGGTCAGTCCCCCTACCCCCTCCTCTCCCAGTGACCTGGATGCATCCCAATCTGCTGTTTGCAAGGATCTGGCCTGGAGCAGCCTGGGAAAAAAAAATCATTGTGCTAAATGCTGTGTAAAGTAATGACACTGAGAGAAAACTTGAAAGTCTACAAGGATATTCTGGAAGCCGGCCATGAGTAATTGCCATGTTGGGACTGGCAACTAAAATAGCATTGCAGAGATATTTACTCAATTTTCATAAAAACTATTATGGCTTTATTTTCAAAGCAAGTAACTACAGAGCCATGTGGCTTGTCGGTAAATGTTCGAGTGATTAACTGAGAAATGTGGAGGTGGGTGGAAGAAGGCTGTTAGGCATACGAATTTGAGAAAAACAAAATTTAGAAAAGGATGTTTTTTGAATTGTGAAAGCTAACAGCATTTTGGTCTCCAGAATGATGTCCCATATAACTGTGCTAAGTCCTAGACCCTGGGAGAGAAAGGAGGGAACACTGGCTCATCTGTTCCAATGGTTATTTTTCACCATGTTCAGAGAGCAAATTCAGGTCTCCTTGGAGTTAAAATCTGGGCACAGATGAAGAGCCAGTTGCGAAGTCAAACTGCATGTTTAGAATTAGGCCTGAGGCGGGGGTGGGAAGCCCTCCTGCCTTTCTGGCTTCAGGCCTGCCCAGCCCTCTCCTAGCCCTGGTGGGAATCACAGGAGCCTAGACAGGGCCTGCAGGGCTCGAGGGCGCGTTTGGGGATGCAGCTGCCAGAGCACCTGTGGGAGTCAGGGAGGGAGTGGGCTGGGTTACCCTGGGCAAAGTTGCAAGACCTCCTATCCCACGGCCATTCACAGCCCTGCCTGGGACACTCACTGCTAAACTTATAATCTAGGGTGAAAATGGTGAGTAATAAAGTAACTTAAGCTGGGCCATGGAACCTGACAACCTCAACAAACTCTTCTGCACTGATACTGCCAATGGCTGTCTTCTGGACCAATGCCAGAATTCTTGATAAGTCCATCCCTATTACCCCCACCTCGGGGGAGTACTGCTGCCACATGCTGCCATCACCATAGCTGCCACTCTCTCTACACCACCGCCATCTCAACCACCATCACCACCGCCACCAACACAGCTGGAAAGTGGCAGAGCTGAACTGAAAGCAGGGTCTGGCTGGCTCCAGGGCCTGTGTTCTCACATACTCCGCTTTATCATTTATCTAGAGTCAAAAACCTGGCATTCCTTCTGAAAACACTAGAATGGGACATGTCACAGGAATACACTTTGCTACCTACCATTTGCATTAAATATAGCCACTCAGATCTCTTTACAAATACAAATGCAGAAGGACATGCTTCCCCTCAACCAGCTCCCAGTGAGTGTGTCTACTCTATTGAAGGGCCCAATGCTCAATTCTCTATAAAGACATCCCACTCAACCCACATACCAGCATACCAGATAGGGGGAGAAAAGGCCATCAGTACAAATAGAACAAGTAGAATTTTAGATTTTCCATGGAAAAGCCACTTGACTCCTGAGGGCTTTTCTTTCCCCCTGATGCTTGCTCTGGATGTGTGGGGAAATGTGTAAGTAAATGACATCCTGGAAGGATGAAACAAACATGACCACATCTGAGGGTTGGTAATTTAAGATGGGGTACTGCTTTCCTACTGACAGCATTTCATTTAGTTTTTTTAAAAAATGCTTTAAACTCTTACCCTAAATTACTTTCTCTAAAAAAGCGACAGTGCTTTCAAGATACAGCTAGTAACATTCCATTCCTATCCCCATGACCTGATAATTTCTACCATGTGAAAGACATTCCCAGATGATTTGGAATCAGTATAAAATTAACACATTAACGATAACTCATGCAAAGTACATACATTTAGTAGCATTTTAATGAATCAATACATATTTATTGTTTGAAAATACAAGATTAGCACAGTACTTCTTTTACTGGAAACCACTTAAAAGTCCCTCCACTTTAAATTTGAGCTGTGTTACAATTATTAGATTAAAACATTTTGTAATAATCAAATTTCAATGCTAAATTTTCCATAAAGTTAAAATGCTGCAAAAAAATCTAGTTATCATAAAATTAAATGATGAAGGAACATGTCAATGAAAGTAGAACCAATAGAATCCTATCGGGCCTGAGTCAAAAAGCAATAGCTGTTACATAAAACACGACCACAAAATATTCACAAAATGTCAAAATAGTCACTTGGATATTTTTCAAGTTGTAAGAGGTGGAGACTCAACTCACTTGTATAATAAAATTATTTTGGAAAAGAACTAGAAGTATTTTCTAGAGAAAGCTTCATTAGAAATAAAACTTGAACTTCTGGGGCATGAGTTATAGCCCTGTAATTCTGCAGCAAAAGACTCTTGCCTCCAAACAGGATGCACCAAGTGTTTAATACATTAATTATCATCCTTCATCAAGCATAAAACTAACAGTCAGGAAATACAGCTGCAATGGCACAATTACCAACACACTCAGAAAACACCCTGCAGCAAAGAAAACAAATGGGTTGCTTTTCATTAACAGAGCTCAGCAAACCTCTCCAAGCACAATGTTTTCTTTCCAGCCAGAGTCCCAAAAGGCATTTCAGGGGCTACTTGCTTAGGTAAATCCAGAGAACAAATAAATCGTGAAACTATTTAGCTAAATTTCAAAATATCCATTATCAATAATATACAGTGCCATTCAGAAGAAAATTCTATATGTTGAAAGATGACTTGATTAAATCAAAATCTTTTAAATACAAGGTATGTATTTAAAAAAAAAAATAGTGCCAGAGATTGGTAAGTCTGGTAAAATCCTCACGCTTGACAGTGACACATAAGGTATTAATGCTGTTCATTTTCATCTTTCGTGGCACACAATACACAACGTGCCTCTATCTATGCAATGATGAGCTGTAATAACAGGATTCTATTATATAGGTTTGAGTCTATATAAACAACATAATTAGCTGCTAGCTTGAGATTCTAACACAACATGTCATCATTGAAAGCCTAGATGAATGGCATTCTAGAGAGGTCATAAAGCATTGCTTATTTGGTTGATTTCTGGACACATAACATTCTTAATATTACTATAATCATATTACACCTTAACAGATGTATTACTCCTACTGAGTTTATATTATAATTAAACCATAAACTGTTACTTAAACCATAATTTCAAGGAGGCTCTGGGGATGTAAAAGTCAATGGATAGTCATCTGCCCAAAATATTTTTAATTATATCCTGAACCATTGCCATCAAACTTTCACTAAATTTTCAGCCCAGAAATCCTCTAACATAATCAGGTTGATCCTCTTGGCAGGATAAATATCATGGCAAAAATTAAGGAGCCATATTTTCCTCAGCACAGGAGGCCAGGGATCCACATAAGGATGCCTCCACGTTTGTGACACAACCTCAATTTCATATTGTACTTTATAAGCAATTAACTCAATCCTCAACTTCTTTTAAACTGGATTTGGGGTAGGCATCATTTCATCTTCCACCTGGCCGATTTGTGTTATATATAGTGTCTTTCAAAAGATAACCTTCGAAATTGTATGTATTATTAAAAAAATCTGATGTACATTCATGCCCTAAAACCTAAAACTATCTGCCTTATCAAAGAATAATCCATGGGATTCTGCTCAGGCCTGTGTAAGAAAGGTGAATACTGTGAATTGCAACAATTTTAATCAGGTTGCCTTGGTCAGGATCGCTGCTTCCTCGGGTGCTGAAAGCAGCAGTAGATCACAGGAAAGAATGCAGTCCTTGCCGACACATTAACAAAGCTGCCGTGAGGAGGAAGGCTGCAGGTTCACAGTGTGCTAAGCATTTGGCTGGACAAAGGAGGATACACAAGAAATAAAAGGCATCCCCTCAAAAGTTTATAGTCTGGTTGACAAGGCAGAAAAGAGCATTCTGAATCCATTTACTGTACAGCATGTCAGCAAGCACCCATGAATGAGCAAGTGACCAGCTGACAGAGGGACTATGAAGAACAAACTCCACGGACTCAGGTCAGGTGTATCACAAGGTGATGGACTGTCTTGGGTTTCTCTTGGGACCTTCATTTAAAAGGTCAGGATCTTTTGTTTCAAGATTGGCACTTGAGCTAACATCTGTTGCCAATCTTTTTTTTTTCTTTCTTTCTTTTCTTCTTCTTCTCCCCAAAGCCCCCCAGTACGTAGTTGTATATTCTAGTTCAGGTCCTTCTAGTTGTTGCATGCGGGACACCGCCTCAGCATGGCTTGATAAGCGGTGCCATGTCTGTGCCCAGGATCCAAACCAGTGAAACCCTGGGCCTCTGAAGCGGAGTAGGAGAACTCAACCATTCGGCCATGGGGCCGGCCCCTAAAAGGTCAGGATCTTAAAGAGTTTCTGTTTTAGTACTTTTATAGATGCAGTGACATTATAAACACCTCAAAATTAAAGAGGTGTTTTAAGGCAAAAAAAAAAAAGAGGCTTTTTAATGTTTTGTTAAGCAAGTGATGAGACACTGAAAAATTGGAAGGAAGGTAATTTCAAGGAGAACTTTAGTTCTTTTCTGGCCTTTTCCTTTCAAAGTCATAACAACAAGAATATGGCAACAAAGCACCCAGTGTTCTCTCACCATTCTTAAAATCCTTTTGGAACCCAAAGCACTTCCTTCTTTCGACATGCACTCACCCTTGGCAAGCGGCAGACTGAAGGGTTCCACGTTCAGTGGAAATACTGAGAATCAGACATTTTGCATGTATCTCTTTTGAGTTGAGAAATCACTGAGTTTAATGTTGCTTTTTCAATTAGAAAATGTTACAGTCTTATGGAAAAATCCAATTCTAATTGGATGGTACTCACAGAATAAAATGATATTTGTCAGAAGTAAGGGAGGAAAGAAAAATACCTTCTCAAACAAGCATATTTGAATTTAGTAATTAAAAAGTAACAGAGTGTACTCGACTTGTACAATCTTGTCTTTAGCAATGTCAAACAAGGATTTTAAAGGAGCGGGACCAGTCATTAGGCCGGAGTCCACCACAATTCATCTCCCAGTAACATGTATCCTAAGGTTCAACCTGTGTTTTGGATTACGGTGGCTTATCCTTGTATTGAATACTGATGCAGTAAAAAACACTCTACTGGGGGCATAGTTCTCTCCTTGACATCTGGAGTCTGTTGGAATAATGACGCTTGCTGCAATGGACACTGTTTGTGATATAAACAAAGCTGGACTTTTCATAAGATTTTCTAATGGCCTCTTTTGCTTTCATACCTTTAACATAGTGAATTCATATGGCTGATAACCTTTGAAGCTCTCATGGATGGCTGCCATAGTGTGAGAAGTTTTCTCCCAAAAATGAAGCAGAGTGGTCTGTAAAGAAAGACAGTGAAGCTATTAATGTTCTGAATGCCCAATTTTAGTCACAGGCCCCAGAGAAGTGTGCCCGTCTGTGGCTTTCAAGGTCCTCCAAAATATGATCCCAACTTATCTCTGCAGCCTTATTTCCCATTATGCCCCCTACTGATACTCCGTATCTCAGCCAAACTAAACGCCTCCCGGTTCCCCTAAACACGGACTCCCAGGGCTTATGCTGCTCCTCCACCTGGAACATTCTCCTCTCCATTCTCTTTGTTCTTGTCCCATCTCATCCACCCTCCAGAACCCTGGGCTAATCATTAACAATCTACTTTTGTGATCTCTCAACTGATTCAGTTTCTCCCTCTTCAAACCCTCATTGAAATACGTAGAATTTATTTCCCTTCGCACACCCTGTTCCGTCCTTGAAGTATGGAAAATAGAGCCAGAGTTTACTGTCTCTGACTTCCTTCCTAAATTTGAAGTTTCTTGAAGACAGGGAATCTGGGTTTATTAATTTTTATATTCTTTATCACACCCGGAGTTTGGCCTCCCACACTCAGTTGGTGCTCAATAGTACTGTGGATGGAGACACTGCCAGCCTGAAGGGACTCAGAGGCTATGAGGAGACAAACACAAGTTCACTAAATTAGGACAACCTGATGAGTGAGTGACACTGTGCCAGGAGAAGTACAGGCAACCGTGCTAAGTGAGTTCAGAGGAGGCTTTCTGAAGACTGTGACACTCATTCTGGCACATCAAACAGTGGAATTTGGACAGCCTCAGACAGAGGAAAGGCACTCCAGGAGGCAGAAGGAACCACCGCAGTGACTGCAGGGAAGTGGGATACTAGAGTGGGTGTACACGGCATACCTAATATTCGGTTTGATTAAACTCTAGCCTACTAGAAGGAAGAGATGCGGGAAGAAAATGATGAGAAAGGCATTCCTAACTTCATAAATAATGCATACGCCATACTTTTAGCTCAAACACCATTTTTCTGTTATCTAAACGTCATTAACATTCTTGGTTCCTTGTAACAAACATCGCTTTGTTACCTGGTATGTTGCTAGCATATGAGATAAGAGATTGCATCTGCTTGCTCCAAGAAGATCCACTTTTTGACACACATCCATCTTCAATTTGTCAAAGCTTTTTTTGGCAAGGCGTACTTGTGTTTGTACCTATGAAAGTAAAAGGGAATCTCTGAACCACTCAAACTCTTAAGTAGTTAAAAATTGCCAGTGAGAAAAGACCAACAGGTGGGTTTCTTGCTTTCATATAAGAAAACACCTTTGAAAACTCCAGACAAGTGAGAAGATCCTACACCATCCCTTGTTCACCTCCAAAGGACCTAAATGACAATACTGCATATCATGATCTTACAACACACTTACCATCCTAACTACATTTTTCTTAGTCAAATGTTAAAATTCCTTTCCTCCCACTAACCACGGTGGGGAGAAGTCTGGAAACATGCAGGGTGGCAAGGGACTAACTTTGCCCTTTTGTCTTCCTATAGTATTTTGAAGCTGACTATCTGTATACTCTTCATTCCACTTCCCCTAATGTTAACACCTTACATAACACAGTACCTTTGTGAAAAATAAGAAATTAACACTGATACAATCCTATTATCTAAACAACAGACATTGTTTGGATTTCATCAGCTTTTCCACTAATGTTCTTTTTTCTGTTCCAAGATCCAGTCTAGGGTACCACATAAGGGAATTGTGACACAGCCTAAAAACCTATCCCCACTAATAAACTTTCAACTTTTTGTTATTGAGTATGTACACAAGTAATCTTTCATCCATCCCTGAGCCATAGAGTAATTCAGGGATGGAGTGAAGTCAAGAAAAGACTCAGAAATATCTATTCTATGCATTATTTGATGATAAAATTTAATACAGCTACATTAAAAATGGTGAAGTCGAAATTTCTCCTTCCTCCAATCTGAAGCATCACAGCATCATATTTTAACCAGGGAAAACTAACCAAATATTAACTTATCTCAGGTAACTCATGCAATTCTAGTTACCAGATAGGTAACTGAGTTGAGAGTAATGCTGGCTCATTAACGATAGTTCTGTTATCACAGCACACCAGGGGGGTAAGGACGATGTCTACCTTGATCAGCATTATATGATCAGTACCTGGCAACCTGATACAAAGCAGGTGCTGAATAAATATTTGGTGACTGGATGAAGAAATTTTCCAGGCCATTTCAAAAGGTAAAGTACCTGAGGGCTATTTTAAAGTATAACCTTTAAAGTAGTTTTAGAAGTGATGATTTTATTTTCTAATAAAAAGAAGCATGAAAATTAGTTGATATAAAATATCTTAATTTTTACCACTAATAATATTAATTTATATTCACAGCTTATAAAATTATAGGGTATTATATAATAATAATAATTGATACCATTTGCAACAATTTAACAATGGAAACAATTTAACAATAGATACAATTCACAATAGATACAACTTATACAATTGAACCATTAATACAATTCACTCACCACATGCCAGTGTTATTCTCTCTTAGCCTCTGTTATTACCCAATCTGACTGCTGAGGGTAAGAGGCTTCATCTAGGGAAGTAACCAATTCATAGAGCTGGCATTCTGGTTTAGCCTGTCTGACTCCAAAGTCCTGCTATCCTGCTGCTGAAGCAACTTACTGCTCAGTGGAAAATCAAAAAGCTCAAAATTATGCTTCTCCTCAGAAAAAGAAGTTTTCCTGGTAGATTCTATGCAATTGGAAAATAATGAGGCAGTACACTTTAACACCACAGCGACAGAATTAATACCCTCTACGAATAGGGTCTTGTGTTTACAGCTGTATAAAACATTTCCTAAGAATTCCTCCGTATTCTTGGTCCACAGAGCTAGGAAAACCAGAGGATGGACATCATCTAGCTCCTCTCAAACTGACCACATCATGAGCTTAGATAAATCCTGGAGCTCGATCATTCCCCACTGCAGAGTGGAGAGACTCTAGCTAAAGCTACTGGGGAGCTCAGACTGTAAAGAGTTTCGGATGAGTTAAGTATCACTGATTTTCTGCCTGCCTTTGAGAGGACTATGGAGACACAAAAAAGAAAACCTGAGTTCCAGAGGGGAGCAGTGGGAGAGTGTGGAGGGAAAGATGTTTAAGCAGCTGAGATCCTCACTGCTGGTCCCCATTGGTTCATCAGTTGCTTGGGCCAGGAAGACCTCTTCAACTGGGATCCTGAGAGGCATCTGTCCTCACCCTTTTCTTCTGAAGGAGAAGGCGATTAATATGGCTGTGGGATTCCCCATATGCATTCATTCAACACATACTTAGTGAGCGCCTATCATGTGTCAGGACCAGTGCTAGGCACTGGGGTATCTGTAAAGGAATAAGACACAAAGCAGGTGGTCAATAAATACTTGTGAATGAATGGACATAGGCATAAAGACCCTCTAATCCTTTAGAGAAGACTGACCAGTTGGCAACTATATTATAATACAACGGGAAAAGTACAACAGTAGAACTAAGAGTGAGGAACAGAGGTAGCACAGATAAGGGAGTGATTAATGCTGGGGGTGGGGTAGGGCAGGGGTGCAGGTGGATGATAGGAAAGGCCCAACTACTGGCCCCTCCCAATATCCCCACCCTTTGCCCTGTAACTTTGTACTAGCCTCCTCCCACTCTGACTCTGGGCTTTGGCCATGTGACTTGCTTTGGTCAAAGTGAATGTTAACAAATGTGACGAAACCGCAAGCTTGAGAAAAAATGCCAGCATGCTTCCACTTCCTCTCTTGCTGCTCCGAGATGGCCATGAGAGTATGCCCAGGCCAACCTGACAACATGCCTGGGCTGCCAGCTGGAGGGGTAGGAGAGGCTTGTGCATGCAAGAGACATGAGAAGGAGAGCCCGGTTGTCCCAATAGATCAGCCTTTGGCCAGATGACCCCCAGACACGTGAGGGAGACCAGCCATGATCAGCAGAGCCCCTCCCAGCTACACAGACTCATGGGTGAGCCCAGCAGAGACCAGAATTGCTCTGTTAACCCACTGACATAAGAGCAAGAAGAAATGCTTATTGTTTTAAGTCACTGAGTGTTAGAGCTGCTTATTTCACAGCATTATTGTGGCCATAGATAACTGATACACACAGTAAGGAGGTGGACAATGAAGGCTTCTGAGATAGGAGGATATCTGAGGTGGGTCTCAGTGTGAAAAGGAGTACATAGGAAATACAAGGTATCCACAAGACCGGCTTATGGGGAAGTTCTAGATTTTCTAATTAAATGCAAATTAATTTTTTTGCCGGGATGTGAATTTTGCTTTTTCCTTTATATTAACATACTTAGTTACTCATGGATATTCTTTTATCCTAGGAGAAAACTTATTTCACTTGCTTGTAACACAAAGCTCAAGAATTAATATACTTTGAAATGTGCCCTAATTTAATTGTGCTTGAATTTTGTAAAGTAATTTTAGAAACCTAGAAGAAGACTTCAACGCTTGACCCAGTGAGTTCTGAAAGGCCATATGCTTTGTGTGTCAACAATGATTATTAAAATACTTAATGCACTGCTGAGTTTCCAAATGTTGAGCCCTTTCCTTGCCAAACAAGGAGGATGTTACACTGTTGGGCACTTTGAAGACAGTGAAGTTCATTTAATATTTTGTGCTCCATGTCTGCTCTCTGAAACACATTTCCAGTCTGCAGCCCGAGGACAAAACACCAAGGACACCATCAAGCATAGGCCCCCATCAAGAGAGCAATTTCATATGCCTCCAGATGCACTTAAATAAAAAATGTTTTGATTATTATTCAATTCCGGATAAATTGCACTCAATTACATAAACATCTTGAGGAGCTCCTGTGGTTTTCAAGGTTCTTCAAAAAAACTTCAGTTAAATAAATGTACCCTTTGTTTGTTTCTTAATTTTATTTCTGGTGCCCCACCGTTCCCCTCTTATTCTCCAAGGTCTAGAATCTGATCACGCGTAGCAGACTCTCTTTAGCGTGAGTCCTGCTTCCCCAGGCTGCAGAAATTCAATTTACCAGAGAAAGGAGCAATGTCTGGACTGCCAAAACTCCCAGGGCACTTCTCTCTACTTGCTCCTCTAACCTGAACTTCTACCTCTTAGCCCCAACTTGAACTACATCTGGTGACGCCAAAGCTGTTCCTCCTCTTTGTTCAATCTGGCTTCCCCATCCAGTGAGAAAGGTCTTCAGATTATTCCAGAACCAAATAATTTGAGAATACTTACGTATTTTTTTTAAAGTGTTTTCTTTCCTTTAAAAATAAAATAAAGCAAAACTACAATCCTAGTCTTACCTTTACACTTTCTTTCAGGAAATGGCTGTCTCCCTCCCTCCAACTACATGTTCAGCAAATATTTACTGAGTATCTTCTACGTGCTGGTAGCAGTAAGTTAAATGAAGGTGGTCTCTGTCCTCATAGAGCTGACAGTCCAGCCAGCATTTCCACATCAGTGAGGTCATGACTACAAACTGAGTGAGGTGCTCAGAAGGAAATTCACAGTCCTAAAACAATGATTTACCAAGGAATCCAAGAGGATGTTCTCCAAGGAAGCAGTGCTCAAGCTCTATTCTGAAGAACTGAACATGATTAACTATATAAGGAGAATACTCCAGCAGAGAGAGGAGCATGTACAAAGGCCCTGGGGTGGAGGGCAATAAGGCAGATCCCTGAAGGCCAGTGTAGCTGGGTTGCTGAGATCAAGCAGAAGGGTTTTATGAGAGGAGACAAGAGAGGTAGGTTGGGACACATCCTGGGGCACGGGCTTTGTAGGCATGCTCAGGATTTTAATTTTCATCATAGAAGCAGTGGAAAAACATCGGAGGCCTTCAAACTTGAAAGAGATAGGATCTTAGTTTGGCAAGATCACTCACTATGGTGTGGGGATGGGTTGGACAAGAGAGATGAGAGTAGATGAGAACATATCTAGAGTCAAGGGGAGAGATGATAGTAGCTTTAGACTTGGGTATTGATGCTGGATATGGAAAAAAGTGCTCTGATTCAAGAAATATTTAGGAGGTAAAACAGACAGCATCTGGTGAGGGATTAGATGTTGGGGGTGTGGAGGATTGACTCCTGTGTATCTAACCACCCCAAACCCAGTATCATTGTTGAACTTGCCTTTTCCACCAGATGATTCTACTCATATCAACTTCTCATGGACACCTCAGACCACATCAGACTTCCTGGTTTCTTTCCTAACCAGCTCTCAATACGCCTCCTTCATTAACATGATTTGTTCATCCCTATTTTCCTCGGAGGCAGCATCCTTCACCCAGGGAAAAAAATTTAAGATCAGAGAATATATCAATTACTTCTTTGAGCTTTAGTAAGGTGCCACAAGAGAAAGTCTAGCTCATCACTCGGAAAGCAGAAGGTCAGATGTGGCTTCATTAAAAGATCTTTTTTCTGAGGCCAATGAACAAAGACCTCTTGAGGGTCAGATAGGCACCTTGCTGAATCACTTGACTGTATTTGATTTATCATATACCTATCTATTGATGGTAGGAGCAATTTTGACATCGTATTCTGCACAGAAGTATGTGTACGTGACTGTGTGTGCTCTACGTATGTATGTGGGTAGCCAAGTGTAGACTTAGGTCTGAACAAACCTTAGGTCTCAACAAACCCTCACTCCATTTTGAAAAATGTTCCTTCACTTTATACTAATAAGGTGGTTTAAATAGGGGCTGGAATGCTCTTTTATAGGCCACCCCTCCATTCCCACTGACTGGCCCAGGGATGGGCATTTTAACCCAAGTCGAGTCAATCACCAGGTACCAAGATTGGCTGATTCAGGGAAAGGCACTTGGTTCAAGCTGAATGAATCGGAACTCTTCCTTAAGATTACTGATTACTGAACTTGGAACCAGAGAGAAGTCTCAATCCTTTTCTAGTGGCTAAAGCATGAGGGGCAGGCAGTCCCGGCGTTTGAATTTCCTGTGGTGGAAAGGAAACTAGTCAGAATAAAGGTGACATACAGAGAAAAACGTAAAAGAGAGACACAGAGAGAGTCCTGATAGCACCCTAATTCCTGGATCCTGATGCCCTTCCTATGCTTACAGGGGATTTCTAATTAACTCCTCCCTTTGCCTCAATGAATTCAAGATCAGTTTCTGTTATGTGGAACCAAGAGAGTACTAATAGAGGATGCTCACTTCTGCCTTCTTGGAAATTCAATGAAAGGCTTTAAGAAGTTCTAGGATAACAACCCCTTTTAAACTTTGATTATTCCAGTGTTTCCAAAATTTATTTGAACAGTTAACCCTTCCCATATATCATATACCATCTATTATATGCCATAAAATTTTTAAGGGGGAAATCTCTGTTTTACAAAAGAAGAAATCAAGACATAGATATTTATCTAACATAGAAATTAAATTCAAACTCAGGTGTACTTGGTTCTATAATTTATGCTCTTTACACAAAACCTGAGGTCACAGGGTCACTGATCTACTATTGATCATGTAACTCACCGTGTTCCAAGTCTGAGACATGTTCACAAGGTGTAGCGACCACTGGTCAACACTTATTTGTTGGCCTTATCAATTTAGATGTAGACATTGGGAGACCCAAAGCCACATCCTGAAGAGAGCTTCTATTATCAGAAATCTTGCTAAGGCTCTTTAGCTCAAGCTCCCCAACAAAGTGGAAAGAAATAAGCCCATCAAATTCCCTGAGGTACATTGTGGTCAGTGGATTTCCTGTTTTCTAGAAAAAAAAAAATGCAGAGATGGTGGACATTTCTTCAATCTGTACCTAGAAGCTGATGCCACCACTACCACTACCATGACCATCATCATCATCATCACTTATTTTTTTTTTAAGATTTTATTTTTTTCCTTTTTCTCCCCAAAGCCCCCCAGTACACAGTTGTATATTCTTCGTTGTGGGTCCTTCTAGTTGTGGCATGTGGGACGCTGCCTCAGCGTGGTTTGATGAGCAGTGCCATGTCCGCGCCCAGGATTCAAACCAATGAAACACTGGGCCGCCTGCAGCAGAGCACGCGAACTTAACCACTTGGCCACGGGGCCAGCCCCTCATCATCATCACTTTCAATCAGTTTATTTATGAGGCACAATTTAATTTTATGTACACAATTCTATGAGCTCTGGACAAATGTATACAATCATGGAACTACCACCAGAATCATGATATTGATCATTTTTATCACTCCTAAAAATTCCCATTGCAGTCAATTCCTCCCCTCAGGTCCCAGCCCTGCCACCCATCAATCTGCTCTGCATCACTATCGATTAGATTTGACTTTTCTGGAGTTTCATATCAATGGAATAATATAATGTAGTCCAGTCTTCGTTGTGTCTGGATCCTTTCACTCAGCATAATCCCTTGAGAATGACGTGGTTGCATATATTAGCAGTGTGTTCTTTCTTATTTCTGAGCAGTATTTAATTGTATGGATACATGCAACTTGTATATTGATTTGGGTTGTTTCCAAACTTTTAGCTATTTTGAATAAAACTGTTACAAACATTTGAGCACAAATCTTTGTGTAGACATGTTTTTCACTTCCCTTGGGCCAATATCTAGGAGTAGGATTGCTGGATCATATAGTAACTGTGTGTTTAATTTTACAAGAAACTGCCAAACTGTTTTCCAAAGTAACTATATAAATTTGCATTTCCACCAACAATGAATCCAAGTTCCATTTGCTCCATATCCTCATTAACACTTGGTATTTTCAGTCTGTTAAGTTCTAGCCATTGTAGTGGATGTGTAGTCATAGTAATTATGATTTTAATTTGCATTTCTCTAATGAATAAAGATGCTGAAATTCTTTTTATGTCTTATTTGCCACTTACATATCTTTAGTAATGTGCTTATTCAAATCTTTTCCCTAATTTAAAAATTAGGTTTGTCTTTTTATTACTGAGTTATGAGTTCTTTATATATTCTGAATATAAACCCATTATCAAACATAAGTTTGAAAACATTTCCTCAAGTCTGAAGCTTGCCTTTTATTTTCTTAATAGTGCCTTTTGAAGAGAGAAAGTTTTTAATTTTGATGACATCAAATTTACCAAGTTTTTCTTTTATAGTTCCTGGGTTTTGTGCCTTTCCAAACCTCTCTCTAACCCAAGGTCACAAATATTTCCTTCTGTGCTTTTCCTTCTAGAAATCTTATATTTTTAGCTATTACATGTAGATCTATGATCCATTTCAAGTTAATTTCTGTGTATTGTGTTAGGTATTTGTTTTTCTCACATGTGGATATCCATTTGTTCCAGCACCATGTGTTGAAAAACTATCAAATTGCCCATTGTATTTCTTCAGTACTTTTGGTGAAAATCAAGCCATTCTATGAGGGGCTCTATTTCTGGACTTTCTATTCTAATATTTGGATTTACATGTCTATCCTTATACCAATAGCACACTGTCTTGATTACTGTAGCTTTATCATGAGTCTTTAAGCCAGGTAGGATAAGTGCTAGATTTTTTTCTTTTTTGAAATTGTTTTCGTTACTCCAGCTTCTTCATATTTCTGTACATACCTTAGGGCCAGCTTGTCCATTTGGTCAAAAAAGCCTTCAGGATGTTGATTAGGATTGCACTAAAGCTACAGAATTACTGAGAATTGACATCTTAACAATATCTTCAGACTGATGAACGTGGTATATCTTTCCATTTATTGGGTCTTTATAAAATTCTCTTAGTATTTTGTTTTGTAGATTTTAGCGCACAGGTTTTGTACACGTTTTGTTAAATTTGTTGGAAGGTATTTCAGATTTTTGATGTTATTGTAGTTGTAATTTTTATAAATTTCAAGTTCCAATTGGTCATTACTAGAAATATAATTAATTTCTATAAACTGATCTTGTATCCTATGACCTTGCTAAATTCAATTATTAGTTTTTAAAAGCTTTTTTGGAGATTCCTTAGGATTTTCTCTCTATATATCTATGTAGATCGATCTGAGTACATATGTATCATGTCTGAGAATACAGACAGCTTTCCTTCTTCCTTTCCAACTGGTATGTCTTTATCCACTTTTCTTGCCCTATTGTACTGTCTAGGATAATGCTGAATAGAAGTTGGTGTGAGCAAACATAACTGTCTTGTTCCCGATCTTAGTGGGGAAGTGTTTAGTCTTTCATGATTAAGCATAATCAGCTGTACATTTTTCATATATGCACATTATCAGATTGAAGGTGCTCTCTTCTACTCCTAGTTTGCTGAGAATTTTTATCTGACATGGATACTGGATTTTTATCAAATGCTTTCTCTGGATCAATTGAGATGATCATATGGTTTGTTTTTGGTCTATTCACATAGCGAATTACAATGACTCATTTTAAATTGACCTCCATTCCTCTGGTAACCACATTTAGTCAAGATTATATTTATTTCTAGTAACAGTCTTTGTTCTGAAGTCTCTTTTGTCTAATATTAATATAGGCACTTCATATTTCTTTTGGTTAGGATTTGCAGGCTATATACTAATCTATCCTTTTACTCTTAACCTATCTGTATCTTACATTTAAAGTGAGTCCTGAGACTAGATCCAGCTTGGTTTTGCTTTTTTTTTTAAAGTCCAATCTCAAACTAACTGTTCTGCATTTTGTCTATAGGGAATGATATGAGACCTACAAGATATTATCAATATAAGGAAACGGGGTTAGTCTGGTGTTAAAGCGGATCCATTCTGCTTCAGAATAATCCCAATTTTTTCCAGGTTCCTTACAAACCATTTACATAGTAATCAGTTCTAGATTTGATTAAGAATCAAGGTGTAATCCACTATATTGAATTTTTGAGTTTTTAATATTCTCCTTCAAAATAGGACAATATTGCTTGTTATGTTATTTCTGACATCTCCGATTTCTCAAAGCTTACTGGCAGTATTTCTGTGCTTGTGTACATGCCTTTCTGGGACATAATTCATCTAAGTCCAGTGACTAAGTGTATTTAAATACAACCAATACACATTAGCCCCTTTCATAGATTTAGCTTCAAGTTTTCCTTAAGAGCGCCTTTCTATCCTTTCCAGTTTTATACCTCTTCTCTTAATGGAGATGAAAGGACAATAAGAGCTTAGTAGTTGTTTTCTTTGCTTTCATTTTTAAGATTAAATCATCCAAAAATACATTTCCTAGCTCTGTCCACAGTAAAGGTCTAAAAATAATGGCTAACTCAGAAGCAATGAGCACCCCTAGCAGCCAGATCATGGCCTCTCCCTACCATGCCTCTCTTAAAGGAACCAGCGTTTCTTGTCAAAATGGCTGATTCCAGGGCTAGAACAGGAAAGATGATCCCCAAATATTTTGTTGTACAAGAAAGCAAGGGAGACTACTATCAGGGTCATGTCAAAAGGACTCAAGAGTCAACCTGAAGAGGCCCTCATTAGCCACAGATGAGACAATCTAGCGTCAACAAAGTAATACTGTGAACAACTGAAACATGTCAAATATAGTTAAATCTAAGAGTTCATGATGACATTGAAAAACAAAGAAATGAACAAATTAACTGAAAACCAAAAAACTTCACTGGGCACCTGTAGAGAATGCCAGTGAACCAACCCAATATCTTGACAAAGAAACAAACATTTATCCTGCCTCTCCTATCAGTCTATACTGTACTTCAGGATGACCTGGCAGCTGAGGGAAAGTTACTCCTTGTTGAACCATTCAAACTTATTAATGAAGAAGGAACACATACTATATCAAACCATCTGTTCCCAATAGTGGGTCTGTCTTCATATTCATAACAGTTTTGTTGTTATCAGAACATTTCCTAAACCTCAAGTCATCCCAAGTTTTAGCTCTCCTGGCACCATTCTTACTTCTTAAATGCACTCTTTCCTCCCAAGAAATGTTACTGAGCACCTACAGTTCTAGGTAAGGATAAGGAGGGAACAAAGCAAAGTCCCTTCTTTCATGACGGTTACACTCTAATGGGTGAAACTGGACAGTAAACAACAAAAATCAATACATCTAAATATATGTTAGATATTGAAAATAAAGCAGCATAGGAAAGATACTGATGCAGGGTTTGGGAGGGGTGGTAGAGGATTGTTTTAAATGGAATAGTCTAGTAAAAGCTTCCTGAGAAGGTGATCTTGGAGCAGAGAGCTGGAAGAAGTGAAAAAGAAAACCTTGCAGATATCAGGGGGAAGAGCACTCCAAGCATAAAGAAAGTGAGTCCTGAGACTAGCGAGTACAAAGGCCCTGAGGCAGCACTGTGCTTGGCTTGTTCAAGGAACTGTGGTCAATCTCTTTAGTTACATGCTTCTTTTACCATTTGTTTTACATGCCTTATTAAAATGCAAGTTTATTAACAAATGGATAAAATGATGCTCTTAATCTAACTCAATGGGTGATTAAAAAACCTATATTTTGAAAATCAACATAGGACAATATGAATAGTTTTAGTAATATGTTTCTATAGAAAACTCATATATCCATTTTTTCTTTACGTTTTTGTAATGAGTCTAGTCTGTTAGACTGTTAGTCTAGTCTGTTAGAATTAAATGATACTTAAATGTAGATATAAAGTTTGCACACCCCTACCACCCCCTCCTCCACACTGTAGCTTGAGATTTTACCCCAAGATGGTAAGAAAAAAAGAGACAACTTCCACTCCATAGTGCAGAAAACAAACACTTCCACCCTTAGCAGCATCGTTCTAGTATCACACTTCAGAGAATTACCTCTAAATACAGGGAGAGAGATACTGAAGAATAAGAATGAGAGAGATTTTAGAACAAGGCCAGAGGGAGATGCATGTTCCACTGATACAAGGCAGTAGAGGTACGAGGTAGTTAAACATGGCATTGGAGAAAGCACTGCCACAGTTTGGAGACAAAAGGCAGAAGGGATCAACTCATGGCCTTGCCAGGTTCAGCACCTCGGCTACAGAAATGAGGTGGGGCAGGGGGAAGAGCTGAAAGGAATGTGTGAGGCGTGGTGGGCAAACTGGGGAGGGGGGTGGAATGGGCTGGTCAGGCTGACTTACAAGCTCACTGAAGGAGAAAGGCGGGGGTGGGGGCTGATTTAGGGAGAGGGAAGTTGAAGTCAGAGAAACAGAGGAAAAAGGGAAAAAATCTGTACACGTTTAATGATGCAGCTATGATGGTTAATAATCAGTATTTTGCCAAAAACAAGGAAGTGTTTAGTCTTAGCACTTAGTTGTCATTTTCCTTCAGCTCCTCCTAAACATGGATTTTGAACTTTAACAATTCAGCAATAATAAATAAGCAGTGATAATTTTAAGGTTTTTCAGCTATATTACTGCTGAATTTATGAAGTTGAATCTTTCTGCTAGCTTTCCCTTAACATGAATGAAAACTGTTCAAGACAAGGGTTTTAGACCTGCCTGCGTTATCAGGACAAGGCACACACGTAGCTGATGTAATCTCAACTCATTTATACGAACATGGCATTCGACCTTCATCCAGATGCTCATTTTCAGATATTAATGAAAGAAACGCCAAATTTCTTCCTTACTCTGATCTTCAGAAGTTCAGGTTTATGATGTTCTGATGATGAGTGCAAAGTCACCTAGGAGAGCGGGGCACAACACCTCAGGGTAATTTCCTTGGAATGTATAAAGTACTGTACAGGATGAACACCTTAATCAAATAATTATCTCCATGATGATTCAGGAGAAGTAGGGGCCCAAACCGCTGTCCACTCTCTTTTGAGTTTCCAGGAAAGAGAGTTTCAACTCCCCTTTGTTTATTTCACCTAATCACGTGTTCCAAGTTGGGTGAGGAGAGGAAAAAAAGGAGTAAATACTTATGGAGGGCAGTGTTTTACCACGGTTTCTTACTGCAATTCTTCAAGGTAGGCAGAATGATCCTCATTTTTATAGAAGAGAAAAATCGAGGTACAAAATGACATGCCTAAAACCAAACAGCCATTTAGAAAGCCCAGAACCAGCCTGGGTTGGACGTTGTCTCCTCTTGTACGAAATCCAAAGTCCAGACCCCTACCCTGCCTGCCTGTGGCCCATGCGCCTCCTCTGTCACATCACCTCCCAGGCACCCTAGGCTCCGGGCATACTGAGCTGCCATTCTCCAGCCACACCATGCCACACCCACCTCTACACTTCTGCCGGTTTCCTCTGCCTGGAAAGCCCTCCCCTTCTTGTCCACACGGTAACCCTTACTCACCTTTTAAGTATTCACTCAAAGGTTTTCTCCTCTGAGAAGCTTTTCCTGTAATGCTCCTCAGCTGAGTTAGCAGCTTCTTCCTCTCTGCAGTCAATGCACTTTGCAAACACCCTTATGACACAAAACTATGGTAAGTGCTAGCTGCTCCCATGTACGCCCAGCCACCATCTGGACTACAAGCTGCACGAGGGTGGAAGCTACACGATTCAGTTTTCTAAGGCTAAGGCTACATGCCTCCAGGTAGCAGGTATGCAAAACACTGGAAGGATAAAGAGAGGATACCAGAATGAGTGAACAAATCAGGCCTTGCTTTCCCATTGTGTACACTGCTCTGCGAGAGGGCACAACAGGCTCTCTGTTTGCTGAATTACTGTTAGACTTTCCCAGACGCCATCCCTCTTTCTCACCACTCCCACCACCATCTGCTGATTAGGTGTTCTACATACATGCACACACTCTCCTTTGATTCTCACAACACTCCTACGCCAGAATTTTGTTTCTATTTCACAGAGAAGGAACCTGGGTTTCAGAACCATTAGGTAACTTGCCCAAGCTTACTCGACTGGCGGGGAGGGGCAGGATGTGAAAGTCCACACTCATTTCACTGAATCACTTTGCTTTCCCAATGGTAGCAAATCTCAAACAAGGGAGATTGACTATATATTACCCAAAATGGGGATATCAGCACTTAATCAACTCATTATATAAAAATATTCTAATATGCTAAAAGTTTGTGATTCCGGCTTCTTGTTTTGAAATACAAACCATTATTTGCAATGCAATAGCTCCATTCATGTAGGATTAAAGAGTACAAGGTCTTCTATTTTCAAGCCCTTGGCAAGTTGAAATAAATACACACACAACCACGTGGTTTATAATATGCAGATACGTTTCAGATTAATTTAGTTATCACACTGCCCCAACATTCTTAATGTTTGCTCAGCTGGTACATTTATGTTTTTTTTCTGTTTTCTGTTTTTAACTTAAGAAAGCAATTCTGTCATCAGAATACTTAACAGGCTGGGTTCACTTCCTCTTTCAGGTCATTAGTGGAAGTATTAACTCGGGTCACAAGACTGAGCAGGGGCACCCACTTTATCAGTTTCTCTCTAATCGGAGCAGCACACATTTTAGGAGACAGTGAAAGGCTAAAATTCTGGCTTTTTATCTTATTGATATTTCTTGTACTTTACTGTGGTTTTTAAAATGTCATTATTCCTTTTCTTTTTATTTCTCTTTTTTTGATCATTTATTCATGTTTATGTACCATGTGAAAGGTTGGAGAATTTGCTTGCGTCTCTTGGCTGCCCAAGCTAAACCTGCTTGTACTTTATATTACAGTATATTTTTATTATGCTTATTGATGATCATTCACTGTAAGTAACCGTAACTCACAAACACAAATCAACCGATAAATGAACAGGTGGACTGATTTGCCCGCAATGATCTTGTTTGAGGGGTTGTTTATTCACTGAGCAGCGGGTCCTAAACAGAGTGAATAGGTGAAAAGATCAGGCCTTCCCTTTATGGATCCATTTTGCTGCCCTTCAGTTCCAAAGTGTGGTGGATCTGGGCATTGAGGAGGATCTGAACAGACTGGAGCATGAACACCTTCACTGGTTCCCCAGAACACTGAGGCTAATTCCAGGTTCTGGAACCTGCACACACACCCTTTGTGATCTGGCCCTGACCCACTTCTCTACTTTCATCTTTGGCGTCTTTCCTTCTCTCTCTCTCTCTTTCTTTTCTCCAGCAAATCTTCCAACTCATTCTCTTCTCCTAGTGCAATTTCCCGACACATAAAGGGATTTCATCCTCTTCCTCTTCACATGTTGTTTCCATTGACGTCATATTTTTTCTTTCTTGGCCCTTCAAAATTCAGCTTGTGCCACCTCTTCTCAGAAGCACACTTCAATCCCCAAGTCTGACTTTAGATGCCCCTCTTTTGGGCCCCTATAGCACCTTATTATACACCTCTATTATCTCACATGACACTTATCACATTGCATGGTCACTGTCAATTTAATTGACTGTCTTCTATATTCTCCAGGGAACTTGTGGCAGGGACCATATCTTGATTTTGTTACCCTTGTACTGATAGTAGGAGCTAAAAATGCTGGTCAAATAAATAGCTTTTAACCTGGTGCACAGTAATATACACCATCACATGCTTTGGGTCTGTAGCTTCTACTTTTATGGTCTGATGACTGACATTCTATCACTTGGTGTGGTTTTGTTTTCCTTTTAGAAGAAGACACTGCCACAGAAATTGTCTGCCAAGAAGGAAGCCAGTCCAGCTCCTTCAATTTCCCACTAGTCTAAATCTTTAAAACATTTTCTGTGTTGAGATTTGATATATTTTGACAGCATTTCTTTTCTCCTTCCTGCTGAAAATCACCTCATTCCAATTTGCTCTAGATCAACTGTCCTGGAAAACTTGGGTTTTGTGTTTTTTGTACATACCTAATCCATTAATGTTTTGTGTCAGTGATGATTCCTTTTGCTGTTATAGGCCTCAGAACATTTCAGATTTTCAGTTTGCTGAGCAAGTGCTCTTGTGGCTGAGGCTGTTAGCTGTCCATCAGAATCCATTTGCCCTTCTATATTTTCCAGACTCCCCTGAAAATAGGTGTGGCCATTGGCCAAAGTTCTCTCCAGTGGAATGCGAGCACAAGCAACACGCACCATTTCCATGCTTGGCCCATAAAGCCTTTCTACCTATGCTCCTGCATGTTGTTTCCTTTCAGGATAACTGGGAAGTCCACATCTAGAAAACATTGGGAGGCGTGTTTAAGGATTGGAAAGCCTTTGTCAGCCTAGGTGTCTAAATGACTTCTTGGAGGAGAGCCATCCCACTAACCTGGACACCTGCCCAGGACTATTTGGTGAACAAAAACAACAAAACAAAACAAAACCTCTATTGGTTTACATCATGGAATTATGGAATTTTGGGTGTCTCTTTATATCATAGCCTAGCCTAGCCTATCCTACCTAACACAGGGATGGCTCTAAGAAGAGGTTAGTTAAATGACAAGATGCTACATATAATGTTGGAAGTAGGTTAAAGACTAACATTCCCATAGACAATTGTCAGCTATCCAAAGATTTATTTCTATTACTATTACTAATCATCAGCAAGAATGTCATCGATAATATCAGATGATTTCTAAAGTACTCAAAAATTTATTTTAATGCCACTGAATTTTTTAAGAAATGTTGTACAGCAACCATGGGGGTACTAGGTGTGGTGAACTGAATCTGAAAACAGTGAAGCTGCTGGAAAATTGTTTGGTGTCTTCTTTTATCACTAGAACTGAGAAGTCCTAGATGACTCTCTGGTGAACTTCTGATGCTGTTAGCCCAAGTTCCCCCAACTAGCTTCCAAATGCTAATTATACTTTCCCTGGAAAGGAAGAAAGTCATATATTTTAACATAGAAGAGGTGTTTTGATATTTAGGGCTGGAAGATATGTGCTTGAAATGGTGAAGAGAGTAGAAACTTGCGTATGTAAACAAAACAGACACCCCTCAGTACAACAATCCCTTTCTCCTTAAAGTACTTCTAAATAACAGTGCAGCTAAAATTCATTTTAGTCTGTTTTCTTTCAGACATGCTCTATGACTCTATTCCTCCCTTCCTCTTCCCAAATTCCTTATTTTCCACTGTTGTGTTTTTACTGTTTTATTAGAGGTATAACTTACACTAAAGCATTTGATATGAAGCTTATAGCTCCATAAACCTTTAAATATGTATATACCCACATAACCACCACCCAGAACAATACATAGAACAATTTCTGCACCCTAATAGACTCCTTTGTGTTCCACTTTGGTCAATACCTCCTCAAAAGTAGAACCAATATTCTGACCCCTGTCACCGTGGATTAGTTTTGCCTGATTGTGAACTTCATATGAAATCATATACTACATACTCTGTATCTGGTTTCTTTCACTCGACATCATGCTCATGAGATTCATCCATATTACTGCAATGTATTAATGGTCAATTCTTTTTCACTGCTGTCTAGTATCCTATTGAATGAACGATACACAATTAATTTATCCATGCTGTTGATGGACATTTGGTTTATCTCTGTTTTGGTGCTATTGTGAATAACACTGCTATGAACATTCTTGTACATGTGTTTTACATGAACACTCTTTTCCTTGGGTATATGCCCAGACGTATATTATTTTTAGTAGGTAATGCCCAACAGTTTTCCAAAGTGGTTCTATCAGTTTACACTCCCACTAGCAATGTGTAATAGTCCCAGTTGATCCATATCCTTGTTACATTTATGGTTGTCAGTCCTTTTAATTTTAGCCATTTGGTGGGTTTTAATTATCATTTCCCTGATGGCTAATAACGTAATTACCTTTGCACATTCATACTGACAATTTTGATATATTCTTTTGTCAACTGCCAGTTCAGATGCTTTGTTCCCTTTTTAACTAGGTGGTCAGTATCCTTCTTTCTGATTTGTAGGACTTCTTTAGATGTCTGGATACAAGTCCTTAGTTGGATATACGTATTGCAAATATCTTCTTCCAGCCTATGATTTTTCTTTATCTTTTCTCAGTGGTGACTACTAATGAACAAACTTTCTTAATTTTGATAAGGTGCAACTTATTATTTTATGGTTAGTGCTTTTGGTGTCCTGTTTAAGAACTCTTTGCTTGCCCCAAGGTCATTCAGATTTGCCTATGTTTTGTTTTGAAAGATTTAATGTTTTTACCTTTGGACTTTAAGTCTGTGATCTCTCTCTCATAAATCTGTTTGTATGATATGAACTAAGGGTTGCATTTATTGTTTTCTATATGGATATCCAACTGACCCAGCATCATTTATGAAAAAGACCCTTATTTCCTCCAATGAATTGCAATAATGCTTTTGACATAAATCAGGTGCTCTTATATGTCTGCATTTTTAAATGAACTATCTAGTCTATTCCAATGGCCTACTGAATTATTCTTTAGTCAAGAAGGCTTTATAATAAGTCTTAATATCTAGAAATGTAAGTCTTCCAGTTTTGTTCTTGTTTTTTAAGATCACCTGGGCTATTCCATGTCCTTTGTATTTCTATATGTTTGGAATCATTCTGTGAATTTCCTATTGGGATTGTAGTTAGAGTTGCATTTAATGTATAGATCAATTTGAGAGCACTCACATCTTAATAAAATGGAATCTTCTAATCCACAGGTTAGAGGTACCATCTTAGATTAGATGTGAAATACCTAGGAATTTGTCATTTTCAGGTTTTAAATGTGGCTAAGAAAATAAGCCTGTGCTGAATTAAGAGATGTGAGGCATGCTAGTATTCACATTGTCTTGCTTAAGAGGTAAAATCACCACCCGAATGCAAAATAAATATAAAATACAAATATAATGAAAACTATCTAGAAGATTATCTGAATGTTAAAATCTTGCTTCCTAACAGTTGAACATATCTGAACATATATTATTACTGGAGCAATGCTCTTTGAACCAACTTCTCTGTTATCTAATTAAAGTTACCACTAGCTGCTTGCATAGCTTACGGCAGAAAAACTTAATGCTCTAGTTAAACTCCTTTCATTTCTTTGGCTCTGCTATTCCCTCCCTCACCCTCCTTTGAGCCATCACAGATCCCACAACTCTGCCCGGAAAACTCTTGGCCTTCCCTTTCTCTTTTCCCTTGGCTACTAACTACGCACTTACAGCCTTCAGCTCAAATTGTAATGTCTCTCAGAAGCCTGTCCTGATCCACCAACAGAATTAGGCATTCCTGCTATGTGCCCCAACAAAACCCTTCAGATCCTCTATCCTAGGACCAGACCCTGCATTTTGATTGCTTGATTAATGTTTGTCTTCCCTACTACACTATGAATTCCATGAAGACAGGGGCAATGACAGTCTTATTCACAATTTTATCTCCAGAGCCTTGTACAGTGCCTGACATATATTAATTATTCAATAAATACTTGAATGAATTACTATGAAATTTGGGCAAAACAGAGGAATGGGACTCTTTTCTTTCCTCCTTGAAAACTGGAGTCAGTAGAGACCAACCATTGGGCTGTTCTAGAGTGGAATCGGTTAAAGGGATGTCATTATCCCTGGAGTTCTGGCAGTTGTTTATGATTGCTGTATTTTTCCCTAATTTTTATTGTTGATAAAACAAAGTAACAAAAAATGAGCTAAAGGATGACCTTGAAAGAAGACCATTCTTCCAGAACAGCCAGCAAATCGACCATTCAGGATTGACCCTACTTTTGAAAATGTTTTGTCTTTTTAAAATTTTGTTTTTGTATGGTGTGTTACAGCTTCCTATTTGCTCACTTTTGTGTTACATAGTTCTTTTTGAAAGGAAACCCATCCTCACTCCGAGGTTGGTAGTGGAAATGAGAATCTCCACATGGAGATGACATTCCCAGATTTGTTGCCTCCATTACCACTAATGTCTTCAGGGCCACAGTCCCCCAGTAACAACACTGGCATGACCCTCTAACCACAACTTTCCCAAACTTTAGAATAACAGAGGGGAAACAGAGGTAAGAGAAGGAAGCTACAACTAAACAGACTGATTTACAAGACTGAGTTTGCTTTTTCAGCTCTTGATCTTCTATGGGGAGAAGGGGAGATCAGTTTAGCAACCATCAAACTGAGACCGACACCTAAATTTCCCTGTGCTCCTAAAAGTCTTTACCTGAGAAAGCCAAGATTATATCTTGACTGTTAAACATCATTCTGAAGCCCCTCTTCCCCAAATACCTGCTCCCTTAAAGGCTATACTATCTCCCACCCACAGCTGTGGTCCTTATCTGACAGCTTGAACAGCGCAGCCATATCAGGATACAATCCAATGACAGGCACATACTGACGTGTGTGCTGCGGGGTGGGGTTTGAGGAAGAAAGCAGTTTTGGTACAATTTCAGGTATTCAGTCAAGACATAGTTACTAACACCCCTAGCAGTGTGGTGGAGTAGAAAGGGCATCCGATCTGGGGCTAGAAGGCCTGAGTTTTGTGCATGGATCAGAAACTTCCTAGCTTTGTAATAGTGGGCTAGTTATTTAGCATTTCCCAGATTCTACCATTAGATCTGGAAAATAAGCATGAGACAAATAATAGAGAGAATGTATATCAGAAGCTTCCTTTAATACTATAATGCTTAATGCTATTACTAGGAGTTATGTGTAAGGTTCTGTGTTTAGCATAATCCAGGTCAATTATGCCTCTCAAGGGTGGTTGTGAAGGTAAAATGAGATAGAAACATTTAAAAACGATGAATAAGGCATGATCCCCACTCTCAAGGAAGTTTCAAATTGCTGGGAAGATGAGACACAGGCACAAATAATAGAAAACAAAGTAGTATTTGAAAAATACCCTAAGAATGGAACAATGTAGGATAGGAATTACATACATTTTTCTATATATGGTATATTACCACTAACACAGGAAGTTACTTCTTAGTTTCTATTAAGATGTTTATTTCACTGATAGAATAAAAAGAGCTAATTTGCCAGCATCCTCTGCATGCAGAATCAATGGGCTTATTTTAACTTCTATAAGCAAGGTCATGATTCTTGTGCATTCTGAATTGGTAAACGTGGTGCTCAGTCACACAGGACATTCTGAAGTGGGGAGTTTCCTATGGATGCTATACGTCTCATTCTGCTTCTGTACAGTAACGTGGGGCCTTAAGTTACAGAGATACATCAAGGTCTGGTGCCATTCCCAGGCTCCATGAGGATGAGAGGAAGGGCGAGCACCCCGCCTTCTGCTCCAGCTGTACCTTTTATCAATAGGATGCAACATGCTCAACGGCAAAAGGGCTCCACTCTTCACTTTGAAATAATAGCTGAATTCATATCATGGTTTGTTTTGTTAAGAGGTGAAATAGAGCAGAAAAAAGGAAATTTGCTTTAACCATGCTCCTTGGGGAATATATCACAATAAAAAAAAAATCACAAGAGAGCTTTCCCTATTCCCAGGCTACTTACAAATCATCCCTTTAGAACATATTTAGGTTTAGGGAAATAATTCATTCTTGAAATAAAACCTAATGACCTACTGTGAATTAAAAACCTATTGTGTGTTAAATATATACCCAGAAGTACAGAGAAGATAAAGTTACCTCAGAGGGAGAGGAGAGAGATTTTTAAATCATCTTTAACATTATTTTGAATCAAACATTTTTAAGATATGAAAGAAAATGAAAAGGAAAAGACATAAATGAAAAGAGTTTTTTCCTTCTTTGGTCAAAAAAATAGGAAAAGTCAGCTCAAATTCAAATTTAAACAGTACCATGAGACAATTAGAACTGGTATTTAAAGTAAGACTCAATTTTAACCCTGATCTTTTACAAATTATAACTGAATATATATGAATGTGCCTAATGTATAAAGTATAGAGCAGACTTACGGAATTTAAGTCAAATGATCCATCATCCATCCATTTATTCATTGTTGAATGACTATGTGCTCAAAATGTGTTTCCTGGACCAACAACATTAGCCTCACCCGGAAGCTTGTTAGAAATGTAATTCTCGGGCCCCACCCCAGAGCTACTGAATCAGAAAATAGGACGGGGCTCAGCAACCCATTTTAATAAGCCCCCCAGGTGATTGTGTTGCATGCTAAAGTTTGAGAACCAGCCTTCTAGAGTGAAAAGGTTAAGAGCATGCTCTTTGAAGTCAGAGAAATTTGGGTTCAAATATTTGCACTTAGACTTACTGTCTCTGTGACCTGGAACAAGTCACTTAATCCAAACCTTAAGTTCCAAGTTAATAAATAGAGACACTGTACCTTTCAGAACTATTGTTAAGATTAAATGAGGAAATACATACAGATGAGATCTATAGTGTTTATACATCATACACACAATGTTTGGTGCATAGTAAGCACTCAGAAGCTGATGACTGTTATTTTTCCAGGCATGGAAGACCCTGTTTTGGATGCTGCAGGGAACACTGTGTTGATCAGACCTGATTTCTTTCTTCAAGGACCTCAGTCTAGAAGAAGAGTTACACTATCATACAAGTAATCACGATACAAAGTAGAAAGTGTTAGGTGGTGAAACAGTGGTGTATAAAGTGTCCTGGGAGATTGGAAGAGTGGAGGAAGCAACACATGATGGAGCTTTTTCAAAGAGGAAGCTTTTGACTAAGCACAGATCAAGGGAAGGGCATTTCAGATGAAAGGAATGGGGGAAGAAAGTGAAGAAATCATAGGATACACTGTTTGGCTAATGGGATAACTGAAGGGTGACCATATAATTTATTGTCTAAACAGGGACACTTCGCGAGTGAAGGGCGCATCATTAATAGTTAAGTCAGGACAACAGATTTCAAGAAGACCATGTATGTGGTCACCCTGGAGAACAGGCTGTTGGGAAGATGAGTATTGAAAATAGGGATGGCTAGTGGGCTGAATTTGTGCTTCAAAGGGTCCCTAAGGACAGGCTGAGGGCTCTGTTTTTTAAGTCATGGGGAGCTGCTGAAGGTCCTGAGCAGGGAGGTGACCACAGTAGAGTAAGTACTTGGGAAATTACTTTGGCAGTGCCGTGGAGGCTGCTGCAAGAATGGAGAGGAGAAAATGGATGAGAGAGAGATTTCCAGAAATGATGAGATTTTGAAATCAAATAAATGTGTCAGACAAAGAGGATGAGAAGTTGAACCTAAGGTAATATTTCAAGCCTACATCAACAAAAACAAGGAGATCAGGAGAAGGGGCAGGTCAGCGTGGAAGTTATCATTAACTCACTTTCAGACACAAGGTGCTCAGTTTGATGGGCTCTGTTCCACACAACATGTAACTGGGTCCCAATGTGCCACCGAGATGGGGACACATGACAACTGGTTAGAACTGAGTTCTTATTTCAGTAATGCTCTTTCCATCTCTCAAAAAACAAGGCATTCAATATCTTGATTTAGCATATAAATTCTTTATTTTGTTTACATTTACCTTATTTAATGAACACTTAAAATTGGGCAACAATGAATGCTTGTGTTGTGCTTAACATGGACCAGACTCTTTTCTAAGTACTTCACAAATATTAAGATTTAATCCTCATAAGAATCTTATGATGTTAATATGATTAATATTATCCCCACTTTTCAGATGAAGATACTGAGGTACACAGAAATTAAGGGAAGTGCCCGAGATTATAATCTATAAAGTGGTGGAGGCCCAGATGGAACCTAGCTGGTTGCCGACTGCCTTCCTCACCGCGGCACCGGCGGTTTCTTACACCAGAGACATCCTAACGGAATTTGATGGAACTCGGAATGGAAAACTATTATTTAAAACTTTCCTGGGGTGTTTTGTTGTTTATTTGAAAAGATTTTTTTGAGGCATTATTTCCAGTTACAATTATCAAAGTGCTTTCACAGACGCAAAATAAATAGAGCACTTACTTCTTATAATACTTTTGAGCAATAGGTATTCACATGCCAGAGAGTATAAAATTGTCACAATTGCAAAAACACATAATGACACATTTATTTGGTTTCCAAGTCTCATCATTTCTACCCTGGAAATCTCTCATCTATTCTCTCCTTTCCATTCTTTTTTGTTTTGTTTTTTTTGAGGAAGATTAGCCCTGAGCTAACTGCTGCCAATCCTCCTCCCTTTGCTGAGGAAGACTGGCCCTGAGCTAACATCCACGCCCATCTTCCTCTGCTTTATATGTGGGAAGCCTACAACAGTATGGCATGCCAAGCAGTGTCACGTCTGCAACCAGGATCCAAACCGGCGAACCCCGGGCCGCTGGAGTGGAACGTGCACACTTAACTGCTCTGCCACCAGGCCGACCCCTCTCTTTTTCATTCTTTTAGCAGCCTACACAGAGCTACCCAAGTCATCTTCCCCGCCAACTACTCTACCACAGTCACTTCCTCGCTCAGGAACCTTCCTTATGACATAATTTCATAATGTCAGATACCAAGTCACAGAGTCAAGATTCAAACCTGAACACGATATCATCTTCCAAATGACAGATGACCTCCGAATCACCTTTATTGTTACTATTTTTAACAGTGAGTGTGGGGTAAGGGTGGTAGCCCGGCAGGGATTTTTGGTAGAAGTTCAGGGATTGTCAATACAGGAAAGCAGGAGGTGGCTGGGCCTTTAGAACCATTTGGGGGGTAAAGAATTTTTTTTTTAATCTGGGAATCTCACAGTTGCTGGCAATAAGAGGGGTCAGGGCAGGGATGGCCCTGAGGAGAAGAAGAGAGTGCCTTCAGGCTGTGGCTCACCAGGCAGGGACGAAGGCAGCATTCAGGGCAGCACTCCTGGGAATAATCAAGCCTATGGTTTTGGCAGGAGCAGCCCGGCATTCCATCTCTCAGTGATGCAAAGAGGAGGGCAAGACCCTCCCGCTCCCCCCAGAGGCCAAGGGACTAAGCTGAACTGTTAGAACAACAGAGGCCGAAGGCATGCTTCCCAGTGAACTTTGATAGCTGAGGAGAAGAGAGAATCAAAATAGAAACCACAGCAGGAGGGAGCCACAGAGGCATCCCCTCTTTGAGGAAGGCTTCATCGAATTTAGATGCCACCCTCCTGAGCTTTTACAGCACCCAGCACTCATCTCAATCACAGCTCTTATGTGATAAGCATTTGCTTAGATATCTGCCTCCCCCACTAAACACTGAGCCCCTCAAGAGCCGGGATCTGTATTATTTGATGGTATCCGCAACACTTAGCCTGGCACAAAGCAGGTGCCCTGAATAAAATGCCTGTGAATGAATGAATGAATGAATGAAACGAGGGTAGAGCTTTGGTCAACTGGAGTCATTATTTTAGAAGGAGGCTTATGGCTCATTTAGTTCCATCCTATTGTTTTAAAGACGTGAGACCCAGAGAAGTTAAAGGGCTTGCTAAGGTCCCACGAGGGGTTTAGCGCTAGAGTGGGGTTCAGCGCTAGAGTTCGACTGAGAGCCCAGAACACATGGGCTGATCCTTTCTCCTCCTTGCCCTGCTAGGAGCATGGAGACGGCTCCCACAGTCATTTTTATGTTTGTTGGCTGGTTGTTGGGAATGCAAAATACATTTTCCCATGGAGACAGGTTTTTTCTTCTTCTTTTTTTCAAATGGTGGTTCGGTTCCCAGGCCAGGCCACAAAAGCCTATTTACCCCATAGCTGAGCTCATCTATAAAACCAGCGGTAGCTCGGAGGCCTCACTGAAGCCTCAGCTCCAAGCCTGAGGTCTGGGGGGCAGGTGGGCAGCTGGCTCTGCAGGGGGGAGGGCAGAGCTCCCTGGAGCAGCCCAGGAGCATGGGGCGGGGGCTGGGCAGGGGGCCCAGGCGGCAGCTGCAGGAGGCTTCTGAATGCCTTGGTGGTTCTTAAGTGGATTGTTTGTAAGTTGGGAACTGTCTGTACTTAGAAAGGCGGATTTCAAGAGGTAGGGGATCCTATTTCACTTGAAGGCCCACAGTAATGAGGGTTCTTTATTCGCAATGAAGTAGCCACTAATTGGAAGGACGGGCTCAGGAGGCCCGTTGGAATTTTGTACTCCTGGACCAGAACTGAGTAATATTATGCAGTAGCCTGGCAACCCCTTACTTCTGCACAAAATTCATATAAAAATCTACCATGAAGCGTCTGTCTGACATTCATGGTGTTTATTATTAATAATCATAATAACGGGGTGGCTTATATACAGCATTAAGTTGAGAAAGTGAAATGAATTCTCAGTTTCCTCAAGTTTTTTTTTCCAAGCCAGATTAGGAACATTTGGAAAATCCTTACTCTCAGAGAGGGCTGAAAGCTTTCATATTTACCCTGAGGAGACATGGCTCCAGTTTCTAAGGGCTCATCCAAGAGATGATCTCTTTCCTTCCTCCACCTCCTCAGAGAGGCAGAAACATTCCATAAACTCACAAATGTTGTAAAAGCAAATGTATGAAAAAAAATGGTGTTAATGGAACTGAAAAAGTTATGGTAGGGGAATCAATTATAACAAGGTAATACAGTTAGCCTTTCTGGACTTAATGAAATGTGGTCAACTACATTGGAATGTTCTGGTGCCCCCTGGAGGATTCTAAAACCTAACAGGACTGGTTATTTAGTACCTTTCTTCAGATGGCTTAGAAAATCCTACATAGGCACTGGGTTTCTTCTCCCAGGCTCAAATCAACTTAACCTGACTCTATCACATGCAGAGGGACAAAGCAGGAACTAAATGTAACATTTAAAAGCTTTAACCCACCATAAGTTTGTCATTAGAATGTAGGTTTTTGGATCAACGACGGAATCTATTTTGGGTTTGCAAAGTTTATAAATCCAACAGTGCAAAGTTCACAGTTACATGTGTAATCTCTCAATTTTTCTGGGCTGAGTGTTTAGTGAATGAGGAAGTTTGCTTCTGTGAACCTTTGTCTTGAGCAGACATTCTGGAAAGTTAAACATTTAGTTTCTAAAATTTTACTGCCCTGGTGTTCCTCAGGGACACGACTCCAGTGCAATGATGACCAAATGGCCACGAGAGCTGTTTATTCCATAGCCACAGAGTAGTCAGCAGATGTGAGGAACCATTGTCTGACTTCAGTAAGCTCCAATAATAATAAGCTCCAATAATCTAATAGGATTATAGCTGCCCATCTGCCTTGTCTCCAACCCCCAATTTATATGAGAGTGGCTGAAATCACTATCTTGGTGCATAATGTGACTGATACATCTGAAAGACGCAGACCAGGTCTCACTAAATGTGCAGAGACACACTGGTACATTACTGTAACTATATCACAATAGTTACAATATAAATACAATATTATATGGAGTATTAATATAAACTTCTATTGCTATCACTTTTTTTCACTGCCATTCCTTCTATTCCATCATATACCAAATGCTTAATTTCTTACTTTGAATATTACAAAGGAGTGCATTAAAGTTCAAACCATGAAGTCATCAAACATAACTTCAGACTTTCAGAAAAGCTGCAAGATTCTTTGTATTCCTGGATACCCTTCACCCAGATTTCCAAAATTTGTCTTTTTTTTTCTAAATACACATACATACAGTTTTTTTTTCCCTGAACTGTTTAAGAGTACATTGTGGATACAATGTTCCTTTATTCCTAAATACTTTGGTGTGTATTTCCTAAAAATAAGAAATTCTCTTACATAAACACTATAATTACCAACATCAGGAAATGGACAATGAAATAATATTATCTAATCTACAAACTTTATTGAGATTTTATCAGTTGTCCCAATAATACCTTTTATAGCAAAAGAAAAATTAAAATTATCCATTACATTCAATTGTCATGAATTTTCAGTTTCCTTAAGCTGGGCCAGTTCCTCGGTCTTTTTTTGCACAAGCCAGGTATTTTATAGATTGTCTTACATTTGGGTTGTCTGATGTGTCCCTGTGATTACATTAAGGTTATATGTCTCTGGCAGCCTACTACAAAAGTGATTCTGGCTTTTTCTCTGTGTAACATATTAGGAAGCACATATACTGTTAATTAGTCCCATTACCAGGAGTGTTAACTTGAATCTTTGGGTTAAGGTGGTGTTTGCCAGGTTTCTCCACTTAGAGTTACTATTTTACCCTTTGTAAATAAAAAGTAGCTGGTAGGGATGTACTTTGAGACAATGTAAATATTCTATTTCTTTTCAAAGTTTCACCCATTAGTTTTAGCATTCATGGATGATTCTTTCCCGTATCAATTACTTTTATGATTGCTTGCAAAAGGTGATTTTCTAATTTCATCATTTCTACTACATTTATTAGTAGACTTTCTACTAAAGCTTTCCCTTCTCCCTCATTTATTTGTTTCTATCATTGTAGCTCATGGATTCTCAATTTATTAAATAGCATTAAATTTGCTATCATTATTTAAATCAGTAATTTATTTTAATGATTACATTATCCCAGATGTGGCCAATGGAATCCCCTTCAAGCTCGTTCCTGTGTTATTTTGACATGTTCCTATTATTCTTTAAGCACTTTCTTACTTCTTGGCATAACAAGCTATTTCAATTCTTTCCCTGGCCCAATCTTGAATTCTGCCATTTCTCCATGGAGCCCTGGTTCCTTTTAGTGGAGAATGCAGTATATAGAAACAAAGATCTTGGCTCTAGGTATGCTCATTGCTACTGGGGTGAAATCGCTTCAAGGCCCTCTCAGAGCACAGAGGTGGAAAACGTTTCTACATACACATGCACTCATACACACAATTCACATATAATATTATATCCATGCACATGTATACCATTTACATATATATGTATGTATTACATACACAAGTGTATGTATGTGTGTATGTATATGTACTAGAACCCGTGAGTTCACATGTGTATCTCCAATTTCAATCCAATACTGCTGTGTTCATTCTATCTTTTCCTTTTACTATAATGGTAGCTCCCTTTTCCAAAAGTGCAAAACCTGAGCCCATTATCCGTAACTTATTTGTTCAATCCTAGAATGTACAAAAAATGATTTCGGAATTGCCAATGTATACTTCTGCAAAAAGAGAGCTCTACTAACTAGAGCTCAGTATTTGTTTAGAGTCATTTTTGTTTTTAGCCAGAGAGCATATGGTTACTACTTGGGTTGCTTTTCCTTCCTCCTTCTTCAGTGTGGTTATAGTATATATTTGAAATAGAATTTGTTTCTTCCGGTTGTCTGTATCCAATTCAACGGTCCCCCATCATCCTTATGGGTCTTATTTAGCTTCTATTTATTTATCCATTTATTGTTTTGATATGTGAATTGTTAACGTAATTCCACAAGGCAGGTCTGTACAAACTGGTATGTTGAGAAAAGTGTTAGCCCTCCTGCATTCTCTCTCCTTTTCACCCCACTGTCACCCATATCTTTTAGGTAACTAATCTTATTAGTCTTTGTTTTTTCATTCCCGTGCTGCTTTTTCCTCAAATAAGGGGGTAAATGTATATTTTCTCATTTCTCCTTCTTTGTTACACAGAAGGTAAGCTACTCTTTCCTCTTAGATTTTTCATTTTATATATCCTGGAAATCCTGTCACAGAGGTCTCCTCATTCTCTTTCACAGCTGCATAGTACTTCATTGGGTACTAGGGGTGGGTAGTTGATTTAACGACCCTCCTCTATATGGGCATTCAGGTTGTTTCCAATACTTTGCAATGATAAACAATGCAGTGCTGCATTAGCTAATCCTGTGTGTGTATATTTGGGACTGTATCTTTAAGGTCAATTCCTAGAAGTGGGATTGCTGGGTCAAAAGGTAAACGCATAGATAACTTTGTTAGAGACTGCTGAATTCCCCTCCAATAGGGTTGTACCAATTTGCATCCCTCCCAGCTATCCACGAGAGTTCCAGTTTCCTCACAGCTTTGTCTAGAGAGCATGTGTTATACTTTTAAAATTTGCTAGTGAAATAGGTGAAAAACGATATCTTAACATAACATTAATCTGCATTTCCTTTATCATGATGAAGTCAAATAATTTTTCATAGGCTAAAGGCCATTTTTATTCCTTTTTTGTAAATTATCTGAGCATGTATTTTCCCATTTTTCTATGAGATTTTTTACCTTCTCTCAACTAAAAAAATTTTCTCTTATATTAGGGATATTATCCCTCTAACTACAATATATATTGCAACTATTTTCTCACAATTTGTCAGTTATCCTTGGATTTGGTTTATGCTGTACAGAAGTTTTTATTTTTATTTAATCAAATTTATCAATCACTTATTTTATTGCATCTGGGTTTTGAGACATTGGAAATTCATGCACACCCAAGTTAAAGAGACATTTACCCATATTCTCTTCTAGTATTTGTATAGTTTTATTTTTTACATTTAGCTCCCTAATTTATTTGGAGTTTATTTCTGTGCAAAGTGTGAGATATGGATCTAATTTCACCTTTGTCAGTTGTCCCACCACCATTTCCTAGGAAGTTAATTTTTGCAGTGATTTGAGATACTATCTTTATCACAATATTAAAGCCCCAGATGTACTTGGGTTTATTTTTCTATTTTCTCTTCTGCCTGATGGGTCTGTCTGCCCATTCATGTGCCACTACCACATTGTCTTAAAAGGAACTTTAGTAAACATATCTGGCAGGCTAGTTTCCTCCTTGTAGCATTTCCTTTTCAGTGTTTTCTGGGCCATTCTTACATGTTTATTTTTCCCATTCAAAGTTTACTACCAACTTGGTATTTCTATTAGGTTGTTTAAATTATATTGCAGATAATTGATATCTTTATTATGTGAGTACTCTTATCCAAAAACAAATGGCATCCTCTGTTTGGTCAAGTCTACTTTTATGTTTTTCAGGGAGGTTTTATAGTTCTCCTTGTAAGATTTTACTTATTTCATGTTAAATTCACTCAAGTATTTGTTCTTATTTATTGCTACTATAAATAGAGTTTTCTCTACCTTTATATATTCTTTTACCATCTACTAATTTTACTGAAATCCCTTATTACTTGATTTGGTTTTACCATTGATTCTTTAGGGCTTTCTAGGTCCGTGATTTTATCATCTGCAAACAGAGATAGCTTTACTTCTTTTTCAATTCTTGTGCCTCTAATTGGCTTCTCACGTCTACTTGCATTGGCTAACACCTCTAGTACAATGTTGAATGGCAGTGAGACAGTAGGTAATCTTGCTTTGTTTCTAATCTTAATGAAAATACTGCTAGTGTTTCCCCATTAAGCTGGCTTTAAGAATAAGATATGTTTATATTTGATCATATTTCTATACATTTTCAGAAAATACCCATCAATTCCTTTTTCCTTGAGTGATTTTATCAGGAATGAGTGTTGAATATTGTAAAAGGCTTTAATCTATGAAAATAACTGTATGATTTTCTTTCTCAGATCCATCAATAAGGTATATTAAATTAATGGATTTCCTCATATTGAGCCATCTTTGCACTGAGCTATCTTTGCATATCCAAGTAGAGAAATCCCACTTGGTCATGGTGTATTATTTGCTTCATGTGTTATCAGATTCTATTCTCTAATATTTTATTCAGAAATTGTGCATTCATATTCATAAGTGATACTGGTCTATATTTTTGTACTGTTTCTATCAGGATTATGTATGGATATTATACTTGCCTAATAAAAACAATTCAGAAATTTTCCTTCATTCACAATACTCTTAAAAAATTTATGGACGAGCTGGCCTGGTGGCATAGCGGCTAGGTTGGCGCACTCCACTTTGGTGGCCCGGGGTTTGCCAGTTCAGATCCCGGGCACAGACCCATGCGCCGTTTATCAAGCCATGCTGTGGCAGGCATCTGACATATAAAGTAGAGGAAGATGGGCATGGATGTTAGCTCAGGGCCAATTTTCCTCAAAAAAAAAAAAAAATTATGGAGCATTGAGATTATTTGGTTTTTGAAGGTTTGGCAGAATTTCTCTGTAAAAGTTCTGGGTCTGGTGCTTTTCTTGTAGAGTAGTTCCTTGATAACTTCTCTATTTATTCCAGGGAATTTTTGTGTGCAAGCTTTCTGTATCTAATGAGATCAATTTTAGTCAACTATCCCATAGGAAACTATCCATTTCATTTAGGTTTTCAAATTTGCAGAGAGATCTGCAAGGTAGATTCTTATGACATTTCTAAATTCTTCAATAGTTATTTTCCTCTGACATTTGAGTACCTGGGCTTTCTCCCTTTTTTTCTTGAGTTAGCTAGTGGCTTACTTAATTTATTCATTAGAATTCTGTTTTTCTATTTTCTCCCTCAATTTCTATGTTATCATTATTTTCCTCCTTTTTTTGAGGAAGGTTAGCCCTGAGCTTACTACTGCCAATCCTCCTCTTTTTGCTGAGGAAGACTGGCCCTGAGCTAACATCCATGCCCATCTTCCTCCACTTTATATGTGGGATGCCTACCACAGCATGGCTTGCCAAGCGGTGCCATGTCTGCACCTGGGATCCGAACTGCTGAACCCCGGGCCTCCAAGAAGCGGAACGTGCGAACTTAACCACTGTGCCACCGGACTGGCCCATCCTCCTTTTTCTTTATTCTGGTTTATTTCTTGTTCTTTTTCTAGCTTTTAAAGTTAAGATTTCATTTATTGCCATCTTTAATTTTTATTAAGTGCTTAAGACTTTGATTATTCCTTTGATCATTACTTTATATGTATCAGATTATGGCATGTGGTATTTTTCATTATTATTTTTTAGAAATTAATTTCAATTTACATAGGAATTTTTTTTTTTTGGTGAATGTTTCATGTGCGCTTAAGAAGAAGTGTATTTTCTATTGTTTGGGTATAAAGTGTGATATATATTCTTATTGATTATGCTATTTAGATCTTCAATATCTTTACTTATTTTTAGTCTACTTGATTTGTCTTATACTAAGAGTGGTAAGTTAAATTCTCCTATGAGCAGGTATTTCCTTCTGTGTCTCCCTTGCATTTCTTGTAGTTTTTGCTTTATAAAAGTGGTTGCTGTGTAATTTATTGCATAGATATCCTTCATTGTGAATTGTGGTGTTTAGCATTAAAGAGCATCCTTTTAGTCACAATGTTTTTCAAAAGTCTACTTCTCTGATAGCAATATTGATACATCTGCTATCTTATTATTTTCATTTGCTTGGTATACATTTGCTTATCCTTTTATTTTCAGCCTTTCTTAATAATTTTATTTTGGATAGAGCATATAGTTGAGTCTTGCTTGGTGAGTCCAGTTGAACATCTTTTCTTTTAATAGGAAGTTAAGCCAATTTAAATTTATTGATAGACTCATAGGTTTGGTCTCAACTCTGTCATATTTTGGTTCATAATTAGTATGCGAGTTATGTTACATTTTATGTTTTATTTCTCTGTTGTGTTTTATTAGTTTTTTACTTTTTATTTTATTGACACTATTCTGTATGATACTGTGATGATGGATACACTAGATTATACATTTGTATAACACAAAGAGGGAACCCTATAACAGAAAGAGTGAACCCTAATGTAAACAATAGACTTTGTGTGATAATGTGTCAATGTTGGTTCATTGATTATAACAAATGTACCACACCGATATGAATATCGATGGTGGGGGAGGCTATGTATGTGGTGGTGGGGGGTGGGGGGTGATGTGTGGGAACTCGCCATACTTTTGGTTCAATTTTGCTGTGACCCTACACATGGGCATTTAAAAAAATGTAGGTACCTGCGGGAAAAGTGAAAAAAAACAGAGATGATAAAGATGAAAAAATGTGAAAACTATGTTTCAGATACTTTAAAAAACTGCATGTCTACCATTTGTCAACCACATTAAAAAAAAAAAAAAAAGGAAGAACAAAAACAAATTTTCTTATTTGAACTGAGCATGAACCAACACTATGGAGAGATTTGTACTGAAGACAAAGTCAGTTCACTAGCCAAGTGACCGGCATTTCACACCACAAAGCTGGAGAGCTGTGTCCACCTGGGGGATGGTGGCAGGTGTATTCCAATCTAGTCTTTTGCTACAGTGGGCTCTGGAAAACATTCCTTTCCAGTCTACTACAGCATTTAAATATGGTATTACTTTGCGCCAAACAATGGATCATCAATTGTGTTCTCCATGAGGTGTTGAGAAAGAGTAAACTCAAGGAAACAAAGACATTTGCGCCACTGTTCAGGCCTCTTGAACAAGCCTGTTCCCTGCCTTATAAGCCTAGAAAGGAGAAGTATGCTGTTTAAGGAAATGATATGAAGAATGCAACTTGCAATGCTGCCTCTCTCATTTTTTCTCCTCTTGGCTTTTTGCTACTAAAATCAATTAACTTCATACCAGAAAGCAAGCATCATTTTGTCTCATTTTGAGAGGGAAAAACACTTGTTAGTTTAATAGATAAGTAACTGAACATTTTGTGAAAATGTCATGAAAGAAAACCAATTGTTCTTGCCCCTACTTGACAAAGCTTCATGTCAGACAACACTCTAAGGAGTCAGCTAAAGACAGCCTTCCAATAGTGCCATACTTGCTTTTAGAACTTTTTCTTTGTGGTGCTTGTGTGACACCCAAGCCCAGCAAATACACATTCACAATCTTTTTTTTTCTACTGCAGCATTGGTCACTGTTCCATTTATTTACAAAGTTAGTTATTCTGAGTTAATATATCAACATTTTTGTCTCAAATATTACATTACCATGAGTCTCTTTGGAGCTACTGACCCATGCTTGTGAACAGGCAGATACAGTGCAATACAGTGCGAACACCACATGCAAATTCAACAACTATAAGCAGCAGCACATCAAGAGCCTGAAGACACATGAGCTGAGATAAACCAACACCATCTTTGAGGCATGGATGAGCCTTGAAGAATGTATAGTTAGAAAATAAAGGGATTTCTGTAAAAAGCATGCTAATTAATTTCAATATCATAATACTATGTTTCAAATTTCTGTAAAGCATGTGGACCAAATGTTTTACCCTCTCAAACTATCAAACAGATTATAGTCTATTGAAGGGACTGCTGGGGAACACACTGTTTTTTGGGAATGAAGCTGAAGAGCAGCCTGTGTGTGGTTCATCAGAAAGGCCTCAGGCTGTGAGCACAAGAGGTAGGCAGAGTTCAAAACAACAGCCAAAATGGAACCACAGAATTGAAGGATAGGAGCAGAGGTGGATTTATATGAAACTAAAGAAGCCTGAGTTTCCCGGCCCCTTCTAAGACCTTGCGCCTAATTTTGTATTTTTTTTTTCATGAAGAGAATTCCAAATATTATATAAGCCTGGGTGTGTAAAATCTGGATCTGCCCTGAATGGAAGGTCCTTAGAAATCACTAAGATGGACTGTCTGATTTTACAGGTGAAGAAACTGAGTGTCCGCAAGGACAACTTGCTGAGGTCAAAATCTGGATGTCAATCATTAATTAAAAGTCAGCCTTTCCTTTTGCCCCCTGTAGAAAGGACTGCATTGTACTACTTGGTTACACTGCAATAACTGCCCTGGCCAGGCCCAGGGGCTCTTTCTGAGGGAAACTGCCCCACCCACAGCCTCTGCTGAAGGAGCAATCCTAGCCTATTCCCTGAGGAGTGGCTTTGTGGTTTACCCTGTGACCCTGTCCCTCGCCCCACCTCCATTCCATCAACAAGCTGATTAGACCTGGGGTTGTCACCTGACCCAAGGGAGTCATTCCATCTGAGTCAATGACCTGTGAGGTCATCTGGTATAAAAAGCTCTGCTCAAACACAAAAGACATTGATGAACTAGCCCAATCAAATCCTCTCTCCTGGAAGTCGGAACTGTGGAATATGGATAGAAACAGACAATTCACGGTGGGGAACTAAACAAGACACAGAGCCAGGGAGTGGCTGTGCACCCAACTAGGAAGCCCTGAGTTCTCTCTGCTGAGGGAGGGACAGATAAGCCAGTTCTCAAACCCTGGGGGATCCTCGAGTTCTGGAGTCTGAGGTCTAGTTGCATTGTTCTTCCTGAAAGGCCCAGCATGGTGGCTCCAATAGCTGCTCTATTTTCTAGTTCCTCTTTATAATCCTCACCCCCCACGCTGACTACCACTCCTCAGAGAGCACGATCCTGTGTAAGGGGCCATATCATCAGAAACTCTATGTTTTTGAAAACCTTGATAGCAAAAAGTAGGAAAACGGCCTTCAAAGTGAGGTCTGAATTCATCTTTGAGGAGAAATTGCTCCTTTGTTTTCGGGGAAAGCACTTTAGTAGGTCTTTGGTTATACAGAGGCAAAGCCAAGGAGATACTCTGGAAAGGAGGCAGAAGGGAGAGAGGAGGAGTAAAGAGCTCTACATTATAAAGTAAATGCTAATCTTCTTCATGGGTGGACTGGGCGTCTCTCATGCTGTTTCCCTTTAGACAAGTAAGACTTTAATCTTCTCTGAGAACCTCAGTGGGAGGCAAGACAGGGCCAAGGGCACCTCCAGGTGGGAGAGTGAAGCTGTCTCCTGTGACATGGGGACCTGTTGGATATGGAGGAGGCATCTTCCGGAAGTGGACTCTGATAGTGCTTGGCTATTGAATTCTATGAGAAATTACACATCTGCACTATAATTCTTTTCCCTTAGAGAATGACAAGGAATGACCTGTAGAAAGCAGCCTGGTGGACGGCAGGCTGACAGCTGACTGAGGACACAAGTGACAATCACAGTAGAATTGAGAAACACAGCATTCCTGAGGGATTCCCAAGAATGCTTGGGTAGGGACTCCTGGGAAAGCCCTGTATCTCCAGGAAAAAAAAGGAAAAGGGCTTGGAGTATCATTATTTCATTGTTAAAGTGAAGTGTGACCACTATATTCTAGAAGTGAATGGGACATTTGGGTTTCACTTAGTTTCAAAGAACCTAACATAGTCAGTAATTATAAACACCATCTAGTATCATCTATAAGCCAGCTCTGGTGGTCTTGTGGTTAAGATTTGGCACTCTCACCACCATGACCTCGGTTCCTCTCCTGGTCAGGGAACCACACCATGTGGCTGTTCGGTTATCATACTGTGGGCGACTGCATGTTGCTGTGATGCTGAAAGCTATGCTACTGGTATTTCAGATACCAGCAGGGTCACCCCTGGTGGACAGGTTTCAGCGGTGCTTCCAGACTAAGACAGACTAGGAAGAAGGACCTGGCCACCCACTTCCAAAAAATTGGCCATGAAAACCCTAGGAGTAGCTGCAGAGCACTGTCTGATATAGCCCCAGAAGGTGAGAGGGTGCCGCAGAAAGACTGGGCTGGGTTCTGCCCTGCTGTACACAGGGTTGCTAGGAGTCAGAATGGACTAGATGGCACTAACAACAAAGCGTCACCTATAAAAACAAAGGAAGAGTTTTTAGGCATGAATAAATGCATGTATATATGAAGATTAAGTATATGCATCAATTTTCATTATTTTTTTTAATAAGCATCAGAGAATTGACTCAAATGGAACTAAATAATTAGGAAACATAATTCACCCTTTAGAGGCAGGACAGCCTCCAAAGTTGGCTAATTCAATGGCTCTGTGAAGTCCTAAAGGACTGAAGTTCTTTCCAGCTTCCTGTTTTGTCCTTCTCAGCATGCTGCCTTTGCCATCAGCTGGCACCCTTCACGGTTTCATGAAGGGTGAGGCAGTTCCAGATGTTCACATCCATAGACATGATAACACCAGATAACGACACCAGAGCACTTTTTCTCTTAGGAGTGACAGCGCTTTTCCCAGAAGCCTCCCTACCTAATTGATTTCCTCTCACCTCCCACTAGCCAGAATCGGGTTACCTACGTATTCTTAAGCCAGTGAGTGGCAATGAGAATGGGCTTATTAAGACTGTCTGAGACCAGTGGTTCCCAAACTTGTGCATACAACAGATTCACCTGCAGTAGTTCATTAAAACACAGGTTGCTGGGCCCCACCCCCAGAATTTCTGATTCAACAGGTCTGAGATGGGCTCAAGAATTTCTAACAAGTTCCTAGGCAATGCTGATGTAGCAAGTTGGGGACCACACTTTGAGAACTACTGTCTTAGACTAACCACTTGGAGCAGAACAGATGTTGGGGAATCAACCAAAAATGTCCTGAGAGAGAACTTTATCAGAAGAGTATTGTACACATTCTGGAATGATATATTTCTATAAATTTTCTTGTGAAAATTAAAGTCTGTAAGTTGTGCATGTGACAAACAATACTGATTGTGGTATACCACAAGCCAAAATATGGAAGTAGAATACAAGCTAATGGCCTATTACAGAAAATGTGGTTTGAGTAAATGTCACCCATTGTCACAAACATCCACCCATCCTGCCCTGCACACTGTGCTACCTCACCCCCCTCCCCTGCATACTTCTAGTCTCTTTCTCAGGGCTGAGGCAATATCAGACGCCTACCTGCTGAAGTGGTATCGGCCTCAAGCTGTCTCTTGGCAGAGGAGACAATATGAGCAAAGGAATGAGGGTAAGAAACAGCTCACTCTTTGGGGGAAACTAAGCAGCTGGATGTTTTTGCAGCATTAAATATGAGGCTGGAAGTGGTATGAGGTAAGGCCCTAGATTCGGACAAGAGCAAAACCACAGAGGGCTTTGTGGGATGTTGAGGAGCTTGAACTTGATCCTGTGGCCTCAGCAGCCACTGAGCAGAGACGTGATGTGGTTGGATATGGGTTTCATTTTGATCACACTGGGTTCTGTGGAAGGCAGACTTGAAGTAGGGAGGTGTGGTAGAGACTGGGAGTCCAGGTGAGAGTCACAAGGCCTGAAGGAGAGCCAAGATGGTAGGCTTACAGAAGACACAGATCTAGGAAATAGTCAGAAGGTCAAAGTCTGCAAATCTAGTGATCTGTTAGAGGTAGAATGTACAAGAAAGTAAGGCATCCAGATGTTTCTTGGGTTTCTAGTCTTACTGAGAATAAAACAGTGAGCTGTTACCAGGGTGGTAATGGGGTGACGATACAGGGGCACAGTTTCAGATGTACTGTATTTAGAGTTCTGACCCATCTCTACATGAAAGTAGGAACGCTCAAAAGGCAGTTGGGCATATTAGGAAAGGTGTGAGGGAGAGGGCTAGACCGGAGACAAAGATTTTGGCGTCAACTGTAGTTAAATTAGGAGTATGAATAGATCACCTAGGAAAAGCATGAAAATTAAGAAGAGTATTTAGCCAACGATGGGTCCTTGGGAAATGCCAACATTAACACAGTGAACAGAAGAGCAGGCAGAAGAACAGAAAGACAGCAAAGGTGGGAGGAAGACTAGGGTATAGTATTTCAGAATCAAGGTCATAGTTTGAAGCAGGAGGGGGTGGTCAACATTGCAAAATACTTTAAAGAGGAGGTTCCTTAAGGTCTGAGAAAAATTGGTAGGATTTGTACTTTGGGAAGTCATAGACATTTCAGGAGAGTGCCTGGGCTAAATGATAAGGAGGTGAGTAAGTGGAGACCATTATTTTTTTTGAGAGTTTTGATGGAGGCATGGTGATGAGCTGAGAGTAAGGGCAGAGGATTAAGTTGAAGAGGGTTATGAAGGTTTGGGATAGTCAGGAGAGGCAATTGTTCTTTAGGTGTTGTCAGACGGTTGACACTGTCTGTCTAGACCTGGGGTTCTTTCATTTTCCAGAGCATTTGCAACCACAAATCCAGCAAATTTTAAATGTGTGTGCCACTGGATCTCAGGAAGGCATCTCTGAATAATGCTTAAAGGAACTAATAGGTATATGTGTATTTTGCAAAAATGGCCACAGCAATATTTCTAGTTCCACATCGGAGAGACTTTGTAACTAACTGCCTTAATGAATGGAATGCAAAAATGATGCTGTGTGACTTCCAAGGCAAAAGGTAATGCAGCTTCCAACTGGCTCTTGGTCTGGGGATGCTACCATGCTGTGAGGAAGCCCAAACTGCCCACATGTCTAGTGGTTGCTGCTGGATGCTAGTTGGGTTCTAAGGGCAGGCATGCTGAGAAACAAAGCCAGTCTGAAGCTGCATTGTCCCTTGCCTTGGAAGTCACAAGGGTCACTTCTGTGCCCTGTCTGAATTCCTGACCCACAGAATCTGTGAGCATGATAAATGGCTGTTTTATTCTACTAAGTTTTGGAGTAATTTACTCAACTATAGTAACTGGAACAGCATCCAAATATCCATTCAAGTGAATATGAACATTAGGGAGAAACAAGATATTCCTGTCTCCCAGACACAGTTATAAGCTATATCGGAAGTTACTGTTGAATACAAGATAAAATTTTTATTCATTTCCCAAACTTCAGCTTAAATGTACCCTAAATGTCTATGTCTAAGCCACAACTTTATCCCTAAAGCGTCCTTTATTCAAATAGTTTACTAACTCTGAGGCCTCTTGTTTGTTATTATTTCTGTATTCATGATAATTAATATTTTATCACATCTAAATAGCTCCCCAGTGTGCTAGCCTATTTTCAAAATTAATTTGTTGAGTCTTGATATTACCTTTTTCTACTCATGGGCATTAGACAGACAGACAGATATACCCATGCACTGCTTTTTTTTTCTTTTTTCTTTTTTTTGCTGAGGAAAATTGGCCCTGAGCCAACATCTGTTGCCAATCTCCTCTTTTAGCTTGAGGAAGATTGCCCCTGAGCTAACATCTGTGCAATCGTCCTCTATTTTCCATGTGGGTGGCCACCACAGCATGGCTGCTAACAAGTGGTGTAGGTCCACATCCAGGAACCAAACCTGGGCCACTGTCGTGGAGTGTGCTGAACTTAACCATTAGGCCATGGGGATGCCCCACATTGCTTATTTTTAAAACAAGCCTTACTAACATGTCACCAGACATCAAGAAAGACACCCTATATCTACCTCTGCTTACCTGAAACCATCAAAAACACTGGGTTTATTCCCAGAAGTACCATTCTGAAATAACACAAGTATAAACTATGGGGATTTACCTGCAAAATTTCCAGAGCAATAAACCATAAGTATTCTTCAATATTGCTAATGCACAGAATCTCAAAAAATACATGTTGAAATTGTTCTGCGTAAATAACAGATCTGAAATATTTTTCATATCATAAAGAGTAAATTAATCAAAATCCTCTTAGTAATTTCTAAGAAATAGCTAAGCAACGCTTAAGAAAGCACATGTACATAATAGCATATTTTAAAACACTGATCATGGTTTCTATTTAATTTCTGTTTTCTTTTTTTGGAATTGAATTGCAAAAATTGAGATAATCATACTCTTTACTTCTTGGGACATTATCTCTTTTCTAGTTTAGACTTTGAGCATATTGATGGTTAAAGGAAAAAACATAAGATTTCTTTTTCTTTTTTCTTTTTTTTTTGGTGAGGAAGATTGGCCCTGAGCTAACATCTGTGCCAATCTCCCTCTGTTTTGTATGTGGGATGCCTCCACAGCGTGGCTTGATGAGCAGTGTATAGGTCCCATGTCCAGGATCCAAACCTGTGAACCCCAGGCCGCCAAAGCAGAGTGCACAAATTTAACCACTATGCCACTGGGCCAGCCCCTAAGATGCCTTTTTTATCCCACTGAGTAGATACTAAATATATCACCACACCCCCCCATCCCCTACGTCGACCTTGACATCACCAGAAACTCCCTACCTTCAAAATCACCAATTCAATATCATAGTCTTTGGCCATAGCTTCCTATCCTTGGCACTCACTTTCTGGGGAATCCCCATATACCAGCCAGGGCTTTGTTTTCATTGATGGGGTTCAGATCCACTAACCTCCATTCTCATTTCCCCCCCCGTCTGGCTGGGAGTGTATGGGCATCGTCTCAACCACTCTTTTGGCTACTTCAGCATTTCTCATTTCTACTCAGGCCACAACTGCCTTGAAAACTCCAACTGCAGATGGACTCCGTCACCCACTTTCTCATGTCTGCGCCTGCAACAACCTGCATGCTGTTGGAGAAAAATCACCCTCTGGGGCAGAGTGCTGTTACCCTGCAACTGCATGAGTACAATACAAGCATCCCAGATGGTGCCCGCCTGTGAATCAGAACAAGATGTCCCTTCCTCAAGGCACTTGACTTCTCTGTCAGAAAGCTGTGGTAATAACTTGATTTTGCAAGAACAAGATACTTTACTGCCATCAGCCAGAAACTTGTCATAACATATATAAAAATCTATGATGTTTATGATGTGAACAGTGCCCTTCTTAGAAATGGAGACCCTATGCAATACACAACTTGCACAGCTGTATATGGTGGCCCTGATGACTACTCTCAACCAGGCATTCATGCCACTAAATGTTTCTTTAGTCAAATATGTCACGCATTTTCCTATCTTCTTAAACCAAAATCTTCTTTTTTCCCTTTATTCTCAGGGGATTTCTATTCCTGATACTTTAAGGAGAAAAAGGAGCCATGATATGAGAACTCCCTAATTCTCCTACCATCAGATCCACAATCTTTCCACTGTTTGTACCCATCCTTTCTTTCTTTCCTCTTCCTACCAAAGACCAGTCCCTTTGTGTGGACTCTGCATTCCAATCCTTCTAATCTTCTAGATGGGACCCACTAGCACCAAGAGATTCCTTTCTCTTCTGTATCTTCCACTTTGTACCCAACCTCCTTCCCATTTCCCAACTGCAATTGAACAAGCTTTAGAGTCTCCTATTAGGAAAAACCACTCTCAGGCTTCTGTCCTTTGTCTACACTCTACTTCCCACCCTCACTTCTTAAAAGAGCTGTTCTCACACCCATATCTCCTTTTCCTCAGATCTCCTCATTCTTCCTTCCACACATGCACAGTTACTCAATAATTCTACAAAACTGCCCTTGTCTGACGCTAAATCCAGGAACAGTTTTCATTCTTCATCATACTTGACATGGCAGTGGGGAAATTCAGAGTTGACAGAGTCTTCCTTTGAAATACTTCATTTTTTGGTTGCCATGACACCAAATAATCTTGCATTTTTTTTTTTTTTACTTCTTTGGTTTCTCCTCTACCTGACCCTTAAAAGCTGAAATTCCAGTCCCCCTTTCTTTGTATTCCAAATCCTCTCCTAAGAGATTTCATTTTCTTCTCATGTATACCAATCACAGCTACCAACAATTCCTAAATGGGAATATCTCCCCTGGTCCTCCTCTTTGGCTCCAAAATGAAATACACAATTCCACTTGGATCTATCCCACACTCATCTCCTACATAATACCCTCAAAGAATGAATTATTATTCTTATGCCCTAAACTTGCCTCTTATCCTGTTTTCCATGGCTCAGTAAATGGTACCTCTCTCCACTATGCCAGATGCCTAGGGCCCATCCTTGACTCTTCTCTCCCCATAAGCAAGCCTTCACCAAATTGTGCTCATGCTAACCCCAAAGCAGAACTTAGATGCCTCAACTTTCTTCCACATTAGTCACTGTTATTCTTGTCCAAGCCACCATCATTAGTCACCTTACTTCTACATTAACAATCTCCCTCAATCCATTCATGCCCCCCACTCCCTCCATCATCCATTTCTCAAGATACTCTCAAAAATCCAGGAGAGTAACCACTAAAAATACAAAGCTGGGGCCAGCCTGGTGGCGTAATGGTTAAGTTCACGTGCACTGCTTCTGTGGCCCTGCAAGGTTTCGATCCTGGGCATGGACCTAGCACTGCTTGTCCAGCCACACTGTGGCAGCGTCCCAAATGAAATAGAGGAAGACTGGTACAGATGTTAGCTCAGTGACAATCTTCCTCAAGCAAAAAGAGGAAGACTGGCAACAGATGTTAGCTCAAGGCCAACTTACACACACACACACACACACACAATCTGATCATTTTATTCTCTTGTTTATAGTCCTCCAATGTCTTCTCAGTATACTTAGCTTAAATTCCAAAATCCATACCCATTTTACAAAGTCCTGATGACTTAGCTCCTGCCCTTCATTGGCTATGCTCCAACAACACCGGCCTCTTTACCCCCATCCTTTCCCACCCCAGGACTTTCACACATGCTGTTATCTCCACATGGAACTCACCCTGGAATCTTCCGGCTGTCACCAATGCATCCTCAAGCTCTCAGCTAAAATTAGTGACCCCACACAGAGAAGCCTGCTCTAACTCTCTTGTCTAAATGACTCTCATAGCACACTGTACTTTTCTTTCACACAATATGCCATCATTTTTAAAGATGTATTCTTCTCTATGAAATATCTATCATGTGTCTATCCCCTATTATTGGCATGAGGGCAGCGATTATGCCTGCTTTGCTCAGCAGTCTCCCCAGTGCTGTGTACATAACAGGGGCTCAAAATATTTGTTGAATGAGTGAACGCTAACACCTAATGGCATCTGTGAATTGAAATATTGTTCTTCCTCTTTGATTATTACAATGGATTGAATAACAATATTAATGGGAGCTTGTTAAGAATAAGATAGCCAGCTTGTCCAATTTATATAAAATAGTACCAAATAATGAGATGGTCAGATACCCAGGAAACGCCTTGAGGGAATGTCACTTGTCGATATCTACACATGGGTATCTATCACTTACATTAATCTAGGATTTGTTTCCTTTAGCTTGCTATCTCCTATTAAGCCGTGTGCCCTCAAGGCTGCCCAACACCATGTGTACTCAATGGGTGGCACCTGACACATGTTTGGAGCATGAGTTAGACCACATCGTGGATGGAAACTTCCAAAGCACCAGAAGCAGAGCTCAAAGTAACCCCAGGACTATTTTGGAACAATGAAGAAGATGCAGAAAGCAGGCCAAACACCATGGATCACAGAGGTGCTGACTTGTGAGGAGCTGTGGGGTTAAAGCTTCCTGCAGAAGCGTAGCACTCACGCAGCTCATCGCTTCCAACTGAGGTTTAATCGTGAAGAGACAGGCAAGAAAAATGCCAGAAGCAGCTACAATGTTGGTTCCGAGCACGCGTGTGTGTGTGCTCTCACATTTGTGTGCACACACACACACATACTTCTCTCTAAAACCTGGCAGTACCTCTAGATTTCCCACATAAGGGTGTCACCATAACACTTGTTTTTCCCTGTTACTTTCCCTAAAAATAAGCAGAGCCTTAGTATCCACCAGTAATTTCAAGCTTATTTCCTGTTATTTCCAACCAGAAAGCTTGGCTGGTATGACCAGTCTCGCCAGTAGCTCTCTACCAGGTCACACTCAGGCTGAAGGGGCACTAGATGTGGAGTCAGCAGGAAAGTGGGTCTCTGCCCAGTTCTCTCAGGCTCTCCAGTGCGACCATGTGTAAATCAAACTCTGGGAGGCCCTCCCTTCCTCCTTACAATGTCTCTCACACAGCACGCAAGCTATCACTTAAAAAAAGGAACAATGAGGGGCCGGTCCCATGGCTGAGTGATTAAAATTCCACGCACTCCGCTTCGGTGGCCCAGGTTTGTGGGTTCGGATCCCGAGAGCGGGCCTACTCCACTCGTCAGCCATGCTGTGGAGGCATCTCACATACAAAATGGAGGAAGTTTGGCATGGATGTTAGCTCAGGGCTAATCTTCCTCATACACAAACAAGGGAACACTGAGGATGGTTAGTTATTCTTAGAGATCTTTCCCTCATCTGGTTTATGAATTTTAATTTAATAGAAATATAATTAGTTTAAAGAGGCAAGTTCTCCCAACTTAGATCGAGCTTCATGTCCCCCGTGAGATTCTGGGGGGACAGAAATCTAGAGAAATGCCCTACAATGCCCTACTCGTTGAATACCAAGCAACCAAGCATATTCTCTCCCTTTTATGAGTATACATGTTATCTCCCCAACTCAACTGTAAAGCTGAGGAGGGGGCTGTTTTAGATCTCTGCTCTATTTCTCATAGCATCTAACACAAGAGGCACCTTCAGTAATTGGCCACTGAAGCCACTGAAGGAAGATCAAAGAATGGAAAGTAAGCCCAGAGTTTCTGCTGACAGGCGATTTATCTTTGAAGTGAGTATTCTTTTCGCAAATGTAACTTTTTACTCCAGAATCAAAGCAGAACGGCAAAAAACACAAATATTGCCACAGAGAAGGGAGACATAGAGGCACTCAGGCTGGGATGAATTGGAAAGCATCTCCTTTTAAAAACGTGATTCCTTCCTCAAGCGACATTCCCAACAATTTTCTAGCTACTGCTCTTCATAGAGGGGTCGGTCTGTCCCTCTGGGAGCTTCTTTCTAGGAGACTGTGGGGAGCAGACCAGAATTCTGACCAGTATTTCAGGAAAAAACTCTGCCTTTAGAGAGCGAACAACATAAGAGGTGAAAGGGCCAAGGCAGGCCTTGCTGGCCTGATTCAAGAAAGATGATGAAGAACAGCAAGGCTATAAAGTGCTTCTAAAAACAAGAATTAGTCTCTAATGACAAGGAATTTTCAGCTAATGCACAAATAGGCTTATAAAAATGTTTGACAGAATAAATGAAAAAGGAACAAGATTTCTGCTTGAAGCAGAGGGGGAAAAAACCAACAAAGGGTACCAATTGGAGTCACAAAGCATAGTCTCATTTAATTCAAATTCCTCTAGGGTGTCCAGGGCCCTGATCTAGAGGAGGCATGCACATTTCATTACTACGTGGAAACAGTGCAGCCAGGTAAGGTTGATAGAGTACCTACCTCTTTGGCTTAAATGCTAAAGGCTTTCCAGACCGCTTCGCTAGAAAATGCAACTATTGTGTAGACAGGTATGCACTAAGATCTAAAGGGGACACAACAAGATCATCCACTGTCTCCTGCATCTAAAACATCCAAACAAGTCCACCTCTTACTGCTTTAAAATCTACAGAAAAGGGAGGGTGTTTTTCAGCTCCCTTAGGACTTTCCCACATTAACAGTTAATTTCTTCAGGACGTTTATTGCCAAGTAGTGCTGCAATCTTGTCTGATTACCGAAGCTGAAGAGCTTCATTTTACTATGAGGGAGTGTGGGCCAGCACTGGATGGACAAAGTCGGCAAGGTCGTAGAGAACACGGGGAGTTGGGGGTTAAAAGATAAGCACAGTAGATCCTTGAGCAGAGATGCAACATGACAAGACCACTGTTTGCAGAAGATAATATTTAGGTTAAGTGTGGGTGGGGGAGGAGAGAGAAGGCAAGGAGTAGGAAAGGGGCAAGGGAGAGCGAGGGAGTCACTCTGTTGGGAGTCTTTCATTAAAGCCCTGAGTGATGAAAATCCAAGACTAGGGCTGCTGCAATGAGAAGCAAGCGGAAGGGACAGTGCAGGTGCATTTTGAAGGAAGTCTCAGCAGGATATATATGGTGGCTGGCTGGATAAAGGAGATGAGGCAAAGAATGAGTCGGGTTTTGAGTTTCGGTCCTACAAGACTGGTAGGGTTATCGACAAAGTCAGGGATGTTGTTAAAAAAAAAAAAAAAGAAGCTTGTCTGGGGAGGAGACTGGAAATGGACAGAGGGTAATGTCATGGTGAGTTTGGGCATAGGAGTGAGGACTGTGAGGAGACCTTAGTGTTTCCTAGAAGTTCTCATATATCTTAACAGAGAAATGGGGCTTAACGAGAGAGATCTAGCGGTCAACACGGAGACAGAGGAATTGAAGTTGTGAGAGTTGATTAGGTTGCTCAATGTGAGGATGATGAAGAATAGAGGATCTGCTGAAGATTTTGAGGAACGCTCTACTAGTCAGTTTGAGAAAGAAAAGGCGCCAGTTAGTGAAATAGACAGAGGAGAAAGAAAATTTACCAGAACAAGCAGAATAGTGGCCAGCTGAGAAATTAATCATTTCTTCTGTATTTCCAGGGCTTTGGGTGCAGCTCACTGCACTGGAGTTATCATGTATGTGTCTACCCGGCTGTCTGGGAGTCTATTCAAGGCAGCGACCCCACATTCCTGCTCTGTACCTTCACTGTCTATCTGACACACCTCCCTGATAGAGAAGTAGCTGCCGAGAAAGCCACACGTCAGGGCACAGGTGGAAAGGTGAGCTGCCTGTGTCGTCACACTGCTCATTTTGTGTGTGCTCGGTTCCCCAGCAACAAGAAAGCAAACAGTGACGGAGCTACCCCTTCAGATCCACAGTCCTGCTCAGGACTTCCTCTCCCCGGACCAAATCTTCCCCACCCTCCCTCCTTTGCAAACTTGTCTACCCTGCCCTCTGCCCTTCTAGTGAAGGGAGAAAGAACTCCCCATCTCCTTATCTCTTAATGTTTTAAGGGGAGGCACACGAAAACATCTCACTACAGATTTAGGCTGTATCCTACTCAAAAAGGTAAAACAGGGTTTTTAATACTAGCTTGTTCATAGAATTGTCGAGAAGCCTAATGAAGTAATATATGGCCCAGTATCTGGCCCACAGTAAGCATCCAGTACGTGTTAACCATCACTACCCATTGCATACCTGATGCCTAACACAACTCTTGTTACACAGTCGTGGCTCAAAAATGAATGAATAGTTTAAGCTCAGTTACATAAAGCCTTCATTACCCCCACAGAGCTCTCATGTTTGGGTGATTGTGAAACAGGTATACATATTCAAAAAACCTCCTCCTAACTATAGATTTCTCTTTTATAAAGATGTACACTTTTATTTACAACCTGAAACAGATATTCAGTGTTCTGACAAAATGAAATGTTAGAAAATTGGAATGAAACAGAAATAATGTTAGAAATATTTTAATCTAGTCTGATCCTCCCACCATACACTATAGATAAAAATAAATTAAGAAAGCAGGTCAAATCAAAAGCATTTTCTAACCATTTATTAGATAAAGCAGAGTGCTGTGTTTGGAGGGTGATATGGAGGTAAGGAAGGCGTCTTAAAGTCTTTGAGAGACTTTAGCGCAGTTGAAGGAAAGAAAATTTTAGGACAATTACAAAACAGTATATTAGAACAGTCACAAAGCAGTATATTAACCAAAAAGTGAATTCCTGGAAGTTCTGGGTTTTAAGCCAGGCTTAGAGATGATAGAGACCGTAAATTGATACGGAGGAAGTAAAGGAAGAGACTAGCTGTTTGGGGTGATACACCCAGGCGCGGGACAGAAGCACGAGTCTGTTCTTGCCATATGAAGGTTAATAAACGCGCAAAGAGTTTTGTTGACAATCAAAGAGATGAGTCTGATGAAGGACAATGGAAAAGAAGTTGAAGGAACGCTTGGATATAGAAAATTGGATTAGTTGACTACTGAAGGTCATTTAGATTCTTGAACATGATGAAAGAGCTTCACGAAGATTTAAGCCATGGTCACAAACACTAGCTGAGTTGTGAGCTGGTGGCTCTGGGCTCCTCTACCAGATGGCCAGCAGTATGCTTTCATGGTTTGTCATTCTTTTCTACTTTCTCACTGTCAATTGTTATTTCTCAGGAAATCTGCCGATAGTGTTGGCTTCTATTTTTGTAACTGCAGATACCTTCTGGATTAAAGTGAAGTGTTTCATGTCTGATTTATTTTTATCACTGCTCCTTTCTTTCATGCATAAAACCAAATTTCATTCATTCTAGTGGTCAGTGAGTATAGAGGATGAAAGCATACATTCTTAAATGAGAAGGCTTGTGTTCCAGGTGTGGGGAAATTGAGGTAACATTTTTTGGAAATATGTTGACGTGCTTTTCTGTTTGCATGTCCATGCACCTGACCTTCTCCACTGTCAGCCTGGGGCATACATCTGCCTGGGGTATACGGGAGGCTGTTCAGTTAGATTGTTGTAGGAGAAATACAAAGAGAAAATGGTACTCGCCAGCTTCTACAGGCCCCAAATGGGGTTTTCAAGTCTGCAGCAAGATAATGAGTTTGAAACTCAGACTTTACCAGACAATAAAGGACTACCCAATTTTTATCTCCCACTTTAGCAGGTGGACTTGATCATACTTTTCTTATGGTGGGGGTGGGGTGGTACATGACCAGAAAGAGGAAGGGAGAAACGCTGCCCATCCCCTCCTGGGTGGTGCAGTCATCAGAAAAGTGGGCTGAGGGAAAAACTAAATGCAGAATGTGGCCTGCCCTACTATCTGCTTGGGCGTTTGCAAGGGGCTTGCCTTTCAGGCCCGTCCGCTCCAAACAGGATCAGCCGCATGCAAGTAAAGCAGCGCAGTTGACAAAGGAGGGCCAAAGTTAGCTCCCCGGTATCTCCCTGGGCTCTTAGGGTGTGGAGAGGAAGAAAGGCAGAGGAATCTCACATGACCCATGGAAGGAAGAGGCAGGTGGCTGAGGGTGCTGGTTACTGAGCTTGCCAGGGAGTGGCCCTGGGTTGGGGGCCAAATTGGAGTCCAAGGTAGTCTGAGTTGCCGTTAGGGTGATTCATCAGGGGAAAGTGGCTGAGGCTCCTAGAGCATTGTCAGGGCTGTGAAAAGAGACGAGGCATTACCCCAGCCAGAGGCTTCAGGGACATGCCATGCAAGCTCAGATTGGCTGCCTGGCAGTAAAGACAAGAAATGAGCCAGGGGATAGAGGGTGGCTTCGAAGACGCCATCCGCCCTGCCCACCTACAGGACACAGTCAGCCCAATGCCCTCCTGGGGAGAAGTGAGCGGAATTCTGAAAGAGCATCTCAAAAGAGACTATCTAAACCAGCGCAAATGGGAGGCCAAATTTTGAATAGACTAAACATTTAAACTGAAATGAGGGAGGCTATTTAACCTCATCTAATTGACAAATCTAGAAGTCCCCACCACGCATGCTCATAAAGAAATCACTTCAGGTCTAGAAAATAAGGTAAGGAGACGTGTGCCTAGATGTGGCCTGAGTCAATTCACAATCCCTTCCCACTTGGCCCAGCCACATTCTGTGTGACACTGAGAAAGTTGTGTAACCTCTTTAAGCTTCAAAATCCTCATCTGTGAAGACAGGGCCGTAGTACCTACCCTTTGGAGAATTTAACGAGCCTATTCATGTAAAACACTTAGAACAGTAGCTGGCATGTGATAAACTTTTAATGATATATTTGCTGATTTTGTTATTTCTACTATTAGATTCAACTTCAAAGTTTCTTTTGTCCTATTTAAGAATGGCTGAACATCTGTCAAGAAATGTCAAACTACCATATTCCTGACATTCTTCATTAAAGATGTCACAGCCTCTAATGCATCCCCAAAGGAAAGAAATGTCATTCTGGGACAAATGAGAATTAATCTTTTCATACCATCCCTGACTCTTTCTCAATGTTTTGGTACTTACTGCAGAAAGCACCTCAGAGCCAGGACATTATTTCTTATGAATAATGTTAGCTGTAACAAACCACAGAGGAAAATGATGGCAGTGTTGGAGGACCTGGCGGTGAAGCCTTCTCAGTCTGAGGCTGATCTAGTTCTAAGAGGACGGACCAGCTACAGGCAATGGAAAAGCCACAGGAGCCGAGAAGGACGCAGAGGGGGAGGATTTATTTGTGACGCTGCACGCATTTTTTTAACATGCATATTGGGACACTATCAGTGCCAGCTTGCTCCTGGAAAATTCCCTGTGTTGAACACGTATAAATTAATTCTCAGAGGTGTTTGCTGCATGCCCACAAAGCAGCATGATTCCGAGTAATCAATTCTAGATATTAACTAACATGAGGCTCTGTTCTAGCTCTTTCAGTTTTCTGAGTTAAGCCAGAGAACACTGAGGATGGTTAGTTGAAATGGAGAAAAGATTTAATTAGCAAAGTTAGTACTGACCGTAGATGAGCAAAGTAAGTATATGTGAGTGCCTATGGTATACAAATCCCTAGGCTCTAGAGTTGAAAGAAACATGTATGGTGAATACCAAAAAGCACAATAATGCTTAATAGAGCAGGATTCCTGGGGAATCAAGTGTTTCATTTAAGCGACTTTTCCATATAATTCAAGTTTATTCTATTTTTTTTTTTTTTCTGGGGAAGACCAGCCCTGAGCTAACATCTGCCACCAATCCTCTTTTTGCTGAGGAAGACTGGCCCTGAGCTAACATCTGTGCCCATCTTCCTCTACTTTATATGTGGGACGCCTGCCACAGCATGGCTTGATAAGCGGTACGTAGGTCCATGCCCGGGATCTGAACTGGAGAACCCTGGGCCACTGAAGCAGAGTGCGCAAACTTAACCCCTGCGGCACTGGGAGGGCCCCAAGTTTATTTTATTTTAAAAAAAAATTTAAAAATAAGAATCTTCACACATTTGACATCTGTCTAATGAAGACATCTTTCGTCTTGAACGTTGTTAAATAGAACAAGATCACCTTTTTTGTTGGATCAGCCATCACTGTGAGCATCAGCTATTCCGCAGTGGTGCTCTGGGGAAATATGGCCCCAGGCATGGTCCCAGGCTCCAGCATGGGAATCACCTTGGGAGCCCATTAAATAATCAGCCTTCTGTGCCCCACCCCAGGACTCCTGCATCAGAGTCTTTAGGTGGGACCCAAGATTCTCCATGTCCAATTTGCTTCTCAGAGTTGTTATCCTCAACGTAGGCCAGAGAGGCCCTAACTCAGGGTTAGTTGAATATGCAGGAAGATGTCCTTTACTGGAAACATCGCTGGGGGCCAGCTCTCTTTCTCTGTTACTTTCCTTTTATGAGTAAAAACTTTTCCATAAAGTACTGGCTTTAAACCCACAAGCCAATATGCACAGGACCCTTGGCCAGGGTGCTGGCCTTTGCGGTGTCTACTTTCCATCAATGAGCCTTATATCATCCCCTCAGGCCTGGGACCCTGAGCTTGAAGTGTAACTGCTGTAGGATTCAGGCACCTGACCCCAAGGAACTCATGCTGGAGACCAGCCATTTCACATCAAAAGGGCATTCACAGAACAAGGTGGAACGGGAGAAGTGATAAACGCTGAACACAGAAATATCTGACTAGATATTCAGAAGACAGACAGATTGATGGGCTGGCCTGGAGAGAAGGAAAAAAAAAATCCCAATACTCCTTAAGGGTGCTGGTAAAATGACTCCCTGGGGTCAGAGGAAATGAAAACAGAGGATGCAGAACATGCTGGAAGATGGGGCTGTTACTTTAATGCAAAGCTGGATCTCTTCCACCACAAAACCACTTTCTCCCACAGCAACCCAGCGCTATCCAGAGACCCATTTACTGGATTAGGAGGAACTTGGGGCTGAGTGTAGAAAGAGCATTGACTACGGAGTCAGAGGACTTGGGTTCGAATCCTGGTTCATACATGTGGCTGTGGGCAAGTCAGACTCCTGGGACCTCAGTGCTCTTAGCTGTGAAATGGGACAAAGACTTCTTACCCCTACTAAACTGCTGTGTAGATTTCATGAAGTAATGAATACGAAACAGCTTTGTAAACTGAAGACCATTTTACAAATATTTAATCAGAAATAGTCTACAGTATGTACATATTTAAGTAGCTGCTACATCTATCTATAAGGCAGAATGCTAAGAAAAACCCCAGGCTGGGAAAAAATTCAAATATGTTAATTATCTTACATAAATAAACCTATCATATTGTTCAGTGTGGAGCTTAAATATCTGCTGTGCTTTTGTATCATGAAAAAGATATATCTTTAAACAAAAAATGAGCAATATTTTGACTTTTTTCACAATTTGTGTTTAACACTCTCTTAAAATATGTTGTTCTTATTTTCTCGATTGAAGAATAAGTGAAAAAGTCGATGAAATCTTCATTTTCTTTTCAAAATCCTCTTTCCTCACATCAGTTTCTCAATGCCTACTTTACTTACACAAGTTATTAGCTGAAATTGCAAAATGGTGGGGGAAATGGGGATATGCCAGGGAGAAAAGAGGGACAAGTAGGTCAATACAGAATACAAGAGGTTTTGCCCCAAACCTAAAATACGCTAAGGAGAGGGAAGAGGAAGCCTCACTTAGGAAACCGAACCATTGTCTGGCTTCATGTCACTACTTTTAGCTGTTGCTTTTTATTTTCAAGAGGAAGACGTGCAAAACTTTTTTTAAAAAAAGGCAAAGCTAGTTCTTTTGGCACAGAATTAAAATTAAAAGCAGACGGAGGCCCGGATAATAAGTACCAATAAAAGCTTTAGCTGACATAGCTTCAATTTACAAATCACTGGCTTTTCCTAGCAGGGCTTGGGGAAGGAGGGGGAGGAAGGATCCCCTACACAGCCTGGATGAGAAAGGTACGGAAGCTTTAAAACTAAAGATGCTTCCAACGTTCTATTCTAAAACACTTGATATGTGGTGACCATGATAAAATTCCAGTGAAACTTGAGAACCTATGCTGTCTCTGGAAACCCAGGGAGCAGCGATGGCCTTCTGCCTTCCCAGTTGTATCTGACTTTGACACACAACTCTGTTAGCAGGAGCCCAGTCCATAACGTGTGCGCAAAAAGATGTGTGATTTAGAATCCGCATGTATTTCAATTACTTTTTAAATGTGAGCATTAAGAGGCCCTTGAGAGAGTATTAAAAATAAACTAGTGATAAATAAATACTAAGAAGCCAGAGGGATATAGATTGATTTGTGGCAACTGATATTACTTCTCAAGAAATTTTAACGACAAAATTAGGGCTCACAGTAGCCTAAATACTCTTGGTTTAGTTTGTAAAATCTGGAAGACTACCGATAAAAAGTAACTGATGAAACTGCTAGATTTAGAGGAAAAGAGTTGAGAGAGATACTGCAAGGAAAGATTTTGGCTGAGCATATTAAACAGCATGAATGAGAATTAAAAGTGGACGATGAACACAGCACAAGTCATTAAAGCCAGCAGAAAACTTCCAAATTAAAAGACCAAATATCAGCCTATATGATGCTACAACCCAACTCAAAGGCCTCAGCATGGGGTGGAAAATTCTTTGGGAAGGAATTTTATTTACATTCTCACTGGTGCAAAATAATAGAAGTTGTTCCTTCTAGGATGAAATTGAGGGGAGATAGGAAAAATTATGTTTTTACTTTCTCACCTTTTTCTAAACGCTTCAGGATAAGCATAACTCTGCTTATCCCAGTTCTCTTAGAACAGTAAAGGCTTTAACAGAAATGTTCTCATCTTTCTTGATTTTGGTGGGTTTCCCTCAGGCGTTGTTTCGATTCTTTCATCCCTCAGTGACTTAACCACCTCACATGGCTCTCCCTGCTGATGGCTTTCGAAAATGACTTCATCCTCCGACTTCCTCCATCGGGCTGCCCGTCTGACATCACCTTTGGAACTTAGTTTCCCATCTTGGCTTCTAAAGCCTGTCTTCTCTCTTCCTTTTATTATTATTAAAAAGAAACAAACAAAAAAACTGTCCCAATTTTTGTCAACTGAAGAGAGTTTTCTGTCATTCTCCCTTTCCTTCTACCAAATCTTATTTGCTGTCATTCTAATCTCATTAATTCTCATTATTTTTTAATACAAATTACTTTAAGGATAATACATGCACACAGCACAAAATTTTAAAGGCACAAAAAGTCATACGGTGAAACCTCCCCTCACGCTCATCTCTGCTTATCTTCTCTCCTCTCACCCCCTTCCACCCCCAATCTAGTTCCCTGCCCCAGAAGCAATTACTGTAGCCTGCATCCTTGTCCCCCTAATTTAAGATTAAAAAAAATGAAAGGAAACAAGATCCTAAATGTAACATATTTTACTCTGCTAGCTTCTTTTCAGTCTCCCTGTCTATTTGAGAAATTTCTTCATTTATTTCACACGCATTATTAATCTATGGGCTTTTCATATGGTCCTTCTTCCCTCCATGTGGGTATTTTCCAAGTCTCTTTGCCTGGACCTCTCTCAGAACGTGAACTAATACCCATGAACTATTTTTGCTTTTAAGAATGCAGAGTCTTACCTCTAAATGCCTAGAAAAAAGAGACAAAAACTATTTAAAAGAACAAAGCAGAAAAAAAACCCAACCAACCCATCCCTCAATTTGTTTATATAATTAATCTATCTTGAGAAGTATCCCTTATTCCAATGTCAGCAGTCGCCAGAAGAACCACAGTAAGGAATCAGCATCTAAATGACAATGGTTGTCTCAGACTCACAGCTGGGGAGTGAATTTAAATAGATGGATGGACAGATAGATGGGTAGTCGGATAGAAAGAGCCAATCAAGTGTGAAGTGTTACCAAGCCCTAAAATCATATTTCATTTGATGGGAACAACAGAAGCTTGATTAATGCATGTGGGAATTTCATTTCAAAGTTGTACTAATGGCCTTTCAAGGGCCTGCTTCTTTTTAGAGCTCCCTGAGTCCATGTAAAATTGGCCAGTTTAAGATTTTAGGGCTCCTATATACGAGTCTCATTTATCTTGTGCAATGATTAAGTGTGGGATAATTGCCGAATATGAAACAGAATTTTTTCACTTGGGGTAATTTTATTATACCTGGAATTGTCCTGAAAATTTTATGCTAGAAGGCTAAGCACAGATACTTTAAAGCTGCTTTCTGTTTGAACAAAATCGTCCCATTCACAACAACATGGATGGACCTTGAGGGAATTATGTTAAGTGAAATAATCCAGATAGAGAAGGACAATCTCTGTATGACTCCACTCATATGAGGAATTTAAAAATGTAGACAAAGAGAACAGATTAGTGGCTACCAGGGGAAAGAGGGGGTAGGGGGTAGGCACAAAGGCTGAAGTGGTGCACCTACAACACGACTGACAAACAATAATGTACAACTGAAATTTCACAAGATTGTAACCTATCATTAACTCAATAAAAAATAAAAAAATAAAAAAATAAAAAGTTGCTTTCTGTTTAAGTAATTTTACTTTTACCAAAACTCATTAAAAGAGGCAAAGTGAAGCTACTCTTTGAAGAAGTGAGTTGAAAGTGGTCAAGAATCCTGCACAATTTAGTGAACAGACCCACCCTTGGCTAAGTCATATGCTGGGTAATACTCCGGCCTCAATTGGCTAATTTCCCTCTTAAATTAGTATTATATCGTTCTCTGGAGATCAAGGAATCATCAATTTTTTTTTTTTTTAAATCTCAGAACTATGAATGGAAAATACGAGTTTCCTATTGACTCATTCTTTTGATAGTTCAAACAATCAAGTATGGCTAGACTTAGGACTTGGGATACAAGGGGATTCTGAGTTTCCCTGGGAGACAGGAAACCTGTGAAAGCACTGCCAGTCTATGACTCCATTAGGGGGCCAATACTGCTTGGGATAAATCCTGTTAGGAACACTTTGTTGGGGTTCACAAAAATAATCAATCATTTAAAAAGTGCTATTCAAAGCTTCTCAATATCCCTTAGAACACGGGTTTTCCCTAAAGCAATTGTGATTTAGAGATTTCTTTCTGAAATATTAACTCTGCATAGCCAATTTATAAATCCAGTCTTATGTGAAAGTGACAATTTAGTCAACCATCAACTCATTATTTTTTCTGTCACTGAAAAGTCTGGTTGCAAAGAAGAATGTATTTGAAGGAAATTCTTTTAAACTCTAATAAAAGTAGCTTACAGGGGCTGGCCCAATGGTGTAGTGGTTAAGTTGTGTGCTTTGCTTTGGCAGCCCAGGGTTCACAGGTTCAGATCCCAGGTGTGGACCTACACACTGCTCATCAAGCCATGCTGTGGCAGCGACCCACATATAAAACAGAGGAAGACTGGCACAGATGTTGGCTCAGCGACAATCTTCCTCAAGCAAAAAGAGGAAGATTGGCAACAGATGTTAGCTCAGGGCCAATCTTCCTCACCTCCCCCCCCAAAAAAGGTAACTTATAGTACTATAAAGCTATTGGCACTCAGGAAATAGTAGCTATACTGCTCCTGTTTGAAATTAAATAAATCTTACATTTTTTAATGTATCTAAGTAAATCAACATTTTATAAAATAAGAGTAATAACATAGTGAGATGAATCCCTAAATCATAAACATTTAAAATGAGAGTGCTAAGCTGACCCACCAGGGTGCAACTGTCTTTTTTCATAGTAAATTCTTGAAGATGGTAAAAATCATAACCAATTTGCCATGAGAGAATAAGAGGACTAGCTAGAAAAGATGATATTTGAGCTGTTACCCAAAAGGAAAAGGGTAATCTAGAAGGATACAGAGATATGACAGACTTGGAGACTGCAACTAGAGAGAGAGTAACTAGTATATCACCCTACTTGAATACAGTAATTTTCCATTTAAGCATAATCTATAATGACACCTTCTTCAGGAGCTACCAAAAGGAGGCACAGGCAGATGGAACAGCCTGTGGTTGGGCAGGGGAGGGGGGGAGGGTGTCATGGGCACCAGCCATCCCTCTGACCTTGCAGCCAAAAGCACAACGCGAGGAAACATGGAAATAATGAATCCATCCAAGAGATTCTAGCTGCTGAGCACTGAGAAGCCCTTGTTGTAAGATGGGCTCATTATATGGCAGCATTTTGACCTGAAACCGAGGATTCTACTCAGTAAAATCTGTATATTTTGTATATTATCATCCACGAAATTCTAGAAACCAGGCTTGCATATGCCATCCAACAAACATAAGTCTTAGGAAGAAAAGCCAATCTGGCAAAAGGAAAACTATCTTGGGCCAGATCAGTTCACACTTCCCTAACGCACTTTTGTCTAGAGTTCACTTTGAAACTTGAGTCAAGCAAGCTTTTCCCTTAAACAATTTAGACAAATGCCATAGGCAAAGATTTGACATCCGTCTCAAATAAGAAGCAGTCCTCTCCAGCCCTCCAGGAAAAAATATATTTTATGCCGACATATTAACTTCTACAGTATTACATATGTTTATTTTTTAAAACTGTACCAATATTTATTATTCTTATAGGAATTAGATAATCTAAATTATGAATTAGTATGTGTAAGCAAGATGTTCTAGGATAAAATCAAATGATTTCACCTAGCATAGGCTGAGTCTCATTTTTATTCAATGGCAGGATTAAATTTCCTTCAGTAACACAAATATTTATAAGATGCATATTATGTTGGTTTATTGTGGATTTGGGGTTCACAGGAGGTTCTTAAAGAGCTATTTACACACCTATGTTCATAGCAGCACTATTTACAACAGCCAAGAGATGGAAGAAACCCAAATGTGTCCATCAATAAATGAGCAGAGAAATAAAATGTGGTATATACATGCAATGGAATACTATTCAGCCTCGAAGAGGAAGAAAATCCTGCCACAGGCTACAACATGGATGAATTTTGAAGACATTATGCTAAGTGAAATAGGCCAGTCACAAAAAGACAAACACTGCATGATTCCACTTATATGAGGTATCTAAAGTAGCCAAATTCATAAAAACAAAAAGTAGAATGATGGTTACCAGGGGCTGAGGAGGGAGAAAAGGGGAGTGGTTGTTTAATGGGTACAGAGTTTCAGTTTTGCAAGATGAAAAAGGTTTGGAGATCTGTTGTGCAACAAGGTCAATATACTTACTACTGAACTGGGCACAAAAATGGTTAAGATGGTAAATTTTATGTTATGTGTTTTACCATAATTAAAAAATTTTAAATTCCCCAAACTCCTTAACCTCAACATGTACTACAGGTGTTTTTTTTTTTTTTTTACAGGTTTTTGGTTTTTTGGAGTTTTTTTTTTTTTTACAGCAAACTCTTTTCTGTAACAGGGCAAAAAAGTAAAGATTTTGGCTTTGCAGACCACACTCTGTGTTGTAACTACTCAACTCTGCCATGGTATTGTGAAAGCAACCATAGACAGTAAGTAAATGAATGGGCATGGTTGGGTAACAATAGAAAGTTTATTTAGAAAAACAGGTGGCTGGCCCATGGGCCACAGGTTTCTGCCCTTGCAAAAAAGTATTAATATCTAATTAAGAGATAAATATTATCAGTTTGTAAATACCAGAGGCTCCTCTACCCAAGAATTATGAGTAAAACATTTTTCTTTTCCAGAGTCTAAGATTGGAGCAACAAGACTGAGCAGACTCAGCAAGTAGAACTTCCTTGCAATAGGAGGAAAACACCACACCAACAAAGGACATGTTAGCCTTGCCCCAGTGTCTACACTTCTCTGTAGATGCACTTAAGGATTTTAGAGCTTAATGATGTAGAGAAAGAATTAATAAAAATGTTACAGCTGGAACAGCTTGGTGATCATCTAGTACCTACCTCTCCTTTAGTGTGTGAGAAAATTGCAATAGACTTCTAGACTTCTCCACACTGTTACAGCTGGTTGTAGGCAGGGCTGGGAAGAGAGTGTAGAGCCATCCCAACTCTGAGGTCATGTTCCCTCCTCCTCTCTACTTCTAATCAGGAGCAGCAGCCCGCCAGCCACCAGCTCTGCAAGAGTTATCTGTTTCATGCATGCTATCCCAAATGGTCTTGGCTTAACACTGAAACTAATTTTTGCTGTTCACCAAGTTCAGTGGGGGAAATCAATAAAAGATACACAAAGCCCCAAAGTCCTCATCTCATGAAATTCAGAAATGAAAGCAAGGGTGCAATTATTTGTTCCCTTCCCAGTTGTGCCATAGGAAAAGGGCATGTTTTCCCTATGGCATTTAGGTAGTATAAAGAAACAGTAACCCAAGGGTGGGGATTAGCAGCTAGATTCAATCTTCTTGGGGACCACAAAAAAACAGGTACCCTATGGGCACAAGGAGTGCAGGGGCACATTTATATGGTGTTTGACAAATATTAATGTACAACTGAAATTTCACATTATAAACTATTTAGACCACAATAAGAAATTAAAAAAAAAAAAAAACCCAAACAGGCAGCCTAAACAACCAAAACAAAACAAACAACAGACACACACCAAAAGTCAGCAAATGAAAATGGAGAGTCATGAAACAGATCTGTTAAAGACAGTACTAGCTTTACAAAAGGAACTGTCACCTCATCAAAGAACTCAATCCAGAGCATAGACTTTTAGAACTAGAAGAGACAGATGAGACGATGGGTCAACCCCCGCTTCCCATTTATGTGTGAATTAAGCAAAGCCCTGGGAGTCCAGGTACTGCTTAAACTGACAGACAGTGCTGGCCTATTGTATGGGCCCAAACCGGAATGTTCCACATTCACTTTACACAACTTGTTAGGTGCTGTCCGTCGTGCCCTTGGCACTGAACTGAAGCAGAACACTGGTTTAAGCTGGAAAGCTGGATGGTCCAGGCGAAAAGGAAAGGCCTTTATCACAGGACGGGGAGACGGCTGAGTGGTGATGCTCCTACATTACTTGGCATCTCCAGTTCCCACGGGACCTGCCCTCAATTGCTAAGAGTCCAACCTCTGACAAAGACCAATGCTCTCAGCAGTAATTAATGATACTGTCAAATTAATTAACCCAAGTCTTTGTCCACAGGAAAAAAAAACCTCTAACATCAATACTGTTTACTAGTCTTTGACCAAGCTCTATAGACCCAAACCTTCGCTGGGACACAGGAACACCACTGACTGATGACCCTAATAAAGTCCCAGCTATTAAGCACCACCATTTGTTAATAAGCCTTCTCTTCCTTGAGAATATGACTTAACTGAATGAACAGCTCTCCAAAACTTAACACTATTTTAAATAGATATAAGCCCGAGAATACCAATGTGTATCATTCATATTTCCTACCTTGCCTTTTAGATACCGTTTTGAATTATGATGACAAAACGCTTGACAAATGCTGTAGGATTTCACTAAGCCATTTAGAAACTGGCCCTCATTAAAACGCTGGTCCCTTGTCCTTGTCTATAAGGACTCCGACTCATACAAATGCCCACGTATACATTTCCATATTATCTCTTTAGGGGATTCAGAACTATTTTCTTACACCTAACGCAGCTTTTATTCCATTTAGAATAATTACCCTCCATCCCATTTCTGACTTTCAAGAAAAACAAGACACTTAATTGACCACAGGAGGACTCTCTCAAGGGCATCAGGCTGCAAAGGCTCTTCTGTGAGCTCACAACTTAAGCTGATGTAATCTGCTACAAGAAGCTGACTTCTATTTTTAAATTATACCCTTTTACTCTGCCTTCAAAGGACACATATATCACACGTTGTAACTGCTCGTAAAATACCCCGTGGTGTAGTCTCCCGTCCATTTCCCTCTGGGGTGAATCACACCGTCAGGAGGGGCTTCCAGTGTACACGGCCGCCCAGCCCTGCCTATTTAAATTCACCCACTGCTTCCTATTACTGGGTCTTCAGGAGAACAGCTACATATGGCCACACTCTCCAGGTGTCTTGTTTATCACGGTAATTTTGACAAGGAACAGATGACTAGCAGGGTCCTTCTTGAGGGCTGGGATCAAGTTTTTCCACCTCTTTGTATTTCCATCCCCAAATACGGGCGCTTAATAAATGCTTATTAATGTTGCTGCTGAGAGCTCTGTCATCAGGCCCACATGCTTCAAAGGGTGCCAGAATGAAAACAGATTATTTGCTTTGTTTAATTTTAAGGCTTTCATTCATCATTTCGGTCATGCTCACTGTGTGTTATTAAAAAAGTTTCTTAGCATTTTGAAGACTATGAAAAAAGCTTTGGTTGGAGGTGAAAGTACATTTGATCTTGCTATTTATTTATACTTATTCTGCTCTTTTCTAAATTGAACGAAGAGCTCGGTAATTAAAGTGGGGCCCTTATGGAGTGGGGTAGAGGTCAGAATGGGATGTTTCTCTCTGGTCTGCTTTCCTCTCCCTTCCATGGGTACCCAGGTCTGGAAGGGGCCCTACAAAAGCCTTCCAGCAGCTCTGGCAGCCTCAGTGCGCGGGTCCTTCCAACCCCTTCTCCACATTAAAATCCAAGTGAGCCAAGAGAACTCAACTTCCATCACGCTTCTCCCTTCTCAACACCCTTCCCTTCCCCCAGCCCTCAGGGAGATGGCCCTTCTGGTGTGGCACTGCTTACCTTTCCAGACCCATGGTCTGGGCACCCCTGTCCCCACACCCACCTGAACTTTTGTACTCTGCTTATAAGGACCTTTCCCGTCCTTGAAAGTGCCCTGTTTTCTTCCACCTAAAGGCCTTTGTCTAAGCTGCTTCCTCAGCCTGGAACTCCGCTGTGCTGTCCCTACGCCCTCCACCCATCTCCTCACTCATCCTCCATGTCTTGTTTAGATGCCACTTCCTCCAGGAAGCCTCTCCTGTGGCACCATGTGCTACCCCAGAGAATGAGTCATCATACTGCATCATGTTTACCTGCTCTATCCCCAAGTGACGACACTCGACACAAGGGCAGCAATCATGTCTCCTTGTTCACCACTATATCTTTCAGCATGTGGCCTAGCATGCAGTAGGGCTTCAATATCATTTGTTGGATGAATGAATAAATGAATGAATGCATACTAAAGATTGCAACCAGGGGAATCACATTTGTGAGGTGTGAATTAGAGTGCTGTCTCCTTAGGAAGTGTGAACTCAAACAACAGAATCTACAGCAAAATACGACTATAGTTCAGGATTCATCAGTTGAAACGTGAAGGTGGCAGCTGGCTCTAAGGAGACTGAAATTTGCCCTCCCACAGTGACTCCTAAGGACCCACCTGCAGCTGGATGGCTCTCCCAGAGGACTCAGAAATACATTTCAGTAACACATTTCTGAGAGATAAACAGAGACTCTGTTTAAATGGAATCCCACTGGGGCGAAACACTAAAGCTTGCTGGAAGTTAAATTTCATGTTAAAACTCCAAGCAAACAGCAAACTCCACAATTTAAATTCATCCCAGAGAGGGCAGCAGCCACAAATTAATAATGCTGCTTCTTACCTGCAAAACCACATGTCAATTTTCAAAGCATCACAAGATCAGTTGCATGTGGTGGGAACGCCCTGGAGGTTTGAGAAAACATGGGTCTGGCACTTCAAACTCAATGGCTGGAACCCAGCCATCCGATATGAGTGTTAACGTGGGGCCAGGTGCTAGGCTGGCCCTGGGGTTAACGGCAATGAAGACGACCAATCCAATCCCTGTCCTCATGGAGAGTCTCACCTAATCAAATATACACTTGAATACAGACTTCTGAAAAAAAATCTGTTCCCTAAATTCTAAGTACACCATGTTCAGCTATTAAATTAAATTCAGCACACATGGGATTGTGAAGTAAGGCATTGCTTCAGCTACTTTTGCATGGCAAAGGATCTTTTTTTAAATCGTATTTCCAAAATCAACAGATTGATGACACTAAAGAGTGGGAAATGTTTCAACATTCAAACCAAATGACGAAGGGCTTGGTTTCTATTTCATCCTTACACAGCGAGTAACCACCCACCAAAACAAAACTAAACACACACAATCCCACGTGAAATTTTCCCACCTTCCAGAATAATCATATGTATTCTTTTATTACCTGGCACATAGAAGGTGCTCAATAAATATTTGTTGAATGAATAAACCACAGGAGAGGTATTACTATGAAAATGCCTTTCTCAATTTTAGGCATGTTCTTCAATTTCCTTTTTTTCTCTCTTAGGGAAAAAAATTATGCATATTTACTAGGATTCTGACTTTCACTGCCCTGTCTGACTTTGGGCTAGTTACTTAACATAGGTATCATTTTCTTCATCTATAACACAAAATCTGTGTCTTGGTTATTGTGAGGCTTAAAGAAGGCAGTATACATAAAGTGACTGGCACTGTGCTCTGCAGATAACATTGGGTTGGTTTTTTTCCTCCTTTTTCTTCTTTAACCTTTCCACTCCATCCTCCTCCAACACCCAAATAAAGCCCCGAAGACAAACCAAATTACTGGCATGATTAGAAAGTCAGGTAACTTCAAATGTAGCCTGGGCTCACCAAGATCTAGCTATCAAGTCTTAAAAAGTTTTATTCACTATTTTGGGGTCTTTTCTCTTTTATAGAATGAGTGAATTTCACTAGATCATCTTTAAGGGACTTTTTCATTTCTAATTTTCCATGATCTCAGAAACCTGCCTTACTGAGAAGTTAGATGCTGCTAACACATTAAGAACATCCATGATCAGAAATAAAATGGACCTTCATAGGGAAGGATTCTTAATCACAAACCAAAATAAAACTTGACCTTTAAAACAATTTGTATCAATCTAATACCTAGGTCAAGAATCGGTGACCCTATTCTCAAGTAATAGAAGGTCCCTCCTTACGTCCATCCCACACATCTAACCTCTTGCACACCATTCCATTTACAGCCCCACAATGATGTACTTAAAAAGAAATCCAGGGATTTTAAGCAATATCACTAATTATAAATGGATCCTTTGAAATGAGTAAGACAGTTGACACAATATTATGTCAAACCTCACATTTGCTTGATTTTTTTTCTTTCACACTCTGAAATTTATCCAAGTCGACCAAACAAAGAACTACCAAGATTGCACACAACAAAAATCTTACTGCATTTCATAAATACTCAGTTTATGACTGCCACCTAGTGGCAGGATGTACCCTTCTATGACAAAATCTCCAAACAGCTTGAATTGACACAAAATAATTAAAAAAACCAATGTAAGATTCTTCCTCTGCTGCTCACCAGTTATTTCACAGAAACTTAAGGGCATATCCATCTCCTCAGCTCCCTATTTTCCTCAGACAAATTTCTGAAGAGGTCCACTGCAGATGGAGTCAATGCCACATTATTTAATCCTTACAACTAAATCCCACTGCTTCTGAACTTCACAAAACAAAGGAGCATTACTCTTCTATTAATTTTAATATTCATTAGCAATTAAAAAAGATTTCCCCAAAAGTCTGTTCTCACCTTTCACTTTCCTTTGATCTAATCTCGATTTTTAGTTATGCATGAAAAAGCATTTAAAAGTGACAACCTTACAAAAAGTGCACATTATATGAAAATCTGACTTCAATTAGAACCAGTTACTAAATCCCAGCAATTTCTAGCTGTCTGTTCTATCTCATCCTTAGAGAATTATATATCACATTAATTGGTATTCTGTCACATAAGAAGACACCAGCGATGATTAATTGCATCCTTGGTGCTTTGGAACGAGGTCTTCCTCACTAGAGGGGTTCAAATCACATCTCACTACCTTCCAGCAGGTACCCCTTTTGGTAACCTCACAAAACATCGTACCTTCCTGAACTTCTCCATTTGCTTGTAGAGGTCTGGATCAAGCTCCTGTGACACGTCCTTCATCCATAATAATGCTCCTCTGTATTCAGTCCGGCACTGCTCCATGCGGTTCACCGTCAGCCAAGTGTCCGAGATGGCCCGATGCCGAAAAGTCTCCACTTCTTGGTGAAATCGACACAAAGGATTGCGCAGGGCCAACCTAGACGAGAGGATAAAGCCACAAGCTTGAAACTAAGTGGACCAGCAATTTGAATCCTTGACACTTTACTAATCTTAAACTCATGAGCCTAGAACAGTGCGTGGAACATACACAATGCTGCAGAAATACTTCATGAGTTATAATGGAAAGTATGTGAACTGATGAGTCAACCAGAGACAATTACCCTTAGATTACTGTTACTTGACTACACCACCAGGAAGTACTTCTATCAGTATTGTTAGGGGTGGCATTATGCCTAGGCAAAGAATGCTCTTTTGAAGCTAAAACCAGTCCTGTGTTAAAGGAGGACTAATCATTAACCAAGGCATAACCACTTCCCATGTCTACTCTCGGTCCCTCTCTGCCTTCTGCTCCTCTGAAGCCTGCCCTTTGAGGAGGGATGGACATGCGTATGATTAGAGCCTCCTTGGCGAGGCCATTTTGCATGACTTTCCAAAGGCCAGGGCATCTGTTTGCTCCAACAGTTGCAGAGAATAAAGAATGAATAGAAGCATTTGTAAATGGTCTAGGAAGGGGGGGAAGTACATTTATTGAGGGCCTACTGTGTTAGGCACTTACAGACAGGTTATGTGACTTGATGATTATAAAAAAACAAAACCTAAGGATAGTACACCAGAAATGAATGTATATTATATAACAAAGTGTGTATAAAATAATTATAATATTTGCCATAATATATTGTCACTTATATGCAGCAAAAAAATGTTTGAGGAATATAAAACTTTGAACAAAATATCTATTTTTTGGGGGGGGAAATACTGCTTCTTCCATCTCCCTACACAAAATGAGTGTCAGATGAATTACACTCTTAAAATGCAGTCTTCTCCATGAAATTGCAAAGCATAGGTTCAAAGAATAAAAATATGATAAATATTTACGTTTCAATTTAAATGTAATCCTACTAAGTGGAAGGCAACAATGGTGCTGGCAGCTTCAGTCAGCTCTCAGCAGTCCCGGGAATGTCTGCAATGCTTCACATGTGCATAGCACTATAAGATTATAAATGGGGCTATCAACTTTAAGAAAAAAAATCCCTTTTTCTATTCTTTCTAGTGTTCCTCTTGTCTGCAAAGCATTGTTTTAAAATATTCAGCACTTCTCTAAAGATAGCTTGCTCACGCCATCCTACCTATGTGTTGCAGGTTGTTTTCAAAGACATATTGTTGTGCCATAAAGTAAGCTTGTGTTTTATCACCATTGGATTAAATTTAATACTCACTTTTCATCAAATTGAATGAGCAGTTGTAGCAATGACTACCAAATAAGTCAGCGAAACAAATGCTGGTGTGAAGGTTTATAAAACTGAAGCCTTCTAATTAAGAGAACGAGTCCTCAGCTGTCCCCCTAAGGAGCCTGTTCATTTCTGGCCTCCTTTTTCTCTTACCTAGGATTTTGCCAATTTTCCTAAACTGGCTGAAAAAGAGTCTTGTGAATAAAATATTCTCAATTTCTTTGACAGTTGTCAAGTTTGACAGAAACCTTTGAAGATGTAATGACATGATGACGGATGTTAAGATCTTGAAGAAAAAGGCATACAAAATCATTTCATTTTTTTTCCCTGTAACTTGTTTCATGTAAAATCAGAAAGGTGAAAACCTGTTTACTTGTGCCACCAGGTACCGTCTGGACCAAGAAAAAACTCAATAACCAGAAATATCAAGCTTCAGTGAAAGACTGGCCCACACTTTCATTCAGGAAAATTGACCCAATGGGGATAGTTAATAAAGTGCCTAAAGGTCTACTCCAAAGAAATTTCTCCTTTAGTAGGAAAAGGTGGAAGTGACTTGAGTAGTGGCCAGCAGGCTGGGTTATGTATCATGGCACGCCCAGATAATGGAATACTATGCCACGGATGTTTTTAAAAATGTATATAGGGACATTAAAAGGTGTTAAGGTTATTTGATCAAAAAATCAATTTGCAAAATAATCAGTATGAAATATTATACAAAAATTGTATGGTATGATGCTGTTTATATTAAAAACACATTCTGGCATATCCCACAGTATGTCCATTCAAGGTTTGAGAATTCAACCTCACGAGAGTTTTATGTCATCCTCCTACTTCAAGTCTAGGAGGACTGGTTTGGATTTCATGTGCCTGGTGAGCAGCTGAGGGTCGTGAAACCAGAACCATCTTGCAGGAGGCCACCTTCCAAATTGCAAAGTTGTCCAAGCTGCATTAAATGATGGATATGGGGCAGTGTGCTGGTTTATAGTAGTAATACTTTCAAGTATCATTTGAGTTGTGTGGGTTGATTTACTTTACTGTTTCTGTCTGTATCCAAAGGTTAGATTATATAAACTTAAGGTCATATGTGTGCTTTGTGAGCTAATCTGGTACACAACCATGAAAGGCCATTACTGGATAGCCATGTTATAAAATAATTATGTGATCGGTAACAGTAACTCTTGTAGTGACTGTGTCCAGAGATTTGGCTTTTTTTCCCAAAAAATGGATGCTAATATTAGCATACAGGTATGTATAAGAATTTTTCCCACTGAAATTAGTGATAATTATATGTTTAACATATATTTATCAAGGATCAATTATCCTTGCAAGGCTAGGGAAAGCGTATACGCATAGAAAGCATCTACCAAAGGGTGCAGAGTGGGTCATCTCTACTAGTAAACTTTCAGTTGTTTTTTAATTTTCCCCGTTTGGTTTGTTTCTGTTTTTAAATTTTCCAATAATGAGTATGCATTATTTTTACAAGGAAAAACCATTATAAATAAGATTAAGAGGTACAATTCAAGATTATAAACACATACTTTTCTTGGAAAATGTAGAGAACTATTGGAAATGGTTTCACTCCACTCTGAAAGTTCACATTGCCCACAAAGTCAGGGTCCAAATGTCATTAGGAAGAACCAAAATGCCCAGGACGGGGACCACTGAAAAACTGACATGGTTTGTCTCTTTTTTTCTACTCCACCTTTCTTGGGTTTTCATAGGAACACCTGTGTAACAGGCCAACAGTCTGCCATGGGCCCACAAGGAGAGAAGTCAGTTGGGAGAAATTAACAGAAGAAAATGTCAGACAACTGGAGAAAGTGAAATTTTTGTAGCCCGAATATTTTTGGAAACTACCTACAAGCCTTATTTAGGTATAATCCTACCTAACATTAGTGAGTGCCATTTTGGAGGGCTTGTTAGTTACTGAGGGAGGGGGAGGACAGAAGGAGCATCAATCTCTCAGACACAAAGTGCAACTGTATGCAGGGGCTTCTGCTCATTCTACCCCGACCATAAAAGTGAGTCATGGCAGTCTCAAAAAAGTCATCGATTTATCACAATTTTCTCTGCACCAGAGCTTCTCAAACTTGAATGTACATTGAAATCAACTGCATTGTTAAAATGCAGATCTGGATTCAGCAGTTCTGGGGTCTGGCCTAGATTCTGCATTTCTAACATGTTCCCAGGTGAGGCTGCTGATGTTGCTGCTCCAGGGTAGCAGCAGAACGATTCAGGGCATCTTAAACAGCACCTCTCTAGAGTTAATTTGCCCACAGAGAGGGAACCCTCCACTCGGTTTCATTAGATTCCTGTTTTAATCAGCTGCTGGAAGGGGACTGGACTGATGCTATGAACAATGCTGAAGGTCAAATATAAGCCTAGGACAGCACTCACAGTGACTGGCACATAAAACGCCCCCTATAGACCAGAAGAAATATGAAAAAAAATGTTTAATTACTAGTGAGGAAAAAAGATCATACATGTTATCTTAATTAGAGATTTCACTACCAACAGACTAACAACTGAGAACAGAGCAGCTCCTCAGTCTCCGGCAACTTCTAGAAGACATTGGGAGACTCCCCTTCAAGAGTGAGCGGGTCCCAGATTCTTGGAAGATCCCCCAAGTAGAGCCCGAGTGAGGCCACACACCTTTGCTGGGAAGAAAAGCAGAGGGCCTTTCCTGTCGCTTGCATCATTTTTCCTGCTCTGGTTTTATCTTGGAAGCCTTGGGATCGGAGAAATTTTCCCAGTTCGTTTTCTTCTTGAGACAAGACTGGTGAAGAAAAGACCAAAAGGAGCCATGAACAATGAGCATTTTCACGACAGAGAGAAGGAGAGAGACAAACTACAAGGTCCTCTCTCTTCTAGAGGCAAAGACGAGATGAAATTAAATCCAAGTGGCAGGCTACAAGGTAGGCACCCCCAACCCGCCACCCCATTTAACTCTCATGCTGTTCTTCCATTTACAAAACGAGAGATCAAATTCACTTGAGTACATCTGTCAGTGCGTTTGGTGACCTGTAATCAGAACCAGAAAATGACCTCTGTAGTGAAAAGCGAGCCGATAATGTGCTGCTTCGAGCTGAAATAAAAAAGTTGAGTTTGTCAAGTAGGACTGTGGGAACCTTTTGTGGCTGCCTATAAAGTAGGGTTGGTTTCTTCCTCTTATTCTCTCTTGCTGACTTTTGATCTCTGCTTTCTGAGTTACATTCTACTTGATTGTAAAGCAATTCAAACGCCTTCTCCATGGCACAGGTTTTTGGCTGGAGGTGGGGATGGGGACTGAGGGTGGGTAGGTGATCAGATTGATGACTTGGCGGATTTTTAAAATGCGGAGCTGGAACCAAATCTGAATTGGTATGCCCAATCTTGGCCATTTTTCTTCAACTGAGGTATAATCGACTACAATATTATATTAGTTTTAGGTGTACAACATAATGACTTGATATTTGTATATATTTGGCATTAATTTTAAAGACAACCTCAGATGGCACTATTGGTGAGATAGTAACTGGTATAAGCTTTCTACAATTGATTTGGCAGTAAATATAAAAAGTCACAGAATTATATGTATCTTTTGACATTGCACTTCTGTTAGGAGTACCTCCTAAGGAAGTAGTAAAATAGGCACAAAGACGTACATACAAAGATATCACAGCATCGCTATTTATAATAGCAAAATACTCTCTTTCCCTATACTGGGGACTGATTTAATCAAATACAGTGCATCCATACAATGGAACAGTGGGCTGTTATGCAACCACTGGTCCGGAATACACATTCACCAACAGCTGAGCAAGGAGTGACACTGAGCTTCCTAGAATGTTTTCTTCTCTAAACACAGCATTTACTATGGACACACTTTGAACACTACTCCTATTTCACATTTCTGTATTGATGCATTTACATGTCATGTGTCTCTAAAAATGCTTTTTAGTGCTACTAGGATTCTTTTCTGTTTTCATGAACAATCCAGACTTCTTTCAGAATCCATCCCATTTCTGACACTTCTCCAACAATAGCTGTAGAATGTTAACCAAGAACCACAAATCCAGAAGTGAAGGTTGAACCCATTACTGCTTCCTTATTAACTTGTGACTGTACTTCACGCTAAACATGCTAGTGGAGAAGAGGCTTTCAGAAAGCATTCTTCCTGAGATAAACGGCTACTCTCCTTCTTCTGTCTCTCAAAACCAAGTTCATCAGTCAAAGCCAACTAAAAGACTACCTCCTCTGTGAAACAGTTGATCCCTGTTTCTCTCAGAGCAGCGCCCTCTAGGCATCTGGAATCAAGAGTGTTCGTGGGGTGGGGGGGGGGTGGGCGGGTGGCGGGTGTGTGTCTGTCTTTCCCAGGAGACTCAGCTTTCTCAGGACAGGGACCTCATCCAAACCGTGGATTCCCCAGGCTGAGCATAAAGTCTTATTCAGGGCACTAATTAAATGCTTGTGAAACTGAATTAACTATAATTTTCGCCTTACTAAACTTGTGCAGTTTATTTTATTTTGTGTTAGATATTTATGCCATAGTTCTATGTAGCTTTACAAAAATTCCTGTAATTACATGAAGTTTTGTTATTTTTTAATACTTTCTATTCTTTCTCTTCTCCACTTACTAAGATGGGACTCATTCAGTTGCGCAATGAATCTTTCCCCGTGGAGAGCAATTTCACATTTTTGTTCATAATAGCATGAGGCTACTGTTACCTTTTTTTATCTTGAAGCCTCAAGTCACATCCAAATGAACATATTTAGTTTAAGGCTAGGAAGAAACCGCTTCATGACACCTGAATACACGGTTGGAGAAATGCACTCTTTCCTAAACAAATCTAAGCAGGCTGAAGCACCTGAAAAATCATTTTTCATTAGTTTATGGACTTGAGGATTAAACTTGGGGTGGTAAACAGGTTTCATCTTAAGAGCTAGACTCTGATTAATCGGCAGTGCTGCTCAGAGGGTGGTGGAAAAAGTTTGAGCTGCACTGGGCTCCAGGTTGGATTACTTAGTGATGACCGTCATTTTCTGAGATGAGATAGATGGTCATTCCTTAATTTTAATTTTAAAATTCAAATGCTGAAATTAATTTATAGAAGTTCAAAGTTCAGGAGCAACACAGGTATCAAAAGTTTCTACTTATGAAAGTTTCACTTAACTGGGACTTAAGAATTCAGAGACAAATAAAAACCTATTCATATTTAACCACTGATCAGATTTTTAGATGTACCCTAAAAAGGCAACAGAAGAACTATAAAACCAATTAGCTTGGCAGCGTTAATTCACTTAGCACAGATTTATGGATGATCTATTACGCACTCTGCACTGTTCTTGCCACCGGGAACATAGAGATGGACAAGACACACGAGGTCCCTGCTCTAATGGAGCTTACATTCAAGTGGCAGGAGACAGAAAATATGTAATCACAAACTCAAAGCACAAAAGGAAAAATACCAGATGGAGCCATAAGAGAGGGAAGGTAAGAGAGCCTGATTAGAAGCTGCTTTGGGCTGAGTGGTCAGGGAAGGCATCTCTGAGCAGGCAACCATTAAGCTGAGCTCTGAACAAGAAGAAGGGGCCACTCTTGGATGATTAGGGCAGGGACATTCCAGACAGAGGAAACAGTGAGTACCAGAGGCCTCAGGTAGTATGGTGGGTAAAGGCAAAAGTGGCTGGAGAGGTGAGCTGGGCCAGATCATGGAGGAATTTATGAGCCATGGTATGGAAGTGCAGATCTTACTTTAAGTGCTATTGGAGGCATTTCAGCAGAGAAGCAATATGATCCATTGTACACTTTTTTTAACTTGTTATTTTGAAATAATTTTAGGCTTATAGAAGAATGGCAGCTAGAATCCAGAGTTTCTGTATACCCTTCCTCAGCTTCCCCTAATGTTAGCATCTTACATAACCATGGTACAATTATCAAAACCAGGAAATTAACATTGGCACTATACTGTTAACTAAACCACAACCTTATTTGAATTTTACTGGTTTTCCCATTAATGTCCTTTTTCTGTTCCAGGATCCCGCACTGCATTGGGTTGCCGAGTCTCCTTCAATCTGTGCTGTAACAGACTGTCCTCAGTCTTTCTTGTCTTCCATGATCTTGATGCCCTTTAAGAGTACTGGTCAGGAATTTTGCAGAATGTCCCTCAATTTGGGTTTGTCTGATTCCTCATGATTTAGACTGGGGTAACAGAGTTTTGGGAAGGAAACCACAAAGTTGGGGCGTCCTTCCTAGTGCATGGCATTGGGGCTGCGCAATAGCAACACGCATTATCATAGTGATGTTGACCTCGATCACTCGGTTCAGATGGTGTCTACTGGGCTTCCCCACTGTAAAATTATGATTTTTTCCTTTCGTAATTATTAAAAATCCTGGGGGGAAATACAGAAGACTATATAAATATCCAGTTTCTCCCCAAACTTTTGATCACTGATTTTAACATCTTTTAGTGAATCTTGCCTGCCACAATTCTTACTGTGGTATTTGCCTAATGGTGATTTTGTGGTTCCCTCATTCTTTCTATATTCATTAACTGGAATTATTTTATAAGTAAGAGCTTTCTCTTCTCCCTCATGTGTTTGTTTGTTTCCATATAGACTCAATGGATATTTATTTTACTTTATGGGTTATAATTCAACACTACCATTATTTATTTTATTGCTCAAATTGTCCAAGCTTTGACCATTGGGAGCTCTTGGAGAGCTCTCTGGTTGCTCTCTGACTGCAGTTTGGACAATGGGCTGGAGAAGGCAAAAGTCTAGGCAGGGAGATGAGTTAGGAAGCTGATGCAGCAAATCAAGAGAGTGATGGTGGTGGCCTGGACTAAGGTAGTGGCAGTGAAGATGGAGAGAGGAAAGAGAATCTGAAAGCTAACTAGACAACAAAATAGACCAACATTTGAGACTGACTGGATGTGGGACAGAGAAATGGTGGGGGATGTATGTGATGTGTCTTGATTTCTCATAACTCAAGATTATAGAGTTACAGCCCTGGAGAAATCTTAGCTCAAACACTTAGTAAACAGTAACATAAATAATTTATAAAATTCTGCCTCTAAGTCCAGGGATTTTTGTGCTTCCCCCAAATAGTCTTAATAATAGATTACTAATGAAGGAAAATTACCAATTGTTCATTTGCGATTACTGGAAAGGGGTTTGGCAGAAGTTGGAAACAGAAAAACTTCCCATATTTTAGTCTCAGAAATATAGAAATTGTACTATTAAATCACCTACAAATGGAAATTAAAAACATACTAACGTGCAACTTGATATTTAGCATTTCAAGGATAACTTTACTGGTAATGATTTTAAATAGGATGGCCATAGGAAAATCTTGCTCCCTAATACCCAATATCCAACATAAAAAATGTTCATGAAGCAGCACTGTCAACAAAATACAGTCAATGATTTAACTGTATGCTCCCTCTCTCTCCATTTGGTCATTTAAAAATGAACAAAGTGGATATAAGAGAGCCAGGGCAATCAAATAAAAATAACCCCAAATTTAAAAAATCCTAAGATACAAAACTGAGAAAGCTTATTTATAATTAGGAAAATAAATGGCATGTACTCATGCATGGGAGACCCAATACAAAATTCTTGTTATGGTACTTGCATTGAAAGATAAACAGCCCATGTAAAGGATTTCCAACAAAATTATCAGAGACCCTCCTCCCCACCAAATAAAGAGCAAAGACAGACAATCCTAAATAGTTTCCTTGTCTTACTTCCTAAACACATAAATGATATACCGAGGCAAAATATCCTATTTCTTACTGTCTATCTGATCAGTATTCATACTTATGGGATACTTACAACATATTCTCTTTTGATAGAGTACAATTGCTTTAGACAAGTCCAAACAGGTTCTCTGAATCGAGTGAAACAGCTATAATAAAAATACAAACAAAATGTTAAATAAAACAGACAGCAGTGAAATAAAAAATAATTACATTGAACATAACTGCAGTGTGCGACGTGCCCACTAAAAACAAGGTCACGTGCTAGGTGTGCTTGGTGTTATGTGGTGTCCTGGACAGAAACTGTGACCAAAGCCTTTAAATGTGCTCCTATTAGTCCATATTTATTGGCATCCGTCATCTCTGCGATCTAAATTAAGATCTGCAGAACAATGATTTCCTCCAGACTCTTGAAATAATAGCTGAAAAACAGAAATCCTAAGTGAAGGGCCCAATTAGAGGACTTGGCAAACCAGAGACCCAATATTCATTCATAATCTAATTTATTTCTTTTACCACTTGCTGTCTTTTTTTTTTTAATGGAGGATCTGTCAATTAAGCATCATATTTAAAACACAATATTACCTTATTTTGTGTTCCTAATGTATTTTATGGCATGCTTAAACAACTCTATAAAAAGCAAACCAAAATCAATCAGCTGAATGTTCTGTTTGTTCAGAAGACATCTGGTAAAATGAGTTTAGCTAGCAGTCCCTCTCACTCCTTATTTTCCCAATGATTTCATAAAATATACAGAGAAGTAACCTAATGTCATGCTATGGCCACAACAGAGGAAATTAAGGGAAAAGCAGGTGGGCTGTACTGAGAAGAGTCTAACTAGATTTTAACTCTTGGTGGTCTTGGTCTTTGCTTCAGAAACCGAGGCAGCTCAAGAGAAAATAAAATAGATACTTCACACTTTCTGCACCCCCTGTCTACCAACCCAGAGCCTAGGGCTGGTATCAATTAGAAAACCCAGGAGACAAACATTTGGCCTCTGAAAAGCCACCCAGTGAGGCAAAGCAAGGCTCTGCTCCTCTCTCCTGACTTACTGGCCGTGGTGACATAGCAATTATGTGATTGTATTGGAAAGTACTTCACTATTTGAGTCAAAATAGATGATCTTCTTCCTAATAAATATGGCCAAATTATCTCATAAAAATAGACGCATGCATATATACTTAAAAGATTAAAACCATTCCCAGGAATGCTTAATACGATAAAACTTGGTCATGAAGAATATAAATTTTAGTAAATCTCATTTCATTACACTGCATCCTCTACCTGTTAGAAAAAAAAAGACCCTTTACCATAAAGCAAAACAGAAAACCAGCAGTCTTATTCTGGGTCACAAACCACCAACTCATAGTAATTCCTATACGTAGGAGCAAGGAAGTTCAAAAAGTATGTTCAGGAGCTGTTCTGTTCTTACTATTCACTTTTTAAAAAACTGAGGTATAAATTAAACGCAATAAAATGCACACCTCTGGGGTTTTCAGTTCTGTGAGATTGACAATTGTTTACACTCTTGTAACCACAACCAAAATAAGAAACATTTCCACCATCTAGTCAGTCTGCTCTGCCCTGGCACCCACTGAAAGGCTCTGTCATCACTGGTTAGTTTTGTCTGTTCTTGTATTTAAGAGCTGTTGTTGAGAAAATGATTTTATTAACATGCAATTTTGACAAATATTTAAACTTAGTACATTTCTAGATTAACTTCCTGACAGATTGTAATAGAATCTGACCATTACTATGGTTTGGCACACACGCGTTCGGCGCCAGTAGAATAAAAGTTCTTGTTTTATAAGCTAGCCTTTTATGGATAACAGTAAAAGAACACATCAAAACGGTTTGCACATCATTTACATATGTTTTATGGATGGAATCCATTCTCTCTATAAACATTAACATCACTAGCAATATTTCTGCAACAGAAACCTCTATCATGTAAAATTATTAGTCACAGTTAAGTATTCTGGATGCTACGTGCCTCAGATAGCAGCTATTTTGATTAAAGTATAGTTAGTTCAGTAAAAATGCTGCTGAAGAGCCTAAACATAAAATTACTATATTGTATTTAATGTACTAATAATTAACACATTAAATTCCTTTTTGAATAATGCTCATATTTACTAGGTTAAGAAAAAAAAATAAAGTTCTAAGATGTGAAAAGCGTATGCAACTTACAGTCATTTCAACTGTATTTAGAATACTAAAATCAGAATAGATGCCTCCTGGTTCTACTTTTCTCCATGAGAACATCCCTGTCAAACCCAGCTTCTGTTTGAACAATTTCAATGACAGGGGAAAGGGCTGGGAACTAATCTTAATTGCATTACCATGTACACTTATGCAGTTACTACTTGCAGAATGTGCACTGTGTCTGGCTGAGGATACAATGGTGAATAAGGCTGACATGGAATTTGACCTCCTCGTGGAGGGAGGGCGGGCAAACAAACGAACACTTGAGATAATTTCATGAGACGAGTACTATGAATAGTGGCCCTGGGTCTGGTTCTACCCTCAGATGCATAGACGAATTATCGCTCTTCACATGACAGACATTCCTAGGCAACCGACAACTAACGTATCTCCTCTTAAACCTCTCGGTCCCACTATAACCGTGGTTTCCACCATCCTGGCCACCCTTCTCGGAAAGCTTTTTGAAATCTTGAGCTGTTTATTTTAGTCCCACTAAATGTTCAGCTCAGTAACTTTAGCTTATATATTAAGTTTAGAGATCGTTTGATTTCTTTTCATGTCATGTGACATTATTCCTCTCAGTGCCCTGTCATTCGCAGAAGTGCTAAGTATGCTTTTCAATTTTTAATCTAAACTATTGGCAGAATGTCCAGCAAGACAGGAGTTAGTGGGCCTTCTACCAGTTATATTAGTATTTGAGGATCAACCAGATATGAATTCAGCTTACTGTATTATTAACTAGTCTAACTAAATATCTTATTCATTCTAGAATTTTCCAGGGTTCAATACCAAGCTTATCAGACTCGCTTTCCAGGACCTTCTGCTGTCATCCTTTTTTGTTCTTTAAAATGTAAACATTTGCCTGATCCTAGTGTTGCTATCACTAGTGGTGGCTCTTTGCATTAATTTTTTTCAACAAACATTTACTGTGAATTTACCATATGCCATGCATTCCAACTAAGTGCCTGAAAAACAAATTAACTGAGACATACTAGAGGTTACATGAGAATTTATAGGTCTTAAAAACTATGCTGGGATTGAATTTATCTGATCCTAGATCTTCCTCATGAACTACTTGTTTGCAACATGTTTTCAAATAGAAAGCACACCTATGCTTGTCCAGGTGAGTACCCTCGAGGACCACGACCCTAGCAAGGTGGCTATGCTGGGACTGAGAGCAAGACAGCACTCACCTCCAGCTTGGCGTCCAGGTCTGCGTCGGAGGCAACAACATGTTCATCTTCCTTCTTCCCTGTGGCTTTAATAAAGGCCTGCTTTGTCTCCCAATACTTCTGCTGCATCTTATTCACAACTGACTTATCTTGTGCATATCGATCCTGTAAGTCCCAGGGGCAACTGCTAAAGAACATTTAAAAAGCCATTTTAAAAACATTTAGAGGGACTTGTACAAAGTTTAAGATATTTTAGTGTGAACAAATTTACCTAAATATTATACATTGATAGCATTCATAAACATAAAAATACTTTCTTACATGGCTATTACACCAAAAAAGTTAATCAACTCTAACTTACTCCAAAACCTTAAAAGTTAGTAAGGAAAGTAAGCAACTTTTGTAGGAAATTGACAAACTACACCTTGAAGAGAGTTTAGATTATCAACAGGTTGACACATCACTTTCAGAAGTAGAGAACGGGGTGGGGGGGGGCGGGGGCCAAGCCAGGCAGGGTGACGGGCTCACGCAGCCCAGTGAGTCAGAGATAAAGCCGGAGGCCCGTGTTCTCTTCACTTCAGCATCACAGCCAATAATGAAGTGACGGCAGAAAAGTAGAGATAAGGGCTGAAAAACAGCATGCTTAAAACCTGCCACAGAGGTACCTAAAACAGTCAAACTCACGGAATCAGAGAGTAGAACAGTGGTTACCAGGGGCTGTTTGGGGTGTGGGGGAAATGAGAAATTGTTAATTAACAGGCATAAAGTTTCAATTATGCAAGATGAATAAATTCCAGGGCTCTGCTGTACAACACTGTGCCGGGAGTTAACAACACTGTATTTTACACTTAAAAACTTGTTAGGAGGATAGGTCTCATGTTAAGCAGTCTTACCACACTCAAAATTTAAAAAATAAATAAAATTTTAAAAACCTGTTTCAGATTTCTGATATTAAAACCTTAAATTTAAAAATATAGATAGAAAGCCATTCTTCAGGAGTTGCTTCATAGTGAAGATCAAATCAAAAAGTATGTAAAGAAGAAATTAGAAAAAAAAAACGAATTGAGAATGAAATGGAGTTCTGTAAAAGTGACCAGAATACCTCAAATATTGACATAAAGTTTGCTGTTGATGCTCCATCCCTCACCATGTTATCTACACTCTCCTCCTGTTGAGAGTTCCTGTTCCAAAGGCCCACACAGGACCCCTCAGCGTCTTCCCTCTGCAGACATGTACCTTCTTCCACCCATCCTATAGCCACTCAGAATGTGCCAGACCTATGTCCCAAAACACGATTTGCTTTACACTACTATATCAAAACATCTGTATCTCAAAACCTGATGATTTATACTTTCCTTCTAGACAACATTTACAATTTTCAATTTGACACATTTATTCTTAAAAAGTCAGAAAGGGTCTCAGATGACTTCCTTAGCAATGGTTATCATGAGAGAGAAGTAGGATTTTGGGAACTGGCATGCTTTTGGCATTATTTAAAATTTTATTATGATGGGGCCGGCCCCATGGCCGAGTGGTTAAGTTTGCATGCTCTGCTTCGGCGGTCCAGGGTTTCGCTGGTTCGGATCCTGGGCGCGGACATGGCACCACTCATCAGGCCATGTTGAGGCGGCGTCCCACATGCCACAACTAGAAGGACCCACAACTAAAATATACAGCTATGTACTGGGGGGGGGTTTGGGGAGAAAAAGCAGGAAAAAAAAAGAAGATTGGCAACAGTAGTTAGCTCAGGTGCCAATCTTTAAAATTTTATTATGAGATTACATCAGAGAAAATAAGATGAAAATATACATAACTTTTATGTAAAAGATAATCTCTCTATATAATATGCGAATTAAAAGGCTGGAAGGATATACCCCCCCACCACCAAAACTGTGGTTATATCAGCGGAATGGAATTTTCAAGAGTGGGGAATAGGGCAGACTTCTTTGCATTGTATCTTTTTTTTTTTTAATCAAAAGTCATGGATTACCAGAAAAAAAATTTCCATTTTGAAAAAAAAAAGGAGGGGGAACTTTAAAGATGTAGTGAACATCCTTCATCCCCATCATTTAACAAATGAGATATCTTAGGTTTCAAAAGGTTAAGAATCTGGCCCGCAGTCACACAGGATGAAAGTCCAAGCCTCTAAATTCCAGTCCAGCATTCATTTCAACGTTCTCCGCAGCCCTTGCACTTCAGCAACAGCAATGAAGCGGCAGAGTAAGTGGGAGAAAGACTTTGGGGAAGGGCAGCTTCGTGGGGCTCTTTAGTCCTTCTGGGTTGGTGACTACCTACTTCCCCGAGCCTGTTGCCAGGATATGACAGCCGTTACGAGGGTCACGAGATGCAGCCATCCCCCTGTGTTAATGAGGCAAGATGGAACAATTAAAATAACAGTCTGACAGCTCTTAGTTAGAGAGCTGTCAAATGGGGATACGCAGGGAAACTAAATCCCTTAGCCATTTATTAATTACCTTTTAAAATGCATTACATTTTAAGAGGCAAAAATTCTTTTAAAGTTTGACATTTGACATTACAGAGGACTAGGGTCTGATTGCTTCTCTACTGAGAGAGTAGGGATTAAAAAGTATATTCTTTATTATAATTAATTGTACATTTGAAACACAAAAACACGCACCACATTTTTTCATGATATAAATTAACTGAGGTAAAACCTGACGAGATCTGCTTACACAGTGGGTCATGGGTTCAAAAGGGTTCAGAAACACTGCTTGAAGCAGATCTGGAATTTATAAGAGGTGTAACATGATGCTTAGATGTGTTATAGGCACATAAATGACAGTGCTAGCATCGCTATGTGGTACCCACATTTTATTCAGAAACATCTACTTCTAACCATGATCGGCTCCTGAATGTTCATGAAGTCGTGACTATAAATTAATGAGTCTTAGTTTGTGTTCATTCATTATTTTATAGCTGCCCTACATAAAATTCCCTTATAATCCTAATATTAGAAGTTGTTAAGATAGTGGTAAAAGAAATGTATCAACTCATTACATTTGAAAAAACGGTGGTAAGAAAAGCCAACATTAGATTCTCACAAGAAAAGTTATATGTAAACGAATTTCTTAGAGAATACACATTATATTTTTGGATACTTGGTTTCCATATTTCACTTAGTAGGGATATTGAACTTGACTATATTCAATACTAGACAGGGGCTAACAGGTTATTCACTGCTAATGTGACTCTTGATTTTTCTATTCAATAGACATTTTTTGAGCATATACTATGTGCTTTCCTCTTTTATTAGCCTCTCCCGATTTAGAAAAGATAACAAATTACTTACCATTTCTGTCCTGACATGTTTTCTTCTTCTTTTTCTACTGTTGATGATTTGGGGAGAAGGGGCAGGGAAAAAGCATGAGAGGATAAGTTATATTATAACCTGAAATAAAACAAATATGTTTAACAGTTACACACTATATTACAATTATATGTTAATTTGACACATATAAAGTTTTCCACTCTAAGCTATTTCTAGTTGTATTTTAGGGGCTACACACTATTATGCAGTAACACTGTACAGTGGTGTCGAGAATAGTTTAGCTAAGTAACCCTGGAAGAAATATTCCAAATGAAGTTTAGGAAGTATACAGGCAGGCTGAATGAGAAAAGCTGGTTGCAGAAGACTACGTAAAATATGAGACCATAACCCTCAAAGCAATGCTATATATTGCTGAGGTATACAAATATCATATAGTAAAGGTACAAAGAATTGCTTAGGAGTGATGAACACTAAGTTCCAGAGAGCAGTTACCACTGCAATGGGGGTGGGGGACATTATTCCAGAGGGGTACAAGGACTTCACCTGTACTCATAACGTTCTTTGTTAAGCTAGGTGGTGAGTACGCATCTGTACGCCTCTTTACAGATTTGAAATAGTTCATAATCATGCTCACTTCAGCAGCACATATACTAAAATTGGAAAGAGATAGAGTAGATTAGCACAAGAATCCCAAACCGGGAAACCCCACCCACCCACTCATCCACCCAACAGAAATGGAAGGCAAGAAATACAAAAGATAATGTGGTAACTATAGAGCTAGTGTGTGTTGGGGGGACCAGCCATGGGGGTCAGACTCGCTAGGGCTTCTCTTCTTATCTGTTCTGGGTGCCAGGAAAGGCGGAAGAGTAGGTTCTTGGTGCTTAGGACTTGATCCTGCGGTTGGCCTTTGGCCATGCTGATGCCCGACTCTGTGCCCTCGCAGGGACTGACCCCTAGCCCAAGTTCTCGTTGGTAGGTGGGCTCTGACACAGGGTCCTGCACTTGCTGAGGTTCCCCATCACAGGGGCAAGGAAGGGAATTATCACAACCCCTCCAGGATATGAGGGTACTGGCCTAGCCACAGGGAACTCCTTGCTCTGATCCCTTCCCCATACCCAGGGAAATAGCTCTCAACAACTTTTTATTTTTGTTTGAAAAAAGTCCTTAGCTGGCCAAAAAAGAAAAAAAGACAAATATTTCATAATCAGTATTTCTAAAAAATGAATCAGCACATTGCAAAAACAAAAAACAAACGAAAAAAGTTGATAAGCTACAATAAGATACCGAGAAGGGTTCAAAGGAGGAAAATGTGATTATTTCAGTTTTCACCAGCCTAGCATTGTATTTTCATCTCATTAGTAAATATGAGAGTAACTTCAAACCCTTGTCCTTCACTCCATTTGTCCACTCGTGGAAGCTAGCCAACCTCAGGGGCAGAGCCAACCAACCCACCCACACTTGCCTCCCAGTTGCCAGGAAGAATGGGGAGCTCACTACCTAAAGGAAAGGCCTCTGGCCAGACACAGACTGCCGGCTGCCGGAGTGAATGCTCAGCGTGTGAATGCTTCTGGCTACTCCACAAAATCAATCCAGTCGTTCTCCCTCTGCCTCAGAACAGAGCCTGGCAACTAGAACCCCTAAAATGATTAGAGTTTCCCAGGCTTTGAAAAAATGTCTTAAGGGAACTAAATTGAGACGTTGGAATTCCAGGCTTCAGGTATGGGGACAGGAGAGAGGAAGGAGGACATTTTCTTAGAGTGTCCAGTTGCCTCTGAAATGACAACAGCCCTTTAATCAGAATCTTCCATCTCAAGGGCATCCAGGTTTTTGGACAAATTGCTTTGGAAATGACATTCATGATGAGTAAGGCTTGCCCTCTACTCAGGAAATTATGGAGAGGCCACAAACTTCCATTCCTCTCACCACCCACAAGCCTTCACCGAAGGTACGCATTTACTTTATTTAGCTCAAAGCTTCCAACGAAGTTTCTCATAGAAAGATATTATTCAAGGAAACCAAACTATTGTACTCTTTCCTTGAGTTCGATTTCCCCATGAACTATTAGAATAGTTGGTACTTTTTGATTAATTTTTTTATTGAGGTAGAAAACACACAGATTTATCCTCAACAATTTTTAAGTGTACAGTTCAGTACTTTTAACTATACGCACACTGTCGTACAACAGATCTCTAGAACTCTTTCATCTTGCAAAACTGAAACTCCATACCCACTGAACCCTTCTCCATTTTCCCCTCCCCCCAGCCCCTGGCAACCACCATTCTACTTTGTTTCTACGAATGTGACTACCTCAGATACTTCATGTAAGTGGAATCATGCTGTCTTTGTCTTTTTGTGACTGGCTTATTTCACTTAGCAAGTGTCCTCAAGGTTCATCTATGTTGTAATATATGACATGGTTTCCTTCCTTTTTTAAGGCTGAGTAATATTCTATTGTATGTATATAGCACAGTTTCTTTATCCATCCATCCACTGATGGACATTTAGATGGCTTCCACATCTCGGCTATTGTGAACAATGCTGCAATGAACACTGGTGTGCAAATATCTCTTTGAGATCCTGTTTTTACTTTTTTTGGATAAACACTCAGAAGTGGGATTGCTAGATCATAGCAGTTCTATTTTTTATTTCTTGAGGACCCTCCACACTTTTTTCCACAGTAACTGAACCATTTTACAATCCCATCAACAGTGCTTCAAGCATTCCAATTTCTCCACACCCTCACCAACACTTATTTTTCTTTTTTTGGTTTTTTGGTTTTTTTGATAGCAGTCATCCTAATAAGTGTGAGGTAGTATTTCACTGTAGTTTTGATTTGCATTTTCATGATCATTAGCAATACTGAGCATCTTTTCATATGCTTACTGGCCATTTGTATTATCTTCTTTAGAGAAATGACTACTCAAGTCTTTTGCCTATTTTTTAATTGGGTATTTTTTTGTTTGTTATTACATTGTAGGAGTTCTTAATATATTCTAGATATTAACCCCTTATCTGAAATATGGATTGCAAATATTTTCTCCTTTTTTTTTTTGGTGAGGAAGATTGGCCCTGAGCTAACATCTGTTGCCAATCTTTCTCATTTTGCTTGAGGAAGACTGTCATTGAGTTAACATCTCTGCCAAGCCTCCTCTATTTTGTACGTGGGACATTGCCACAGCATGGCTTGATGAGCAGTGTGTAGGTCCACGCCTGGGATCTGAATCTGTGAACCCCAGGTGACCAAAGCAGAACTTGTGAACTTATCCACTACACCACTGGGCTGGCCCCTTTGCTCCCATTTTTTAGGTTGCCTTCTCACCTTCTCAATACTTCCTTTGCTGCAACTTTTTGATTAATCAAAAATAAATATTTAACAACTTAAGTTCTTTGTATTATAACAGATAATAAAAATCACTGAGCACACTGACCCTTCTACCTGGACTTCCAGGCTATTCCCAGATTTTGATGCCAAATGGCAGTGTCCTTGAAGGTATTGTTTACAGAGCACTTGCACTGGAATCTTCTAGAGTGTTTAACATGCAGACCTGGGCCCCATCCCTTACCCACTGAACCAGAATCTCTGGGAATGGATCTGGGAAACTGCATTTGTAACAGACTTTGTAAGTGACTCTCAAGGACATTAAAGTCTAGATATCACAGCTAAACGGCACATAGGAAAATTCCTTTCTGGAAATGGGTCTTCCTTGAACAAACTAATGGATTATACGGCACTAGAGTAAAGGAATCACAGGCGGCAAAATCAGGTCAACCCCACAGGGCACATCGTAAGTTCTCATAAGAAGACAGGTGCAGTCCTGGCCCGCATCTCTTTTAATGTAGTTCTAGCCCCATACACCAGAGACAATTAATAAACATTTTAAGATTTCCTGACAAAATCCATCTCATCTTGCTCTATCTCTTTCTAAAACCATACTGTCAAAATCACTACTTTAAAAAATCGTTACAATTCTCATCCATTCATTCATTTCAATTCAGCAGTTTGGTTTATCAAACACACACTGAGCATCTAATTAATATGTGCCAGGCACTCCCCTTGGCCGCAAGGAACTTATAGTCTAGATCAGCTCTGTCTAGGAGAAATATACTATGAGCCACACATGTAATTTTAAGTGATTTAATAGCTGTGTCAAAAAAGTAAAAATAAACAGTAAGATTTTAAAAATAATATATTTTATTTAGCCCAATATACCTAAAATATTATTTCAACATGTAATCAATAAAAAAATTACTAATGATATATTTTGCAACCATGTTTTTGTACCAAGCCTGAAATCTGTAGTGCATTTTACACTTACAGTACCTCTCAGTTGAGACTAGCCACATTCAGTGCTCAATGGTCACATGTGGTTAGTTGTGATAGTATTGGACAGTGCAGGCTAAGCAGGAAAGACAGACATACAAACATATTTCCAGATCCAGGAGACTCTTGACATTCGCAAGGGACATAAAAAAAGATCTTCATGATGGGGCTGGCCCGTGGCGCGGCGGTCAAGTTCGCATGTTCCGCTTCTCAGTGGCCTGGGGTTCACCAGTTTGAATCCCGGGTGCGGACATGGCACCACTTGGCACGCCATGCTGTGGTAGGCGTCCCATGTATAAAGTAGAGGAAGATGGGCACGATGTTAGCTCAGGGCCAGGATTCCTCAGCAAAAAAGAGGAGGACTGGCAGTAGTTAGCTCAGGGCTAATCTTCTTCTCAAAAAAAAAAGATCTTCAAGAATCCCCAAATTTGTAAACTCTTTTTTGGTTTTTGTCCCCAAATTTGTAAATTCTGCTATAAAAATGTAATTTCCCCTGTAAAATACAATGAAGTCTATGATTAGCTAATACTTCAGTTCATGATTCTGAAACAAAGCTATTTTTCCACTTTGGCCACAAGGTACTTATGAAATAAGCCCAAAACGAATAGTATCACAGCTCAAGGTTTTTAATGGCGCAGAAACAACTTCCTAAATTTCTGCTTGTGGCCACCTTACCTTGGGAGATAAGCAAAGAAGAGTGAAGAGCAAGTTGTTTATGGACTGTGGGGGCCATGATAAGAAAAATAAAAGCACCAACATGGTTCAATTCAGCATGACTTGAAAACATGAATGTTTGTGTTTCCTTAAATTCTATCTCCCCAAGGAAGGCAAAGCAGATGAGCCAATGATAATTAAGACCTACTCAAAGAAGTAGGGGCCCAAGAGTTAACAGGTCAATGAAAAGCAAGTTCCTAATTTTGATGTAACGACCCTGAGGGTGGGGAGATGAGTTAGTGAGGAGCAGGCTCTGTGTCCAAGACAAGAAACAAAGAGGAGAGACATCTCCCGGCTCAGAGATGGAAAAGCTGCTGAGGTCAGCACCTTCTTCTTAGATGACACTACTACCGACCCAACCCTCTTAGAGCTTCCCAGGCTCCACCTTGACGGGGTTACAATACGCTCACCTCATGCTCCAAGGCCGGGCATTAAAACCACAGCCGTTCTCAGCCACACTCATGAGGCTGAAAGACCATCTTGCCCTGTGGGGAGAATAGGGAGGAGGTGCTTTGTTCAGATTTTGTACTGGGCTTCAGTGCAATAATTATGCTCATTTTTCCTCTATGCTTTTCTTACATTCTTGCTATGTTGAGTCTTCAATTTTATCCACTCATGTGGACAGACTACAACTGTCCCACTTGCTTTTATTCCCTATAGCCGGTGAAAAGCCATTTTGAACAGGCTGCACAGCCAATACATAAGCAAAAGCTTTTTCCAAATACCTCAAGGTTTACAGAATGCTAAAGCAAGCCTGGTTTAAACAAAGGTTGATGCATCGCTACAAAGAAGAGGAGTCAGACTGTCCTTGGCTGCCTTAAACCCTGATACTAGATTCTCCTCCTTGGAAATACAGGATGGGAAAGTATTTTCATCCCATATAGGCTGGCTTCAGCTGCACTGAACATTTGTTCTGGCCCAGAACCCTTTTATATGAGCTTACGCAGTTAGCTGATGGCACCTCCGATAACATTTGAATTATGCAAAGAATCTAAAATTCTTGAGCCAACCCTTACTCAGAATAAAGGTAGGATCAGGAGTTACATTTCACCATATCGGTACTCTCAACCCACAAACATATTTCAATAAGCTTCCTCTTGAATCACATTTCCTAAGTGTGTCGTGTTTCTTGAGCAGGTTCATGTCTCAAATTAATTACCTTTCCAATTTTAGCAGTAGATTTTTCTCTTCCATCAGCGAGCAGTTTTCTATTAGTTGGAGTACTAGCTGAAACTGAGTCCAGAATCCCTTTTTCCTGTATCTATACTCGGCATATGGCGGTTCTCTTGAATTGCAGATTTGAGCCACTGCCAAATTTGTTATCTTCCTCTCTAATTTATTCAAAATTTCTATATTCCAACTAAAAATTGTCACTGTCTTAGAACTCTTCAGTTCTGTTGTGCACAACAGCATTTAGCTTTCTTTGAGAAGTGGGCCATTTTTTCCCCATGAGAAACAAACTTTCTAAGAGAACAGAACAGAGTCTTACAGCGATGTGGGTACAAAGTGATATGTTTGAACCACCCCAGAGTAAAGTCACTCATTCCCACACACCAGCTTCATGGCACCACATGTCACTGAATAGGTGCAAATCTGTTCACATTCTAACATTCCTGAAGCTGGGATGTGTCCTACAATTGATACCCTGTCAACTGTTTGGCAGTCATTTTTCTTTCTTCATGGAACATAAAATAACAAAAGATCTCACAAGCAATGGTTCCTTATATTTGATGAAATATAGAATAATTCTCTAAAATGAAACTCCAGTAAAATTGCACATCACTACATGACACAGACTTTTGGGGCTATTTGTGTGTAACTGAAAAGGTGAATCTAAAGTCAGGGAACGCCAAGTGTTGCCTGTGATGTGGAATGAGTGACATGACAGAGGAAGGAACTGAAGGTTAGAGGAACAGAGAGGAGAAGGCACAGGGCTGGCTTCCTACATGGTCTCTGGGCTGAGTTTCTAAGAATCAGCAGTAGCTGGCCAGGCAAAAGGTAGGAGTGTGTGTGTGTATGTGTGTGTGTGTGTGGGCGGTGATGGGGTGGAGGGAATATTATTGCAGGCAGAGGGAAAGCAATGAACAAATTCTTCCACAGTATAACTGCCTGGCGTGTGCATGCAATCAACCATAAGCATTTGTACATTCCTATAACTTAAAGAAAGATGAGATGTGACTGAGGAGACACAGGGGCCATTTTTGGTCACTTTCAGTATTTAGATATATTCTGTAGCTACTGGAGGGTACACACTCAATGCTATTTATTTCACATTCAGTGTGCATCTTCTATGTCCTGTCTTTGCTAGAGAGCTCATCTTTGACTATCCATAACTGTTGGCGGCCTGTGGCATGTCTCTTGCATTTAGCTTTCAATTGCACCTAATTTATGTAATTTTCTGCTAGTTCCATCTTCCCATTATTTCAAAGATTAACCTCATCTAGAAATATTACCAGTTCTCGGTATTTTGTTTTGTATTTGGGTTTCTTTCTCTGTGCAAGCTCAGAGCTAATGTATGTCATATAATTTAGAGCTTGGAGGAAGTTGAGAAACAACAGAATGAAGCCCTTTCCTTTTAAAATAGGGACCTGTGATCCAGAGAGGTGACTATCAGGCCCGAGAGAGCAAAGCCAGTGAGCCTCAGAGCCAGGCTTCAGTGCAGGCTCATCAGGGCTTGCCTAATGAACAGAAGAGAGACAAATTTGTCAGAGGTTCTAGGTACTGGGTTAGAAAATAATTCAACGTTTGTATACTTCTTTTGCTCAAAGTATGTTTCATCTTTTTTCTAGAGGTTTATCTCTAGTCACTTTCTCTTATGTCAATGGCGATTTTTATAATTTCCCATGAAGAGAAGGAAGTATGTTCTAAGTATAAATATTAAAAGTTTCGTAAAAACAAGGAAAAAACTGAAATAACTCTTCCAGGTGTAATTAACTATATTTATTATTATTTTAAAAATCTTGATTCATCAAAGCAAATTCACACATAGCTGAGAAAGAGAAATCCCTATGGAGGGTGGGAAGTTGGATTCGACTGTCATCCTTTCAAGAGCTAAACTTAAGATACAGATCTTCCTCAACTTATGATAGGGTTACATCCCAATAAATCCATCCTAAGTTGAAAATATCATCGTTGAAAATGCATTTACTACACCTAACCTACCAAACACCACAGCTTAGCCCAGCCTACCTTAAACGTGCTCAGAACACTTCCATTGGCCTAGAGTTGGGCAAAATCATCTAGCACAAAGCCTAATTTATAATAAGTGTGGAATATCTCATGTAACTTATTGAAGACTGTACTGAAAGTGAACAACAGAATGGTTGTCTGAGTAAGAATGGTTGTAAATGTATCGATTGTTTACCCTCGTGATTGCGTGCCTCACTAGGAGCCACGGCTCGCTGCCGCACCCAGCAGCATGAGAGAGTACATACTGTACTGCATATCACTAGCCCAGGAAAAGATCAAAATTCAAAATCTGAAGTATGGTTTCTACTGAATTTGCATCGTTTTCACACCATCATAAAGCAGAAAAATCCTAAGTCAAACTATAAGTCAGGGACTGTCTGGAACGTGGTTTTGACTAGCATTTATGATGTTTTTCCTCTCTCTCAGATATCCCACAGCTTTTCCTTTCAGACTTTGATAAGGGTTTGATTACTTGAGCACTCCATATAACTTTAAATGGATTCTGTTTCTAGTTTTGTGTCTCCTACAAATGATTTTTGACATTTTATAAATTCACAAGTAAAAGTGAAACACGATCATGCTTTAATTTTGTGAGTCATACTTTAATTTTGTGAGTCAGCAAATCTTACAAGGGAAAACAGAATTCTAACCTTATTTAAGGCAGCTAAAAGATGAATAAGTTTTTATTTAAGCCCTATAAGGAAGTCACTGTTAAAATTTACAGTTTTGGTTAATAAATTGTGGTCTTCAGATACTTTTAAATGATCATTTCATTCACATTTCAAAACAGCTCAGGTATTACATACAGGCATTAATTAAGCTTAATGCCTCCTAAATCTATTAAAATCACATTCCTAATAAATATTTCTAATGCCATTATAACTTGTCTCCCAATATGCTTCTCAATATAAAAGCCAGTGAGCCCATGACCATGCCACAAATGTGTGCCTCCTCCAAGTCACTTCAGCCACCGTCTGACCTCACTTAGCTCATCTGTAAACAGCAGACTAGGCTAGCTGACATCTAGGAAGCCCTCAGTCACAAAAACTGTAAAACTAATTTTAATTACTTTTAGAGACACTTATGTCAAAGTGAAAGCCTAGAGATCATGAACACATCTTCCTTTTTAAAGATAAGGAAATTGGGGTTCTAAAAAAGGAGACGACTCGTCCAAGATCAGGTTAAAGATCAAGTTCACGAGGAGGAATGCTGGGGTTGAAACACTCATCACCAGTTAGCACCCTGGTGCTCTCGTCAGTCTCCTCGTCTATTCCGAGAGATGTTTCTCAAAGGAAAATATCAAGCATAGCATCTCATATTCTAAGAAACTAAAAAAAATAACCAAGAGATTCTCTAAAAGGGTTTCATCCCCAACCTTAATATTAGTTAAAAATTTTATGTCCCCACAAAACAAGCTAAAAACAAAAGAAACCACAAACCTCAGACTGCTCACAGAGGGTCTGATCTAGGTCCTGCTCTTCTTTCTCTTCCTTAAAGCCCTGCTTGTTGCAAAGGATGAGGGAGGGCGAATTTTGTGCTATAACTGAGATCATGGCAGCAATAACAAAGAGGCTGGCATTGAAAACAACAACTTCAAAGAAATCTACAAGAGCAACTGACATAAAATAGATTAGAAGACTTGAAACAGAAAAAGAACAGATAGCTGTCTTTGCTAAAGAAAAGAGTAACTCAAAAAACCCTTGCTGTATAAATTATATTCACCTTTGATTTTATTTAGGTTGGTTTATGTAAGTTTGTTATATAATGTCAATTCAAATTTAGCATGCGGATTTTACTGTCTAGTACTTATGGTGGCTTTTTCTGCAAAAGCTTAATCTCAAAAGGTGAAGAAGGAAGGAACACCTTAGACAGACAAAAGTGTCAATCAACTTCTGTAAAAGAAATACCACACCCTTCAACTGCCAGCACAGAACATCATTAAATGATAGGAATAAATGTTTTCCTTAAATTATATTTCAAACCTGCATTTTATAATTGGGATAAAATTTTTTATGGAAGAATAATCTAAGTTAACTTTTTCATCTAATTGTATTGTATTGTATTTCATCTAATTTCATCTGTATTGCACATCTGCGTTGTCCAATACAGCAGCCACTAGCCACATGTGGCTACTGAGCAACTTGAAATATGGCTAGTCTGAATTCAGATATGCTTTAAATGTAAAGCACACCCTGGATTTGGAAGATTTAGGTACAACCCCCCAAAAGGAAAATGTCTCATTAATAAATCTATATTTTGTATTAATCTATATTTTGTTTATAAAAATTATATGTATTTTACATTGATACATTTGTATATTATTTAAATTTTATATAACTATATTGCTATATTATGTATTATATATAAATGTATATTTACATATTCTGTTATATTTAATTATATTTTATATTTATTTGTATTTTATATATGTACTTTCATATTTTTTGTTGAAATAACATTTTGGATATATTGGGTTAAATAAAATATAGTATCTAATTTCAGCTGTTTCTTTTTAATTTTTTAAATGTGCCTACTAGAAAGTTTTAAACTACATATGTGGCTGCCATTACATTTTACTGGGCACCTTGGTCTAAGGCATTAAGCAAAGAAGCAAAGAGTTAAAAATTAATTCCATAACTCAGGTCACCAATAGTCTATACAGATACAAATACCTTTAAACAATTCTTTCTCTCCAGACTCTCTGATAATTATCCTGTTAGAAATATAATTACAAAAATAAAATCTCATATATATATGTACATATACAAGGATTATATACGTATACATAAACATGTATATATAGTCTTTTTAAATGACCTACAAAATGGTGGCACTCCACGTTTTCATAAGTTGCTTTAAAAACGTCCAAATCTATGTGTGAAATGTACCATTTGTTTTAAATCAGATTCATGGGGTTAAGTGAAGTGGATGAACTACTATAAGACTGTCAAACGTGGGGGGGCGGCCCTGTGGCCTAGTGGTTAAGTTCAACACGCTCTGCTTTGGTGGCCTGGGTTCCGTTCCTGGCCGTGGACCTACAGCACTCATCTCTCAGTGGCCATGCTGTGGTGGTGACCCACATACAAAATAGAGGAAGACTGGTACAGATGTTAGCTCAGGGTGAATCTTCCTCAGGAAAGGAAAAAAAGTGAAAAGATAAGGATAGTCTCTCCCCACATACATATGTACACATATATAAATATATACCTACAAATATAAAATGTACACATATGTTTATACATGAAATATATATAATTCATATACAAACATATAGAAATATATGAATGGTTAATAATATTACAAATGTGAAGGAAGAAAAAGTGTGTGAATGTGGTAACCACAACTCTATGAAATTACACATAAGCATAATGTCAGCAATCAGAGTAATTACAGAGACACTAATGTTTACAAGGTTCTCTTTAACATTAAATTCATAATTTAAGGCATCTTATAGAGATGATCAAGTAATTTCTTATGCCTCCATAGGATCACTCAGAGCTTGCAGGGAATTTATATATCATTTAGTCCAATCTCCTCTTTTCACAGAGGAGGGAACTGAGGCCCAGGACTGAAGAAAATTTCCCAAGGCAAAGAATAAGCCTTTTTCATTAGTGTAAAATTACTGACACACACAGACACCAATATGCGGTTTATAAAATGTCTATGTTGTGCACAGGTCCTGTAAACAAACCACCACAGCTGCTTTCTTTAGAAATGGCATGCATTCAAGGACTTTCCTTGGTAAAGTTGTGGCCGCTAAATCATGTTTGAGTTTAGGCTGGCTTTAGAGCAAGGGATGAAGGCAGCCCAGGTAGGGAAGGGAGAAGCAAGAAGAGGCTCTTAAAATACAAGGCAGCAGCAGAGGGAAGCAGACAGAGAGAGAAAGCTCTGTATTTTCACATACCCCAACTGAGAAAGCCACCCTTGCCTGTACTGAGTCATTCTAGTTGGTGTTATCTGAGAACTAATAAAAGATCCCTTTTCCAGGTCTCTCTACTTTCTTAGAGAGGAAGCTTAGGGATTAAATAGCGATAATGCCCAGAATGAACAATGCACAAGACTGGTTATTCTGATGGGGCTCAGGAAAGACAGGGCTACTGGGCATATACCCGATAGGGCAGGTAGAATAACCAGGAAGGAGCCCAAAGGCACAGAGCTCCAGGTCAGCAGTGCAGAGAAGAGAGAAGCAGGAAGCAGAAAGAGGGGAGTGGTTTGGCACCAACACAAAGTTTCCTACTTCACAGTGATGCCGATGCTGCCTATGGCAACACGGAGGAAAGAGCACTGGATACAAGGACACTCAACTCCTGGCCTTCAGGGAGCAGCAGGTGGAAGAAAGCTCCCCAGGGTGATGATGACCAGTCTCCCTCCTCATGCAGTGTGGGGAATCGTGGCCCTTGGCATTGCACTGGGCACCTCCTCTCATGGTTTCCACTCCTCATGCACCACTGCTCACTTCTTTGGAACTATCCAGCACCGTGACTAGACCACTGCTGTTCCTAGGGATGGGTCTCATCACCTTGCCCTTTCCCACCTTAGTCCATCTATCATCCTTTCTCTTTCAAGTTAATCAACCTTCCTTTCTGGCCTCAACCCATATTCTTCAACCTATGTCTTCCTCCAGTTACCAATCTCTTCCTTCTCTTCACTGAGTTCTTCTAAGCCCACACAGTCTGGTTCTTTTCTCCACCATACCAGAGAAAGATTTTCACTATGAGCCCAACTCAAGTCCTCATCTCACTTGACCTTCGACTAAGCTCCCCTCTCTTGATTTCTCAGGAAATACTCTCTACACTTTTGTCATCTTTTCAGTTTTCTTTGTTAGCTTCTCCTCCTCTGTGCCCATATCTCAAATATCAGTGATCGATAAGGTTCTAACCTTAATTGTCTTCTATTACACTTTACTTGCTGTTGCTAGGTGATTTAATCCACTTCCCTGGCTTCAACCAACAGCTGTATGTCAGTGACTTCCAAAATTAAACACCTCACCTGAGATGACAGCAGCAAGATGGAAATGCGGATCTGGTGCTCTGGAGAGGTGTTTAAATTTCCATCTCCCTACTATAATCTTCACCTGGATGTGCCATAGGCACTTCAAATTCAGCACATCTAAAACTAATCTCTCTCTATCTCCACCCCGAAACGTTCTTTCTCCTGTGGTCCCTATGTTAATACCAGCATGAAATCCACTGAGCATCCCAAGTTAGAAACTTCTTTTTCCTCTTTTGCAGCCAGTCTCCAAGTTCTCTCCATTCTACCTCCTAAAAAGCTACATAATACATCCTCTCTTTTCTATATTCACATCCAGGACTTAGTCTAGGCCTTCACAGGCAATACTGCCCCTGTGTCTGTGCACTCTAATCTTTACACACCATGGTCTGGACTATAATATGCAAATCTAACCATAACACCCTCCTACTTAAAACACTTTCATTGCTTTCTCCTGCCATTAGAGAATGTCCAAACTTCTTAGCAAAAAACCCAAGCTCCTCCTTATTCTGGCCCCTCCAAAAAATTTTATTATACCTCACTCAGAACTATTCCTTCTGGTCATTTCAGAATGCTGGATCTTTCCTGAATATATTGTGCCACTTCAAGGCTTTGCGAAGTTTCCTGCCATTTGAAATACCCTCTCCTCCTTTGTCCAATTGGCCAACTTACACCTTACTTCAAGACTCTCCTCAAACGTCACTGCCTCAGTGAAGCCTTCTGTAACCCAATACTCACCCTCTTGCCCCTCCCTCCCAAGGGGCCTCACACTCCTGTCCACCTCACTGATGAATTAACTGTCCTATGCTTGTGGTACCCTGTACTCCCACACTCTCCTGGGATGAGTTAAGTACATCTGCATCTCCTGCACTAGACTGCAAGCCCCTTGAGGGCAGGGACCCTTATTGGTTCACCTTTGCCTCCTCATACCAAATACAGTAACTGAAACACATCAGGCCTTTAGTAAATATGTGCTGGACAAAAGGCAATAATTATGTGCTGTCACTTACTGAGCACTTTACATGTGTGAAGCACTTAACACCACTATCTCATTGCCACAACATCACCATGAAGGGGGTACCACCCCATTTCACAAGTGAGAAAAAAAGCTTAGAAGGGGGAAGTAATTTTCCCAAAGTCAACAACTGGTAAATTCAGGTCTGCTTTTGACTCCGGAGCTCCTGTTTTTAACCACTCCACTCCTGCATGAAAGAGATTGGATAATGGGTTCCATCTCTATAAAAACAATCCCTCCTAATCACAGGCTCAGGTGCTGTTTTAGTCCCAAATCCATCACCACCACAGTGCTCGTGCACAACAAAACCTTGCTGATGGACTCCTGGTGGCCATCAGGGTTCCTGCCAATAAGGAGAAGAGGCGTCATGCATCACAATTAGCTCCTCGGTCTCTGGCTTAGGATGCACTACCCCAGCTGATTTCCCCTAAGTACCATTAGGTTTCAGATACTGGTGTGCATGCCCTATTCTGGGAACAGAGAAGTGGGTGTAAGAGATCATGATGATGGTAAGTAATGGAATGAACTGTAATGTGTGCTCTGGGAAAGGAGCTGTAATACTTTATAGCTACTCCTCTACAAATACTCTCACCATCTAGAATGAGAGGATCTTTCCGCTCTCAAATCTAGACTCTCAGGGTCAACAATATACCGTCATGTATATATTTGATGGCTCATCACTGAACACACATACCTTGTGTTTCCCACTCCACAGTACTGTATTGCATTCAGTTGACTTTTTCAGTCACCCTCTTTTAAATCTATATATTTTCTGAAGAGAGAAAACTGACCTCTTCAATTTTCTCTAGTTCTAATGGGGTTTAAATATCAGTCCCCTATTTCCTACTAATACCTCCACCACCTCTATGACTATCCAGCACGTAACTGAAATCAGTCCTGTGCTTTCCTGATTAACACATTTAACCTTCTCAACTCACAGATGATCAAACTTGCCCAAGGTCACTCAGCTAATAAGAGACAGCCATGCACACTGGGCTCCAGACATGAGGACTACCTTGCTAGTATTCTCTCCCTTGGTACACCTGGATTCTGTGTTGGGAACTCTCTCTCTCCATTCCTCACCCTTTTTCATCTGTCAAATTCCTGTTGGTCCTTTAAGGTTCAACTCAAGGGTCACCTCCTCCATGAATCTTCTCAGGCATTCTCTGCCCTCTCTCCTATCTAGGTGGGGTGGGCTTCATCCCCTCCCTGCTTTCCCTGAAATGTAACTGTCAGGTGACTTCTCTATCTCCCTGAATAGGCTGCAGGCTCCTCCAGAGCAGGGTACGGTCTGGGTCTTGTCTTGGAATTCCCAGTACTAGCACAGTACATGGCCCATGGCATATACACGATAAATGCTTGCCAAATACTGAGTAATGACCCCACTTTGCAATGATGTCATGTGACTTAGCAGGAGAGACTTCTCATCATGAGCAGTGCCATTTTCTCAGCCTTTCATAAACTCATTTCCTCTCACTAGGTGTACATTGGGACAAATAGTTACCATTAGTTGAGGAATTACCACTTCTCAGACTGAGATGTATGCTTCGTGCACGTTATGCTTATCCTGACAACCCTGTCAAGTAGACGTCATCGTTATTTTATGGATGAAGCTCAAAATCAGTTATCCTAAGTAACAGATCTATAGTCACACAGAAGGAAGGCTTTGTTTTAAAGGCATATATAAAATGCCCGATTATGTACAGTTATCCCTATACTGGAGAAATTCATTACTATTTGAAATTACTTACACATACACACACACCACACACACACACACACACAGCATTAATCTGGATGCTGGAGTAGGGAAAGCATGGTTGACCAGTATTTATAGAGGTTCAAGGCAGTCCTACCTTATGCCTTATCCAGGCCAAATCATGCCTGTAGTCTTAACTTTCTTATCTGATAGATAGGGATTATGATACCTACTTACTTCATAGGGGGTTGAATACCAAAGAAGCTCATGTTTGCCAAAGTGCTTTGTTAAGGAAGAGGGCGGAGGCCCATCTTAGTGCACCATGCTGGATAGAGCATCGTGCAGTGTTTCTCAAAGAGCAGTGGAAGGACCCTGGGCATCAGAGCCCCACTAAGCGTTAACAGCAGATGGGAGAAGCTAGGCTGGAAATCCACACTTAACAAGCCCCCAAATGATTCTACTGGACACAAAAGTTTGATAAATACCAGGTTAGAACAATGCTCCTCAAACTTTAATGCACACGTGATTCACTTGGGGATCTTCTTAAGACGCAGACTGGAATTCAGTGGGCCTGGGGGAGTGAAGGTGGGTTGAGATTCTGCAGGTCTAACAAGCTCCCAGAGGAAGCCAATGTTGCTGGTCTATGGATCACATTTGAGTGGCAGGGGTTTGGAAAATCTAGCCCCACTGGAACAAATTAGCTTTGCTTTGTTCAGGACTACAGACTGCATTCTCCAACTTCAGGGAATATTCCACAAAGCCCAAGCTCTCAGTAATGCGTCAAAATCTCTTGAACTACTCAAAACCAAATTGGAACACATTACCTATCACAGGGAAAAGTAGTAGCATCCTTTTCAGATAGAGATAGCACATATGTCTAGCATGTGAAAGAATAATTTACTGCTACTACTTGAGTCCTATTTACTGTGCAAAGAGGTTTTTTTTTTAAAGATTTTATTTTTTTCCTTTTTCTCCCCAAAGCCCCCCAGTACATAGTTGTATATTCTTCGTTGTGGGTCCTTCTAGTTGTGGCATGTGGGACACTGCCTCAGAGTGGTTCGATGAGCAGTGTCATGCCCGCACCCAGGATTCGAACCAACGAAACACTGGGCCGCCTGCAGCGGAGCGCGCGAACTTAACCACTTGGCCACGGGGCCAGCCCCACAAAGAGTTTTATATGTATTATCTCTAATCCCCACCACAACCCCACAAGGTGGATATTCTTGCTCTATAGATAAGGAAATGAGGACAGAGAGAGCATAAGTAACTTTCTGAAGTTCACATGGCTATTTAGGTGTTGCAGCTGGGGTTCTAATCCTGCTCCACTGGGATCTAAAGCCTGTGTGCCCTCTGCACATCTTCCATGGTGCCAGATATGATTGCGGTGAAAAACATGACAGCTTAGGGAAATAAAATGGGGAAAAACGTTTCTCTTGTACCAGTCATTGAGTTTAAGGCTCTGCTGAGGCAGATTCTGGATGGGCGTGAGCACGCATATAAGGTTAATTAATTAGCAATCTGTGTAGCCTCTTGGACAAAAACATGCAGCTAGCATCCTTGCCCATGGTTCCCATAAATCTGATAATGGAGATGGAATTAAAAGTGACCAGTGCACTGATCGTAAATGTTGCCACCTACTCTCAGGCTTCTAGCTGTGGGGTCCACCAATGAAGAGGAAAAATGCTTCCTGATCCCTGTGGCCTCTCTACTTCCTCGCTTTCTCCTGTATGAGGTTTCTGTAACCTTATCGTTCACGCCACACAGGTTTACTCCACCACGTCATTTCACAATTGCCACACCTCCCTGCCTCTGATAAAACTGCCTACACCTGAAAAACTGGACTGTTTAGTCAAATATATTGAAAATGCAGCAATTTTGAAGGTTTTCTTTTGAGTAACAAAATTTTCTGTATTTTTCATAAGGTTGACATGGAGAGAAATGCAAGGCAATAAAGACACTTAGAGAAAGCAGTCAGACAGACACTGGAATGTACCAAATGGGGGAAAGACAGCTATAAAATTAACTGCCCAGGTATCTACCATCCAGTGTCTTTAGCATTTAACGACCCATGGGTGGAGTATCCATGGTCAGTTTCTTTAACTTCACGTCTCTCCACTATCATAATTAATACTCAATAGCTTAACTGTCGTTTTCTAAAGATCCATCTTTAATAACTACAACTATTTACCTATCTAATGCAAAGAGATACAATTAGAGAGCGCCATCTCCTGCAATTAAATATAAACACAGCAGGGGCTGGCCCAGTGGCAGTAGCGCTTAAGTTCCCCCGTTCCACTTTGGTGGCCCGGGGTTCGCAGGTTTGGATGCTGGGTGCGGACCTAGTACTGCTCCTCAAGCCATGCTGTGGAGGCGTCCCACATAAAATAGAGGAAGATCGGCACAGATGTTAGCTCAGCGACAATCTTCCTCAAGCAAAAAGAGGAAGATTGGCAACAGATGCTAGCTCAGAGCCACTCTTCCTCCTCTCTCTCTCTCTCTCTCTCTCTCTCTCTCACACACACACATAATATAAACATGGTGGTTAAAAACTAAACAGTGATATTTGAACTATTAAGGATTATAAACGGATTTTGCCCCTATGGTATTCTCCACACATGATGTTTCAAAAATAAAGACTGAAGCCTAGAAAGAAACTGGTTTCAAAACCCACTTAAAAGTATTTTTAGAATTTGTGTGTGTTTTAAATACAAGGTAGGAAACTGAGTCTGGAACGCTGACTTCAAACAAATAAGCATTTTCTATTTCACTCCCCAAGCCCCAGGAACAGTTCAGATCTCAGAAAACCTAAACTAAAGGTCCACAGAAACCAATTAGAGATTTTTCTGGAGAGACTTTACTGAAATGTTTGCACAAGAACATGTTTGCAATGAGTCATAATTTATAGGACCTTAACGGCCAATGCCTTATGTGCCTTTCTTCCTACCTTCAATATCATTCTCAAGCCAGCTGTTGATATATTTCCAAGGGCCTGATAATTTTTATAAAGTTACCAGATCTTAATTACCAAGGCTGCCAGCCAGCACCCCTTCTCATACTGATTTTTTATGCTATCCAAAGACAAGAGAACCTGATTCCCTTTCTAAACTATAACTCTCCCCAACCAGGCAGTTAATGGCTTTCGCCAGCGAAAGGGCGCAGTACTTTTAAGACCCCCAAAGAGACGCTGAGGGCCCTCAGGGGTTCTCCAAGTAAAAAGGCAGTGGAGGTTAACCAGGAGCCGCTCTGGGCAAAGGCAGACATCATAACAGGATATGTCCGTTTCTAAAGGAAGCAAGAGCTGCAATAGCCCGGGGGCAGGAAAGGCGGAGCCAGCAGCACCCAAAGGAAACGGGCGTACCAGGGTTTGCAGGCACCTGGCCTGCTTAGGGACTCTTGCTCTAGTCAGGTCCGAGGCTGGTGAGCAGGTGTCCGCGAGAGACCAAGCTCAGGCCTCCTGGCAGTAGTGGTTATCAAGACGTACCCATCTGCTCCCTGCCACCTCCGCCAAAGATGGGCAATGGGGAGAAGAGGAAAAGCCAACACCAGGCGCCTCGGCAGGTGAACTTGTCAACAAGTCAGCCCTGGACGCAGGTCCCTGCCCAGAAGGGACCTCGTGGTCCTGGGGCTGGAGCCGCCGAGAGGGCGAGGCACGGAGTGGGTGCGGTGGGCTGGCGTGCGCGGGAGTGCCGCCGCGCTGGGGCTGGAGATGGGGCCGGAGCCGGGATCGCGTCCCTCCCGCTCCCCCGGGACTGACGCACGCTCTCATGGCGCGCGCATCCTCCAAACCTTCCCAGGCCCGAGGGAGGAGGCGGGGGAGGGGAAGGGGCTGTCGCGGTTCCCACACGGGGATCAGCGGCAGGAGGAGGCTACCCGCCTGTCACCCGCCGCCCGCGGAGGGCAGAGTTGGCACCCCCAGGCCGGCGCCCCCGACCGCCCCGGCTGCCGGGCGTCTCCCGCTGCAGCCTGCAGCCCTCCCGGCGCGCTCCCGCCCCGGCCCCGGCCCCGGAGGGCAGGTACCTCGGAGCCCTGGCCCCTAGGAGCCTCCCGGCCGCGGTCGGAGAGTCCCTCCAGCTCCCTCATCCGACGTCAGCGTCAGCAGAAGGCGAGGGAAGGGGGCGGGGGAGCACAGGAACCGGCCCTTCCTGCGGCGGCCGCAGCCAGCCGGAATAGCAGCCGGCGGAGCCCGTGCGCGCCGCAGCGCAGCGCAGCGGCTGGGGGGAGCGGGCGCCCTCGGCTCCGCCAGCACCCGCCGCCGGGGCGCCGCCGCCGCCTCCCCTCCACCTCTCCCCTCCGGAGACGCCTGGCCGGGCGACCCCTCCCAGCAGGACCCCAGGACCCGGAGGAGGAAGGGGGCGACAGCCTCACCTTGTTTGGGGCGAGTCTGGGATGGAGGGAGTGAATCTCCCTCTGTCTACTCCCTGGGGTCTTTCCTGGACCCCCATCTCCTGGGGTATCCCCCGCTCGGATCTGCCGCCCAGAGTGACCCCACCCTGCTCTCCCGCAGGTGTTCCACGTGTCCATAGCATTTGCGTCACAATGACCTGGCCGACAGGTGGGAGCCGCGGCGAACGCCCCAGGGTTCGCTCTGTGCTGCGCAGCGTGCGTGCTGCTTGCTTCCGCTGTAGATTTCTGTGGCTTTAGGGGACAGGAGACTTCATGACTTCGATGCCAAGAAAAGTTAGAGAGGCCTGTACCTGGAAATCAAGTTTGAGCTTAAAAGAAAAAGGCTATATATTTCATTCCCATATATTCATATATGTTTTATACTTAAGTTATTGACTTACAGTAATTTCATCTTCTCTTATCTTTGTCACCGGGAAAGAACAAAACTCCTGTTTCTGGAGTACGCTGCAATGATCACCAGAAGAAAAAGTAATGGAATAGGTGCTTCCTAAAATTGTCTCTGCTAAAAGCAATCCCAGTGTGCTATGACTCAGTTCCTGGTTATATGTTTCTAAATAAGTTCGTTGAATAGTCACTGGTTGAAATAATTTAATAGAGTGGAATGAAAAATAGTTACTGACTAATGATGCAAACAAATCTGAAATCCACAGCTAACGTGAATGGGCTGCTCCCTACTGTGCCAGACACGCTGTTTGCTTTACATTTAATCCTTACAGCAACTCAGTTCTGGAGGTAAAGTGATCACCCCTATTTTACAGATGAAGATGCTGCCCAGAGTCCCATAAAGGCATTCAGCTAATAGGATATTGAGCAGGGTTTTGAATCCAGGGTTGACCGAACCAAGAGATTTGGCTTAATCTCAACATTAAAAGGTGCCTGGCCAAGATGGGTAGAGAAAAAGTACAGGAGAAGATGTTGACATTTTAATAGAAAGCTAGTAAGACGACACAGCTCCAGAAATTTATATAACCTTAAATGTTGACATTATTCTTTGGATATATTCTTTGGGGATTCTGTTTGTCATAGATAGATTTGAACTTGTCCCAGTATGACACAAAATATAGAGTTGAGTAAACATTGAGTCCTTAGTAAATGTTTATAAATAAATAATGAATATGGTCTACAAAATAGCAAATTGTCACAAAGCTGAGATTCAGGAGAAACTTTGGGAGAGAAAAACATTGCTCCCATATACTTGGTTTTATTAGAAGCATTCAGACTAACTTGTTAACAACACACCCAAATGATTTTGCTGTTTGTAAGAAAGAAAAAATGAAAAAAAACAAAACCCTTGGAAATGAGAAACAAAGACTTCTTTGCAAAAGAAACACAGTTAAGATATTTTGTTTTAAAATATTTGATTCCAAAAACCATTAACTTATGTGTAAAAACCTATCAGGAGTTAAAAAGAAAGAGATTATTATTTTTAACAGAATGAAGTGCTATTTCTAACATAGTAGGTATAGGTGCTCCCTAAACGTTGGCTGAATGTATCAATCAGTTGATTGAAGTGTTGAGAGAGAAATAGATCACAAAATTTCCTGACTCTGTAATCTTCTCTTTTCCACCATTCATGATTTACTAGTTCCGTGAATACGAGTAGAAACCCTATTTATCAAAGCCTGGCTTTGTGGCAGATACTTGCATTTGTTACAAGAGAGCCATCGGAATGGCAGGTTGCTTGTGTGTTCAAAGTATCCCCTGAAAATGCAGGTAATTGGAACACAAGCACTGGGGGAAGTGAGCAAGAAAGCTGATTTATGTAACTAATTACCAAGCTTTCCTTTTACCTTTCCAAAGGCCAAGGTGATAACCTGGGCATGAGTCTAAGGACCTATGATGGAGGCTAAAAGTGGCTTCCAAGACAACGTTTAAAAGCGAAAGGATGTGTGATACAAGCACTATCCAGTCAACATGGACTGAAATTCCTTGGGCTCCCAGAGAGTTTAAGATAAAGCTATAAATGACTTTCATCACTATTAATATTGTCCTAATATTTAGGATAACATTTGAGAAGGAAATAAACTTATGCTCATTCTACATTGCCACAATGAGTGCTTTTCCTTCCTATTTTAAAAGTTGCTCCATCTATAACACTTCCATTTCTTTCTGGATATCAAGTTGTTGTCTCAGTCTTACAGAGCACCCACCAGGTGCTAGTTGGGCACCTGAAACCGTTTCTAAGAAAAGAATGGCTATTGAATGATGGAATCTGAAATAAAGAAAGAATGTGCATTTTCCAGAGTGCAAGAAAATGACAAAGGAACTTTACAACAGAAAAAATCCTTACATACTCATTTGATGAGCTTTTTGCTTTGAGGATTTCCCAGGTTCAAGATATGCTAATAGGACCACATGATTTAGGAATTGTGTTAGGCTGCCATTAACAGAGACCCAGAATAACAGTGGATTAAGTGAGATAAAGGTTTATTTTCTCTCACATTAATGAAATTGGAAAGTAGGCAATCTAGAGCTGGCATGACCTCCACTAGGTCATCAGGAGGTTGCCTCTCTCCTTCTATTCTACCATTCTCAGCAAAGCAATATTGCTCAAAGGTAAATCCAGGTGAGGATAAGGAGAAATAGGAACCATCATACATTGCTGGTGGGAATGTAAAAGGATGCAGCCACTTTGGAAAATGGTCTGGCAGTTCCTCAAATGATTATACATAGAGTTACCATATAACTCAGCAATTGTACTCCTAGGTATATATCCAAGAGAAATGAAAACCTATGTCCACACAAAAGCTTACACACGAATGTCCATAGCAGCATTATTGAAAGTAGTCAAAATGTAGAAACAATCCAACTGTCTATTGGTGGATGAATGAATAAACAAAACAAAATGTAGTATATCCATGTAATAGACTATCACTGGGCCATGAAAAGGGGTGAAATACTGATACATGCTGAAACTCGGATGAACCTCGAAAACATTATGCTAAGTGAAAGACACTTACCACAAAAGTCCATATGTTATATGATTCCATCTTTATAAAAGTGTAAGATGGGAAATCTATAGAGACCGAAAATAGGCTAATGATTGCTTAGGCCTGAAGAGAAAAAAATGTATATATGTGGATATACATATACAAAGTATTCACGTACATACAATAGATTTTAGCGGACCATTGATATATATTTTTAATATATATTTTTCATGTTCTGATACTCCCTATGCTCTCAGCCAACATGAGCAAGTGAAGCAGAATGCCCTTCTTCCTCTTGGTGAATGGGCACCATAGGTGTACTCTACCATCCATCCAGACAGTTTCCTACAGCTCTGAGATCATTTTGTTTTCTGACTCATCTTTGACAGCATCATATGTACTCATGGTACCTGTCCTAGTATAAGATGCTAAGATAGAGTGTGAGCTATTATTGTTAATCAATGTATGTGATAAGACCTATACATATAGATCTCTCCAAAGCTCAGCTCATTAATGAGAAAAAAAATCACTTTTCCTTCAGAGTTTCTGGGAGATTAAAATTAGATAATCTATAAGAATAAACTTTGAAAAAAATGTTTTAAAAATTCTTATTAAATTTATTGTCTGATTTTTACTGGTGATAGAAATTTGAGGAAAGGTTAAGCTAAGTTTTATTGGCAAAAATAAAGTGATTTATTTCCTATATTGTGTGATACTTAAAGAGGAATTAGATGTAACATCCTCAAGAACATGGACTAAGCGTCTTGACCAATTTTGGTTTAATACTTGTGATCAGTTGTGCTCTCTACATAGCAAAACAAAGCTTCTGTTACACTCTTGGCAGTGGTAGCTATATCTTTAAGCAAATTTGTGTGCGCATGTGGAAATAGAACAAATGTTTAATTAATAGCATTAACTTTTGTTAATTAAAATTAACTTCCTTTCCCATAAAATTAAGGCTACAATAAAGAGAGGAGGCTTATTTTACATTAAGGAGAAAGGTGATTATTTTCATTGCCACACCAGCTTAGATTTCTGCATAAATAACGAAGCTCCCCACCCCTTCACCCCCAGTATCATCCACTGGAACTTCTGCAAGAAAAATGCTGGTGGTAGCATCAAAAAGGGCCATCTTACTCCCTGCAGGCAGAGAATTTTGTCTGTCATGTGCCATCTAGCGTAATCCTGGGCAAACCTTAGCCCAGAGTTCGAGCTATGTTCTGGTCTTGACAGACAGACATAAGGCTAATGACCCCTCAAAGGGTTACTGTCCAGTAAAGAAGACTTAACTGAAAGGTTAGGATGGAACTTTGGGTCTTTGTATCTCTCTCTCCGTGCAGAGGGACAGTTTAGAAGAATCACTGAGAACTCAGGTGGAGATGGTAAGGGTAATTCAGATGAAGCATGAACCAAACATTTGATTTAATCGTGCGGTAAGAGGCTGAATGAGGACTATAACCCATATTTCCCAAGTCCCAATCAGAGGCACTTTTCCTCCTCTACTTTTAACTCCATCACTAACTTGCTTTGGCAGAGACTGTTAATTGTTTTCCTATATTTATTCTTCCTTTTTTTCTACAGTAATATAAGTTTCAGCTGAGCACATTGTTGCCCAGCCAGAGACTACATTTTCTAGCTTCCTTTGCTGCAAATTGTGGCCATGTGACGAGGTTCTGGCCAATAGGATGTGACTGGAGTACATGCATCTAACTTCTGGACCATGCCCTTGAAAGAAACACACCTTCACCTTTGCCTGCATCCCTTCCCACTGGTTGTACCGCCTTTGGCCATGCAGGGGGCACAATACTTTAGGGATTGCAAGGAGCCTTGATCCCTGACCACCTGATCTGCTGTACTGCCCCGGTCCTCCTGCATGGATTGTTTTATGAGAAAGAAATAAAGTTCAGTTTCATTTAAGCCACTATATTTTTGTGTGTTATTATAGCTCATCCTTTCTCCTAATTAATCCATCTGCCCCATGATGTTGGGTTAGATCTTCATTTCTCATGAAGTTTATCTCCTAAAATAATGATTTTCAATCCGTGGGTCACAGGGCCATGAGAGTCTGTAGTGTCAATACAAAGGATCATAGGATTCAAATCCCTAAGAAGTACTGTCTGCGTGCGGATGCAACATCTGCTTGAGATATAGAGACTGCAATTTTTGTGTGTGTGTGTGAGGAAGATTTGCCCTGAGGTAACATGCATTGCCAATCTTCCTCTTTTTTTTTTTTTTTTTTGGCTTGAGGAAGGTTAGCCCTGAGCTAACACCTGTGCCAATCCTTCTCTACTTTGTATGGGGGATGCCTCCACAGCATGGGTGATCGAGTGGAGTAGGTCCCCACCTGGGATCCAAACCTGTGAACCCAGACCGCCCAAGCAGAGTGCATGGAATTTTAACCACTTGGCCATGGGGCTGGCCCCTGCAATTTTTGAAATATATATGACATGATTATAAAAATTTATTTAAAATCATTAAGGAATTTCTTGAAAGTATGTTGGTGATGAATCTTTTAGCTTTGTACATCTGAAAAAATCTATTTCACTCTTGTTTTTGTAAACAAACACTGGTAAAGAACTCTAGGTTGACTTTTTTTTTTTTTTGGTACTTTAAAGATGTTGCTCCAAGGTTGTTTCCAGATTACGTTGTTTCAGATGCAAAGTCTTCTATCATCCTTATCTTTGGTCCTCTGTTTCTTTTTTTCCCTCTGGCTGCTTTTTAAGATTTTTTTACCCCTTTTCATTAGTTTTTAGAAGTTTGACTATGATGTCTTTGGTGGTGTTTTTTCTTTTTTCTTTTTTTCTTAAATTTGAAAAATCTTTTCTTGATCACCCTATCATATATTAAAAATACATTAAATATATATATATTTTATTGCAGTAATATTGGATTATAACATTGTATAGCTTTCAGATGTACATCATAATGTATTTCCAATTCTGTGTAGATTACATCATGTTCCCCACCCAAAAACTAATTATTGTCCATCACCACACATGTGAGCCTAATCACCCCTTTTGCCCTCCCCCCTCCCCCCTTCCCCTATGGTAACCACCAATCCAATCTCTGTTGCTATGTGTTTGTTTGTCATTGTTTTTGTCTTCTACTTATGAGTGAGATCGTATGGTATTTGACTTTCTCCCTCTGACTTATTTCACTTAGCATAACATCCTCAAGTTCCATCCATCTTGTCACAAATGGCCAGATTGCATAATTTCTTGTGGCTGAGTAGTATTCCATTGTGTATATACAGCATATCTTCTTTATTCATTTGTCCCTTGATGGGCACCTAGGTTGCTTCCAAGTCTTGGCTATTGCGAATAATGCTGTAATGAACATAAGGGTGCATCTGTCCTTACACATTTATGTTTTCAAGTTCTTTGGATGAATACCCAGCAGTGGAATAGCTGGATCATATGGTAGATCTATTCTTAATTTTCTGAGGATGCTCCATACTACTTTCCATAGTGGCTGCACCAGTTTGCACTCCCGCCAGCAGTGTACGAGGGTCCCCTTCTCTCCACATCCTCTCCAACACTTGTTGTTTCCTGTCTTGTTAATTATAGCCATTTCTGACCAGAGTGAGGTGATACCTCATTGTAGTTTTGATTTGCATTTCCCTGATAGCTAATGATGTTGAACATCTTTTCACTGTTGGCCATCCGTATATCTTTGGAAAAATCTCTGTTCACGTCTTTTGCCCATTTTTTAATTGGGTTGTCAGGTTTTTTGTTGTTGAGATGTATGAGTTCTTTGTATATTTTGGATATTAATCCCTTATCTGATATATGGTTTGCAAATATCTTCTCCCAATTGTTAGGTTGTCTTTTTGTTTTGTTGATGGTTTCCTTTGCTGTGCAGGTGGTGTTTTTTCTTAACTTGGGAGTTTGTTGAGCTTCTTGGAGCTGTAGGTTTATAGTTTAAATCAAACTGTGAAAACTTCAGCCATACTCAGAATAGCCAACACAATATTGAAGGAGAAGAACAGAACTGAAGAACTGACACTACCTGACTTCAAGACTTACCATAAAGTTATAAAAATCAAACAGTGTGGTTTTGGCAAAAGAATAGACAAATAGACCAATGGAACAGAATGGAGAGTCCAGAAACAGACATTCAAAAATATAGTCATTTCATCTTTGACGAAGAAATATAGACAATTCAATGGAGAAAGGATTGTCTTCTCAAAAAATGATGCTGGAACAACTGGACATCCACGTGCCAAAAAAATGCATCTAGACACAGACCTTATGCCTTTTGCTAAAATTAACTCAAAATGGATCATAGACCTAAATGTAAAATACAAAACTATAAAATTTCTATAGAAACGTAGGAGAAAATTTAGATGACCTTTGGTTTGGCGATGACTTTTTAGATAAAACATCAAAGGCACAATCCAAGAAAGAAAAAATGAGTAAATTGGACTTCATTAAAATTAAAAACTCTGCTCTGCAGAAGACACTGTCAAGAGAATAAGAAGACAAGCCACAGACTGGGAGAAAATATTTTCAAAAAACCATATGTGATAAAGGACTGTTCTTTAAAACATACAAAGAAATCTTACCACTCAACAATAAGAAAATGAACAACCCAATTAGTAAATGAGCAAAAATTCTGGACACCTCACCAAAGATGATATACAGATGGCAAATAAGCATATAGAAACCTGCTCAACATCATACATCATTAAGGAATTTCAAATTAAAACAACAGTGAGACAACACTGTGCGCCTATTAGAATGGGTAAAATCCAAAACACTGAAAACACCAAATACTGGTGAGGATGTGGAGGAAAAGAAATTCTCATTGCTGGTGGGAATGCAAAATGATGCAGTCACTTTGGAAGACAGTCTGGCAGTTTCTTACAAAACTAAACATACTCTCACCATACCATCCTGCAACTGAATTTCTTGGTATTTACACAAATGAGTTGAAAACATGTCCATACAAAAACCTGCACACAAGTAGGTGAGTAGATAAAAGAACTGTGGTGCATCCACACAGCAGAATAATAATGTGTTAAAAAGAAATTTGCTATTAAGGCATGAAAAGACATGGAGGAAACTTAAAAGCACATTGCTAAGTGAAAGAAGCCAGTCTGAAAGATGACTGTATGGCATTCTGGAAAAGGCAAAACTATAGAGACATTATTAAAAAAATCCGTTGCCAGGGCCTTGGGTGGCAGGAAGGAAGTATAAATATATTTTCCTAATATCCAATATTTCCAGTGGCATTTTGTCTGTTTTAGGTGTTTCAGGTGGGAACATAATTCTGGTCCCTGTTGTTCCGTGTTGATCAGAAGTAGAAGTCCCTCCATTAATGAACTAATAGTAGCCTTGCACTATGTATTTTCTTGATCTATGTTATTTGTGTTACTACTGTTTTATGGGAGAGATTCTAGGAATTTTTGATATTGAAGGAGGGCCCTCATAAACACTTCAGCTGAAAAATGGGCAAAGACCAGGGACAGGCAATTCATACAAGAAGAAACTGAAATACTAAAAATGAAAAAAAGACCATTTTTGAACTTAAAACATTTTTACCTATCATCCTGGCAATCATGAAAAACCTAATGCTCAGGGCTGGTAAGGATATGGGAAATGGACACTGTCATACTCTCACAATACGAGGAGAGAAACAAAATTTCTTTCTAGCTTTATTGAGAAATAATTGATATACATCACTGTCTAAGTTTAAGGTGCACAGCATGATGGTTTGATTTACATATATTGTGAAATGATTACCACAGTAGGTTTAGTTAACATTCATCATCTCACATAAATACAATAAAAAGAAAAGAAAAAAATGTCTCGATGTGATGAGAACTCAGGATCTGCTCTCTTAACACCTTTCCTATATATCATACAGCAGTGTTGACTGTAGGCATCATGCTGTTATGTTACATCCTAGGACTTATTTATCTTATATCTGGAAGTTTGTACCTTTTGGCCACCTTCCTCCAATTCCCTCTCCCCTCACTCCTGCCTCTGATAACCACAAAGCTGATCTCTTTCTCTATGAGTTCGTGTGGTTTTTGTTTTTGGTTTAGATTCCACATATAAATGAGATCATACTGTATTTATCTTTCTCTGTCTGACTCATTTTGCTTAGCATAATGCCTTCAAGGTCCATCCCATTTTTTTGCAAGTGATCGGGCTTCCTCATTTTTTTATGGCTGTATAATTTCCATATATCTACACCATGACTTCTTTATCCATTTATCCATTGATGGGCACTTAGGTTAGAAAGAAACGTTTTATACATCTTATGGAGGGCAATTTGACATATACAAAATGTTCATTGTGCATACCTGTGACCCTACATTTCCACTTTTAGGATATTTTCCTGCAGAGATAATTAGGCGAATGTACAAAAGTGAAGATGAGCATCACACACTGTTTATAACCTTAAAACTTTGAAAATAGTAAATTGTCCATCCAAAGGAAGGATTAGTTACCTAAATTATGACACATTTACATATTGGAGCACTGCCAGCTGCTAAAAAGAATGAGGTCAAGGTGGTTTTTTTTTAAGTGAAAGTAGCAGCTTCCACAAGACCATGTGAAATATGATTCTATTTAAGTAAATATTTTATATATAACATTAAAAGCATAGGTTTTTAATGATATTCACTAAAATGTGGACAGAGGCTGTCTCTGGGGAGTGACCTATTTTTGGCTGAGGTGGAGGTGGAAGGAAAGTTGCATTTTCACTTACATTCTGGTGATGCTTGGCTTTTTTACTGTGTATATCCAGTATTTTATAATTTTCAAAAATAAGGAAGATTTAATTTGTTTTGAGGAAGACTGGCCCTGAGCTAACATCCGTGCCCATCTTCCTCTACTTTATATGTGGAACACCTGCCATAGCATGGCTTGCCAAGCAGCGCGTAGGTTCACACCGGTGAACCCTGGGCCACGGAAGCAGAATGCGTGAACTTGACCATTGGACCACCAGGCCGGCCCCTAGGAAGATTTAAATTTTGACACTGGAAAAAAATAGGAGAGATCCTCACATTTGAAAACGGTTGGGACTACTGGTTTATATGATTACTAAAATTCCTTATTGATTTAATATTCTGTACTTCTAATCTCTAGACTAACCTTTCAGATTCCTCCTAACGCTGTAAGTCCGTGGCTTCCTCCTCTTGCTGCAGTGCCATGACAAATGTGAACTGCTTAGGGAAAGCATAGGCATTACCTGATGGGGGACCCTCATGCTGCCTCAAGTAATTGTTATTTTTCCTCATATTTCAAGTGGCTTTCTTCCTGGGTGACAATCTTGAGCTGGTTATGGGAAACATGCAGAAAGGCATTTGAGGTCGGAAAAGCTAGAAGTGGTTCGAGGAAACTTTGCACTTCTTTGGGGGTCAGAGGTTGTCCAGATTTGAGAGGAAAGGGAGAAGCATGGGTTGACTTTTCATATATATCTAGACTTTTCTATTTTACTCCCAATTCAAGACATCACTACTAAGATGGCTTATCATTCATTCAGTAAGAATTTATTATCTCCAATTTGGTATGACTGAACCATATTTTCCTCCCGGAGCTCTTTCTCTTACTTATCTTGGCAAGCTAAAAAACTCAAAATTATTTTGAATTCATTTCTAGTAGTTTGCCTCATGTACTCAATTAGTTGTTAAATTCTGATTCAAACTTGTAGTTTATGATTCACTACAAGAAACTAGTTTCTTTGTAGTGTCTCTCAGCTGTTCTGCCCATTTTTCTCAGTCTTAGTTGTGTTGTCTTTCCAACTCTGACTGTTTCTTACTTGGAATTTAAAAATGTCTTTCCACCTAGAATTGTGAATTTAGACCAATACTAAGTCAGTTTAGATCATCACAATGTAAGTATTTTAAGTACTGTCATGCACCTCATAAGGATGTTTTGGTCAATGACAGACTGCGTATATGACGGTGGTCCCATAAGATTAGTACCATATAGCCTAAGTGTGTAGCAGGCTATACCATCTAGGTTTGTGTAAGCATGCTCTATGATGTTCACAACCATGAAGTCGCCTAATGACATGTTTCTCAGAACGTATCCCCGTCATTAATCACACAAGACTGTACTTATTTTTCTATCTACTTTATGCTAAGAATTGAGTGTGTATGTGTGTGATTGTGTGGGTGTGGTGGGTTATGGTGGGATGGTGGGGACAATGACGTGTAAAGTAATAGAAGACAGAACCCATGCCTTAGAATTACGTGAAGTTGATTAAACTCTTTTGTGATCGTCTGGCTTCAGACCCAACTACAAAATCTCCCAAGAATTACATCAAAATAAAAGGCCTGATCAAGAAATTCAAAACTTCATCAGTCCTGGTTTGCCTTACGCTCCTTCCAACACTGATTTCTGCTTGTCCTTTGTTGTTCACCATGCCCCACATTCATCTGCCTCTCCCTGGACTCATTCACACAAGGGTGATCACTGGCTCCAATCACGAAGGCCAAACTTCCACTGAAGGTGTCCTTCAACTCCTGGCTTGTAGTGTCCCAGTAACTCCTGGCCCTCTTCTTATCACTACCACCACTTTTTCCATATCCCCCAAATACTTGTCGGAGTTCTCATTAGGTACTTGCTGAAGCAATCTTAAGTGATGACATTCTCAATTAGGAAAATAAGGACTATTGGACTCATAACCCAGAACCCACTCAAACAGTTTGCATTTTTCCACAACAGATGTACATATACATAAAACCAGGTCTTTGAGGGCAAGGGCTCTGTCTTCTTCATCTTGTGTGTCTTCTACTACATGTACCAGAGAGCCTTAGCTGTACAATCTTAGTTGTTTAACAAAAGTTTGTTGAATTAATGAACAGTGAATATTTTGTATACAACTAGACTCTCTGAGTGTGGGGTGTCCAGTTAGTTCTCTTGGCTTTGTTTTGGTAAAGTCTCTCCATTCATTCTTAGCCGTTTTTTAAACCTAACTTTGCCGTTCAATATTATTATTTTCTATTACTGATAAGGTTTGATATTCTTTATTATAGTTTTTTCCACTCTTATTTTATCTTAAAAATCACGTAAGCACTTGTGCTATAGACTGTAAACGTTGTGTCCCCCCAAATTCATATGTTGAAACCTAGTCCCCAGTATGATAGTATTTTGAGATAAAGCCTTTGGGAGGTGATTAGGTCATAAGGGCAGAGCCCTCATGAATAGGATTAGTGCCCAAATAAAAGATTCTAGAGAGCTCCCTCTCTGTGTGAAGACATTGCAAGGAGAAAGCCGTCTATGATCTAGAAAGCAGGCTCTCACCAGACACTGAATCTGCTGGCACCTTGGTCTTGGACTTCCCAGCCTCCAGAACTGTGAGAAATAAATGTCTGTTGTTTATAAGCCACCCAGTCTGTGGTATCTGTTATAGCAGCCCAAATATACTAACACAACTTCTGAAACATGCACATTCTCTAGGCCCTTTCCAAATCTAGGGGAATGGAAAATTCTGTGGAAGGTCCTGACAATCTGTAATTTTAACAGGTCCTGAGAATCTCTCTATTTTCTTTTACTGAGGTCATAATAGTTTATAACATTGTGTAATTTTGGTTGTACATTATTATTTGTCAGTCACCATATATATATATGCCCGTTTACCCCTTATGACCCCCAACCCCCTTCCTCTCTGGTAACCACTAGTTTGTTCTCTTTGTCCATGTGTTTGTTTGTCTTCCACATATGAGTGAAATCACATGGTGTTTGTCTTTGTCTGGCTTATTTCGCTTAACATAATAGCTGCAAGATCCATCCATGTTGTTGCAAATGGGATGATTTTGTCTTTTTTTAATGGCTGAGTAGTATTCCATTGTATATATATATCATGGCTTCTTTATCCATTCATCAATCAGGTGGGCACTTGGGTTGATTCCACTTTTAGCTATTCTGAATAATGCTGGATTGAACATAGGGGTGCATAAGTCTCTTTGAGTTGTTTATTTCAAGTTCTTTGGATATCCCAATAGTGGGATAGCTGCGTTATATGGTATTTCTATTTTTATTTTTTGAGAAATCTCCATGCTGTTTTCCATAATGGCTGCACCAGTTTGCATTCCCACCAGCAGTGTATGAGCATTTGCTCTTCTCCACAACCTCTCCAACATTTGTTATTTTTTGTCTTGGTGATTATAGCCGTTCTAACACGTGTAAGATGATATCTGAATGTAGTTTTGATTTGCATTTCCCTGAAGATTCGTGATGTTGAACATCTTTTCATGTGCCTATTGGCCATCCGTATACCTTCTTTGGAAAAAATGTCTGTTCATATCTTCTGCACATTTTTGATTGGTTTGTTTGTGTTTTTTTGCTGTTGAGTTGTGTGATTTCTTTATATATTTTGGAGATTAACCCCTTGTCCAAAATATGATTTACAAATATTTTCTCCCAGTTGGTGGGTCGTCTTTTCGTTTTGTTCCTAGTTTTCTTGCCTTGCAGAAGCTCTTTAGTTGGGTGAAGTCCCATTTGTTAATTTTTTCTTTTGTTTACCTTGCCTGAGTAGATATGGTATTCAAAAAGATTCTTCTAAGACTGATGTCAAAGAGTGTACTGCCTGTATTTTCTTCTAGGAATTTTATGACTTCACGCCTTACCTTCAAGTCTTTAATCCATTTTGAGTTAATTTTTGTGTATGGCGAAAGATAACTGTCTGCTTTCATTCTTTTGAATGTTGCTGCCCAGTTTCCCAACACCATTTATTGAAGAGCCTTTCCTTTCTCCACTGTATGTTCTTAGCTCCTTTGTTGAAGATCAGCTGTCCATAGATGTGTGGTTTTATTTCTGGGCTTTCAATTCTGTTCTATTGATCTGTGTGTATGTTTCTGTACCAGTACCATGATGTTTTGATCACTACAGCTTCGTAGTATATTTTCAAGTCAGGGATTGTGATGCCTCCAGCTGTGTTCTTTTTTCTCAATATTGCTTTAGCTATTTGGGGTCTTTAGTTGCCCCCTATGAATTTTAGGATTCTTTGGTCTATTTCCATGAAGAATGTCATTGGGATTCTGATTGGGATTGCACTGAGTCTGTAGATTGCTTTAGGTAGTACAGACATTATAAGTATATTTATTCTTCCAATCCATGTGCATGGAATATCTTTCCATTTCTTTATATCATCATCAATTTCTTTCAATAATGTCTTATAGTTTTCATTGTTTAGGTCTTTCACTTCCTTAGTTAAATTAATTCCTAGATACTTTATTCTTTTTGTTGCGATTGTAAATGGGAGTGTATTCTTGAGTTCTCTGTCTGTTAGTTTGTTATTAGAGTATAGAAATACAATAGATTTTTGTAAGTTGATTTTACACCCTGCAACTTTGCTGTAGTTGTTGATTATTTCTAACAGTTTTCCAATGGATTCTTTAGGGTTTTCTATATACAAAATCATGTTGTGTACAAACAGCAAGAGTTTCACTTTTTCATTGCCAATTTGGACACCTTTTATTTCTTTTTCTTTCCTAATTGCTCTGGCCAAAACCTCCAGTACTATATTGAATAAGAGTGGTGAGAGTGGACACCCTTGTCTTGTTACTCTTTTCAGAGGGATGGCTTTCAGTATTTCCCCGTTGAGTATGATGTTGGCTGTGGGTTTGTCATATATAGCCTTTATTATGTTAGTACTTTCCTTCCATACCCATTTTCTTGAGATCTTTTGTTGTAAATGGATGTCGGATCTTGTCAAATTCTTTTTCTGCATCTATTTAGATGATCTTGTGGTTTTTATTCCTTATTTTGTTAATGTGGTATATCACATTGATTTTGTGGATGTTGAACCATCCCAGCATCCCTGGTATAAATCCTACTTGATCATGGTATATGATCCTTGTAATATATTGCTGTATTTGGTTTGCCAATATTTTGTTAAGGATTTTTGCATCTATGTTCATCAGCTACATTGGCCTGTAATTTTCCTTCTTTGTATTGTCCTTGTCTGACTTTGGGGTCAGGGTGTTAGGAAGTGTTCTTTCTTCTTCAATTTTTTGGAATAGTTTGAGAAGGATCGGTATTAAATCTCCTTTAAATGTTTGGTAGAGTTCTCCAGAGAAGCCATCTAGTCCTGGACTTTTATTTTTTGGGAGGTTTGTGATTACTGTTTCAATCTCCATACTTGTGATTGGTCTATTCAGATTCTCTGTTTCTTCTTGCTTCAGTTGTGGGAGGTTGTATGAGTCTTAAGAATTTATCCGTTTCTTCTAGATTGTCCAATTTGTTGGCACGTAGTTTTTCATAGTATCCTCTTGTAATCCTTTGTATTTCTGTGGTATCTGTTGTAATTTCTCCTCTTTCATTTGTAATTTTATCTATATGAGTCATCTCTCTTTTTTTCTTAGTGAATCTGGCTAAGGGTTTGTTAATTTTGTTTATCTTCTCAAAGTAATAGCTCTTAGTTTCATTGATCCTTTCTACTGCTTTTTTTCTTTGTTTGTTTCAATTTAATTTATTTCTGCTCTAATTTTTAGTATTTCCCTCCTTCAGCTGATTTGGGCTTTGTTTGTTCTTCTTTTTCTGGTTCTGTTAGGTGTAGTTTAAGATTACTTATTTGAGATTTTTCTTGCTTGTTAAGCTGGGCCTCTTAGGACTACTTTTGCTGCATCCCATATAAGTTGGTATGATGTATTGTCATTTTCAATTATCTCCAGGTATTTTTTGATTTCTCCTTTAATTTCTTCAGTGATCCATTGGTTGTTCAGTAGCGTGTTGTTTAGTCTCCACATATATGCCACTTTCCCAGCTTTTTTCTTGTGGTTGATTTCTAGTTTCATAGCATTATGGTCAGAAAAGATGCTTGATATAATTTCAGTTTTCTTAAATTTATTGAGTCTTACCTTGTTTCACAACATATGGTCTATATTTGAGAATGTTCCATGTGCACTGGAGAAGACTGTGTATTCTGCTGTTTTGGGATGGAGTGTTATATATATAACATATATATACATAATATATATATATAACTATATATGTATATTAAGTCCATCTGGTCTAGTTTTTTAATTCCATATTTCCTTGTTGACTTTCTGACTGGATGATCTATCCACTGCTGTAAGTGAGGTGTTAGGGTTCCCAGCTATTATTGTTTTGCTATTAATATCTCCTTTCATGTCTGTTAATAGTTGCTTTATGTGCTTTGGTACTCCTGTGTTAGGTGCATATAAATTTATGGGTTGTATCTTTTTCATGGAGCGTCCCTTTTTATCATCATATTCTCCCTCCCTTTGTGTCTCATTGCCTTTTTTATCTTGAAGTCTACTTTGTCTGACACAAGTATGGCAACACTTGCTTTCTTTTCTTGGCCATTAGTCTGGAGTATCACCTTCCATCTCTTCACTCTGAGCCTGTGTTTGTCCTTAGAGCTGAATTGTATTTCCTGGAGGCAGCATATTGTTGGTTCTTGTTTTTGAATCCATCCAGCCACTCTGTGTCTTTTGATTGGAGAATTCAATCCATTTACATTTAGAGTGGTTATTCATATATGAGGGCTTAATGCCACCATTTTATCACTTATTTTCTGGTTGTTCTGTAGTTCCCTTGTCTCTCATCCTATGTATTTTGGACTGCCAATTCAGTTTGGTGGTTATCTATGTTGGTTTTCTCAATTTTCTCCTTATTTATCACTTGTGTCTCTGTTCTGATTTTTTGTTTAGTGGTTACTGTGAGGTTTGTATAAAAAGATCTAGTAGATGAGATAGTCCACTTTCTGATGCCTCTTATTTCCTTAGTCTAAGCAGGATCCATCTCTTTTCTCTTCCCTGTCTAATTTATTATTGTTACAATTTATTCAGTTTTGTGTTGTGAGTTTGTGGTTAAAATGCAGTGATTATATTTTTGATGTTTCCCTTCCCTTTACCTTTAATGTTATAATTGTTTGCTAACCTATTCCGATAGAGAGCTGCAATTTTCTGATTTTTGTCTGCCTATTCATCTCCTTGCTCAAAGCTTTTTAAACTATTTCTTTCTTTTTCAGGTATGAGGGCCTTCTTGATCATTCCTTGTGGGGTGGGTCTTGTGATGAACTCCCTCAGCTTTTGTTTATCTGGGAAAATTTTTATTTCTCCATTATATCTGAAGGATAGCTTTTCTGGATAGAATATCCTTGGCTGAAAGTTTTTGTCTTTTAGAATTTTGAATATATCATTCCACTCTCTCCTAGCCTGTAATGTTTCCACTGAGAAATCTGCTGAAAGCCTGATAGGAGTTCCTTTATAGTTTGTTTTCTTCTGCCTTGCTGCCCTTAATATTTTTTCTTTGTCATTGACTTTTGCCAAATTTATTAATATATGCCTTGGAGAAGGTCTTTTTACATTGATGTACTTAGGAGTTCTATTAGCTTCTTTTACTTGTAATTCCAGCTCCTTTCCCAGATTTGGGAACTTCTCAGCTATTATTTCTTTGAACAAGCTCTCTGCTCCTTTCTCCCTCACTTCTCCCTCTGGAATATCTATAATCCTTATGTTACAATTCCTAATCAAGTCGGATATTTCTCAGAGAATTTCTTCATTTCTTTTTAGTCTTAGTTCTCTGTCCTCCATCTGAATCATTTCTATATTTCTGTGCTCTAATTTGCTAATTTTGTCGTCCATAATATCAGCTCTGTTATTCAAGGACTCCAGATTTTTCTTTATCTCATTCATTGTATTTTTCATCTCCAACATTTCTGATTGGTTTTTCTTTATAGTTTCAATCTCTTTTGTGAAGAATTCCCTCTGTTCATTGATCTTAATTCTGATTTCATTGAAGCTTCTTTCTGAATTTTCTTGTAACTTGTTGAGGTTTTTTTATGATAGCTATTTTGAATTCTCTGTCATTTATATTGTAAATTTCTGTGCCTTCAGGATTGATTTCTGGGTGCTTATCATTTTCCTTCTGGTCTGGAGTATTAATGTACCTCTTCATACTATTTGATGGGGTGGATTTGTGCTTTCACATAGTGGAAGTATCTGGTTGCAGATTCCACTGTTGCCACTCTCAGGAGCTGTGTCTTCTGAGCCTGCTGCAATGCCTGTCAGCTGTGCCTGACCTTTGGTAGCTATCTTGACAGAGTCTGTCTCTGTTTGCCTGCTCACCACTGCTACTTTACACCCTGTATGTGCTGGCGCTCTGGTGGGGGCCCCTGCTCTGGCCGACTGGCACAGCTGGTGTGCCAGGCAGGGGAAGGGGCACTTTCTCTCATGTGCAATCTTGGCGGGGCTCCCACTTTGCCCTCGCTATCTGCTCTCCTGCACTGCTTTGCTCCATGAATACACCCCTGTGATTGCTTTGCCTCCTCGGGATGGAGCTTTCCCATGGGCTGTGAGGAAACTCAGAGAGCGAAGGTGTTCCTGTGGAGGACTGCTCCCTCCTCGCTCTCCTCTCAAGCCTTCATGGTCACTTGCCCTAGGCTGCTAGGCTGCTGCAATTGGAGGAGTGAGAGGATATCCCCTTACCTTCTTCCATTACCTCCTGGAGGGTCCAGCACCTCCACCTTCAGACATATGGCTGTGTAGGTCTTTCAGACATCTATTGTGTTGTGTTAATGTCCTCTGTTATTTTATGAATGTCCTTATCATTGTATCTCATGGAGGAGAGTCTAAGGGAAGAGCTTACTCCATCATGATGCTGATATCACTTTCTAAGAATCTATATTTGTGACACTCAACTCAAGTGATTCTTATGGACAGAGAAATTTGGAAACTGCTTTATTGAGAAGCTCAATATGTATTAGTTGAGGTTAATGATTATATTTGATCTTTATGCCAAATACAATTCCTTGAGTGTTAACTTGATGTCAAAATGCCTGAAGTCCAATCTTAGTAATTACCATCTCAGTGATTTGGGGCTAGTCCAGTGTTTCCCAAACCTGTCTGCCAATTAGAATCACAGGGCTCTTTACAAAAATTCTAAAACCCAGGCCACTCTCAAGACCAATTAAATCTCATTTTCTAGGGGTGCAACATAGGCATCAGTATTCTTTATGCTCCCAGTTTGGTGATTCCAACATGCAGACAAGTTTGGGAACAACTGGATTAATCATTTACCCTCTCTAAGTCTGTTTCTTTGTGAGTAAAATGTGGATAATAACTCCCATTCTAAAATGCTATTAGGAATTAATCTAATTAATGCATGTGACTATACATTATAAATGATAAAACTCTATAAAAATCTAATGCCTTATATTTTAGACTTCAAAATATTTTGAAGTATAATTAACATATGTGCAGATAAGAATTTTTACATTTTCTTTATCTTTATAATTGTGATTGTCAGTTCAACAGTTTAGCTTGATAGAGTCAGCTTGCAAAAGAAACCACCATTCAGAAATCTGTCCTTACAATTTAGGTACATTTCCATCAGATGGCAAAAACATATCTATGGTCCCGGGTTAAAGCAGTAGTTCTCAGCTCTTACAGTGTATCAAAATCTCCCTTGGCTGGGGTTTGTCTCCAAAGATTTTGATTCAATAGGTCTTGAGTGGGATTCTAGCAACTATAAGTTTATGAAGATCAGCATGTCAATCTCATGCCCTGTTGCTAACCATGATGAGTTTACTCTTTCTGTTTAGGCCCTCTGCTCAATCCACCAGGTTTAGTCAAAAATGTTCTACTTTTTTAATGTCAGAAGTCTCTTCATCATGTAAAGCAGAAAAGAATTTTAGAATAGTTTAAAAAATATTTGAATCCATGTTGATACCATTCCTTACTACCACTGCCATTCAATCTTTTTCTAATCTAATCTTATAATTTTTATTTAAAATTTATCCTGGGCTTCTTGATATATACTCAACATTCCCAGTGGCCATGACCGCTGTTTGCCTCTTAAAAGAGGCAGAGAATGTGTGGTTCCCCTGCTGGTCTGGAATTTGTCTCTCCGGGGCCACGGTTCTTAAACTTTAGAGTGTATAACTAGTACCTGAGAGGCTCATTAACAATGTACAGTCCACCACAGACCTAGTGGATTAGCCTCTGGGTTGAGGCCCAGGATCCTGCATTTAAGTTATCTCCCTATGTTATTCTGATGCATACTAAATTTTGAGAACCATTGGCTCTATGGAACCAAGAGAATGGGATAGCTTTGGTAAGGTAAAGAACACTAAGGGAGGGCTTCTGGGATCCAGATGCAAAACTTATAAGGACTCTCTTCTCTTCTCTCCTTCCTGTGCTTCATCTTTGTGCAAATAGTGGTAAGTAACTATGTTGTTATTCAGGGACCCTGAGGAGAGTTATCAAGCATTGGTTGGTGTTAGTTCTCAACCTCAGGAGTTTCCCAGGGTGAAATTGGGAACTAACCCCCATACACAGAGGACAAGGAGAGACTGAAGAAAGAGGCAGAAGACTTCAGATTGGCAGGTGGCAGTTTTAATGAGCGAGGAAACTTACGTATGAGGCTTGTCTCCAGTGCCACAAGGTGGGTAGATCTCCACATCTGCCCACCAGAATCTTAAGAGTTTGGATAGAGGCCTTAATGGGGTTCAGTCATAAATACCATCTGGACGATTTCAACAACACTGCTCTCTCAAGGCTGTGTCTTTGAAATGGCCCCCGCTGTGGGAATGGTGGGCAGAATGTAAATTCTAAGGATGGGGAGGAGGTAAGGAGCCTCGGATTTCCTGGGTGCAGCTCAAGGGTCAGCTGGCAGTCAAGTCCTCTCGATGACCTCCTCTACCACTTGGTGAGTTTGTAACAGTAGGGCCTACCAACTTTTGTTTCCAGTCCCAGCACGGAGCCTGGGTCAGAGAAGATGCAGTAAATAATGGTTTATGTTGAGGAAATACTCATTTTCCTTCTCTTTCTCTGTTTTCCTTTCCTTCCTCAACCCAACCTTTTCTCATCTACTGTCTTTTTTCCCTGGTTTGTTGGTTTGTGGTCCACTCATGAAGAAACACCCATTTAGAACAGAGCTAGACATCAAAAAGAAAAACCCTATTTCTGAAATATTGATAACAATTAAATCACCCAATTCATCTTTAAATTGCACTAACAGCACACTTGATAATTCACTTGGGTTAATTACTTTTACTGTATGTATAATTGTGTTTGGCTCATCTTTAGTTTCATGACTATGCTTTTATTTCCAACTGTTTTCTTTCACTTACGAGCATTTTAATATATCCTGAGGCTTCATCTGCCTTTGATTTCAGATAAATTGTGCTCCTTCTGCAAAATATGCAGTAAATGATTTTCTACTAAAATATGTTGAATTGGTAGGAACGCATGATAAGGATGGATCATTTGATTTTCATATTTGGTATTTTATGTCTTAAAGAAACTTGTGAATTGCTAATCAATTTTTATGTTAAATTGGTATTGAATAAGGGTTAGCTCCAGCAGTACTTGAAGCCAGCAGAATCTTAAGATTAGACTTAAAAAAAAAGTTAGATTATCATAAAAGCAGGCAAATTGATTAATCTTTTCCAAAAGCTTTGCTTAAAACTGCAATTATATACATCTCTCTGTCCACTTCCCCTCCCACCCTGCCCCTGTAGATAAGTTGTTTTCTTTATTGTCGTTTGCAAAGGACTAACCACAATGGCTAGATCAGTGCTGTTTAAATAAGAACCATAATCTTATCCCCACCATCTCTACTTTTGTTTAAGCATTGTTACTTCTTGTAAAAATTATGGCAGTTACTTGTCCTCCCAGAAGTACTCTCCCAATCCATTCTCTAGCCTGAGACTACAATAATCTTTCTAAAGTACAAATTTAATTATTTCTCTCTTTTGCCTAAAATCTTCTGTTGGTCCCTTATGTGGTTGTTATCTGTTTTTCTGGCCACTCAGAACTACTTCTTTATTTAGAAATGAAATGAGATTCTTAAATTTAATACGAGAGGGAGCATGTTCTAGTCTTTCCTGGGGAGTGGAAGCTAAAAGAGGACAAGAGCAAGAGCTGTCAATGCCCATGTTTTTTTTTAACCAAGTGCAGGAAGCCAGTCAACAGAGAGAAAGATCAAAGCCAAGCCATGGGGAGAAGCAGAGATGAGGGATAGGGAGCAGTCCCCTAGTGGTGTTAGAAGCCCTGGTTAAAGTTGTCCCTCACCCTGGGCTTACCTTTGTCCTTCCAGAATTCTGTTGTTCCACCCTTCCTGCATCACATGTGATACCCAGTACATTCCTTTAAATTCCCCCTTTCCACCTAAGCCAGTTGGAAATAAATTTTCATCACTTGCAAACAAAAGGGTCTTGGTTAGAATAGCTTGTAAGGCCCTTCATGAGATGGCCCCAGCTTATCAATTCAGTTTTCATATAACCCTTAGGAAAATGCTCAGCTGCAAGTAAGAGAACACAGACAAGTGACTTAAATAATAAAACCATTCCATTCTCCCACATACGAAGAAATGTAGACAAAGACAAAGATAGTCTCAGGGATGGCTTATCAGTTTAACTAAGTGCTGATGCCTTAGTCAGGTCTTTACAATTCTTTGGATCTTTTCCTTGATCACAAGATGGCCATAGCAGCTCCAGATAGTCTCTAAGACTTATATGAGCATCCCAGGCAGGAAAGAAGGGGGCAACAGCTTTCTCCTTGGGAGGGTCTGTTTTTGGTTTTAGATTGAAAGAGAAGCTTCAACTGACTTCTCTTTAGATTTCATTGGCCAGAACTGGGCCACATGCCCAAACCTAGACTTATCATGATTGTGAACTGAAAATTACCTCAATTCATTCCCTCGCTGTCCCTAAATCAATGGATCTGTGCCAATTATCTGGGGTTCTGTTTGCAGAGAAAGGAAAGTGGGGCTGCAGTGTAGGCAAGGAACCATGTCTCCCATGCATATATTCCCATCAGCCTCCTTACCCTTCCACTACTACTGTCACCACCACCCCAATTCTAAGAGCTAGCCTTACTGAACAGCCTTCAACACTCGAACAAGCTATGCTCGCTGTGGTTTCTGGGCCTTTGCATATAACTTTTGCTCTGCCCAGAACATGCTCTCTTTCCTTTATTTACTAGCACGCTGCTTTGCATGGCTCCTATTTCTCTCCTTAGGTCTCAGTTTAGATAGCATTTCCTTTAGAAAATCTTCCCTGACGCCCAATACCACAGCACTCTCTTGTTAGTCCTGTCTTAGAACTTGTCAAATTGTCCTGTAATTTTCTGTCTACTTTTTCATATCTCCTACTAGACTCTGAACTCTTTGATGGCTATTGACTGGCTCTTTTTTCTCTATGGCCTCACATAGAGCTTACACATGATAGATGATCAATAAATATTTGTAGAAGTAAATGAAGCGAAACACTTTTTGGGTGTACTCAAAATCAACTTGTGTTAAAAATCACTTAAAAAACTCATCGGAATGTGGGTTTTAATTTACTTCTGCTTTTTAAAAAGAAAATAGACAAAAGAATGATTTACTCAAAAATTCCTAATAGACATTTACATTTAAATCTAGGTTCTGATGGCTTCCAAAGAAAGAGCATGATGAAGGATGATTTCCCACTTGGGTAGGTCAGTATTTATTCTGCCGGTCTCACACAAGAACTAAAGATTCTAAGAGTTTTTGAATGGTCCTTAAATAGTTTTTCAAATGGGCAGATTTCTGCATGTGGATTCATACCACTGAAACTAAAAGCAGCTAAGTGATGAACTTCCTTACTTGAATTTTATAAGATACTCTCTTACCCTTCAACTTCTTGCGACCATTTTATTAGGAAAAAACAATAATGTGATGTGACAAGACACTTTTAATCCCTTTTATAAGAAGATGAAGTTTTTTTTTTAAAGACTGGCCCTGAGCTAGCATCTGTTGCCAATCTTTTTTTTCTTCTTCTCCTCAAAGCCCCCAGTAGAGTTAGATATTCTAGTTGTAAGTCCTTCTGTTTCTTCTATGTGGGATGCTGCCACAGCATGGCTTGATGAATGGTGCTAGGTCCGCACCCAGGATCCAAACTGGTGAAACCCTGGGCCTCCAAAGCAGAGTGTGCTGAGTTAACCACTTGGCCACAGTGCCAGCCCCCCGTAGAAGTTTAAATCAGAAAGGAATAAATGAGTGAAATGAAGTGGGAGAAAAATAATCACCAAATTTGATTAATATGATAGAGCAGCACTTTGAAATTTTTGCACTTTGAAGTTAAATATTGAGTTTGTAATTTATATGAGGTAATGAAACAGTCATTCACAAATTTTTAAAGAGAATTTACAAGACACAGTGATTTGAAATCTCTTTGGATTTTAGACACAGTATTGCCACTTTTGGGTGTCACATGCCGACCTTTTTCTGAGTGGTCTCCAAAAGCTACCAGTTTGGAGTGAGGCCCAAAGTGAGAGGGGCTCTCCAGCTGGCCCAGGCTGGCAGGTGAGCAGCTTGCCCCAGCCCTTGTGAGCCAGCAGATCCAGTGCTGCTGGAATGGTCTGTGGCCTGTCCAAACACTGTACAGAGCCCATGACAAGCCCCAGCAAGGCCATCACAGAGGAGACCCTTTGTGTTTGGGAAAATGCAAAGGCTCCTTTAGCAGATTACCCTTCATTTTGAGAAATGACTCCTGGCTTGTTGCTAGGCTCCTGTAGAGACTGAATCATGCAACCATCTGGCCTAAGATGGCCGTGGTACCTTGATGTCTGACATGAAATGGTGCTGTCACATACACTTAGCCATAAAGCCAGGCATTCCCAGTAGTAATCTACATCAAGTGGATTGAGAAGGAAGAGAAACCTTTGAGGCTGAACCTGTGAGAAGCCTGAAGACACAGGTAAGTTGTGTGAGCAGGTGGTGCACTCCTATACTACTCTTTCTTCCTTGTGCCTCATAGGGAGTTTCCTATGACTAGTGTACCAGAGACAGAGTAACTTGAACCTGGTGTACAGATGACTTTGCACGATATCACGGCACCAGACAGATGAAAGGAAGTGCGGTTGTTCTTCAGGGTGGCCCTGAACTGTAATTGAGAAGAAAAATGCTTACAATACTTCAACTTTGAGTGGAATTTTTTTATTTTTAAAAAATCATTTTATCGAGGTCATATTGGTTTCTAACATTGTGTAATTTCAGGTATGCATTATTATATATCAGTTTCTGTATAGACTGCATCGTGCTCTGCACCAATGTCTACTTCTTATCTGTCACCATACGTATGTGCCCCTTTACCCCTTTTGCCTACCCCCCACACCCTTCCCCTCTGGTAACCACTAATCTGTTCTCTTTATCCACGTGTTTGTTTATCTTCTATACATGAGTGAAATCATGCACTGTTTGTCTTTCTCTCTCTGGCTGATTTCACTTAACATGATACCCTCAAGGTCCATCCATGTTTTGCAAATGGGACGATTTTGTCTTTTTTTATGACTGAGTAGTATTCCATTGTATATATATATTGAGCAGAGATTTTATTGTTCATTTTGCATATAAAGAAACATTTTATTGTCCACTTTACCTGAGGTCAGGATCTATACTGATTCTTGAGCTAATTATTTGGCACAGAGGTGATATTCAAAATCTGTAACAAGTAAGGCAATTGGAATCTAGTACTGGAACTGGGGATGAAAATTCTCTGTTGTTCCAGACAGCCCTTTCATTGCTGGATTGAGGGGAGGTCAGTGATATCTCTGAGGGAAGGACTATAGTGACTTGGACAATGGTGGATACACTAGGGCAGGGGTTTGAGACAGTGGCTGCAAGAAAAAATAGATCAAAGTCCATTTATTTTTCATATGGAGGAATGCCTGCCTGCTGTACCCCAGAAAATTCATTTAAACTCTGGTGGGCTTATTTTGCCTGTTGATTTGTGGGATAGTTCAAGCACTTTTAAGTCACAAAAGTTCTTTCCTTCCCGCTCCCTCCGCCTGTCCCTCCTTCCCTGTCTCCCCTTAGCCATTTATTTATTCAATATTAATCTAGTAATCCAGAAGACAAAGTCAGAAGCTGAGAGAACACAACCATGGACCTCATTCCTCGTGCTATCCATAAAATGCAGAGACAACCCAGCTCCTGCAACCAGTGGGATTTGCTATTGCCTGGACAGATGCTTAGCTCAACATCACATAAAATAAAACAAAATAAAAAAGAAACCCTGTATTTTACTTTGATGCTAGCTTAGCAATTCAACCAGGAACACTTTTACCTTGAATGCTTACTTCATTCAAAGTTACTTCAAAGTATCTTTAAGTGATGTTAGACTGTAAATATGAAATTATGTCTCTTTTGTCTGGCATGATTGTCATTGTGTTTAGAGTCACTTTTGTGGTTGAAGATAAGGTTTCACTTTGTTCTTTGCCAGTTAATTTTGGGTTTGCATTGTAGAGAACAGATCAAGTGTGTCAGAAAAGTAGGCACCTACCAGGGAGGAGGAAGGCATTAACTATTTCGGGCCACTAATAAGAAAAGGTATTTGCTGCAGAATTAGCAAATTACACTCATGGTGACATGGACGAATTCATGTTCCTTAAAAAATTCCTGACTTTTTGAATTATTTGCCTTGTATAAAATGACCTCTCTTCCCAATTTTTAAAGTTGAGAGTTTTAGTGAGCTTGGCAGAGCTTTATGATGTTTGCTTTTTCTCTCCTTTATCAAAAAGAAAAAGGATTTACTTAGGCAGATAATATCATTCTTTGATCTTTGTTGATGCTGTGTCATCTTATAGATGTTTTTAAAGGCTTGGAACAACATGAAACACTTTGATGCAGAGATATATATTTTTTAAACAAGTTATTTTTTTCTTTGTCCTTTCATCTTTCACATACTAATTACTGTAAACACAATTTAAAAATCATAAGTTGAAATTCTTTATTTAGATTGAGCTCTCCTTCAGGAATCCAACAAGAAGCAAATATCAACTCTAAACAAATCTTTCTTATGCATAGGCCATACTATGGTGTGTGTATTTTCTATAAAATAAATGTCACTTTCAGCTTCTATTAACCCACATTATGCCAGGAAATTTCCTAATGGTTCTTTTAGACATTTTCTCTTTCTGTAAATCTATTACTGTGAAACTAGTTCCTTCCTGGCTTCCTGTTATGTTTCTCCACTATTGCATTATTGGTATTTATTGTGTTGGAATAATCTGTCTTTATAAATTAATTTTGCCTTTTTCTTCTTAATTTTTTTCAATACGCTTGAGTTTTTCAACTTATACCAGCATTTTTATTATTAATTCCTTTCTGAAGAGCCATTCATACTTAAATGAGATTTATTCTGTTTGCAAAATTTAATTAAAATTTTCTCCTTCCTCAATACATTAAACCTGTAATTGTTCTTGGATTTTATTATTTCCTGTCAGGTCAAATCAATAATGGAGAATGAAAATGTTTATACATTGATCTAAATGATTTTCCTTTACTTTCCTATTTTTCCAGGAGCTATTTGAACATTATTTATTTTATCGTCTTTGAGATCCCTTGAATGTAAAAACATATTCTTCTGTCTCCTCTATGTAAAGAAAGTTATTTTCTAATTCTTCATATATCTTACACATCCCACATTTCTGTTATTTGTCTTCTCTGTGTCTGTTCATTCAGCCAGACATTTATGCATCACCTATCCTGGGTCAGACACTGTGTTAGGTTGTTTATTTGTTATTGTTTCTTTTCAATTGCAGTTTTTTTGGATTATATTTCTAACATTGCTCACAAAAAGTACACTTAAAACAAACTCTCTTACTCTGATTTGAACCTTATTCTCTTGCATAGTTAATTGAACTGTAGTGTGTTTATAGATCTAAGAGACATAACTACTAACTAAATACACTAGTGGTTCTGATAATTCTAAAAATACCCAGTGAAATCATCCATCTATAGGGTCTTTGTTCATGTATAAAATTTCATTAAGATCTGCAAAAATTATGGAAAACTTGATGACTGTTACTGGTAATACTTTTATTTAAAATGGCAAGTTAAACACATGGAACTATAACTGTAACTTAGTATCATTTATTATGCACCAACTTGGTCAAATCAATGATTTCATGTAGCGTAAAAAAAGCTAGACACATGAAAAATTTTTGGCAGTCATGTTAAAATTATCCTACTCACTAAAAACTGATCTTTTTCAAATAAAGTTTTATTTTTAGATCTTTATAGATTACTCTGAGAAAAGTATTAGGAGAAATAGAAAATAAATTAAAAGTGGACATTTTGCTCAGATGGTTTAATTAATTGGAAGCCATTGCTATTAGCCAGGTCTTTTCAGCCAGCATTGGTAGAGCAGAGGGTACTGTTTAGAGCAACTAAATGTCCAGGGCATTCTGGAACAACTGTGAAAGGAATTCTGTTTTTTTTGCAGGGGAAGATTTACTCTAAGCTAACATCTGTTGTCAGTCTCTCTCCTTTTTCCTTCCTTTTTCCCCCACAAAGCCCCAGTACATAGCTGTGTATAGTTGTAAGTTCTTCTGGTTCTTCTGTGTGAGCCACTGCTATACCATGGCTACTGACAGACAAGTCATGTGGTTCTGTGCCTGGGAACTGAACCTGGGCCACCAAAGAGGAGTGCGCCAAACGAATCGCTAGGCCATCAGGGCTGGCTCAAGAGGAATTCTTGACTTTGGCCTCTGCTGCCCTCAGTGTCCACATTTTGCCTGATTGGACCCAGGACTGGCCAGCATTTTATGAATTGTAATATTGTGATTTATAATAAGAAATATATGTTTTATCTTCATCTCTGTTTCTAGCACAGAGCTTCTAAAACCCTTGGAATTTCCTAAGTGATGAGAGCCATAAAGGTGTCTTGTTATGTGAATGAGGTGACATTTGGAAGAACCTAAGAATGGGGGCTGGTTGCTAGGAGAACCGACCATATGATTAGAGGGTTGGAACTGTCAGTCTCACCCCCAACCTCCGGGGAGGGAAGAGAGGCTGGAGGTCAGATCAATCACCAACTGCCAATGATTTAATCAATCACGTCTATGTAACAAAGCATCCATAGAAACCCAAAAGCTTCAGAGAGCTTCCAGGCTGGTGAATACGTGGAGATTTGGGGAGCATGGTGTACTTGGAAAGAGCATGGAAGCTCTGTGCCCTTTCCCCATGCATCTCTTCCATCTGGCTATTCCTGAGTCATATCCTTTTATAATAAACTGGTAATCTAGTAAGTAAAATTTTTCTCTGAGTTCTGTGAGCCACTCTAGCAAATTAATCAAACCCAAGGAGAGAGTGGTGGGAACCTCTGGTTTATGATCAGTCTGGTAAGAAACACAGGTACCAACCTGGACTGGTGTTTGAAGTCTGAATTGGTGGAGAAAGGGCAGTCTTGTAGAACTGAGCCCTTAACCTGCGGAATCTGATGTTATCTCTGGGTGGATAGTATCAGAATTGAGTTAAATTGTAAGACACTCAACTGGTGTCCCGAGCATGGCTTGATGGTGGTGGGGGAACTGCTCCCCGTGACCCTCCGCATTGGAATTGGTGTCAGAACCATTTTAGACTCATGTGTTTAAAAGCCTCGTGTATAGGTATTCTTGAGAGGTTAACATATGCAGGAGTAAGATAACTTCTCCCTAGTGAGATGAACTGATCTGATGAGATAGGAATTAAAAGTCACAGAGAAAAGTTGCCAATTAATGGTGGATGCTGGACCTAAAAGGTCAAATGGATTTGAGAACTGAAGTCTCCATTTGGCCTGTTGCAAGCTGGTGATGGAGGAGAGAAGTCTCTGTAACTCAGCAGAGGAAGCCAACTGAGGGCAGGTAGGGGATTGGGGGGGTGGACAAAAGAAGAATGGAACTGACAAACAAGGGAATAAAGAAAGGTGTGTGTGTGTGTGTGTGTGTGTGAGAGAGAGAGAGAGTTTAGTTGATCACAGCTAACCTACTTTTTGCCCTTCTTGAGGGCTTGTGATTTAGCTTTTCTCCTTTAGAACCTCCTCTTTTCTTCTGCTTTAGTTTTAGTGACTGTATTCCATGAATTCAGGAGACCCTAACTAGAACTTCTGCTGGAAGCTTGATCATGACTTATGACACTACACAGGGGGAAACTTCATCTCTGCCCCTGTCACGTGGCAGCCTCAACCAACAGAGAAGGGGATTCTGGCCTTTTTTCCCCATGAGGGGAGATATTGGCGAGAGAACATTTTTGCCTCTACCCACATGCTTGGTTTCTGTCCCTGAGGGACAAATGGCTCATCTGATTGGCTAGACTCTCGCGCTGATTGAGCCACGTTTTTACTGCTGGGCAGGGTCTCCATGTGGAAGGCCATGGTTCATGTTTGGGGTGTGTTCTTCGCTTTCTCGTCTGCTTTTGTAATCCATGCGCTGGTACAGTAAGAGAGCCAGAGCATTTTCCCTGTGTGGGAAGTAGCCCAGCCACATTCTCTCTGCATTCTCTTTACTCAGATGGCAATCTGACTTAGACCGCTGGCAGATAAGCCAGCAAGGGACAAGACAGCTTGGCATCAGGCAAGGGGACAATGCGTTCTTCCTTCTTAGACCCTGGTACTTCCTTTACCCTGGTGTTGCAGAAGGGTTTTGTGCTGGTCTCCTCTCTCATTGCATTGTAATAACCCCACTTTGACATCAGAAGTGAAACAGATAGCAGGTTCGTGTGGGGAAACAGGAAAATTACCTAGGTCTTCTGGCCTAAGCTATGTCCTCCAATCTTTAGCTTTCTTAAAAGCTGTATCACAGACTATCACAGTTACTTGCCAAGATTTATCAAGCTGTGCTTCATTTCTTACCTGCACTTGTATGTTTGCTCTCTGGGTGGGAAATGCTAGAGTAAAGAAGAGGTGAGTGGCACCTGGGCCTCACAGTTAGCGCTCATTTCATTATTTCAAATAGAATTTAAATTTAAATAATATTTAAGAATTATTTTAGTCATGTATGTGTTGGATCTTGCATTTTAATAATGTGAAAAACTATCATTAACTTTATTGGGCCCTTTTTATAAAGTCTATTTTATTAGCTCAATTTCCATTAGGGGAAACACATACACATACATGAAAAGGACAATTAATGCCAAAATCTTGGGATGCAGGAACATGTAAACAAAATTCTAGTTCTGGTCAGTCTCCTCCATTGAAAACACCTGCTCTGAGCCAGGCAGCATGCTGGGGATGCAAGGGGACTCACCTGAATCATGAGCACGGACGTAGCCTTATTTCTGCTAGATTTAAGCTTTGTGATGCTCTGTGGAATCACTTTGAAACCCTGCTGCCAGCTAAATAGGATGAAACACAATTGTAAGCATTCTTTAAACACTTGATAGTTTGTGTTTCAGCACACTTATTTCCTAAAACCCAGAGATATGGCACGATGCAAAAGAAGCCCCAGACTCTGCTCCTACGTCCCACCCAGGCGTCCCATCCCCTTTCTGCTCTGTCAGATGTCTTGCCAATCACTCTTCTAAGGGGAAGTTCCATCCTCTCCTCACAGTCTACAACTTGTGTCTTGAGCAGTTGGTAAGTTTACTCATCTTTGTGGTAATCAATGTTCTCAGGACTTAATACTTTATCTTTGATTGTGTACTTCTTTCTGAGATTTATTTTTCACCTGCTTTTCCTTTGTTTACCGTTATTGTTGAAAAGCACCCACACTATTTATAGGTTAGATTTTTTATTCTTAAGTTAGACAGTTTTTTCTCCTCCCCAAATGATATAGGTTAGAAAGTCACTCGTAATGGAGGCTGAATCATTTTTGCTTCTAATCCAATGCCTAAAATAGTGCTCTAGCTCCGTAGACTGTTTGTACTAATTTTCTTAGTTCGATCCATGTGGCTTTGGTTTGGTAGAATTTGAAGTGCTCGTGAATGTAAAAAAGTACCCGATATAAGCAACTCAACATTGAGCAGGAGTAAACAAAATGTCCCCTGTGTGGTTACCAGTGCGATGTTTACTGGTCTTGCTCAGGAGGAATCATGGCATCTATAGCTTAACATCTTGGAGTATTCAGACTGTAATTAGGAAAGGCCACTTCTCACCCATTGGAGTTTAAAAATGTTGACACATGTCCCATTCTTAAACTGATAGTCTAATATTAGAGCTTTATCTCTATGAAATAAAATGAAAAAATATTGGACATAAACATGACTTGATATATATGTCATTTTCTACTCAAATATGTTTTACTATGAAAAGACTTGTATACGAAAATTTTTATGTATCTAGTCCTGAGATATTTGATATTGATCCATTTCCATTGCCATGATGAATACTTGAACTTCTTTGCAGATGGACCTGGATGCAGAGTAGAACAAGCAGCAAGCATCTTGACTGACCCACTATAGGATTTTCTTTTAATGAGGCTTATTTCTAGTTGGATATGTTGGGATTATACCTGATGTTTGCTAAGTGCTCGATAAATAATTATTTGAGTGAACATATGAATGAATGAACAAATGAACTTGAAAGTAGAAAGATAAAGCTAATTCTATGCTCTGCCTCTAAGGGAAATTTATAGAAATAGACAATTTAAATTACTTTCAGATGTTAAATCTAGTTAGGAGAGGGATAAGTTTTAAGCAAAACTAGAAGAATGCATCTAGAGTGGGGGTGAGGTAATGAGAAATGCATGTGAGGTATTGAAGCCTTACTGTGTACTCACATTATGCTACAAAGTTCCACAGATCTTACCCTCTGTATATTAGGTAATAACCCTCTAGATGAGGCATTACTAGTCTTGCTTTACAAGGGAGGATACAGGGGCTCCAAAAGTTAGGTAACTACCCAAGATTAGAAGTGATGGAAGCCAGATTTAAACTTCCATCGCCATATCCAGTGATCTTATGATGATGGCCTTGTCTGGATTTCAATATTGTTCTGCTGAAACATAATGGAATCCCCACAGCTATAAGGTGAGTTCAAGCGTGAGAAGGAATGAAAAAGACATACTGCATAAAGATTTCATTCATCAGGGAAACTTAGGGATTTGGGAGTATAAACTAGCCTAACAGAAACGAATTCCAGACCAATTCATTTCATTTATTCATTTATGATTTATTTATTCATTCAATAAATATTGATTTGGCGTCCTCCAAGTACCATGGCATGGGTCTCAGGTGTCTCTCTGGTACCATGTTGCATTTATATGGCTCGCCAAAGTGAAACCTGTGTTTGCAGGCTCTATTCTTGAATCCATCCACTGAAGTTGAAATGGCAATTTGCCTCAATTTGCAGCCAGGGACTTCACAGTTAGTGAGAGAGGCTGACATAACGAAGAGTGAAGAACCACAGGAGGTAATTTGTCTCTATTTCTGCTGATAAGACCACCCAAGCAAGTTTTCCTGAGGCTATGGTAATCTGGAAGGCTGTCTCTCATTTACCATCTACAGAATCTAAAAGCTCTGTGGCCATATTGCAAAGATAAACTAATGAGCATATATTACCCAATAACAGACACTGAACTATCTAATCTTCCTTTGGAATTGGAAGGTGGCCTGGGAACGCCAGATGTTAGAGACAGGGTTTTCTTGTCACTTGTCTAACCAGTTGTATGTGCACTAAGTGCATGAGATAATGAGTAAAATACCTAAACCAGATTAAGAGTTAACTGGTTAACTGTGAGTATAACATATAAAATGAGCTTTGAAAGGCCAAAGTGCTGTAAAATATTTGTTGCTGTGACAAGTCCTTTATGAAGGACTTCAATGGACTGGTTATGTTACAATTAGTAGGTATTAAAATCTCATAGACTTTCCTATGGACAGCTGGGTGGTATAAGATAATACTTCTCTAAATTTAATATGTATATGAATCCCCTTAGGATCTTGTTAAAATGCAGGTTCTGATTCAGCAGCTCTGGGGAAAGACGAGATTTGGCATTTCTAAAAAGCTACCAGATGATGTTGATGATGCTGGTTCATGGACCACATTTTGAGTAGCATGGATATAAAACTGAGGGTATTATCATCCCTTAGTTCATGGGAATTTATGAAACATTTCCCTAAAAATATACATATATTATGTATTTGGTGCAGTTCTCATTGTATATCGTTAAATCATCTTTGTCTTTTCTGCCTCTTTAAAATTTATCCAGTAATCACTGAGTGCCCCTGGATGAAAATTTCTCCAGACCCCAAGACTTTTCTGCTCATGCTTAGGTAATAGATCATCCTACTGTCAATTAAGATCACAAGCCAGGCTCAATTCAGTAATTAGATTTGGGGGCTCAAGATATTAACCAAGCTCTGACCCTGATTTAACAGGCAAACCTCCCTCTGCCCAGCGTGGGCCTGCTTCTCCGGCAAGCCTGCCCTGGAAAGAGGTCCTCGGTAGCCTTTCTCTATTTATCTATCTTGGGTCTTTTGGTTTAAAGCTGATTCTTTCCTCAGGGCACACTTTTTTGGGGTCTTTGTGATTCCAGATGCTGGGGACCTCCCTCCTGCAGTTCCTTTGTTGCTGCCTGGCAGAGCCATTTGGATTCCTGGTGGCCACTTGTTCCTCTTGCTTTGGATCCTAGGAATCTGGCCTCTCTTCCAGCTTCTGGCTGCTCCCCTCTAGGACTCCTACTGGGCCAGACTCTCATCCAGTGCCCACCGCTGGTCCACAGGAAACACTGTAGTGTCCTGTGCCCTGAAAATGTTTGGAAAAAAAATGCAGATGGATCTTCCCCCCAGAGCAGTTATTCAGCTATCCCTGGCTCTCTAGATTTCCTGGGCAGAAGGCAGATGGCAGGCCCGGGGTTGCCAAAGTGCAGGGACGCACCACTCGGGATCTCCAAGTGGACCCCCCGAGTCCTTCTCAATAGAGTGGGGTGGTAGAGACTACTAACAAGGCAACAGCTCTGTTCAGGGTGCTTTCTTCACAAATACTCCTTCTCCATCCCTCTCTTAATCCTTTCATGTTCTCAAAGCGGGTCAGAGGGTTCAGAAGTCATGGGATGGATTCTCAGAAATTTCCTTTGAAATACTTTATATGGCAGTTTGATACCTCACTTTTAAATGTCACTCATGTTATTATTATTGTAACAGAAGTCAACAACCTAAGTTTAGCAGGCACAACACACCGTCAGGTAGGCATGATACATTTCCCCATTTTACAGGTAAAGAAACTAAATAACAGAGAGATTAAGTAAAAAATGCTGGATGTGAGCCTAAGAAGTTTTGCTCCTAAGTTTGTAATCTTAACCACTATGCTGGGTCTCTGGTAGAAAACTTCCCAATATTTGAAGGCAACTTAATGATATGTCCAAAAGAGAACATTAAAAAACAAGCGCTATGTCAGATCTGCAGAGTAAAATCTTTGAATAATATTTTTCGTTCTAAGTCTTAATTGCCTTGAAAGATATATCCTCAGACTGCATTTCCTAAAGTGTGTTCCATGAAACACTAGGCCCATGGATCCCTCAATCTTTCAACACACTCACTGCAAGCCGCCCAGAAAATTCCGACCCTCTTGGAGATTTACAATCTATCACCATGTTATAGATTCCAAGAAATTCTATAGAAAAGAAAAGTGCATTTAACCCCAAATTATTTGATATTGGATTTTTTTGGTTTGACTTTTTTTGGTAAAACCAGTGCAGTTTTAAAGCACTGGCTTTTGGGGATTCCGTAATGGATCTATTGGCTAATTCAGAGTGAGTAATTCATGAGTGAAGGTGCATCTACTAATTATATTTTCTTCTTCCTTTGACTTTAAAGAATGTTCATTTTGCAATCACCTTTGCAGTAATTATACAGATTTTCCCAAGCACATTTTAAACTTAACTTGAAGCTAAACCCCTTTATATATAACACTGATGATAACAAAGCAGTAACGTGTTAACATCTGTTTGTGTAAAATGTGAGGTTTGCTTCAGAGATGCTTAACCTCGTCTGCAATTAGAATCACCCGGGAAGCTTTTAAATCTCAGACGCTCAGGCCACTCCCCAGGCCAGTTAGAGCAAAATCTTCAGGGGTGGGATCCAGCACTGTCTAGATCGAGGCTCTGATTTGACCCTCCCACAGTCCACGTGATAAATAACCCCGGTACTTGGGTGAATTCAAACTGTCTCTCTGAAAAGGAGATCAAATTATCTACTACTAACAGATTTAGTCTGGCTGAAAGAACATGGTTAAAACATGTAATGTTTCCCTCCTTTTCTTAAAAAAACCTAAATGCATACTACTTAACGTTTCTACATCATGGCAATTATCTAGGATATTCCTTATTGAGGCTTTATAATTTATGACCTTTTGTGTAAGCCCCCTCTCCTCAATTGGCTCCCATTTGTCAATTTTATATTTTCAAGCTGCACTCTACTGAAAATAACGAAATTAGATCAATATAGTTACGTTAATGGTTGCAATATGCAGCTCATTTGAAAGAGAATGGCAATACATATTTTCATAAGTTCTACATTATTCAACTCATTGACCAGAAATGTGTTAATGATATAATGCTGGTATTTTGAATGTCTGAGAGGTCTGTTGATGGTACCTTAGAGATAAAAAGCTACTTAATGTGCTTGAAACTGGAATCAATGACTTCACTGAATATATTTAAATTATCTTTAATGTCCTGTTTTTAGCAGCAAATTTTATTCAAACTCGTCAACTATTATTCCTAGAACTTAAATAAATCAACTATGCACTTTTGTTCATCTTGGCTCATGCAATTCCTTGTCATTTTGTTTGAATAGTGAGCATAATTCTGTTTACCAAATGAAAGAAAAACAAAATCGTGGAGCTATAAAAAACACAATGTTAGAATGGTGTGATTTAAAGAGAACAAGCCAGGAGCAAATTCCTACTTGGAATTTTCTTCTTCTCAATCTCTGTTGCACGCACTCCGTTGATTTCCCCATTGCTCCTTCCTTTGGTCGTGTATTGTTTCTTGGTTCCAGATTTCCATTTGTAGTGGGGAAAACAATACTGAGGGTTTCTATTAGTGAAGAACTTCCAAGATATCTTGCGGTATCTTCAGGAAATAGAACTCTATTAGATGTTTTCTCCCTGAGAAGGCAGTGGAAGGTACAAGAATGGGAAGGAGATAGGAATGTACAAGAATGGCTTGTTGGAATACTAGAATGTGGATGAGGGTGAGGATGCAGAAGGAGTCTTGTTGGAGAGAAAATGGATTTGTGTAAATGAAAGACTGCTTGCTATTCTATAGAGAGAAGCTAAAGGATTAGCAACAAAAGATATTAACATTTAATCTTCTTTATACTTGTCAAAAAGTAGAGAGGGACCGGCCTGGTGGCATAGTGGTTAAGTTCATGTACTTTGCTTTGGTGGCCTGGGGTTCACAGGTTTGGATCCTGGGCATGTGACCAAGCACCACTTGTCAAGCCATGCTGTGGTGGCATCCCACATAAAGTAGAGGAAGATTGGCACAGATGTTAGCTCAGTGCCAATCTTCCTCACACACACAAAAAAGAGAAACTAATCACAGTCTGGCCTGGTGGTGCAGTGGTTAAGTTCATATGTTCTGCTTCAGCAGCTTGGAGTTTGCCAGTGTAGGGGAGGAAGACATTTCCTCTTCCCAAATGTGGGTTCGTCTGGCCGGAGAACGAATTAAATTCACATGAGACAGAATAGCAAGAGAAAATTAAACAAAGCTTTATGAGGAACCATGGCCCGGGGCCTTTCTTTCCGAAGGAAGAAAGGGCACCGAAGAAGTGGGGTGCACATAGTGGTTATATACCGCCAAACAGGGGGTTTCACATGTGATTAAAATGTCCCTCCCACAATAGTCACAAGATTGCCCTGTCGGCACAGCGCTTGATGGACACAGCAGGTAGTGGTCTGCTATCTCGGTGGGCGTAGCAGGAGGCAAGTCTATTGTCTGGAGCTGGGCGGTCACAGGTGAGCGCAGAAATCAGTTCCTAGCCTAAGGAAAGATGCTTAATCCTTAAAGAAATGCCAAAATTGGGAGGGGGAGGGAAGTCAGTTACAGGAGGTTACCAGACTAGCACAATAAAATGCAGATTTAAGTCCTTGCCTTTGGTATTGATTAAGAGTTTCTAGAGAGAAGGTCATCACCTTTCTTCTTCCTGGTACAGAGAGGGAGGCACGTTTACAGATAGAGATTTACCTTACAAATGTAAATGTGTCCTAACAAAGGGCAAGTTCCATTCCTCAGAGCCTCCTTCCTTGTCCCAGTTTATCAAAAGCAATCAGCCTCAAATAATCCTGATGCCAAAGAGACATATCTTGGGGTGGCCAATTCCAGGTCCCCACACCAGTTTGGATCCCAGGTGCAGATCTACACATCACCTGTCAAGCCATGCTGTGGCAGGCATCCCACATGTAAAGTAGAGGAAGATGGGCACGGATGTTAGCTCAGGGCCAGTCTTCCTCAGCAAAAAGAGGAGGATTGGTGGCAGATGTTAGCTCAGGGCTAATCTTCCTCAAAAAAAAAGAAAAAAGAGAGAAACTAAGGAATAAATTTGTCCTGGGTACCCTCGTATAGTAAAGAAGTCACTTGTAAATTTCAGAAATATGAACAACTTTCTAGAGACTAATGTTTAAATAATCACCTGACTGAAAAGAGTATATTTTAATTGGACTTTGATTGGCAAGTTCTTCACTACTTCCTTTCCCTTTGTGAAGATTTGTTTCAAATGGCAACATCCAAGAGTATGTTGTTTTAAAAAGGGAAAAGGTGACCAAACCCTCCTACCCAGATCTGAGCCCTGTGGCACAGACAACAGTTGTGATATAATTCTTTTTCCTAGTTGTAGTTTACTAGACAAAGAGTATCATTTAACTGGTTTCATTTTTTTTTTTTTAAGTAAAAATACTTGAGAAAAGCACTAGAACGGGAGTTTGAAGATGTTAGATGAGTCCTAATTTCTCAGTAAATAGCTGGGAACTACCTGGATCGTTGATGAAACCAACTAATGCCATCAAATGACTCTTGAGACCCAAAACTGTGTGAGTTAGCTTTGGGCTAGATAGAGCTATTTGCTTAAACCAATGGTGACATCTGGTGGCTAGATGTGCTAATGACGGTTTATATGCCTTCAAGCTTTCCCAGGGCTGAGTGAGGCTTGTTTTTAAAAATGGCTGACTTTTCCACTTGGTAATGTTTCACCGGCCAGTTGGAAGTTTTTTGGTTCAGATTTGTTCTCTCTAATTTATTGTTTATACTATCCGTTTTTTTAAAAAAAAATTGTGATTAAGTAGGTGCATGAACAACATGTTTTCAGTGAGTGACAATTAACCTTTTTCTCTTAAATGCAATACTATAGGCAAAGCTCTCACTTCCTCTGGTCTGGAGCTACCTCTCTGAAGCAGATTGTGCTGCTGCCAAGCAACTGCTTGCATTAGTGCCAGCTGTCAAAAGATAAACTGATGCATATTAAAAATTTTAAGAGTTTATTTGAGCAAAAATCAATTCAATCGATTGCGGTGTTTCAGCTGGGACAAACAGTAAATATTCCTGGCAGAATTGAGCAACCCCTTGGACACAAAAGGCATCCCCAAAGAGGATGAAAAAGATACTCCAGAGCCACTCCCAAAGATAACCCAAAGAAAGACTCAAACAATTCCCCTGAGAGCTGGAAACAGTCAGTGGGACTGCACCCGCAAGTGGAGTACAGCCCGCATTTCCATATAGCCACATCCAGCTGCAAATGGGGGGCAACCACATTGCTGTCTAGCCATACTTTTGGGGTCCCCAAACTATCTTGCCAAGCCAAGTTCTCAGGGTACAAAATGAGACAAACAAGAAGGCAACAGTTGTCCCTGAGAGAGAAAGAATTAACCTGAAAGAAATTTCCTGAGTCAAAATTCAAAGATCTAATTCTTACAAATGTTTTTTATTGCCTGCCAATTTGAATTTGGAAAGGAAAAGCCAACATGAAATGTTGTCTTGCTCTCTTGACCAGGTACCACAGATAGAGTCCTGGTAGAGGTGACTTTGGTAAGAATTGCATTCTTTGCCGGCTTCTGCCGGTTTTCCCAGGATCCTGCCTCCAGGCTCTGGAGCACATGGGGTGTCCCAGTGGGTCTCAAACTGGTCACTGGAAACTGTAGAGGAGGAAACGTAATTTTTCCTTTACCCGTTATGGTGAGTGTTTGGCTGAGACCCCTTTTTCTCTAGGGCACCTCATAAATGGATAAGCTTATCTGGTTTAAAAGTTCTACACTGTGATCCAAGATTATCTTTGGTAAGGTTAACCTGCTTGGTCACCCTTAAAACAAAACTTTATTCACCTGAGGGCTCACATTGGACCCAGTCCAGCTTAAGTTGGATCCAGTCTGACACCCACCTCATCCAGTTTCTAAATCGGACCTTGTCTGATCACCAACCCCATCCAGTTTCTAAGTTGGACCTAGTCTGACCCTAAATCAGATCCAGTCTGACTAGGCTGGTTTCCGGAGCCAGACTGGAAAAAGAAATGCTTAAATAAAGTCTGAAATCTCTTTCACACAAAAGCTGTGGAGCAGGATTCAAGAGGGACTTACCCACCATCTCTAGAGGGAGTGAGAAAGCAGCGAGCTCAAGGACTTCCACGGGTATCTGTGTCTGGTTGATCATTGCCTGGGGGCCTTCGGGGATGTTCTTTGGTTCCTTCTTCTGACCCCAGAACTGTTAAAAGATAAACTGAGGTATATGAAAAATTCTAAGAGTTTAGGGCCAGCCTGGTGGTGCAGTGGTTAAGTTCACATGTCCCACTTTTGCAGCCTGGGGTTCGCTGATTTGGATCCTGGATGCAGACCTATGCACCGCTTGTCAAGCCATGCTGCGGCAGGCATCCCACATATAAAGTAGAGGAAGATGGGCACAGATGTTAGCTCAGGGCTAGTCTTCCTCAGCAAAAAGAGAAGGATTGGCAGCAGATGTTAGCTCAGGGCTAATCTTCCTCAAAAAAAAAAAATTCTAAGAGTTTATTTGAGCAAAAATTAATTGTAATTGGGCAGCATCCAGTCTAGCAGATAAAGGAGATCCAAGGAGCTGTACAAAATGAAAGACTTTTATAAGCAGAAGAGAGCAGAACAAGGAAGTTATATTCAGCAAAAAAAGCAGGTTGGTTATTGCAAGATCCCTTTCTTTTGGGGCATGGTGGGCATCTATCTGGCAGATTACCTAACAAGTGCTGATCAGGAAATTCCTGATTGACTGGTTTAAGATTCCATTTCTGGGAGAGCTAAAACTGTAACTTAAGTCTTGGTTTAGTAATGCGGGGCTTAGCGCAAGCAACTCCATTTTAGGCCTATTGTCTTGTTTTTAACAAAGCTTAAACTTAAAGACAAATAAACTTGTTTAGGGCCAGCCCTGTGGCCAAGTGGTTAAGTTTGCGTGCTCTGCTTCAGCTGCCCAGGGTTTTGCAGGTTCAGATCCTGGGCACTGACCTAGTACCACTCATCAAGCCATGCTGTGGTGGTGTCCCACATATCAGAACCAGAAGGACTCACAATTACAATACACAACTATGTAGTGGGGGGCTTTGAGGAGAAGAAGAAAAAAAATGGAAATAGAGGTTTTAAAAAAACCCAAACTGTTTATTCTCTCACTTGTTCAACTCTTACTCTTCTGTCAACCTCGGTGCTGGACCAGTGGGAATTCAGAAATAAAAGCACACCCCCCAACTACTGAAGCCTCTGGTTTAGAACCTGTGGCACTGACAACACGCTGGCCTGGGTTTGGGCTCCCTTTTGCAAACATAGACAGCAGCACAGTAAGTCTTGATTTTCATTTTTTTTCTCTATTTCCTGGTTTACCTTTCATGGTGGTGAGACCCTCACCCTGCTTTCTGAATCCCAGCTCTCCTTCTCTCAGACAACTCTTAGTTTCTACACACCAGTGAATGAAAGAGCAAGCACATTTTTATGGAATGTTTACTATTTTCCCTGTGTTTAATATTCACGACTCATGATGTGTAGAGTCCTGATGTTTCCTTCAGTGCAGAGTGACCAGCACCCCTGGCTTAGTCCTTCTCTGAACTATCTGGCTGACTCAGAATTCCCACCATTCCCAGTCTCTCCCAGGGTGCTCTATTTTATTTTTTTTCATAGCATTTAAAGTTATTTACAATGGTTATTTTTATTAATTTGTCTATTGCTGATTTTTTTCTCCTATGAGGCAAGATGAGAAAACTGTCTCAGTGCACTTTAAACAATTTCCCTGAAACTTTACTAAGGGACAGAGTGAGGAACCTCATCCAGGTCTTTAGACTTTCCAGTCTGGAGTCTTCTCAACACATCCAAACTGCCTTAACTCCTGGAATGGCGAGATCCTCCCTATCCACTTCCTCCTCTTCAGACCCTCTTTTCTTAACTACTGTCTATGGTTTCTGGGATGTTTGTGGACAAGAAAGTGGATCCAAGGAGAGAGAATGTGGAGAGCACCTCTCTCTTGTCCACTGTGGCTTATGAAACAGGAAGTGGAGTCATAGGCAGGTAGATACTCAGTTTAGTTTCCCAAGGAACACTGACAGGTGGTTCAAAGAGAAATCTGAATTATTTATAAGTGATTGTAGGAAAATATTTACTGTAGGAACTCTTACCATTTTTCGCTGGAATCATTTATAGTCTCTACATTTTAGAGCTGCAGTTGGCCTTGCTGTCATTTCTTCATTTGTGCATTGAGTCAGAGAGCCTTAATTCAGCAGCTCCTGTGGAGATGAGCCAGACTAGGTTATTTCTGAAGCATTTAGGAGTCAAAGTAAATTTGATAGACTTACAATTGTATTTAAAAAATATTACTCTTTCATTTACATTCCCCCAGATAGTCTATGGGGAGAATGGATTCTGGAGCACTCAACAGTGACATCGGGGATGGCCTGTTATCTGTCCCCAAATTCTAAGGTATGCGTGTGCCAGCACCTAGTAGTGCCTGTCGAATGGCAGATGTTCAGTGTATAATTGTTAACTGGCTGCCTGAATGAATATGATGATGCCATCCTTCTGCTTAAAATCCTCCAATGGCCTCCTATTGTACATGCAATGAAGTCCCAACTTTGACTTTCAATCCTGCTTATCTTTCTAACGTCACTCACGCAGCCGCATCTGCTCTGGTCCGTTTAAACTCTATCCCATCCAAGGACGTTTGCATATTTTTCTCTGGGCCTGGAATACCCTTTCCTCTGTCCTTCTTCAGGTCCCAGTTCAGATGTCCCATTCTCAGAGAGGCCTTTTCTGACCTCACCATTTACGTAGCTCCCCCTATCACTCTCCATTTCAGCACTTTGTTGCCTTTGTAGCGTTTACCTCAACTTTCAATTATTTAATATGTAATATAGGTATTTAAAAAAATTCCTATTTGCCTTTGTTCCCCAGGCAGCTAGCTCAGGGTTGCCTCTAGTAGATCCTACTGGGATAGCAGTCAGGGATAGGGCAGTGCGTGAGCATCCTTGTAGGGGGATTGCCGTGTGCCTTTTTCAAACAGCTGGAGAGAATATGCGGGTAGAAAAATTTATTTTTTTCTCTCTGCTATAGACCTCAGATTTTCTCTAATCTTCTAGGGTTAAGGTTTCTCTAATCTTCTGAAAGATCAAGAAAATTTCTTCTTGGTCCGTGGGTCACATAATTCTGGTTTCCTATTTGTAGATAATCTTTCTGCTATTATAAGCTTCATTTCATAGAAGCAAAAGCACTGGTACTTTGTCATAGTTTGGACAAAGAATGAATGCAGACACCAACCATTCTCACCTCTTCCACTGTCATCCCTAAATCTAAGCCCCTATCATCTCTGGCCTGGACTATTCCTGCCCTCCTACACTTTGTCCTCCACTTTGCAACCAGAGTGAATTTTAAAAATAAATCAAGTAGATGGTTAGGCCTAGTTACAATCCTAGCTCTGCTATATACAAGCATGTGTGATGATGTGAAATCTCTCTGGGCCTCAGTTTCCTTATCTGTAAAATGGGGATAATGATAGCATCTATCTCATAGGCTTGTTAAATGATTAAATGAGTTCATATTTGTAAAGCACTTAGAGCAGCCCAAGTACATAGTCAGCACTATATTTGAATTTTCAGAATATTATAGCTAAAATTCCCATTGCTTCTCATTACACCCAACATAAAATCCAGACTGCTTACATGCGCTTCTAAGGCTCTACATTATCTTGTTTCCTGCCTCTGTCTTCAAACTAACTGCTTACGACTCCTCCTTGTTCACTATGTGGCCACCTTGGCCCTTCTTCTAGCCTCTAGGTCTGAAAACCTGCTTTTCCAAAGCCTAGAACGCTCTTCCTCTAGCTCTTTGTTTAGTTCTCTCCTCACCAATTCAGGTCTCTGTTAAAATATCACCTCTTCCAAAAAACCTTTCCTAATCCCCTTATCCCTCCCCTTTCCTCCAATCATACTCTATTCCTGTATCTCTACTGTTTTTTTTTCCCAGTTACCGTAACCTGCAATTACATAATGATTCATTTCCTTGTTTATTTCCTGTCTCCCACATTCTTGAGATGTCTCCGTGATATCAAGCTTGTTGTCTGCCTGGTTTATCTTTGTATCCCAGGACTAGAACAGTGCCTGGCATCTATTAGGTGCTCCATAAATTTATTGAATAAATTTGCAAAACAGTCTTATAGGCGCACTTCACCATATGGGTGAATTGTTTCCATTTCATTCTTCTTGGCTAATGCATAGAAACTATAGTGTAATTTAATCTTCTTAAATTAGCTATAAACACTTAGCTGGGATTAAGCAAATTGCAAACTTACATAATTGTAGTACAAGGAATTGTTTTGACCTCTCATAGTTGCGTGTTTCAGGGCTTTTTTGTATTTTCAGTGCACTGAGTTATTTAAATAGGCCTGCAGTGTGATTTTTTCCAGTCAATGCCACTTCTATTAAATTATTATGTAAAACTGTTATCTCTGGTCTTCCCTAATAGATGCAATTTAAATTTAAATTCTCTGAAATAGTTGAAGAAGATAAAGAAAGAAGGATGTAAGGCAGAGGTGTTCGCTTAAGACTTACAGCCCAATATGCTTTGAGGAAAGTGTATTCTGATTCATGACACGTTTTATCACTTTGGTATGAATGGAGTAAGCATAGTGATAGCCCACTGCAGTGTTACACACAAAATTGGAAGGGAATATGGAGGAGGGAGGCATTCATACTGACTAGACAGGGCTTTGGACATAATAGTAGTGAAATTAATTAGAATAAATGAGATAACCATAATCCACCACACCAAAAGCTCTAAGGCAGTGCTAGAACAGCAATATTAGCATCATGTCTGCACTCAATGGGCCTTCTGCAGTGAACGCTATATTTCTGGAAAAAAAAAATCCAGTGCTTATAAATATTCATAATCTTTTAGGGTTTTGCTTTGTTTCTAACGCCTTGGTTCTCTGGATACATTTGTTGGCCCCTACGGCCAGGAATCTGTCAGAAGTGGTTCTAAAGCAGAGGGAACCAAGAGCTGCCCACAGCATTCTCAAGGGCTTTGCCAAATCGGGACATCAAGGAAATTATATAAACGTACCCCTCTCTCTTCACCTCTAGTCCACACTAAGAATACCTCATGGTTGCCTGCAAATGAGTCCTTGATTCTTCCAAGCCTGGTTTGTGTATGTTTTTCCAGCAATATTTTAAGAGACTGACCTATTTGGTTCAGAATATTTCCTCTACTGAATCCATTGAATGGCCATTGTTTGTTATTTACATAACTCAATGTGCAATGTAAAATAGAATATAGAAGAACATTTGACAAGCCTGTCAGAATGCAAAATCTCTGCATTCTATCTCTGATCTCTAACCAGTAGCTAGAAACTTTGAGTTTCTATTTTATTTATTGCTGTAATTATTGGGTTTTTAATGAAAACAGATTACATTTATACTCATAGCAAAACATGTAGTTATTTTAAATAAATCTTAAGTGATGTGGTAGACAGAGCCTAAGGTGACCCACAATGATTTTCCACTACTTGGTGTCCATGCTTTTGTGTAATACCTTCTCTTTGAGTGTCAGTGGGACCTGTGACTTGCTTCTAACCAGCAGAATATGCCAGAGGTGATGGGATGTCACTCCCATGATTAAATTATGTTATATGGAAACAAGAGATTATTGCATAGGCCAGACTTAATCTGAGGAAAGCACTTCAGGGAGGGCCTGAGCCTCCTCTGAGGTGAGAGACTTTCCTGTTGGACTTGAGAAAGCAAGCTCTTATGATGTGACCTGCTCTTTTGGAGAGGGCTGCCTGGCAGGGAACATACAGTCCTGCAGCCGCAAAGAACTAAATTGGCCAGCAACCAAGTGAGCTTGGCAGAGGACCCTGAGTTTCAGAAAGGAACACAGCCCAGCTAACACCTTGATTGCAATTTTGTAGGCAGGACCCAGCTAAGCTGTGCTCAGACTCCTGATATAAGTACCAATTTCATTCACATGCACACAAACAGATTTTGTAATGCCAAATATAATGTAACCACCTTAAATGTGAGACGAACTATGTAAGAAGGGATTCTCTATATTCTTAGATGAATGCGGCCATATGAATTGCCATATGATTTAGGGTAAGGGTGGGAAAGGCATCTATGTAAAATAAAGTCAAATCACGTGGGGAGATATGAATTTCTCTCATAGGATAGAGAGCTTTGGAAGAAAAGTACTCCTACTGGGCTTAGCTGTGTTGCTTTTGCAAATTGAAGAGCCAAATTCTCCACCACCTCCAACCATTTCCCAGGGACTCCCCCTGGGAGGGAGAGGAGGCCGCAGCCAACAGGACACCAAGGAGAGCCTACTCCTCCCTTTTCTTGAGCAACACTAAGTGCAGAGGAGAAAAGCCATTTGCAGTCTGTTCTCCAGCCTGGGAATTGTTAAAAGGGATTGATGGGGACCGAATTATTTCACTAGAGAGAGGTTAGAAACCTGGTACTTGGAAGAGGAGCACAGATGCAGTGGGGGAGAGGGCAAAAATGCTGGAAGGGGAGGAGTTATGGGGGAAAAGAAGCAAGAAGTGAAGCAGAAGAAGATGAGTTGGTAAGAGATGGTAGTGTACTTGTAAGCCCTGGGGAAAAAACAGGTCTTCCTTCTCCCTGTTCCACATGGTCCACCCCCTTCCCGTACCCCACATCAAAAGAGAAGAATGGCCCCTTGTGTGAAATGATGGTGTAGATCTCTAGAACAGTGTCCACCATGCCCAAATCCCCGATTCCTCTCGTTTCCTTTCCTTCCAACATCCCCCCACACCTCCCTCCAATACCAGGCATCCCATTGCAGGACGATCTCCTGTGCACCTGAACCTGAGAATAGGAAATGTGCTCTGCCCTGATACCACCCTCCCCTCCCTCATCTCTGGGGTCTGATAAAAACCTAATCAAATAAGGAAGGCCTAACAAGAGGAAAGCATTGCAAAAAAGCAAAGGAGTCCATCTTCTCATATGCAAAACAGAAGAAACTGCCCTTATTAAACAACTAAAGAAATTTAAATAAAAGCAAATGATTATTCAGTGCACAGATCTTTTGAGGCATAGGTGAATATTCAGAGAATGACAGAAATTCTGTTTAGAATCATTGATGTCCCCTTCGAAGATGTGCAAATGTGACACATATGAGTCTCAGAAATGGAACCTGACCCCAGGCCATCCCTCAGTTCATTCTTGGCCCTACCTTGCCTTCAGTCTCAGTCCCTTGAATCTCAGAGAAGGAATGAAGCTCATCACTTGCAGAAAAGGAAAGGTGGGAATTGGACGGTTTGTTTTTAGGTGGTGTCCCCATGTTCCTGCTTCAAAGTGGTTCCCTCAGGTTAGTCTTGTCATATTGTCCTGGCATCAAAATGGCTGCATCAAAGCAGCTTCATACATCATACACTCAAAATAGAAAGCAGGCACAACGTTACCGCAACACGAGAGTAGTTGTGACACCATCTGCCCTTTTGAACACGCCTCACTGACACCGACGCTAATTAAATCAAGTCGATTACAACTCAGTAATGAACTAATTCCAAGTCTAGCACATCAACAGCTGTTTGTTTATCCCAGTTATCAGAACAGGGCTACCAAGCTGCAGAAGTAATTTAGGTGGCACTTTCTAAGCAATGTAGATCAATTTCAAATGAATTCACTGTGATAGATGACTCACGGCAGAGTAATGAGATCAAATCTATAATATATAATGTCTACAAAAGGAAGAGAATGTGACAAGAGCAAAATATCTTAATTGAGTTATTAAAATTCTTCAGATGAGTCAACTCAGTTACTTGATTTATTAATTGATTTATGAATTGATCAATTCAGCAATTAATTTATTGAGTGCCTCCTACATACCAGACATTGGGGGTACAACAGTGAACAAAACGGACAAAAAAATTCCCTACCTTCATGTAGCTCTCATTTGTGTAGGAGGGTCAATAAGAACATTGAAAGTTAAATGTGTAGTATGTCAGAAAGTCAGTTGCTATGAAGAAAAATAATGCAAGAAAGGGGAACATTTCACTTCTAATCGGTCAGCTAATTCTGATGTTTTTATTTTACTTCACTTTACTTTCATATTCAGAATCCAACCACTTTTGCCACTCCCCCTACTCAGGCCAAGCCACCAATATATCAAGGGCAGAATAATGCAGTGGCTTCTGGATTGGTCACTCTTTCAGTTTCTTCTTCTTTTTTTTAATTTTCTTTTTTTGGTGACAAAAATTGGCCCTGAGCTAACATCACTTACTAATCTTCTTCTTTTTTTCTTCTCCCCAAAGCCCCAGTACATTGTTGTATATCCTAGTTGTAAGCATTCTAGCTCTTCTATGTGCGATGCCACCACAGCATGGCTTGATGAAAGGTGTGTAGGTCCACACCCAGGATCTGAACTGGCGAACCTGGGCCACCAAAGGGGAACATGTGAACTTAACCACTCAGCCACAGGGCTGCCCCCTCAGTTTATTCTTAATACAGCTTCAAGAGTCACCCTGCTAAAAAGAAGTTAGGTGATTTCATTTATCTGCTCTAAACTCTCCAGTGGTTACCCAGAGTAACAGGTCAAGTCTTTATAATAGCCATCAAGACCCTGCATTATCTGGCCTTTCCTGTCTCTTTGTGTTCATCTCTTACTACTTTTCCCTCTGTTCCTGCCCTACTGGCCTGCTTGCTGTTCCTTGAACATTGGGCATCTCCTGCCTCAGGGCCTTTGTTCTTGCTGTCCCTCTGTCTAGAAATCATCTCATCTATTCTTTTTACTTTGGATGTCACCTGTGCTCAAATCACCTCTGGTATCTGGGCTGTGCTGATGGTTCCTTCACAAAGCAGGAGAAGCAGGGAATTTGACTCCAATTATCACCCTTTAGCAGTTTTGCCTGCCTCACTATCAAGCACCATGTGCCACATTAAAAGGGTCACAGCACATGTTACATCTTGTCTTGTTCTGTTCATCACTCCCATCCTGTTACTCTACTACTAATTTTCTCATTTCCCCATTACCCTGTTCGTTGGACCAATGCTCTTATCTTCCCGGAGTAAGCACTGGCTCCACTGCACTAGGACCCTGCCTCTCTATGCTCTGATGGACACTTGAACTGCCTTGGGAATGCACCTTCCTTCTGACTCAGATCCAGGGAATGTTTCTAGCTGAAGGCTGTCACCTAGCTCACCCATGCCTCAGACACACCAGGCAGGATTTGCACATCCTTAGCTTGAGGAGGCAACTTCCGTTTTAGCGTTAGTAATAAACAGGAAAATGAGATCCAACATATAAAATTTTACCTTAGAGCTGGTAATGGCCCTTAGGGTGGAGTGGAAGTTCTTTACTAAGCTCTTTGTTCTAGGAGGAGGAAATGTTATTTTGAGTGGATATTTAGATCATTAATCAGGCCATTAGTGGGCGGAGTATTAATAGCTGTGCCCCTGGCAGAGATCTGACTTTTCTGGTCTATCTCTTGCCCACACTGCAGCAGCGATAAATTCTGTTATCTTTTGCTCTCTTTGGTCCTTTCGTGTTGCAGGTCTTTGGGTGGTAAGATTCAAGATTCAGGTATGGGCTTGGAGGAAGGAAAAGGATATGGTCCAACTAGCTTTCCAGAATCCTCTCCTAATATCTGCTAACAGATAGTCTCATTTGAATATTATATACATTTAAAGTCATTATACATATATAATGACTAGTTGGGGTAATTTGATTATTCCTAGTTTCCCATAATTTATGCCATAGCGTCTCAATTCCTCTTTTATTTCTAACAGCCAGCGTTTTAGTTATCTATTGCTGTGTAGCAAACCACCCAAAACCTTAGTGGCATAAAACTAAAACCACTTTTTTATGTACTTGAACTCTGTTGTTAAGAGTTTGCACAGCACTTGATGGGGATGGCTTGTCTCTGTGCCATGAGGTCTGGGACCCCAGCTGGGAAGACATGAATGGCTGGAGACTGGAACCATCTGGAGGCTTCTTCCCTTACACGTTTGGTACCTGGATTGGGATGTCTTCAAGGCTGGACTCAGCTGGGATGCTGTGAGCTGGTGTTTCTGCCTGTGCGTCCTGTCCATGAGGTTTGGGCTCTCAACCATATGATTTTCATTACACGTTAAAATGCGGTACAGTGCTATCTAAAATAGAGCTGCCAAGTGGTAACAAGTAGCTTTCACAAGTTCTGTGCTCCAAAGTCTCTTAGGCCCTCATTCGAGAAATTGTTACTCTTATTTTCACACGCAATTCCATTAGGGGTGCGTCTCACGTTACTTGGCTGATGGCAGATTATAAGCAGTCAATGAGACAGTCGAGGCGACTCCTACAGGCAGGTGAGCCGATAGGGCAGTAACTGTCCGATTTGTATTATAGTAACAATGGATTATAACATTATATAACTTTCAGGTGTACATCGTAATATATTTTGAATTCTGTGTAAATTACATCGTGTTCACCACCCAAAGACTAATTACATTCCCTCTCCATACTCGTGTGCCTAATCACCACTTTCACCCTCCTTCCTCCCCTCTTCCCCTCTGGTAACCACTAATCCAATCTCTGTTGCTAAGTGTTTGTTTGTTGTTTTTATCTTCTACTTATGAGTGAGATCATATGGTATTTGGCTTTCTCCCTCTGACTTATTTCACTTAGCATAACACTCTCAAGTTCTATCCATGTTGTCATCAATGGCCAGATTTCGTCATTTCTTATGGCTGAGTAGTATTCCTTTGAGTACACCACATCTTGAATATACCACATCTTTATCCATTCATCCTTTGATGGGCACTTAGGTTGCTTCCAAGTCCTAGCTATTGTGAATAATGCTGCAATGAACATAAGGGTGCATATATCTTTATGCCTTTGTGTTTTCAAGTTCTTTGGATAAATACCCAGCAGTGGAATAGCTGGATCATATGGTAGATCTATTCTTAATTTTCTGAGGAAACTCTGCACTGTTTTCTATAGTGGCTGCACCAGTTTGCACTCCCACCAGCAGTGTATGGGCGTTTCCTTCTCTGCACATCCTCTCCAACACATGTCACTTCCTGTCTTGTTAATTATAACCATTCTGACTGGAGTGAGGTGATGTTTCGTTATAGTTTTGATTTGCATTTCCCTGATAGTTAATGATGTTTAACATCTTTTCATGTGCCTGTTGACCATGCATATATTTTCTTCAGAGAAATCTCTGTTCAGATGTTTTGCCCATTTTTTTTTTTTTTGAGGAAGATTAGCCCTGAGCTCACATCTGCCGCCAATCCTCCTATTTTTGCTGAGGAAGACTAACATCTGGCCCATCCTCCTCTATTTTATGTGAGACACCTGCCACAGCATGGCTTGACAAGCAGTGCATATGTTTGCACCCGGGATTCGAACTGGCAAACCTTGGGCTGCTGAAGCAGAACGTGTGAACTTAACTGCTGTGCCACCCCCAGGATTGGTCCCTCTTTTGCCCATTTTTTAATTGGGGTTTTGGCTTTTTTGTCATTGAGATTTATGAGTTCTTTGTATATTTTGGATATTAACCCCTTATCTGATATATAGTTTGCAAATATCTTCTCCTAATTGTTAGGTTGTCTTTTCATATTGTTGATGGTTTCCTTTGCTGTGCAGAAGCTTTTTAGTTTGATGTTGTCCCATTTGTCTATTTTTTCTATTGTTTCCCTTGCATGATCAGATATGGTATTTGAAAAAATGCTGCTAAGATGGATATCAAAGAGCATACTGCCTATGTTTTCTTCTAGAGCTTTCATGGTTTCTGGTCTTACATTCAAGTCTTTAATCCATTATGAGTTGGTTTTTCTGCATGGTGTAAGGTAATGGTCTACTTTCATTTTTCTGCATGTGGCTGTCCAGTTTTCCCAACACCATTTATTGAGGAGACTCTCCTTTCTCCATTGTATGCTCTTGGCTCCCTTGTCGAAAATTAGCTGTCCATAGATGTGTGGGTTTACTTCTGGGCTCCTGATTCTGTTCCATTGATCTGTGTGTCTGTTTTTGCGCCATTGCCATGCTGTTTACTATAGCTTTGTAGTATATTTTGAAATCAGAGAGTGTGATACTTTTAGCTTTTGAAGAGAAGTTCTTAATTCAGTACAATCTAATTTACTAAGATGGTTTGGTGGTTTTCTTTTCCCTCTTTTTTCTTTCATTCTTTTGTTCTTTCTTCTCATTGTTTAATAAATCATTTTCTGTCTCAAGGTCATGAAGATATTCTGCTGTATCGTCTTCTAAAAGCTTTATTATTTTGTCTTTCCTATGTAGGTCTATAATAGATTTGAAATCGAGTTTTTGTGTGGTGTGACATGGGGTCTGATTTCATTTTTTCCCCATATTGTACAATTGTACAAACCCAATTGTACAAGCGCCATTTATGGAAAACATGGTCCCATTCTTACTGGTCTACACTGTCAGTTTTGTCATGTATGCACAGATCTGTTTCTGCTCTCTCTATTCTGTTTTCTTGGTTGATTTGGATATTCTTCCACCAATATCACAACCTCTTCATTACCTTAGCTTTATGTTAAGTGTTGTTATTCCAGCAGAGCAAATACTCCCATCTCGTTCTTTCTCTTTTGGGTTGTCCAGAATATAAACTATTCTCAGATCTTTGCATTTCCATATAAATCTTGGAGTCAGCTTGTCAAACCATACACTCACATGCAATCTGTTGTTATTTTGATTGAGATCATGTTGAGCCTATGATCAGTTTTGAGGAGAATTGAATCTTTACAACACTGATTCTTCCAATCCATGAACATGGTAGATATCCCTATTTCTTTAGGCCTTTCATTTTACTCAACAAAGTTTCATAGTTTACTCCATAGAGATTTGCATATTTTTTATTAGTTTTATTCTTTAGGTACTTGATATTTTTGTTGCTATTTTCAGTTATATTTAAAGAATTGTTTTAAATAAATTTTTTTAGTGAACTATGACATTCGAACAGAAAAGTGCACAAAACACAAGTATGCAATTAAATGAATTATCACAAAAACATACCCTGGTACCATCACCTAGATTAAGAAATAGAATATTACCCAAACCCCAGAAGCCATCCTCAGGCCCTTCCCAGTTATGACATCTCCTCTGTTCCCCAGAGGTATCCGCTAAGCTGACTTCTAATGCTATAGATTGTTTTGCATGCTTTGGAATTTTCTATAAACAGAAGCATGCAGTATGCCTTCTTTTTTATTTCGCTTTGCCTTAGCAATATATTTTTGATATTCACCCACATTCTTACATGTGGCAATAGTTTGTTTGTTTTCGTTGCTTGTAGTTCAGATTTAAACCCTACCTAATGAGTGTTCAGTTAACAACTCTTCGTTTATAATGGCTCTTGAAAATTTATTCCAGTTTTTTTGAATGACTCCTTTTTATTCAGTAGAATGACTTTTTCAACTCCAACACATACTAAATGAATATGCTATAGGAAGTGATTTTTTTTTCTTTAGATTTTATTTTTTTCTTTTTCTCCCCAAAGCCCCCCAGTACATAGTTGTATATTCTTCGTTGTGGGTCCTTCTAGTTGTGGCATGTGGGACGCCGCCTCAGCGTGGTTTGATGAGCAGTGCCATGTCCGCGCCCAGGATCCGAACCAACAAAACACTGGGCCGCCTGCAGCGGAGCGCGCAAACTTAACCACTCGGCCATGGGGCCAGCCCCAGGAAGTGATGTTTTAACATTATCATTTCAGGCAGACACATTCACCAAAATTCTTGAACAATTGTTCCTAGTCAACAAATATCATATAGAACAAATTCTGATTGTATGCCATATGTGCATGAACCCAAAATCTGTTGTTTAGCATGGATACACCAAGAGAGAGGCTGAAGTGGTATCTTCCCTGCCTCTTCAGACTGCTGTGTGAATGTTGTGTTTCCACTTGCTTTCAAGAGGTCTCATGTCTAGCCTTTATTTTGACTTCTATTTTATTTTACTGTGCTATTACTTTGTTCGTAGGAGCAGTTTGAGTGCAAAAAACCATCATCCCCCAAAGATTGAAAAGTTGTTTAAAGAATGGTGCAGAAAGAAGAAAAAAGAATGAATACAATAAGCCTTATATCACATTATATTTTATGCACAAACTATTTACTTTTAAGCTATTGTTTATTACTTATATAAAGTTTTCATTATTCAATCGATATATTTTGTATCTGTGAATATCGTTTGGGTCTTTATGATTGGAATAAAACGCATTAGTTTTTTCTATTAAAACTAATAGAAATAGTTTTCTTTGAATGTTTTTGATTTAGTGGCTATGATATTGTGATTTATAATAAGAAATGTATATTTGGTTTTCTTCCACTGTTCCTGGCACATAGCTCCTAAACATTTGGAATTTCCTAAGTGATGAGAGCCTTAAAGGTGTCTTTTGTTATGTTAATAGGTGACTTTTGGCTCTCAGAAGGATGGTGGCTGGTTGCCCGGAAAACCAATCATGTGATTGGAGGGTTGGAACTTTCAGTCTCACCTCTCTGAACTCCAGAGAGGTGGAGGGACTGGAAGTTGACTCAATGGCCAATGATTTAATCAATCATGCCTATTTAATGAAGCCTCCATAAAAACACAAAAAAGGATAGGGTTTGGAGAGCTTCTGCATTTGTGATCGTGTGGAGACTGAGGGAGAGTGGAGCTCTGAGAGGGCATGCAAGCTCCGCACCCTTTCCTCCATAATTGCCCTATGAGTCTCTTCCACTTGGCTGTTCCTGGATTGTATTCTTTCCTAATAAACTGGTAATCTAGGGAGTAAAATGTTTCTCTGAATTGTGTGAGCTGCTATAGCAGATTAATCAAACCCAAGGAGGGGCTTGTTGGGACCTCCAATCTATTACTGGTTGGTCAGAAGCACTCGGGCTTGCCACTGGTGTCTGAAGTTACGAGGAGTGCAGTCTTGTAGGACTGGGCCCTTAACCTGTGGGATCTGATGCTCTCTTCAGGTAGGCAGTGTCAGAATTGAGTTGAATTGTGTAACACCCAGCTGGTATCTGAGAATTGCTTGGAACTGGTGATCAGAGTCATTAGTTGCAGTGTTTTAAAGAATGTATTAAAGTAATTGAACAAAGGATAGGTACATTCCATTGCATGACTATACCACAATTTATTTGTTTATTCTATTGTTGGTGACCATTTTGACAGTATTCCTATTTCTGGTAATTAAGAATAATCTTTCTAGAAATATCCTATACAATTTGTTTGGTATACATATGCTCACACTTCTGTTGGTTATAAACTCAGGAGTGGTTTTTCTGGATCACATGCATATGTACAACGTTAATAGATATTGCCAAAGAATTTTCAAAACTGCTTGTACCAAATTACATTACCACAAGTGGTATGTGAGAGTTCTGGTTGCTCCAATCTTTGCAAACACTAGATATTGTCAGTCTTTTAAATTTTATCCATTCTGGCGGGTACATAGTGATATTCCATTGTGGCTTCAACTTGCATTTCCCTGATTTATTTATTGTTATTATTTATTTTAGTAATATTATTATTAAGTTAATTAAATTATTTTGTATATTGTATAATGTTATGGATAAATTATATATAATTAAATTAATAAAATATTAACATATTTTAATAAAATATTTTATTATTTTATTTATAAAACAATTTACTAAAAAGTTGAGCATCTTTTCATATGTTTATTGGCCATTTGGATGTTCTCTTTTGTGAAGTGTCTGTTCGAGTGTTTTGCCCATTTGTCTGGCATGTGTATTGTCTTGTAGGCATTCCTCCTGCATTCTGGATACTGGTCTCTTGTCTGTTATTGGTGTTGCAAATATGTTCTCTTACCATGTGACTTGCCTTTTCACTCTATTAGTGGTGTCTTTTGATAAACAGAAATGGTTAATTTTATTGAAGTGCAGTGTGTCAATCTTCCCTTTATGGTCAGTGTTTTTTGTGTAGTTAAATAAATCTTTGCCTACCTCAAGGTCACAAAGTTGTTTTCCTGGGTTACCTTTGGGATACTTGATTGTTTCACCTTTCACATTGAGATCTACAATCCACCTGGAATTGATTTTTTTTGTATGATGTGAAGTAAGGGTCAAGTTTCATTGTTTTCCATATGGATATCCAATTGACTCAGCACCATTTTTAAAAAATATGACCCTTTCCCACTGCTCTACAGTGGCACATCTGTCATAAATCAAGTGACCATGTATGTGCGGGTTTTTTTCTGGGCCTTCTACCCCTCTGTTGATCTATTTGTCTGTTATTGCATCAGTAGCACACTGGCTTAATTCCCATAGCTTTGTAATAAGCCTTGATAATTGATAAAGTAAATCCGCCACCTTTGTCTGTTTTTCTGTTTGTCTTGGCTATTCTTGGTCTGTTGCTTTTTATAAAAACCCGAGTGTCGGGTGGTCAACTCACACACACATACACACACACACACACACACACTGCTGGAATTTTGATTGGGATTGCATTGGAAATATAGCTTAATTTAATTTGGGGAGAATTGATATGGTTCATCCTTTTGTTTATTTAGATCTTTAATTGCTTTCAATAATATTTGATCATTTTCTGTGTAGACTCTTTTATTAGATTTATTTGTATATCTTTTGTTAGATTTATTTCTAAGTATTTGACTTGTAGATGCTATTGTAGATGACATTGTTTCAAAAACTTCAATTTCTAGTTGTTTGATACTGGCATAGAGAAATACAACTGATTTTGGTCTGATATCCAGTGACTTTGCTAAATTTGTTTATTAATTCTAATTAATTTGAAGATTCTTTGTAGATTTGTAGATCTTATTTATAAGATTCTAATTTGTAGATTCTTTTGAATTCTCCACATTCTGAATTATATCGTCTGTGAATGATGACAGCTTTATTTCTTTGGGATTCCTGTTACTCCCAAGGTGGGGCATTTTGAGGACCCAGCCTAAAGCAGACGGTAGTTGAACAAGTTCCCCAACCTTGGTGGGCCTTGGACTCTTACTTTTGTCTCTCCAGCCTGCTAACTGTGGTAGGTGCTGCTAACTGTGCAGCTCAGCATCTCAGCCACTCTTTCCTTCCAGACAGACAAATGTTAACAGGCGAAAGCAGCCCACTGTCTTCGTGTTCCCTCCCCTTTGGCCTGGTTATTCCTCACCCTCCTGTTAGGTCTTTGATGCTTTTTTTTTTCTTGAGGAAGATTAGCCCTGAGCTAACTACTGCCAGTCCTCCTCTTTTTGCTGAGGAAACCTGGCCCTGAGCTAACATCCATGCCCATCTTCCTCTACTTTATATGTGGGACGCCTACCGCAGCATGGAGTGCCAAGGGTTGCCATGTCTGCACCCGCGATCCAGACCGGGGAACCCCAGGCTGCCGAGAAGCAGAATGTGCGAACATAACTGCTGCGCCACCAGGCCGGCCCCTCTTTGATGCTTTTAAGAAGCTTTTTTAAAAATATTCATCAAGCATTTACCAATTTGTCTTCAGTGGAAAAATTGATATTTATTACTAAGTCTGTTATTATCAAAAGCAGAGGTTCATTGATGTTTTCCGGGGCACCCTTGGGAGAGAAAGGTTGCAGAGCTCAAGGACTGACTCCTGATGTCTGTTTGAGAGGAGATAATGAGTCATGGGTAAAGGGGGCTGACAGAGCCAGGTCAGAATGACCTGCTGGCTTTGGCTGTGCTCTGGGATTGCAACGATCATGGACAAAGCCAAAATTGTAGAACTCTGAGTGCTGGGGACAGGTGTAAGGAACACGCCTGGATGCACATGGAAACTTCTTTTTTATCTATGCTGAAAACAGTGATTGGAGTCTGCCCAAAGCTGCTTCTCTCTCAAGCATCCATTTTAATGTTTAATTTCTGGGACTAGAATGGCACATGGGAATCAGTTCAAGGAAGTAAAATTGAGTTCTAAGTTGGATAGTTCAGACGAGTAGGTACGGTCATGATAGAGAAGGCCTTTTACACGTTCAGGTACCAGGGGTGCTATCTGTTGAGTGGGCTTATTTGTTTCAGGGCATTTGCTAAGTCAGATCTACAAATGGTTGGCATATAGAAATAGCTCTGTTCTATCGAGACCTTACTTGAAATGGTATTTATCATCGTAGATTTTAACTATAGAGATCCTGGGCTGGGTTTTCCCTGTATAATATGCATTCCAGTGAGATTCCATCAGAAAACTGACATAACACCTTGAACTAAGTAGCCTCCTTAGCAGAGGGCTGAACCTGGATGGGCACTGTTACTGAGCCTCCTTAAATGTTGGTCCTCCCCTTGCCTTCCACTTTTTCCCTCTTTGAAGAATATTTTATTTCATTAGGAAGTATGATCTCTTTAAAAAATTTCCTACAGAGAAAAAAAAAGACAAAACCCATCCTTCGCTGCCTACAGAGCTGAAGGATCAGCAATCAATTTAAATTTTCACACGAAAAGGACTGAAGGCCTCTGGGAGTCTCTGGCTCCGACATTCATCCAGCTTTAGTAGATTCAGGGACACCTGAATGCTGGAGAGTCGGCATTTCCCTTTCTTTGCTCTTTAAGAGTCTGGGTCTTTGTACATTTCTTCATTAGCTGTTAGGGAAACACACTTTTTAACTATATAAGCATTTCCCGTGAAGTGGTGTTTTGCAGTGTTATTAATGGCAGCATTTTAAGGAAAATGAATATTTTCAATAAAACTTACCTGCTGTAAAGTTAGAAACTGTCTGGCTTAGGTTATTATTAATCCCACACAACAAAAGTATCTAGATGAATTGTCATAACTTATATTTTTCAAGTGAGATCCAAGCTAAAGACTGTCCATTGTGTTAAGATTCTTTTGACTAGACTCTACCCTTTGCACCCAAATATTGGAAATGAACCTTTAATTAGTAGTTATCGATACAATATAAAGTAGTATGTCCAGGATGCAAAAAAATCCTTTCAGGCTGTAAGAGCAATTTTATTAGGATTATACTATCAGGTATAGGAAGGAATAAGTAAGAACAACAGCAACAACAACCACAAAATCCTCAGACAAACAGACCATCCATGCACATACTTGTGGAAGTATCCCCTTCTGTCCTCATATAATTAATTTAATCAAATGAGCAAAAGCTTGAAAGAAATTGATCTTGTACATTGTACTTTTGCCTAAGAAAGCCCCCTCTCTTTTGTGTGGTGGTGGATCCCCATAAATAATAAGGGAAGTCAGAGGAAAAGAGAACGCATTTATATTTGTAGTTGGTTTAAAAGGGTTTGCACATGTTGCGGGCTTGGAAAACAGCAAATATTCAATAGCCATATTTTAAGCTATTGGCTTGATAGTTCAATTGGAATTGAAAAATCCTGGATGTACTTTTTGTTTGCTGTTACTACTTGCAGTACATTCCCAAATAAAGCTTTTCAACAGGGAAGACTGAACTGATGTCATCAGAAGCAAGAGTGATATGACTCTCAGACTAAAGTAACTTAAATGTCAATGAGAACAGGAAAAAGCACTGGTATGGCACCTTGAGATTCAAACTTTAGAGAAATGTGAAAAAGGCACAAAGCAGTGGTAAAAAATCCCAAATTATAGTTTCTTTGGAATAACACTACATACAATGTCAAAATATGACAGGTCTTACTGTTGTGCTATATTGAGATACCTTGAGGCAATACGTTGGAGAGCATTCATTTGAACCGAACGAGATTTTCAAAGTTTACAGTCCCCAGAATGTATAGAGACATGCTTCTCCAACACATGATTAAATCAGCTCCATTTGGAAGGAGAGGAAAGAGAGGAAGGCAAGGATTGGACACTCAGGTGCTAAGGGCAGCCCTGTAAGAAAAATAGGGCATCAGACAACAGCCTCCAGACCCATGTGAGTACCAAGGCTTGTTGGGATTATAAACCATTACTCCAGACACTCAGGCAACTAGCTAGTGTTTTTATTACTTAATACTGTCTTCCAACTGTTTCTTGGCTAGTGCTGGGCAAAGAAAAATTTGGATTCCAAAACAGGCTTTCTTCCATCATCATGAAATCCCCCCAACTTGCTTAAGAGAGGCCTTAATATGTATGACTCTAATCTTCTAAGAGGGGAGAAACAGGCTTTAGGGACTGCTAGAGGACAGTCACTGGGGATGCGGAGATGACTAAGGCATAGTTCTTATCTTTGAAGTTTCCATGACTAGTCGGGAAGTCAAATATGTTAGCAAATGATTGTGAACATACTACACTGGGCACTAACTACAAAAGGGATTTGTATAAAATAGAGACGTGGGATAGGGAGGAAGCAGGGTAGTGGTGGGGGTGGGGAAGGTGTAGAAAGAGCCAAGAAAGTAGTGCCCTTGAGCTAAATCCCTAAGAATGCCAGGCAGGGAGGGAAGAAAAGGCATTCTGAGTGGCATGAGCACAGACATGGAGGTGTTTAAGATCAGAGCCCCACGTAGGGTACGAAGTATAACACTGGGAAGGACTAGTGAGAGGGCTGGAGAACATGCAGACTGAGGATGACAGGCTCAGGACTCAGATGTCCTATAAGCCAGGGGGGCACATGTAAGGGTTCTGAATAGGAGCATAAAATGATTTCGCTTGTTCCTTACAAAGACCATTCTCTCTGCCCTGTTGAGAGCTGATTGGAGGAAGTAAGACTACAGGAAGGAAGGTTAATTGGGGGACCATTGCCAGCAATCAGGATTTGAACCAGGACAGAGTTGCAGTAGAGGGAGGGGTCTAGATAACTACCAGATTTCAAACTGGAGTTACGGCAGTTTAATTCACTAGGACAGGGAATACAGGTTTGGGAAGGAAGGTGCCTAGCTGAGTTTTGGACTTGTTGTGTTTGTGGTCCTGGCTGATATCTCGGTTGATAAATAATGGGGTAGAGACAGGTAGAGGGTGGCATGGCTTGACACTGACCTCAAAGGCAGAGGGATACTCATGCAGATAGGCGGGCAAAGTCCCTCTCTGGAAGGCATTCGTCTCTGTATCTGAAGTGTTGGAGAATGAGCAGCTTTCCCCACTTCCACTCTAAGGCCAGTGCCAATTGCCTCCCCCAGCACTGCAACAGATGTGGATTTTAAAAGAAAAATATCCCCTGGAAGTTTAATGGGCTACCAGTCACTCTCAGCCTGATGTTAAGTAGAGTAATTGATGATGAACTGAGCTGATCTTAGATTTGGAGGAAGTGTGTGGAAGTAGTTTATGGATATGAGGGAAACTGCAGTAACGGAATGGTGGCAACTGGGCAGCTGGGGGTGCGTGATGCCACCCAAAATAGGAGGTTAGGGTGAAGAAATGCCAACTTCCAGGAGGAACAGTCCAGATAGGGAGGTGGGAGGGCCCAACTGTAACACCGTGGAATTTTCCCCTAGAGGGTCCTGTTTGCTCTACTGCTAACAACCCCCAACAACTGGAAGACAATTGAAGGAGCCTAACATTTGTGTCCTAAGTACTTTTAAAGTAAATATGACTGTATCGGTGAGTCCATTTTACAGAAGGAAAACCTGAGGCTTGGAGAGTTAAAGAACTTGCTAAGTGGCAGAGCCATAGCTCTTTGCCCACGAAGTCCGTAATACTCTTTCTGCTCTATCATTTTGGATTCTGAGAGGAGAGAGGAAAGAAAATTAGTGGGATGAGCATGGGTGTGAAAGTGAGAAGAATGGGTAACTATTTAAATGTATTCGATGGATACAGGTCCTCAGAAAAGATGTCCCCATGACTTCTTGCTGTGGTGCCTGTGTCCAAGCCTCTTCCCAGATCCTCAGCTCTCCAACCAGGGCCCTGAGGGCTGCATTTGAAATAAGCCAAACCCCAAAATCATTGTTTTAGTTCCTCAAGATATCAATTAATCACTGGTTATAAGCTTTCCAGCCAGTGGCTCTGCTTCCCGAATTATCTGATATGGTTGGAACATGTTGACAGCACTATGTTTTGGGAGTACACAGACTAAAGGTTTATAGTTTTCAATGTGCTTAAATTTCATCATTTCATTTAGTCCTCGCATCAATCCTGCAAGATGATAGTGCTTTTCCAATTTCAAGGTTGAGGAAATGGAGGATCAGAAAGGTTAGGTGATTTGTTGAGACTGCACAGCTCATAAGAGTTGGTGCCAGTACTAGAAAGTGTGAGTCTTTGGACTTATTAATAATATTCTTCCCACAATACCACACAGATGTATGTGTGTGTGTGTGTATGTGTGTAGATTTAGAGAGTGAAGGAGGGGGAGGAAGAGGATACATAGCAGAGCAAAGGAATGCAAAGCAAGATTCAATAAAAATCCAGAGAACAAGGAACTGACAACTTCTTTGCTTTCAAATGCATAATTTATGTCTTTCATCCTTTTATTTTGTCCAACATTCTTCACAGATCCTTAGGCTCTCAGGAGTTCAGTGAAGAGCCACTTGATGTAGCCGCACAGGCTGTCACGGAAGGGTCCTGGGGGCTGCGGAGTTAATGGAGCCTGGAAGTCCACTGCAGCTGTGGTCAAGCACGGCACCAGAGTCACAGTTTTCTTGCTGGTAATGAGCTGAGGTTGCTCCATGGTCTAAAACAAATCCAAGGTATGATGCTACTTGATGCAAATCATGGCTACTGTGAGCGGCATACACGCGAGGCGGACTCTGGGCCTGGAATCTGCTGAAGCACCAGCTTCACTGAGTCGATTTTGAGTTTTCCCTTTGAGAGCCACTGCTGAGAGGGCACAGGATGTGGGCAGAACTCTTAGCACACTTGGATTACGGTTCCTTCCACCTATCAGCTTTAGCATGTGCCAGTCGAAGAGCTTGAGTTTCCGAAGTACAACACTGAGTCTTTATGGAGTAGTGCAGCCATGAGATCCTGCCGGGGCTCTCCCGCAGCACCTCTGCACTTCTCAGGGAATATTTATCTCTGCTGATTGACCACTGTTGACCCAGGGTGAAGTGATTGTTGTTCTGTCTTTGGAGAAGAGCAAAGATGGCACCCAGGCATACTGACAAAACTTGAGGACATCTTTCCCTGCTTGTCTTCTTGCCACTGCTGTAAAAGGCAGGCTAATTAGTTAGTTTCCTCCAGAAATATCCATCTAAATCTGTACTAGCCACATCACAATATCTCTGTAATACAGCTTTTAAGGCGCAAAGTGAACATTGATCCTGATGTCTCTTTCCCCTTGAATGCCATGATTTAAAAAAAAAAAAAAGTTTCCAGTCAAATGTACAAAGTAAATAAAAAAAGTCTGTCAAAGTACTAAATTAATAAGTAATAGGAAAATAGTTAAAACTCTGCACTTGCAGCAGACTCGGGGTCATTACTTTTGATGAATATTTTCCTTTCTAAGAGGCATTGCTAATATAAGTAAGTAGACCAAAGAGGATATTTAAAATATATCCATATATTACCTTTTGTTAAGATCTTTAACCCTGGAAAATCACGTCCACAATCATAGCTCATTATCTTAATTAGATCTGTCCTATATTATCTCACAATTTTTTCTCATTACTTCATAGGTGATCAGCCTTTCAAAAAGAATGCGAGCAGAATTTTCTGATTTTTTATTGTGATAGTGTCTGTGTTCTCTTTCAAACTCTACTTAGATCTTTTGGGTGTCATAATGGTGATGCTATATTTAATTAAAAATTACATTAGAAAGAGATTAATATTCATTCTGATGAATGAACACAGAATTAACTCAAGAATTAAAATCTCTATAACGGCTAATGAAGTGGACTATGCTGGGATGCCCATAAAAACAGATAAATCATAAGAATGACTGAAAATATGAAGCTTTTCTTCCTATTGTCATGCTCTGTGTACAGGCATTGGGCCCTTTCAGTAACAAGTCACTTCAACGCCTGCTTGTCCCCAAGAAAGCGATGGCACCTGATATTCTTGACCCACTACCTTACCCTCAAACCCCAACCCCTAAAAGGGGATAAAGATTATATCACCAGAAAGCTGTACCTTCCCTCTTGCTTTCTTCCTCTTGATCAAGTTAAAAACATAAGGAGCAGCTGTGTTTCTAACAGCTTGTTAGTTAAAATGGGTTTATAATCTTCGGAAGTGGGAAATAAATACTGCACTTTCAATTTTCTGGTTCATAATATAGATTCTAGAGAAAAACTACAGTTGAGGAAGGCAGAATTATAGCTATTTATGCCAAATAGGAAGGGAAAATTGGAAGATTAAGGTTATTAGCAACTGTTTGTGAGGGCAGTTCTCTGAAAAGCATAAAATGTTGAGGCAAATATAGACATTGTGGGGCAAATGCTGGGACCTTCTGGGGCAGGTTGGTTCTGTAGGGAGGGACAGTCATGTGACAGGGCAGATAATTAGGATGATGGAAGTTCACTGTGGGAGAGGGTTTGGGTTCAAGGGCAGAGGGCAAGTCCCAGCAGGGCAGGACAGGACCTCAGTGAGGGTACCACAGGCGAAAGACCAACTGTCTTTGTTGGCTACTGCTGGTGTTTTTCTAGGTAATCATTTCATGGCAAATGTGGTGAGTGAAAAAATGGACAACAAAACCAAATTTTGTTGTACCTTAAAAGTGTCCTTGAAAGAGGATAGTACAGTGTGGTAGAAAGAGCTCTGAGCTGAATCAAAAGTAATTTCTAGTCCTCCTTTACCTATGAGAAATTAATCGAATTGCATAACCTCTCTAGATCTCAGATTTCTTCTCTGAAATTAGGAGGTTGGACTAGACAGTGATCACCAAGATCCTTCCAACTTTAGAGTTCTGGGAAACTTATGGAGAATAAATCAAGTTTCTCCCGTACAAGTGATATGATAAAAGCAATAATCCAGATGTCGTGGGTTGATTGCAAAAATGGCCCAAGTCGTTTCCCTCTCTGTATCTGCCTCCCTTGCAGTTGACTTTGCAGATTTTTTCATCAAGAGGTGCACCCCTTAAATATGACCTGGTCCTATGATTTGCTTTGATCTACAGAATGGGATGGAATTGATGGTATTCCAGGTCCAAGCCTAGATCTCGAGAAGTTTTGTGCTCTTTTGTTCTCTCATTTGGAACCCTGCCTCCACTATGAGGACAAGTTTGGATTAATTCACTGGAGGGATGTGAGAAACATGTGGAGGAAAGCTGAGTCATTTCAGCCAAGGCCCCTGAGTTTAGTAAGTCCCCAGCTGACCTGTTCGCTGACACAGACACATGAGTGAGCCCAAATGAAATAAACCAAGCCCAGCCCAGGTCACCAGAGCTGTCCAATCCATCTAGACTTGTGAGAAATAATAAATGGTTCTTGTATTATGCCAATAAGTTTTGGAGTTTTTTATGTAATAAAAGCTAACTGATACATGAGACAGCTCTGGCTCTACCCTCCGTTCATTCACCCAAGAATTCAGTTCCTGGTAAAGTCCTCTCTCTCTGACCCTGACTATTCCTTGGCAATGTTTCATAAATGTTCACGAAAAGTCTAATGATAAACCAAGTCCCATCCGCTTGATCCTGCCACCATTTCTCCTGGATCCTGCTGTTCCAGCCGGGCGTGTTGATACTGCACTAGTGGCGGCCGTTGCTCTCAGCTTCTACTACCTGGTACTCTGGCTTCAAGCAGTGCTTCAAGGTGCCAGAGCTTTGCTGAGGGCAGAGTGACAATGTTACAGTAGTGCCTTGCCCCTCATTTTGTGTTATTCTCTGTTACATAGTTATCAAAGCTATGTCAATACACCTAATGTCTTGAAGAAGTTTAAATTAAATACGTTTTAGGTTTTATTTACAACCCTCTGTTTTCCTAGGGCTTAGAGATTGGGCCAGGGAAAGAAATGAATGAAAATGAGATGTTATACCCAGAACACTTCTCCCTTCAATGATTAAGGCTTTGCTGTTGAGTGAACTTTGTCATGGCCAGCTCTCTCCTTCGTAAGGATGACTCCTTTCCTAGGAGGCTCCTTTGTACTCCCAGTAAATACACTTCTGTAAGTTTGCCACACCATCATATGAGCCATACCCAGATGTGTTGAAATCCTGGCCCAGCATGAGGTTTGGATATTTTGTTGCAGTTGTTTTGAAATTTGCTTCCTGAATCCAGAGAGAGGAGCACTGGGAGCCCAAGAGGTAGTTAGGTAACTGTAACTTACACATCAACTGTTTTCTCATTGCAATGCGTCTGTCTTAGCACGTAATATCTTAATATTTTCAGCTCACTTTAACACAGACACTGAGGGAAACTTTTCAAACCCATCCTTCCTTATTCGTTCACACCAAAAAATTTAGTCATCAACATAAACCTTGCTAAAAATATTGTGGGGAGAATGAGGATGGGGTTTATATTGCATAATATAGTAATTAGTCTAATCTAGGCTGCGCTGTGATAACATATAAACCCCAGAACCCCAGTGACTCTCTACAAATAATTTGTATTTCTCCCTTGTGCAAAATCTGATGCCTTCTTCCATCTTTTTTTTCCCAGCTTTATTGAGATACAATTGACATAGAGTGTTGTGTAAATTTAAGGTATGTAACATGTTAATTTGATATACTTGTATATTGGAAAATGATTACCACCATAGTGTAGCTAACACCTTCATCATGTCATATAATTATCATTTCTTTTTTGTAATGAGAATATTTAAGATTTACTCTTCTAATAACTTTCAAGTATATAATACAGTATTATTAACTATACTCACTATACCCCTCCATCTTTTAGCTACACCATTTGGATCACGTAACTTCCAGGGTCAACAGAGCTGGGAAATGGAAACAACAGGAGAAGATTTACGTGGAAAGTTACATGTCCCTTTTTCTCAACTTCCACTAGCATGATCTGGTTGCATGATCTGGTTGTGTGATCCTACTTAGGTGCATGGGGGCTTGGAAATGTAGAGAAACACATGAATATTAGACCTCTACAGTCTGCTCTTCTAGTCATCAAATTCCCAATTCTTCCCTTCTTCACACGCGAAGGACATCTCAACCCACCCTCAGGGGAGACACGCCAGAGTCCAATCCAGTCACTATATCAAGCTCTACGGAACACAAGGGCCTCTCTGCCAGGTTCGCATGAAATTCTTCTTGATCAGGTGATCTATGAACTGAAAGGAAACTGTATGAACTTTCCCCCTCCACTGGACATACACTGGTGGAAGGGGGCAGGACAACCACAATACACATTCCCACTTGGAAAGAAGAAGATTAGGGACACACAGCAAAGATGAAATCCCACTGGGAAGAAGAGGTGAAGGCGCCACTAGACCTGGGGGTGGTGAGGCCTTAATTGTGAGCCTTGAAAGGAGTTCTTTCATCCATTGTACTCCATGGCTGCAAGCTGTGCCCTCGGAGATATTCTTTCTTTTCCATTATTCTCTGCCACCTCTGATGTGGGTATTGGGGATCATGGCCTCCTCGGGAGCTTCACAATTTTCTCAGTGACCTTTCTTCTGATAGGACACTGGGGACCCAGGAGTTGCAAGTCTCAAATGTCAGTTTAAGTGCAGATTCATGGTTTCTTTGGCAATACGGTTCCCTCACAAATATAGTAGGCTTCTGATGTATTTGCTTCCGGTAAGCTCCGTGTGCTAGTAATCATACCTAAAGTTCTTTTCTAGACAGAGTTCTAAAACTGCTTTGTTTCATTGCTTCTCACTTCCTTGTATTTCTCTGTCAACTTTATGTCAATCTGAAGATGTTTGAATAATAGGTGGGAAATTCACACACTTAATCTGATGCGTGTCCTCAGTCATTTCCTCCAATTGGAAAGTTTCACTGTGGTTATGTTGCAGAATCTTTTGAGATCCCGTTTTACTGTTTGGGCTCTGGAAGTAGTCATTTTTTCAATTTGCAAGCCTCCAAATTTCTGAACCATTCCCATCCCTTTCATTTCTGTTTGTAAACCAGCCAAGATTTTCCTGAGCTTATTTCATCCTTGTAATCTTTTGTCAAACACAGCCAACATTTGTTTTCAAGATTCTCCCCCTGAATCAGTGGGCTCAGAAGCACATGGTCTGCCCCCCAAATTACCATAAGAAATAATTATAGCAAATGCTTTCTCACTGCATAAAATGGATTACCGTTTTCCCAGTCTCCAACATTGGATTCCTCATGCCCTTCTGTCTAATTGCTAAGCCATTTCTACACATTTTAGCCTTCTTTGTTATAGCTTCTTATCACTGGTACAAATTCTGTATTTGTTACAAGGATAGATTAGAATGCGCTGTGGAAATAGATATCCTGTCCCTACCTAGTTGTCGAACACAATGAAGTTTTACTTCTTCATTGAAAATCTTCAGGATCCCGTCTTCTTTCATGGGCCATGGTTATAAGCTGTCTCAGATCAGAGGGGTATAAATTGTGAGGAAAATGGATAAGGAAGTTCAGGGTGACATTTTGCTTAGCAAATTTGGATTCCATGCCAGTATTATTGTTTAGGTATGTTTATTTGTGTGTTTATTCAATGTGATTGAGAAAGTTTATAGTGCCTGAATTATTGGTTTCCCTCCATTGAGAAGAGGAACAGGTAAGAATGGGGAGAGGAAGATATTTGATCAGATTTACCAGGGTGAAAACTAGCAGAAATTTTGTGCCAGTGGACAGATAAAACAAAATCTCCTCTGAGTTATAATCATATTTAAACTTTTTGCAAAGGTGACTAAATGGCTGTTGCACTTTCTTCTGGTGGCTTCTTGGTGGAAAATAGACACTATAGTAGTCCTTTCAGCAAGTTTGAGAAGTAGGCATGGCTGGTATCATTATAATCTTCATTTAATGATATGGAAGCAGAGGCACCTGCCATAGTTCCTGAAACATTGAGGGTCTTGAATAAATGTTGTTGGGTGAATGGAGGAGTGAACAACAGATTGAATGAGTCAATGAGGCAGATTAAACGACTATTTCTAGATTGGTTAGTAAATCACACAATCTAACCAAGTTTTGTAACATTCTGTCACCCCTGCCTCAGAGCAGCTTCAAAATGTAGGCTTACACTTCTGCTATAAATATTTTCTTTAGAGTTTTGCTGATGAATTGAAGTTTCATAACAAAAAGAAAGCAGATGGCTTTGGGGAGGGGCTTATGCTTGCTCTCTGAACTGTGTTTCTGGTTTGCTTGTTTATGCCGAGTGTGCACGAAGGTTGCCAGAGCCTTAATTTCAAACTGCATCGTTTAATAAAATACAATAAGGAGAATTAAGAAGAAAGCCTGCAGGGGAACATCCTGCTTATTATCTCTGTAATGAGAGGACTATTTTCTCTCCCATCAGTTGCCAATGATGGGGTTTTTTGTTTCCTCTCGTCCGGGCACAATTGTGATATTCAATGAGAAGAGTGCGAAGTGCCACTTTAAAGCCAAACATTCAATTCCTCCTAATTCACCAGGGACAGAAGGATCAAGTTGTGCAGCTGGGAGGTGATGTTTCTTCCCGGCAGCTGTCACTGAAGAGACACGTGCAAACCATAGAAGTCATTTGTCACAAGAACCCATCCAGAATTTGCTACGTGTGTCTCTCTTGCTAACGTGACATGAAATAGTGAAGCTTTCAAAATCAGGTACGGAGACTTCATTGTGTTGACATGGGCAAAATGAAATGGAGAGCTCAGGCAATTATGTGGATAAATCAGGCCAAAAATATCCAACGATTGAGAGAAAAAATTCCTTTAGCTCGAATTATTCAGAGTGACTGTCCATGTTCATCAATTTATCAGGATAATGAATTTTATTCTATACTTTGTCACTATAGATATATCTTTAGTCTATGAATTTGAATGACTTTGCAATTTTTTATTCCACTGGAAATTATAATAGGAGTTGAACGAGCAAGCACTATGTTAAAAGATTGCTACTGCAGCTACTGTAATAGTCCAAGAGAATTTAAACTTCGTTATTAAATAGCTAGCAGACATGGCTATTGGAATGGGGGTAGAGAAGGAAGTGTGAAATCTGTTGAGAATCAAATGCTTGTAACTAATCTGTCGCTCCCATTTAGCCTCCCATTATCCTAAAATATCTTGGTCTGTAACTCCCAGCTGCTTTTCTGGTCATTTGACAACTGGTTAAATGAGGCTGAAAATTTCATCAGGTTTCATATAAATAATAATATACTATTATATGTATACACAAGTGTATCCCTTTGTGTATTTTTAATATCCCTTATTTATATACAAAGAGATAAATGATTCAAGTATGTGAAGGATAAGCAAGGTCAGTTCTTATGTCTGCCCATGCATTGGCGTTGAACTTCCTCTCTGGAATCCTCAGCATGCTCCACCTTTAGCTGTCCTTCCTGTTTCTTCATTCTTTCAGAGCCACTAGAATCAGGAGGCCTGGGCTCGCCAGGAGGTAAAGGGAGACCTTCCTGAGCACTGACTGCCTCGGGTGGCCTGGTCCGGCTCGAGTCTGCTATACATTGGGGACAACTTGCCACTTAGAAGTTACGAGTCATGGACATGTTCACTGAAGCAATAGAATACTAAATAAGAAATAAACGCCTAATATTGACAAACTTTTTTATCTTTAGCATGAAAGTATAACATGAGGAAGGACCCAGAAGAATGATTCTATTGCTTCTAGTCACAATAATATTGTCAAATTTTGTTTTGCAAAATGGAAAAATGTGTGTGCTTTCTGACTGAAAAAGAAATATATTGTATAACATTATCAGGAAAATATAAAGGAGAAAATAAAAATCACCTAGAATTCAATTATCCAGAGATAACCAGTTGTTATGGACTGAATGTTCGTGACCCCTCTCCCACCCAAAATTCATAGTTTGAAGCCCTAACCCCATTGCGACGGTATTTGGAGATAGGGCCTTTGGGAGGGAATAAAGGGAATGAAGCCCTAATCTAATAGGGCTGGTTCCCTTATAAGAAGAGGAAGAGATATCAGGGTTCTCTCTCTCTCTCTCTGCCATGTGAGGACGCAGCAAAAAGGAGGCCATTCGCAAGCCAGGAAGCGACTTCTCACCAAAAACCATGCTGGCACCTTCATCTTGGACTTCTAGCCTCCAGAACTGTCAGAACATAAATTTCTGTTCTTTAAGACATCTATTCAATGGTATTGTTATGACAGCCCAAACAGACTAATATGGACTAATATTTTATATCCTCTAATACTTTAATATCCTTCTGGACTAAGAAATACATATACATACATACATACAGATATAGCACTATACATGCTTTAGATCAGCATTATCCAATAGAAATATAGTGCGAATCATATATATAATTTAAAATTTTTTAGTGGCCACACTGAAAATTTTAAAAAGGTAAAAATTGATAATATTTTTAATTTAATCCAATATATCCAGAATTTTGTTGTTTCAACATGTAATCAATTTAAACATTACTCTTGAGATATCTGACATTCTTTTTACATTCTAAGTCCTTGAAATCTGATGTGTATTTTCCACGTATAGCACAGTTCAATTTCTGCTGACTCATTTCAAGTGCTGCACCCACCATATTGGACAGAGCAGGTTTAGATCAACAGCTTTCAGTCCTGGGTTTGGGTTGGGACTCTGCTTTATTGCCAAATGGCCCTTGGCAATTTAATTAGCCCCTTAAGCCCTGGGTTCCTTGTGTTTAAAACGGAAGTAATCAAAGTATCTGTATCAAAGGGTTGTCAAGATGCCTAATTGATATGATATGTAAAACATATATAGTGCATGGTAAATAGCACTTAACAAATTTGGGCAAAAATTATCTTTGTAGTCATAGAATATGAATCTTTATTCTACAATAAATGCTAATTTGTGTATTTGAAACCATTTTCTCATCTAGTAATATCTTTCCATAAAGCCTAAGTTTGTAGACATATGCCAGAAAGTGAAATGAGTACCATTAAAGATCATGTCCTCTCATTGCAATGCTTTCCGTGTGTGTGTATGTATACACATGTGTGTTTCTGTCCGTGCTTTGGGAAGTACACAGGTGAGAACATGCTACCATAAAAATTTTCCAGGGCTGAGATGTACCTTTATGGAACTGAATTGCAAGGTTGCCTTATGTTGAGAGCTCAGGCAAGTATTTGTAATGCTGGCAAATGATGAAGCATCTTTTAATTTCCTAGTTGACATACATCATATTACCCCAACCATTGCCGAATTAAATAGCCATTTCATTTATTGGCAGTCTCAGCAAAAAGGCTAGGAAAATCAATTCTGAACATGAATTATGGCCTTTCTTTGAAAATCAGCCATTTCTTTTGTTTCTAAAATCTGCACTGTGGTATCCTCTGTTTCTGAGTGGTCGGTTATTAATGAATTCCGGCTGCACCTTTTTTGCGTGCTTGTTATAATTTTTGTCAGAAAGATAATAGCAGTTCCTGGCACAATAACCTTTCCAGCAGTCTGTAACTTGATTTGCTGACAATTCCTATCCTCAGTTCTTGTAACTAGAAGAGAAGAGGTGAAGTGGAAGGGTCGATCAAGGAACAGAGATTATCAGAAGAGTTTAAGTAACTAAATCACTAAAATGCTGATATCTTCTCACATGACAAAGATATTAACAAGAAGAGGAAATAGTGTAATGTGAACACATTTTTCATGAAATGAATATAACGGGTTTGTAGAAGAGGAAATTATCCCAACTACTTGCATTCATTATAGTCTGAATATTGGCCTTTCGTACTCATCCTCACGTGTCCTAGTTCTGCTCTCATTATCTGTCAAGAATAGCAAATCAGGGGCCAGCCTGGTGGCAGAGTGGTTAAGTTCACACGTTCCACTTCGCTGGCCCGGGGTTCACAGGGTCAGATCCTGGGTGCAGACCTATGCACTGCTTATCAAGCCATGCTGTGGCAGGTGTCCCACATATAAAATAGAGGAAGATGGGCCCAAATGTTAGCTCAGAGCCAATCTTCCTCAGCAAAAAGAGGAGGATTGGTGGCAGACGTTAGCTCAGGGCCAATCTTCCTCAAAAAAAAAAAAAAAAAAAGAAAAAGAAAAGAATGGCAAATCAATATGGTGTTTTGTGAAGACCTGAACTAGCCTTAAAATTATGTTCTTTTAAAAACAAAACTATTACACTAGTCACTTTTAAATGTATCCTGTGGAAGCTAGTAAATCACAAGATGATTTGATACACACCACCATCCTTTTAAAATTACTAGAACAAATTCTTCTTTAAGAGTCAGTCAGGGGCTGGCCCTGTGTCCGAGTGGTTAAGTTCGCGCGCTCCGCTGCAGGCGGCCCAGTGTTTCGTCAGTTCGAATCCTGGGCGCGAACATGGCACTGTTCATCAAACAACGCTGAGGCAGCGTCCCGCATGCCACAACTAGAAGGACCCACAACAAAGAATATACAACTACGTACCAGGGGCCTTTGGGGAGAAAAAGGAAAAAAAATAAAATCTTTAAAAAAAAAAAAAGAGTCAGTCATTTTACATTGTTTTTTCTCAGTTCCCCCACATAATTTCATCCCAATAAAATACATATATTTTTGACAGGTTTTTTGGATCATCCTATCATATTTCTCTGTTACTGAAATATGCTCATAAATTGGAATTATTTTTTCCCCAATTTTGTAAGCTCTGTGAGTTAGAATGTTTTTTTCTTTTGAATTATAATATTTTTATTAACTAGTAATTTATAAAACCAAAGTAAACATATTAATTTTTGGTACATTATTATTGCAAAACGTAAAAAAGTTATTAAAAACTCATTTCTTAATGAGAGGAGTCATGTCTCCGTGTATGTTCCATGGGAAGGGGAACTTAGGGTGTCTTAATTAGACATAATTAATTAGAGATAATGAAATGAAATACTGCTCGTTGAAGAGCAGTATTTCAAATTATCCCCTGAGACATACTCCATATGGAGGTAAGGTCCTAGTGGGAGGTGTGCTTTTCCTTTATAAAATGGGAAAAGAAAACTGTCAAAGGGGAGTGAGGTGGGGAAAGGAAAACCTAGTAGCTATAACTGCAGGTGTGTTCTCTCGCAGGGCAATTTTAGGAAAGAACAGACTGTATGTGAAAGCTGAGGATCTGATCAGGAAATCGAGTTCCTTAAAACTTTTGTTCCCAAAATCTCCTTTGGAATAAAGGTCTTGAAACCCCAGGGGTCAGCAATCCTTCTTGGAAGACCTGGATTATAGTTTTCCCAGAATTCTTGACAGAACATTGATGAGTGGAGAGGGTTTGAAAAAGAAAACCACTTTCAAGCCCTCCCTCATATTCTAGGCACAGCTGCTGTTTGACAGGGAGCAAAGCTCCATCAGCATGGCAGCGTGGAAGACCGTGGGTTTCGGAGGCTGGTTGTTACTCATTAACAAGAAAACTGCCAGTTTTGTCAGTGAAATTGGGATAATTAAATAGATGTTATAGAGTTGCTGTAAAGATTCAATAAAATAGCATAGTTTAAAAACCTGGATCATAAAAGATGTAGTAGGTGTTCAGGGAAAACATTCAAAAAGATGCATATTCTTGTGCATTATTTATTTTCAGCAAAATTCTTCAGGGGAAGGAGGGGCTCAAAAATGCCCGAAGATTGGTCTCAGATAACACTCACAGTGGTAACCAGGTACCTACCTACTGACTCAGGGATAATCTCACTAGTTGTTTTTCGAGAAAAGAGGAAGAAACAACAACCTACTGCTCTCCCAAACTCTGCTTGGAAAATTGTAGGAATTTTCTCAGCCATCTGTGAGCATGAGATGATGTATGCAAAAGCCACTCAGAGAGAAGGCCTCTTTTTCTAGACACTTATCAGCCGAACACAATGCCCAACAAGGAGCTAGAAGGTTTCGTTTCACCAGGGAAGAGCTCCTGCTTTGAAATGTTTTCAAAGTTTCCATGACAAAATATTCTTTCACAGTCTCTGCATCAGTGAGCCGCTTTGTATTTCTAGCTCAGCTAAGCAATTAAAAGAAGATGAATAGATGTATTCCGGCATGTGTGATAACAAATGGCATACTTAAGGTGACAAGGTTTTCTGTGTTAACTGGCTTTGCAGTCACTTGCAAGTTTTTGAAAAATATCCACTTTTATCGGGAGTTTTTCCCTGCTTAATCTGAGCTTAAAGGCTATTTTTTCTCAAAGCAAATTGGAGGAGGACTTTTCAAGTCATCTTTGATGGGACAAAATACATGTACATATTCCCTCCGTGCAAAGGAGCTGCTGCTTTTTTTATGACAGCTCAAAATTGACTAAAGTTTTAAGCATCAAGCTGTTCAACATTACAAAAGATGCTCGTCCTGGCTGGAATGATGAGACTTCGGCAAGAAATTGAGGTGGTCCATTTAAATTGCTTCTCTATGGCTCATGCTTTTCGGTAAGGTCAGTGCAAACTAATGATGCTCTCCAAGGATTTAGGACTAAGGATATTTTTCGATCTAGACCATTCCCAGGAACAGGGAATAATGGGAATTTAGATACCATTTTGGTTGCAAATTGATGTAAAGAGAAGCAAATGACATTAAAGCCCTTTTAATTTAGTCTTCAGTTCTCATTGTCTGTTTTATTTTCTCTTGCTCTTTTGGAAAATTCACCTACCCTGGACTTCAGTTAGAATCTCTCTAGTTGTTTGAATTTATGTTTATTAAATCTGATAATTAAAATCATAGGGCATACTAACCACCTGCTTGTTCATGTGCTGTTTTGCAGCTTTGGGAAACAGGCAGTGTGGTATAAGGTGACATACACTGACTTGGAGGAAAATGAACCTAGATTCAGGTTCCGGCTCTGTCTGATAGTTTTGGCTCTGTGAACTTGGGCAAGTTCCTTGTCCTTGTATAGCTACTAATTGTAAATGTAAAATGAAGCCCTGGGATCAATGACGTTCCCTAAGGGTGGTAATACGGTCTAGTGGTTAAGAACCTGTCTTTGCCATCAGGTAGACCTGGATCTGACAGACCTTCCACTTCATAGCTGTGAAACCTTGAGAAATTTCATTTAATCTTCCCAGCTTGCTTATTTCCTTACTTAAAAAATAATTTGAATGTTAAAATATTAGTAATTACCTCATAGAGTTGTTGTGAGGATTAAAAGTGATAATGTATGTGCTTGATAAAGAGTAGCTCGTGAGCTCAGAACTCTTGCTCTAAAAAATTGTGTACCAATGTAAGATTGTTAATAAAGAATCAAATCACAGAACACTGGAATGGGATGCAGATTATCTATCTAAATTCCTCCTTTTACACATGGAAAAAAAAAAACCAACAACCCTAAAGCCAAGTAGAGACTAAGTGACATGCTCCAAATCCCACAATGATATCCCATACTTGACTCCAACTCCAAAGCACTAAGTGTGTGTGGCACATTCAACAAATAAATATGCTGTTCACTCCAAAAATTTCAAATATAATATTTCACCCCCAAATCAGTGAACTCACCAAAAGTGTCTTCCTTGTGAGGGAAAAAGAGATCTTTAAGATCATTGTATTCACATTCCTATCTAAAATAGCAAATTTTTCATGAGTAAACAAAGAAATGGACAAATAAGACACAGAGTTCACCCTTCAGCAGAAGAGGTAAAACATTTATCAAGACAGAGTCCTTTGTCTAGGGAAAATCCATCTGTGCCTTTCAGTAAACGAAAAAATACTGCAGACCACTCACAAGAGTTGTGATAAAATTTTTATATTAAATGTTTAAATTTTGTATTCCAGTTCTTGTGCCCTCCATAGAAGATGTTTCCAACCTTCTCTAACCATAATCCTTTCAAGAATTATTTTTATTGTACATTCACAGAAATGTTTTGTCCCTTAGTTCCATTTTAGATACTTCATTTGGCTGAAACTAACTAGGGTTCCCAATGGAGAAAAGGGAAAACGTGAAAACTCAACCATAAAACAAATATGTATTTTATGACCTGCATTTTGTGAAGCTACCTTGCTGTGTATTCTGGCTAAATGGTGCCTTTAGACATAATGAATCTTACTGTCTGATAGACTACTCAAAGAAGTTAGAGCACTTCCCAGCTATTTAAAACTCTAAAGTGGGAACATTAAATGACAGAATGCCTTCCAGTGTTGTTATGGCCTGCATGGTAAACACATCTGCCATTTCACAGTTCTGTGCATGGAGTCTTTTAAAGATATCCCTTTCACTCCTTACTCTTTTCTTCTACAGTGGAAAAGAACCTTATGCAAAGGCATAGAGAACAAATATCGTACAGGATTTATCTACAGCGCATGTTGAGGCTGGAGCTGTAATGTTTACCCATATTCTCCAATCTCCATCTGAATAAATAAAGTGGTATCGTGGGATAGGCTGCTTTACAGATAACGAGTTTTAAACTCATTCATCCTGAGAAATTTCAGCTGATATAGTTTGCCTATCAAATGGATTTAAAATTGTATTGTCACTGCACTGCTTTCCATGGTGATTGCTTCTGCTCTGTGATTCCATGCCTCAATAGACGGTTTGATTGTATATATCTGCTGCTTTGTTCATACGATTCTGTTTGTAATGGTCTATAACGCACAACCCTGCTATCCAGTAATAAAGCTGAACATAATCCCTTCCATAATTTTAACTAAGGAGTTTGTCTATTTCTAGTGCTATTATCTGAGAGTAAATGAGGATATCCTTTTTGCGGATGACTCTTTTTCTTTCTTTCCTTTTCTTTTGTTCTCTCTTTTTCTTCCTTTTTTCTGGCCCCCCCTCCCTCCCTTCTTCCTCTCCTCTTTCTTTCTTTCTTTGATCTATGTATCTTTCACAATTTGAGTCTGATGAATATTTCTGCTGAATTTTTGTGAAGAGAAGATAAGTTATCAATGCATTTTCTCCTTGTTAATGGCTTCAGTGGCCTCTCATTTATTATCTGAGGGCTCTGTGCCTTGAATAGACAGTGGGGTAGATGAGGCAGCCTTTCACTTGGTCATCTGCCCCCAACTGTCAGGGAATGGTCTTGGATCTTTGATCGGAATCAAGGACTGTCATTTGCCTCATACTTCGCTGGTTCCAGGAAGGAAGCCAGGATTATTTTCCCCTGGAAAGAGAATCAGCTATATTTCCTTCAGATGCCTAGATTTTACTCTCAGGCTCAATTATCTATAAAAAGAGCTTTTATAGCCAAGAGACTTCACCACAGAGAAATGATGTTAAGTCAAATGGAATATAAAGAAAACCATATTCCAAACTCTCTCTGATAAGTAATTTAATATTAACTGAAATCTGCAGTTGCAGAATATAAAAAAGAAATAAAAAATAACTCTGCTGCTTTCTCAAGGGAAAGATTACTAAGCCTCCTTGCTGAAGTTGGCCTCTGTGTCCTTTCCACAAAATCAGCCTCTTAACCACTCTCTCTGACTAAAATACTTAAAACATCAATATAGGCATTACATTTTATTAAATTTGATGCTGACTCAAAGTGACTAGGTGTAGGACATCATTGAATTTCAAACTGACCTTGACATGTTGAAGAAATAGGCAGCTATGAACAGGCTGAACTGGCTTAGTCTAGAAACAAGGTGAGGAAGAAAGACTATGTGTACAGAAACCAGAGGGGCAGGACTGCTGGTGTACAAACAGGGCAGAAAACAGGTCAGGACACACATGAGCCACTTCCTTCCAGATTCTCTTTAAATATTACCTCCTCAGAGAAAACTTCTCCGACCACCCAATTAAATGTAGAATCATGTTCCATCCCTCATTCAGCTTTATTTTTCGTTATATATATATGTTATTATATGATGTGGGGTCAGTGAGCCGAGGAGTCGAAAGAAAGATTTCTTGGACTCTCAAGGTCTGGCAGTAGTGCTCTTTTATTTAGAGAATAGTGTGGAATAGCATGGGGACAGGACCCATGGGCAGTCAGAGCTGCTGTGTGGGGACAGGGCCCACGGGCAGGAGGAGGTGCTGCTGCTGCTGCCGCCGGCATGGGGACAGGACCCATGGGCAGGCAGAGCTGGTGCTGGCAAGCTGCTGCTACTGCTGCAAAACATGGGTGGAGAGTAAGGCTAAATTTAAGGCATAGGTATGTGAGTTATCTCTTTACAAGACAAAGGAAAGAACCTGTAAAAAAGTTAAAATGGTATCAGTGCAGGTGGGCTCTGACCATTGGGTGGTCCCACAACTTTTAGATAAGAATCAAATCGGATTAAGTAAAGGCCAGAAGCCACCACCCTAAATCAGTTACATGAGGTTGCCAGACAGTAACCAACTTAAGTCCTTGCCTTCCCCATTAAGAGTTTCCAGAGATAAGGCCATCCCACCTTCCTCCTGGTGCAGAGGGGGAGGCGTGGAGATTTCCTTCATAAATGCAAATGTCTCTCATCAAAGGGCAAGCATATTCCACTCCTCGGAGCCTGCTTCTCATCTGCAGTTTTAAAATTAACCAGCCTAAAATCCTCATCATTATATACATTAAATTTATATCATAAATATGTATATTTAAAAATGTGATTATTATCTGAATTTCCCCTCTAGAATATAACCTCAGTGAAGACATTAACTTTATTTGTGGGTTCATTGCTGTAGACTCAGAACCTAGAATAGCACCTGGCACTAAATAAATATTTGTTGAAACAAAAAAATAAAAAATGGAAAATATAAATTAGTTATGTTACGTTGTAGATGGAAGGTTTAATTAGGAGCCTTGATTGCTAGTAATTCTCCCAGTCACTCAGCATTTTTTAGGCTTTACATAAGAACCATGCTCTGTTTGGTACTCAATGGTGCGATATTAGAAACTTGTCACAGATCTTGAAAAGATAGATGAAAAATACATATAGTTCAGCCTTTGCAAGAATGCCCTCTGAGGTCTATCACAGTTGGAGGAGTCAAGGTGGATTATCTCTCTTAGGGAGGAAAACATAGCAGGAGTATGAGATTTAATAGTACTTATTGAATACATGTAGAAATATCTAATATTTAGTGAGCAATAGTAGCCAACATTTCTATAGTGCCAGGCAGTGTTTTAAGTACTTTACATTTATTTGCTCTTTTAACGCTTAAAACAAGCTTTTGAGGTAGGTTTTGTCCTTTAGCCCTGTTGTATAATGAAGATTTGGACTGACATTTCTTCCTGGTTCTTGGAAGGGAGCCTCTAAATTCTTGGAATTCCCTCAGTTATGGGAGTGTCTTTGTTATTCATGGTGAGCCCTGAAAGTTATGCTAATGAGATGACTCATGGTGGGTCCCTAGAGAGTTTCAGGATGGAGGCTAACTATGCCAGAAAGACCAACCCCATGATTAGAGGGTTTGAATCATGCAATATCAGCTCATACTTCTGGGAGGGGAGGGGAGCTGGAGGTTGAGTTTAGTCATGTGGCCAATGATTCAGCCAATCATGCCTACATAATGAAACGCTAATGAAAACTCTGGACTGAAGCTTGAGTGAGCCAGACAATGTGTGCTGAATCCACAGGGAGAAGACATGGAAGTTTTACATTTGGGACCCTCCCAGACCATGCCCTATGTGTCTCTTCTTTTCACTGGTTCTGAGTTTCATTCTTTTGCTATAATATAACTGGAATAGTATAGCACTTTCCTGAGTTCTGTAAGTTGTATAGCAAGTCGTCAAACCTGGTGATGGGGACCCCTAAATTTGTAGCTGGTTGGTTAGGAGTGCAGGTGGCCTGGGAAACCCTGAGCTTATGGCTGGTGTTGAAGTGATAGCAGTCTTGTGGAGGCCTGAGCCCTTGACCTGTGAAGTTTCACCTGACTCCAAGTAGTTAGTGTCAGAATTGCACTGTAGCCCCACTAGACAGATGGAGGAATGCAGACATGCAGAGGTCAAGTAATTTGTCCAAAGTCTCATGGCTAGTAAGTGGCAACATCGGGAATTAAATCCAGGCTATCTACATGCAAAAAATGTCTGCTCTTAATCATTATGCTATTGTCGCTCTCAATCGAAGAGTTCTTTTCAGTTTTCAATAGATGTAGGATTGGAGTGAATCAATTAGAATTTATTACCCTGTCTACACTTTGATTTTGAGCTTCTGGCATCCAGAACTGTGAGAGAATAAATGTCTGTTGTTTGAAGCCTCCCTTTGTGTGGTAATTTGTTACAACAGCACTAGGAAACTAATACAGTATCTCAAACATGATATGACCAAAACTGAACTCTTGCTCTGTCCCCAGCCAAAACCTGCTTCCCCTTAGTCTTGCGTTCTCAGCAAATGGAAACCTTATCCATCCAGTTGCTAAAGCCAAAATTTGAGGAGTCATTCTTGATTTCTCTTTTCCGCACCTCCCACCTCTGACCCTTTAGCAGACCTACCTGTTGCCTTTATCCTCAAAACAGATGGACATTTTCCATCTCCATTTCTCTTCATCTCCATTGTTACTATTCTGGTCAGAACCATCATCATCTCTGGCCTGGATTACTGTAACATCGTCTTCACTGGTTTCCCTCCTTGTGTTCTTGCCCCACCACACTTAGAATAAAATCCAAGGTAAGAACCTTAGCTTACAAAACTCTACCTGATCTGGCCCATGCCCATCCCTTCTGAATTCATCTCACCTCACTTTTTCTCACTGTTGCTTTAGCCATACAGGCATTCTTTGTTTCTCAAGTCATTCTTACCTTAGGCTTTTGCACTGGTTGTTTTCTCTGCCTAGAATGCACTTTCCCCTGCTCTTGATGCAACAAGTTCCTTCTTGTAAATTAAATCTCAAGTTCAGTATCACCTCCCCTAAGAGGCTTTTTTCTGATCATCTGGTTTAACTGGACTTCCTGGTATTTACTCTTTGTCACACTAGCCTATTAAAATTTTTTGGATTGCACCCATCATTATCTACATTTTTCTTCTTTATTTGCATATCTTTCCTCACTAGAATTTAAGCTCTATGAGAACAGGGAACTTGCTTGGCTGGTTGACTAATGCTTTGCTAATGCTGGACAGTCCTCAGCATATAAAAGGAACTCAGTCAATATTTGTTAAGTGAATAACTCCCATTCTCCCTACCTTTTGCAATACCATGTAAAAAATATTGACACAATTTTTCAAGCACAGAGCCTTGAAGTCTTGGGTAAATCAGTAAGAGAGGGGTGAAGAATCATCTAACATGCTCCTTTTTTCTTTATAAGAGTTCTTTATACACTTTAGTTCTCTTACTGAATTTGTAGAGTTCTCTCTGCTGTTGGCATATACTGAACACCTAATTGGGATGACTACATGTTAAGGAAAAAATACATATTTATTTTTCAAAAAAAGTTTGGAAGCTCTAAAATTGCTAGTATTAAGGGGATCATTGTATAAAACGAATAAGTTTGCTTTTAAGTGGTATCTGCAAGCCATTAAGACCTATTGAGGCATGCCTAATTTAATCATTTTAAATCACTTACACACAGGGAAAATAATTTTTCCAGTTCACTGATAGTTTTAGAAATTTTTACTGTCATTAGAAAACAATGAAAAACAAGTCGGTAAATTTCTAAAAAAGGATTGCCTTTCAAAGAAGCATTTATGATAGTCTTCACTCTGTTTTTAAAGTATGAATTTCAATTTAATAGCTATTTAACTCATGCTTTCAGAAGTTGAATTTTAGGTTGATGTAAAAATGCTTAATAAATTCATTTAATATCTTAGCACAAGGAATATCCCAACCCACAAATATCCTGACACAAAAAATGCCTGTGTTTGTGTCATCTTAGCTCAGAAAAACATTTTTAAATGTTTGAAACAAAAATCAAAGAATATTGCAAATGGATTAAAGACTTGAATGTAAGACCTGAAACCATAAATCTCCTAGAAGAAAATATAGGTAGTACACTCCTTGATTGGTCTTAGCAGCATCTTTTCGAATACCATATTTACTCACGCAAGGGAAACAGGAGAAAAGATGAAAAAATGGGACTACAGCAGACTAAAAACCTTCTGCAAGGCAAAGAAAACCATGAACAAAATGAAAAGACAATCCATCAAATGGGAGAAAATATTTGCAAATCACGTATGTGGCAAGCTGTTAATTTCCAAAATATATAAAGAACTCATACAACTCAACAACAAAAAACCAAAAAACCCGATAAAAAAATGGGCAGAGGATGTGAGTGTTTTTCCAAAGAATATTTACAAATGGCCAACAGGCACATGGAAAGATGTTCAACATCACTAATTATTAGGGAAATGCAAATGAAAACTACGAGATATCACTTTACACCTGTTAGAATAGCTATAAACCAAGACAAAAAATAACAAATGTTGGAGAGGATGTGGAGAAAAGGAAACCCTTATACATTGCTGGTGGGAATGCAAACTGGTGCAGCCACTATGGAAAACAGTATGGAGAGTTCTCAAAAAATTCAAAACAGAAATACCATACAAGCCATCTATCCCGCTACTGGGTATTTATCTAAAGAACGTGAGATCAACAATACAAAGAGGTTTATGCATCCCTATGTCCAGTGCAGCATTAGTCACAATAACCAAGACATGGAAGCAGCCCAAGTGCCCATGAACTGATGAATGGATAAAGAAGATGTGGTAGATAGGTACAATGGAGTACTAAGCCATAACAAACACAAAATTGTCTTTGCAACAGCATGGGTAGATCTTCAGGGTAATCTGTTAAGCTAAATAAGCCAGACAGAGAAAGACAAACACCTGATTTCACTCGCATGTGGAAGATAAACAAACACCTGGATAAGGAGAAAAGATCAGTGGTTACCAGAAGGGAAGGGGTTCGGGGGAGGGCGAAAGGGGTAAAGGGGCACATATGTATGGTGACTGATAAACACTAGACTATTGGGGGTGAGCAAGATGTAGTCTATACAGAAACTGACATATAACAATGTACACCTGAAATTACACAATGTTATATGCCAGTATGACCTTAATAAAATAATTAGAAATTTTAAAAAATCAAAGAGTATTTTGAGACAAGTGAAAATTATATGAATTTTAAATTTCAGTATTCATAAAACACAGCCATGCTCATTCATTTATGTCCCATCTGTGGCTGCTTACCCATGGCAACGACAGCAGTGAGTAGCTGTAACAGAGACCACATGGCCTGCAGAGGCTAGCTATTAATTATCTGGCGTTTTACAGAAAAAGTTTGCTGACCCCTATTCTAACGTATAAAAATATTGGAATAGTTTTCTCTCTCTGTTCATCTTAAACATCTAATTAGACAGCAATGCAGTATGTTCTAAACTCAAATAAGTATTTTCTTGTATCCAAGAACTTTTGCCGTTCAGTATAAGGACAGCAACGTGACAAGAGATTGTCACATACTGAGGTATATAGGGTAACTATTTGTGTTCAAAACCGATTCAGCTTGAACTAAAAAGCCTGACTTAAGGCCTATCAAGTATACATTGTCCATCTGCTTTAACCCTTTAAGCAAAGAATGCACTCTCTCAAGATAAGAATGCATACTTGCCCTCCTACACCCTATTGGTAATGCCCACCGGTATTAGTCCATTTCTGGACATCAGGGTCATGTTGACCTGCTAATTTGCACCTCAATACCTCTTGAAATTTAGATGACTGTGTATCCTGGGCATGTTTAATGTATGTTCTTTGTTCTAAAAAGGTGTAAGACGGTACTGAAAACTACTCTTCTCCGGAATGCTTTCTTCCTTTCTGGAAAAGGCCTCCCCAGATTATAATCCTCACTCTGGTTCAAGTAAAACTCATCTTATTTCTCTTATCTGTAGAATGCTTATTGGTTATTTTGCATTGACAAACACAAACAGATATAGGAAAATGGATCTATCCACGTCAACTGTAATGGCATATATCTCTAGAACCTATTAGTCAAAATGTTCTTCCCTAGACTGTATGGGGGCAGGGGACTGTCTTTGTTAGGGCTTCTATTTATATTCAGGTGTACCATTCAATCAAACATGTCTATAGAGTCCTTGGTGCTGTGACACAAAGATGAATGAGGAAGTCTCTACTCTCTCAGAGATCCTGACCGAGCAAGAAGTTCATATTTTCATTCCCCACATAACTCAATGAGATACTTATTATTGCTATTTTGGAGATGAGGCAACAAAATGCAGAGACCAGACAATTTGCTTAAGACATTGTGAAACAGTGGAAATTCCTATGTTTTTTCTGGATTTTGGTTAATATAGTAGTGAAGGATAAATACATCTTTACAAATAGCATAGCGCTGAGCAAGCATGTCGGAAGAAGGAAGACCCTAAAGAGGTCCAGACCCGGTAGGGGAAATCTGTCAGGGAAGACCATGCCAGAACGAATTCTAGGCCCGTGTTGTTTCTTCCAGCATCTAACGGATTCCTGTATACGCCCCAGGTTTAATATGGGTGAGGGTCAAGCACAGGGGACATTGGGAGTGAGAGGACATCAGACTGGAGTCTGTCCTTTAGCACATATATTTCAATGGATCACAGACACCATACCAACTTCCCCATTAAAAAAAAAATCTCAAAATAGACTCGGTGGAGCCCTGGAAAGTGTAATGATATGAGGAAGAACAGCATGGGTGCTGAGAGAAGCTCTGAAGTCTGACCTTTCTCAGATGTGGATGTGGTGACCCGCTTCCATTCCAGGCGGAGAATGAATTCAGATAAAGATACGTGCTGCCGTCCTGTAGAGCCACAGTGGCCTTACAAATGAGCATGCTGCCAGAGCTCGGAGCAACCCGGCTGATACACAGTGACAGTCACTTCTCTCGCTCCAACGGGAAAGGCACCTCAAATGAATAAAGGTCTAGACAGACTGTAGACTCTGCCAATGTTAGAAGGAAACGGCTCCTCCCTCTGGCCTCTGCTATATATATGACATTATATATATATAAAATTACACACACACACACACACACTTTTTTTTCTTTCCCTGAACAATTTGAGTTAGTTGCAGTCTTGCGGGATTCATGTAACTTCCCCTTTCAGCCCACATCTTCTGAGAAATGGGCTTTCTTTGACGTAACTAAACATTGTTATCATGCTGAAGACATCTCATCTAACATTAACATAGCAGTATGGTGTAATATACTGTCCATATTCAAAATTACACAGTTGTACCAATAATGTCTTTTATAGGTTTAAACATTTTTTTTTTTTAATTTAGAAATTCAGGATCCAGTCAAGGAGTATGCATTGCATATACTGGTCATGCTTCTTTAACGTCTTTTTAGGATAGTTCCCTGGCCCTTTTGGGACATTTTTGAGGTGTCATGGTTAGTTGTTTTGCAGATTGTTTCTTAATTGGGATTTGTCTGATTGTTTTATTGTAATTCAGGTTAAGCACTTTTTTGTTTTGTTTTCAGGAATACTACAGAGATGATGTTGTGCCTACGTTTAGTTAGGAGATACATTAGGCTACTTTGTCCTAGAAGTGTGATGTTAAGTTTGATCATTTAATTAAGGTGGGATTCATCAGATTTTCCCAGAATCAAACATACTTCCTCTTTGAAATTAACGAATAATCGGTAAAGTGATGCTTTCAGACTGTAAATATCCTCTTCTTCAACAATCTTTCACCCATGTTTTGGCATCTATTGTTGATTCTTACCCGCATCACTTATCACTGTGGTGGTTTGCCAATGGTGATGTTCTAATTCTATCGACTCTTCTACAATTGTTAGTTATAATTCTTCCATAAAGAAGAGCTTTTTCTTCTCCATTACACTTACAAATATTATGTATTTATAATTATAATGCACATATATATACACAAACACATGCAGATAAGATGTATTTTATATCTGTATGGACTGGTGAATTTAAAAAAATTCATTGTGTGGTAACGGGTTTCTGCCATTCTTCATTATGGTTCTCAAATGAGAATTAGTTTAGTACAGAGGTACACTAACTTCTGCTGCTGGGAATCTGACATCTGTGTGATTGTGAGTCCAACCTGGACCAGAGCTCTCCTGGGAGATGTAAGACTATGGCTCTTAAGAGTTGGAAGAGATCTTAAACATTACCTTCTCATGGACAGTAGGAATCATCTATATAATGTCTTGTATCCATCTGTGGAAAGTGTCCATACTATTTGCTTTCTCTGGAATGCCTATATTCTTCCCAATCAAGATGCCCTTACACATCTGATTCGTCACACACCTTCTGCCATCTGGTGGTATGTTACTGAGCCTACAAGAAGAGACCAGACAGACACAGCCCTTAGACATTTGGAGACCAAAGCAAGACCTGTATTGTCTAATACTGTTCACACATCAAATGGCAATGCCTACTTAGCAAGTCATTTCTTTGTAGGTAGGAGTCTTTCATTCTAAATGCTTGTGAGTTTTTGGAGGAGGACAGACAATGGGATATATTCACTGGTCTCTGTCACAAGTGCTATCTAAGTTAAAGCTCAAGAAGCTCTATGAGGTAGATGTTATTATCCTCATTTTACCGATCAGAAAACAGGGAGTTAACTATTCTGTCAGGGTCGTGCAGATTGTAAGTGGTGGAACCAAAATCTGAACCAAATTTAGATAACTTTGAAGCCTGTGTTCCTTCCATTCACTACACTGACACTAAAGTGTGTTATCCGTGTGTGTGTGTGTGTGTGTGAGAGAGAGAGAAAGAGAGAGAAAGGAAGAAACAGAGTGCTATTTACATTGTAAATCATTGGTTGCCTCCCAAAATCCCCAAGTAAAATTAATTGGGTTATAAACAATTAAGATATATTAGAACATAACATTATATACATTTTTAGGTGAATGCTGTTCATTGATATCAGATTTCCTCATTTCTACAATAAATTTAAGGGAAGCAGCAGGGTTAAATATTTAAGAGAGCCTCTATAAAGTATTAAGGATTTGATAATCAGACCTGACTTTGTTCAGATTTGTCTCTGCCACTTGAATGGGTGAATCTGGACAAGTCAGTAAATGTCCCTAACCTTTAGTGTGCTCATACATATAATGGTAACGTATATATAATGTTTGGTTTACGGGGTTGCAAACATTAAGTTAGATAATATCTGTAAAGTGTTTGGTTTGGGTCCTGACAGAATTTGTGCTCAAAAACTGATGATGATTACCATTGTTAATTATGAGATGAGTAGGAATCCTTTTAGGCCAGTAAATATTCCTCACTTCTGAAGACTTTCTTGATGCATCTTCTTAGAGATGAAGCAATGAGTTACTTTCACTTTTTCTCTTTGACTCTACTTAACATTTAAATTAAAGTGGTTCTTAGGCAAACATTTCCAGTGTCTTAGTACCTGTTAATCAGACAGACATCTGTGACTGATCCATGGAGACTCTTAACTTCCTTCCTTCTCTAATTGTTGCTGACTAGAGTTTTCAGAGACCACCTGACTTGGGAAGAACAATTGTTCAAAGGTCATCTGGACATAACCTGTGACAGTTTTAAATCATTGGAGGATAAGCTTATTTTAGGTGACATTTGTAAGGCATATTTTGATATTTATATTAATGTTGCTGAGACAAAGAAATAGAGCATCAGCTTTTATTGTCGTCAAATATTCTTAGTGTGACGTTTTTTGCATGAATGTGTGCAATTCTTCCCTTATCTACTGCTTACCAAATAGAAATACATGCCATTTTAATTGATTTGATACATTTATTTTCCTGTTATATTTTATCATTTTGTAGAGTAGTTTGCAATGGACTCACTTAAATATATTTATTGAGTATTTCTTATATGAGAGGCACAAAGTCACTTTACATGTTAGGGTATAAGAAAAAATTAGTAAAATGTGTCAAGCACTCATGTCTGGTATATGTGATATAAAAATTAATAAGATATGGTCTTTTTCCTCAATGAACTTAAAGCCTGGTTTATCATTACAATTTAATGAAATTAGTATTATTAAATACATTTATTGGGAGATGAGGAAACCAAAGTTGAAAGAAGTTGAAAAAACTTGAATAAGGTCACACAGAGAGTAACTGGTGCAATTGCAATTTGGGTTAATCACATATTTTTATAATATTGTTTTATTTCTTATATTGGGTTTGGAACTATATCTCAGTTTTTATAACGTTGATCTGGGATGAAAACAAGCATTCTTAACTTGTTAGAGTCTGCTTAGAATCAGTATTGTACAACTTCACACATAATGTAATAATCATACTTCCATTTTCCCCTTTTTTACTTTCAGTATTTTAAACATTTTGCCCCATTGTATCCTTGCTTGCTTTGTTTCAGATGAGCAATCTGTTCTCATACTTATTTATTTATTATTTTTAAGGTAACACACTCTCCCTCTCCCCACCCCTGCCTCCTCCCTTGGTTGCTCTTAAGATTTTTTCTTTATCACTGGTTTTGACTGATTTGATTAGGATGTATCTCGGTAGTTCAATTTACATTTCTTGTTCTTGGGGTTTGTTGAGCTTCTTGGATCTGTGAGTTTATGGTTTTCACCAATTTAGAAAAATTTTTTCATACATTTTTTGAGTCTTTCCCTTCTTTTCCCTTTCTTCCTCTCCTTCAGGACTTAAATTACATAAATATTAGGCCACTTGAAGTTGGCCCACAGCTTACAGATGCCCTGTTCGTTTTTGTAAATTCATTTCTTTTTCTGTGTTTCATTTTGGATAATTTTTAATGTTACTTCTTCAAGTTTACTATTCTCTTCTTCTGGAATATCTAATCTCTTGTCATCCCAGCCACGGTAGTATTCAAGTCTAGAAGTTTGATTGCCCCAGATTTGTGGCTTCAGAGAATTTCCCTTTTTAGAAAATATTTCTTGTCTTTACTTAATATTTTATACATATGAAATACAGTTATAATAATTGTTTTAGTATCCTTGTCTGTTAATGCTAACATTAGTCTCAGTCTGGGTTGGTTTCCTTTGATTGATTTTCCTGCTCGTCATAGGTTGTATTTTCTGGCTTCTTTGTATCACTGGTAAATTCAGATTGGATGCCAGACACTGTGAATTTTATCTTGTTGGGTGCTGAATATTTCCGTATTCCTATAAATGTTCTTGTGTTTTATTCTAGGTTGCAATTAAGTTGCTTGAAAATAGTTTGAACCTTTTGGGTCTTGCTTTTACATTTGGGTAGGTATGACCAGACCATCATTTAGTCTAGGGATAATTATTCCTCGTGTCTAATACAATGCCCTTTTGATACACTACCCAATACCCCATGAATAATATGACTTTCCAGTCTGGTTGATGATAATGGGCACCAGTCTTTTTCCTGTGTGACCACTGGGTACTGTTCCCTTTAATTCTCTGGCTTCAGGTAGCTTCCTCAAATGAATGTGCTGCATACTTGAAGGAGACACTCTGGAGATTTCCAGCCTTCTGTTTATACAGAGCTCTCCCTTCTGGTACTCTGTCCTGCAAATTCCATCTGCCTTGTTTTCCCTTGACTCTAACCTTCATCTTCTCAACTCAGAAAGTCTGATGGGCTCTGCCTGGTTTCTCCCTCCCTTCTGGTGGCCTAGAAGCTCTCAAGCTAGGAAGCTGGAGCAATAGTGAGGCTCACCTTATTTATTTCCTGTCTCTCAGGGATCACTGTTCTTTGTTGACTGATGTCCAGTGTCTTGAAAACCATCGTTTCATATATTTTGTTTTTTCCTTTGTCTTATTTTAGATTATTTTGTTATTCTATCTTGGCTGGAAGCAGAAGTCCCCTCTTTTAGCACATTAAAGATGCTGTCTCATTGTCTTCTGGCAGTGTTTCTGATGAGAAGTCAGAGTCATCTCTATTATTGTTCCCCTATATGTAATAATTTCCCCCCTTTGGCTGCTATTAAAATATTTCTTTAGCTTTGGTGTTAAATTGTTTTACTATCATGTGCCCAGATATGATCGTCTCTGTATTTGTACTGTTTTTGGTTTGCTCAACTTCTTGGATATGTAGGTTGATATTTTTCATTGAATTTGGGGAAATCTCAACCATTATATCTTCAGTCTTTTTATGCCCTAATCTCTCTCTCTCTCCTATCCTCATGAGACTCTAATTGTATGTCTCTTAGATATCTTGCTACTGTCCCACAGAATGCTTAGGTGCCGTTCACTTTTTTTTTTTTTTTTAAAGATTTTATTTTTTTTCCTTTTTCTCCCCAAATCCCCCCCAGTACATAGTTGTGTATTCTTCATTGTGGGTTCTTCTAGTTGTGGCATGTGGGACGCCACCTCAGCGTGGCTGAATGAGTGGTGCCATGTCCGCGCCCAGGATGCGAACTAACGAAACACTGGGCCGCCTGCAGCGGAGCGCGTGAGCTTAACCACTCGGCCACGGGGCCAGCCCCAACCGTTCACTTTTTAAAATTGTTATCTTTGTTCTTCAGTTTGGGTGATTTCTATTGTCCTATCTTCAAGCTCATTGCTTACTTTGTTTCCATTGTCCAATTTTCTCTTAAGCTCTCTAGTGAGTTTTTATTTCACATATTTTATTTTTATTATTTATTAAAATTTTTTTGTGTGTGTATGAGGAAGATTGGCCCTGAGCTAACATCTGTGCCAGTCTTGCTCTATTTTATATATGGAATGCTGTCACAGTATGGCTTGACAAGTGGTGTGTAGGCCCATGCCTGGAATCTGAACCCACTAATCCAGGGCCACCAAAGCAGAGGATGCAAACTTAACCACTATGCCACCAGGCCAGCCCCCATATATTTTATTTTTTAGTTCTTGAATTTTCATTTGGTTCTTCGTTTTAATAGTTGTCATGTCTCTACTAATATTTTCTATCTATTCACTCATTCTATCCACCATTTCCTTTAAATCTTTGGAAATGTTTATAATAGTGTTTTAAGAACACTTCTCTGATAATTTCAACACCTGCATCATCCTGGGAGACTACTTGTATTGACTGTTTCTTATTTTGACTTTAGGTCATACTTTTTTTCTTGTTTGCATGTATAGTAGTTGTTAAAAATGTATACTGGATATTGTGGATAAGACATGATTTACAGATTACGGTGTTTTATTTAAAGAATGTTGAGTTTTTTCTGGCTGACAGTTAATTCATGGTGGGTCATTTAGATCTTGTAAAGTGGTAGCTCTCAACCAGGAGTAATTTTGCTCCCCTAACCCCAAGAGATGTTTGCCAGTGTAAGGAGATATTTTTGGTTGTCCCAACTTGAGGGTGGTGGTGGCATACAGTGGGTAGAGGCCAGGGATGCTGATAAACATCCCACAATTCACAAGAAAGCACCCCACAACAAAGAATTATTTGATCCAATATTTCAGTAGTGTCGAGGTTGAGAAACTCTACTGTGATGTTTTAGATGTTATTAGAAAGGGTGTATTTCAGTTTTTTCCCCCAGTCCTAGAGCATGTCTCTTATTCAGTCCTTATTTCTAATGTGTGGCCTTTCTGAGGTCTTAACTAAATGCCTAAAGTACTAAGTGAAGTATCTTTATTACACTCTGACTGGCTAGAACTCCAAAGTCTCCTAGCACTTTACAACCTCCGGTATTTTCATTCAGGAATCACTGCCCAGCAGCTGATCTCTGGTTGACCTCATTGAGTCTCACCCTGCACAAGTGTAGTCCAGTGCCTGGCCAACGTCCTGAGAGGTGCCTCCGTGCAGAGCTCTGTGGATACCACTTTTTGCATCTCCTCCATCTCACATATCTTTCCCTATAAATTCTAGCCTCCAAAGCAACCCTAAATTCCAAATTCTGTTTCCTCTGCCTAATGCACTCATCTTTTTGGTTAAATAAATCCCTCTCTTGCTTGTGTTTGTGTAGCACTTTGTACTACTCACAGTCTGCTTTGTGTCCCATCTTCTCTCCTAGGGCACAAGCTCCTGGGGAGCAGGTGTCTTGTGAACCTTTCTATCCATCTCCCACAGTGCCCAGCATCACACCTTGTTCAACGAAGATGCTTAGAAATGCTGATTGGGCAAAATTAAAAGCAGGATGTGACATTAACTGTACAGAGACCTTTTCCCTGAAATAACCTGGAAACTAATAGCAGACTATCCTCAAAATCACTTGACAATAGACTTGAGATAAACTACTTATGCACAACCTAAAAGTGCATCTAAATGTCTTCTTTTTAAAAAAATAAGAAGTAATTCCTTCAAACGGTTAACTTTTAAATAGATCTATAGTTTAACACTCTGCATTCTCTTGAAGATACTGTTATATGCACTCATTAGGTAGGAAGGAAGGTGGGAACTATCCCTATAAAAATGTATTCTAATTTCCAGTTTCCAAAAAGGCATTTTAAATGATAGATATCGAGTGTGCCTGGGATAGTGTCATTGTAGTTGGCTTCTTTAGCAATGTCATGGATACAATTTTGCATCGAGATTGGCTTTGCCCAGGAAAAGCACAACTTTTGTCAGAAAACACAACTACTGGTGCAGCGGGGCCACTGGAAAGGGTTGCCTGTGAGAGGTCCTTTAGAGAGAATGTGTATCTTCATCAAAATTCTAAATGCATTGAAACTGTCATTCAAAGAGTTAACATCTGTGAAGAATAAAAAATGCAATGGAGAGGTTTCAGGCAAAGCATGGGGAGACTGATAAAATTATCAGTGAATTAAATTCAGACAGATGGCTTTGGAAAGGAATGAAGTACACAAACCTTATGTGGAGTATAATGACTCTTAGCCTGACAGGGGCTTTGTCAACAGGGTAAGCCTCTTTTTTTTTTTTTTTAATCTGGATTTTAAAGCAGTTGGAAGTCAAATTCTTCTCCTTTTCTGAAGGTGTTGTTTACTACTTAAAGCAACAAAACAACAATAGCTTCTAAAGCTACCTGGATAGCCTGAGACGCTAACGTGCCCGGTATAGCCGCACAGCTTGCCAGAAGGCACATGGTAGCCATCATGCGGGCTGCTCCTCCTCGCTGGCCTCACAGTCGCTGACCACATCAATAGGTCCTTGGCAGTTAAAGTATTTCTAGAGAATAGAGGCCAATCATTAGCTCTGTTTACAACAGCTGGATGACAAGAAAGGCTTTCAGCCATTAAACACACATGCGCGCGCACACGCTAAAGATACAAATCGACTGATTTCTGCTTTTTAAAATTTCGATTTTATCATTGTTGTTGGCTGCATTAAAAAAAAAATAGAGTGACTAGAAAGAGTATCCTAGCTGATTCTAACTGTCCTACATTTAGACAAAAATGATGAGAAAATAATACGTTAAGTCTCTCTCGGGGTTTCCTTTTCCTTATAGTTTCTATTTTATCTTCACTTATTTGGTTCCAGGGCCCCCCTCTTTCAGGTGACAGGCGCTGGCATATTCACGCTTGGATGCGGATGGCCAGGCTGCTTCTTAGCGATGGACTTTGCCTTTGTTCCAGACCAGATGTTCTGTTTCTCCCTGGTAACAGTTTGCATTGTGGTACCTTATTATACGGCGCTCTCTGGAACTGGTGCCAGGGTAGACTCAGAATCAGCCAAGAGCAGCGCTGAATCAATGAGGCAGCTGGCAGCCTCCCTGGGGAGGGGACCATTTTACCTTTTCTAATTCATGCAGTCTCTGCTAGTTCAGATCAAGGATGCCATGAATGATTTTTCTTAGCGACAGGTGAGAACAACAAAAGCTCTGTAAACCTAATTCAATAGAAGCTGGAGTCTCAGTGTGCTATTGATTAAAAGGAGAAGACAATGGAGAGGTAGTGTACACACAGTCCAGTGGCATTTTCCCCATAACCGACTTCTGTGCTTCTGCCTGTGTTGGAGTTGTCAGGGTCGCTGGGAGGAAAAGCTTGAAAATCAAGAGTATTTGTTTATTGACCTAAGATTAGGGTTTTAATCATGTCTCTGAGATTGCAGGTCATCTACAAAAACAACAAGATTATTCCTTTTTCATCTTTTAGCTGTAAAATTCACTGATCTATTGCTAACTTTGCTAAAATTCGAGATTACTTTAATGGGCTTGTTCACATCATCCATGCTTCAATATTTTGGATGTGTTTATTTATTAGGGCTATGGATTTGTGTAAAAATTGTCCTCCTTTATACTCAAGCAAAGGATTACAACTCAGTTTGGGTCCTTACCCTAGGTCATACACATGTTAGCATGCTTTTTGAGTTGGGAAGAACACTGGTCTTGCGCTCCCTGGCCTCCCACTGCCCCATGAAAGCAGGCCAGCTCTTGAGCCATTGTAGCCAAAGGACCATTAGGAGACAAGATGGCACTGTGCCTGGGAGCTCCAGTCCTGGTATGGCTGAGAGGCAAAAATGTGACAGTAACAGAAGTCAGGGACCCTGCAGTGCATCATCCCCATCAATCATGGCAGACATATTGGCAACATGATGGATAACACTCAACTATTGACCTTGGTGAGTCAGCCTTTGTCACAAAAGTAACCGAATAAGTCAAAGCAGTGGGTCTACCTACCATCAAATAGGAGTGATAAGCTGTGACAACAGCAGAGAGAAAATGAACATTAATGTCAAATGTTGTCAATATTTCTGAGCCGGGAGAGTTGGGTATATTTTTGCTCACCTGATGAATAGGATGGGGTAAAAAATCACTGTCATCGATGCATGTTTGTGCAGTATGAGTTTTTCTCTCTTAACTAAGGTATAATTTTGAGAGTAGCAGGTCTGTAGAGTAGACATGCTCATAGGGTGAAAACTATTATAGCATAGATTTCTTTAAACCTGAGAAAAAATTAGTCTAACCAGTGAGCAAATCCCATACAAACTAAAGTTTCAAGTGCATTTGCAAGACATTGGCTCATGTACATGCATACGCCAACATTCAGTTGGTGACTGATGGCTTGGCTTGGGAACAGAAATAATTTAGTTTGGGATTCCTGGAGATTCTCCTATGATGGTCTTAGAACTTGTCTCTCAAGCAATCTCCCAAAGCTTCACAGTTACAAATGACTTATCCCAAATCCCTTTTCTGGGTTTAAATATTACTTGGTTGGTCATAGAAGGCAAGGAGAAATTCTCAATGAGATATCTCACTAATGTGCAGCAGGACATGTGGAGGGTCCAATGGCTACAGAGGATAAAGGAAACAGAGAAAAGGTTATAGTCAATTTGCTTTTCATAAGAAAGTGAGGTTAGATCAGACTGAAGCAAGATCTGCCCATTTATTTTCCAGATGGCTTTATGCCATGTGGTAAGGAATTTGGTCAGCCTTATTAGTGGAAAGCATTAGTAGTCCTAACCACACTGCTAAGCCAGTGATCACTGAAAATCCTATGCCATCTCTTTTGGGATCAATATTAAAAAAAAGCGTGTGTCCCCTTCCAAACCAAATTATTCCCATTGGCATCCTGAGGCACCTAGAAGGCTTTATAAATTTTTGGAACTTCAAGAGGTGGGTACAAGCTGAAAATGCATATAGGGTCAGGAAGGATTTTGGGAAAAAAGGAGCAATATTGTATGCATACTAGCCTTATTAAGGAAAGGAAATCTAGAGGTATTTCAAAGCCAACCTTCCTTCTTTTAAGATTGATGTCAAGGAGGATGAATGAACGTATCCTGCAATGGATGACCTGATGATATAAGCCATTTGTCTGATCCAGTAAGACATTTCTTATGTTCTCCAGTTCTTGTGATGAGCCTAGACACTGAGAAGCCAAAGCATCTGAATGCACCGTGTTTGGCAGTGTGGACTGCTGTCTAGACAGAGAAGATATGGAGGAAGCCCTGATGGTATTCTGAATGCGTTTCTTTCCTTTCTGGATGAAAGCCTAAGATGCTGCTAGACTGAAAACTGAATTAGTTCTCTTGGTAATCTTTCCCGTTCTTCTCGGCTGCAGGGTTTATAAAACATTGCTCCTGGGGTCTAGGTATCATTTTGGGATCACATAATGATAACTCTATGTGCGTGTGCTGGGAGGGCAAAGTTGCAAAGCAATTACTCAGCAGTGCTGGGGAAAGAAGCAATTACTGGAACATGTTTTAGCCCTGCTTGTCAGAGTAAGTCTTGCTCAGGCACAAGGGAAGCATTAACTTGGGCAGTATCCCTTTTTTGAGGCTTAATTTAGTTTTTTCTTCCCTTTAATTGTGTGATTCCAGTATTTTAGCTACAATCCCTAGGCTGTAAGAACCTTTAAACAGCTCTTTATTATGAAGCAGGGCATGGGTTTTTGAAGAAGACTAAACAGGGAGCTGCATAATTTATAGAAAAACTGCACGATGGACTTTTTCTTCACAAAGAACATCGGGCTTGCCTTGGCACAAGCCAAATACCTTTTTAATGAATAGTCAGTAATCAGCAGCAGCTACAGTAAGTGCTTGAATTTTTTTCTTTTATGTCCTATGAGTCCAGAAATTAAGCATCTGATTCTGATTGCTGTCGTGAATGCCTCTGACTATCGCTACCCGCCCCCACTGCTCGGATCTCCTGCATCAGCTCGCGCTCAGTTCAGAGCATTATGAAAAATGGAGGGCAAGTCTCTTTTAATATGTTCAATTCTCATTCACTTTAAATACCATAATGGGAAAAGAATGTTGACAATGCCTTCCACTTTCCTTTTTGGATCTAGAGCAGCGTTTGCATTCGAAGACAGCAGTATTACATTCTAGAATGTTAAGAAAAAGAGTTTATACCAAGAGCCATTAAAATAATCTGAATTGCCAAGGTGTCCTTTTTTTCTTTACTTTCAGCAGAGTTTTATCTAAATTGTGGGCTTTCAACTTGCTCATTCCTCTAAGATTTTGCACAGGCTATTTTCATCACTTGGAATGTATCTCCCATTTTTCTATTCTCTGCTGCTCAATATTTCTAATTCTAACAAAAATCCAAACAAAATACTTTAGAAAATCATCCTTTTCTAATCTCATTTGCAGCAAGATCCTGTTCACTTCCCTGCTTAATGGTTCCTTGGCCTCTCTGAAGTTAGTGTGAATAGATAGTTATTAATTTATAACAGATGCTTTCTAAAAGTTTGAGTATTTAAAAAAATCTAAACATATTTTCCAATCAGAACAATGTTACATGTAGTAGTTCTGGCTCCAGGTCAAGCCACAAAATTCATTTAACCCAAAGTAGGGTTTAAATACAAATATTTAAAATTAAAAAGCAGCATCACAAAATAATATTGCAAAATTGACAATAAAATAGAATATTAGAACTTTATATATGCCAGCACTGTTTAAGTCTTTACAAGCATTAATTGATTGATTTTTTCACCATATTTCTGTAAGGTAAGTACTCTGATTTTGCTCATTTTACAGTGGCGGAAACTAAGGCACAAGGAGGTGTGAGTAACTTCTGAAGTTTGCATAGGTAATAAGTAGTAGAGCTGAAGTTTGAGTCCAAATTTAACACAAAATTCTATGATTTTAACTGTAACGTTCATTGTATTTAATTATTATTATTTTTACTTTGGTAATTGAGGTATGGAAGAAAGAAAGCTTAGAAGACAGTTTTAGTAAATATATTCAGAAGATAATCTTGGGACACTAAGTGCTTCAGAAGTTGGCAAAAATGATTCTATTGAAGTCTAGATAATTTCAGCCTTCTTATCAAGTTTGGTGACTCACAAACGCAGTAGAGAGAAAAGCTGTAAAGAAAGTGGGAGAAAGCAAGTGAAAATTTTTCTATGTAAATTTGTTAAGAATTCAGAACAGACAGAAAACAGGATGGAAATTGAAGAAAATTTATGAGAAACAGATTTTTTTTTTTTAAAGATTGGCACTGAGCTAACTGTTGCCAATCTTTTCTTTTTTTTTTTCTGCTTTATCTCCCCAAACCCCCCAGTACACAGTTGTATATCTTAGTTGCACGTCCTTCTAGTTGTGGGATGTGGGATGCCGCCTCAACGTGGCCTGATGAGCAGTGCCATGTCTGTGCCTAGGATCTGAACCCTGGGCCGCCGCAGTGGAGCGTGAGAACTTAACCACTTGGCCACGGAGCTGGCCCCGAGAAAAAGATTTTTAAAAAGTAAAAAATGAGCATTGAAAGAGAAAAATATGAAATTGTAACATGTGCCCAAGTTCCCTTACAACTGAACCAGGAAAGAAGAAAAAAAAAGCCTTCATAAACGTGGGATATGATAGTTCCCTCAAAGGCCACTAGGCGGCAGTGTTGTCTGAGACAGCTTTGCGGCTAAAGCCGCTTAGCCAGGGCCTAGGGTTTGTACGGGAAGTGAAGTGAGAATTTACGGGAATTTTCTTATTCAATTGTATAACTTGGAGAGTGCCTTCTTAACGATTGTCAATTGTTTTTATCCCTAAATTTTTTGTTTCATTATATTTTTCTTTAATTCAGTAAATTATAATATTTTAGTGACAGAGAACGTTGTATCACTCCATAGCTCCTGCAGTTGACTTTCTCATATTTGGAAAAATGGCAGAGGTTGTTCCTACAGAGCGAAAGCTAAACCTTGCCGTTGGAGAATCACCTTCCTGACCAAGGTATTCCCTCGCCCAAGTAAGTTTCTTACTGGATCTGAAGTAGTGGTCTGAACATCATGTTTACCCGTTTAGTATTGTTGACTAAATGTCATAGGGCATTTGGAACCTTGATTTTGTATAAGCACAGTGATTTTGTAGTTTAAGTCTGAAAAGTATCTGTTGTGTCATTCCCTCAGCTGAAGACAGTGGCTTTGCTGCTTTCTTTTGTATTTCACTGTTACGTGCCTGAGAAGGGAGCAACATGGAAGAGAGGAAACCCAGGAGATGATTTAGGTAGAACGTAAACACGAGGAAGTGAAGTGTTTAGCTTTGCATTAGGTAAGCAGAATTTCAGCAAGTCAGGATCAGCAAATTCGTGTGGCATTCTGGTAAGCCACTTCCCTTCTGCAGCCCACTCGTTAATTTTCGGAAGCCTGACAGAATGGCTAAAAGGATGATCAATTTCAAGTGTCACTCCTGGCGTGTTTTTAGCCTTATGTAAAGGGAGCTCCTGACAAGTAACCCTGTTAGTGCCCTCAAAATGTCTTCTATTATTAAATATTGAGAATAAGCTGAAATAATGAAACTAGCTTTTTTCTGTCACCAGAGTGGTTAGTTTAGAAGGTGAAGTGATTAGTGTCTATTGCTGACTTTTAGGTGGGCTTGAGCACTCAAACCAGTGAAACTTGGAGAAAAATGAACAAATTTCAGGACAACTACTTTTCCTTAATGGATTTGTGTGGAACTAATGGGATATCTCTACTCATTTTCCAAGCGATTGCATGACATTGTTACCTAGTAGATAAAATTCTAACTCTCACCTCCTCCTACTCCCTATCCATTTTTATTCTAATGGTTGCTTTAATCCTGGGTAGATGCCTGGTGTCACTGGGGCCCCTGAGGGAGTTGTGGGTGGCACTGTAGGTGTCTCTGTAGGGAAGGGACAAGCTCTTTCCCTCCTTGTATTTGCTTCTTCTCTCTTTCCCCTTCTCACTCACTCATTTTTTACCTTCTTTCCTGGATGTCACCTTTTCCAATTGACAGCACCTTCTACCCTTAAACGTTTAGGCCAAATCAGAGGCAATGTTGAGACATTTTGATGTTTATTGGCGGTAGAGCATTTGCTGACATTGGTCTTAATTCCTTTTATATCTTAATACTTGGTGAGCTCATTCTCGATTTCCTTTATATCCTCATACTTGGCAAACTCATATTGTTCCCTGTGTGCTTGGTGAGGAAAGGGGAGAAAGTTTTTGCAGAGCCCAGTTACAGAATCTCTATTGCAAAGATGTGGAAAATTCTAAGAAAGCTAGAGCTATAAGATCAGACAAATAGTGCATGGCTCTGTGTGTGGATAAGTAGTGGCCACAGGAGCCAGGCAGGTAAAGCAAGTCAACGGCACGGGCCTAGTCAGGGTGGGGAGAACGGGAGAGCAGCTAGTCCACTCAAAGGGCGGCTGCTACTCAACTCCACTGCTACTGCCCTTCGGAATGCGAGGTCTATGTGAATTGACTTGGTTTGATGCTGACTAATCAAAAAAGTATACATTGTCCTGGTGAAAAAAGAAAAAGAAAAGGAAAGAAAAGAAGATAAAGGTAACTAAGAGAACAGAAAAACTGTCTGCAGGCCTAGAGTATCATAAGCACCTTGTTTGTGACTCCTACCATCAATACTATAAATTCTGGAGACGGAGTATTATAATTTTGTTACACCTGGGAATCTTAATGTTACCACAGCATTTGGACAGAAGTTTGAGCACAAATACTTTTCTAGATGAATGTTCATCCACTCAATTAAAACTCTAACTCATCAGAATGTGAAATTCTGAAATAAGACTGGAAACAATAAACTGACTAATTAAACAGCATCACCTACTGTTAAAATACAAAGAGCCATTAATTTATAAAGCTAATTGGATTGGAGTTCAACTCCACTCAAACCAGAGTTACATTCTAATTGCTCTTCTACTTCAGAGACTATCAAAGACCATGAGACGATATTTGTATGGTGACAATTCTTAACAAGCCATGCATGTCTTCAGTAGAAGCCTTTGTCAGAGTGGTGGCATTTGAAAGAATTAAGTGTAAAAGGCCAACTTTATGGAATTGGTTCAGAGTGCGTTAGAGAAAAAGAATTTGAAAGGACTTTTACAAACACAGGCTTCATTTCATATACACTAATATCTTATAGTCTCATAATGCATTTTTTAAAACTTTTGTTCTTTGCGATGTGGTCTGAAATATCTGCTTTACAAACCCAGTCATCTTCAATACTTTGAAGCAGTTAAGAATTGTTTCCTTTGTCTTCATGGAGCTGTCAGGCTGTTGATAATCATGTGCCTTTGATGTCTATCAAGGATGGACACACAGAGAGAAGGTTGGGAGACCTGTTTGACATGACACTCCCCCACAGATGCAAAGTGACTGACTTAACCAAGTGGAAGAGCATGTACAGGCAATGTGACATGGAGTAGAGGACACACGGTCTCTAGTCTGAACGCCCACTGATGTTTGAGCGTTGGACCGTGAATACTTCCATTCGGATATATTTCTCCGATATTTGCCTTCAAGGAGGGCCTCAGATCTCAGGTGCTCTTCCTTTCATAACGTAACTTAAAATGACCTCAGACAGACCCGTGAGTCATTTCAGTCTTCCTCCTCAGTGAGTTTCCTGTAGCTGTTACCCAGCCCCTTGCACCTGTGCAGCCTTCGAGCTTTCTTGGAAGTCCTGAGCGCACCCACATCCCTCACTTCCTTACAGTCTCATCAGGAAGTGTCTGCTGCAGCTTAATCTTCAATACTGAGGATTATCAGAACACTAATCCTCACCCACTGGGGCTCTCAGTAAAGTGAAATAACACCCAGGAACAGGACTCCCGAGGCTGGCAAGGGTCGGGGTTGTGTCCTCTTGGGCAGCCCCCGCCTGTGGTGGCTGCCTGTGGAATCTGGAGCCTCCCCTTTCCCAGTCATTGCCGCTGCTGGCCATGGGCAGGTGCCTCTCAGGGAGGGCAATTTACCTTCTTGGGCTCTGTCAGTCATGCATTCTGCTAGTGATCTTTCCTGAGCGTCTCTTTACTGGGTGCCCGTTTATGGGTGCAAACAATGCCTCCTTATCAGGTCCCTCGCTCTTCTTTTGCCAGTTTTGTGTCAAGCACATCCTGTCAGCAACCTGTCACCCGTGGTTCAGAAGCAATGCTCCTGCTCATTGTTTTTCGCGCACATCTCCTCTCTGTCTGGCGTTGGATGGAGCCTTAGTGCCACACTCTGGGAGCCACTGTGGAGCACGAAGGAAGACAGGGTTAGGAGAAGCTATGAACTCAGTCACCTGTCAAAGATTATGTCTCTATGAGGCAATTTCAACTAGGCTTTAGTATTTGGTTTGTGGTTCTTTCCTGCTCCCCTCCCACCCACTTAGCACGTATCCAGGTGCCCGCAAGTGAGAACTGTGGGACATATGTGGGACATATGGGATTTTAACCTGAACAACTTTAGGACGTGAAAGGTGGAAGATGAGGGCAATACCAAGGCAATGAACAGGAGGAAAAAACGATTGCAATGAAATTGCCACGGATATACCTCTGTGGGGAAGGTGATAAAGAAACAATGGGCTTGGAGGAAGCATTCATAAGGCACAAGAAAGTTTTGAAGTTTTGCACAAGAAAAGAAATAATCTATTTTGTTTTAGATATAGGCATATCACTTCTGAAGCTGAATGGTCTTGTCATATGACTACACTGTCTTCTTTTCAAATGTTTCATTTCTCTCTCTCTTTTTTTTTACTAGACGTAGAAACCTACTTCTTACTTTAATGGCACTGAATTCAGTAAAGCTGCATTTCCTTGACAGTAAAAGACTATGCAACCCCAACAAGTGTGTAATGTGCACATATTTCATCCCCGGGCTTGTCTTTCTGTGAGCAATGCGTTTGAACACAAATACACACTACTCCATAACAATCTCTTTGTTATATCTTTGCCTAGGTAGGTAATGTCTTATGTAAATCAAGTCTTTAATTAATTTTACCACCTTGGCAGCCTTCTGCAATTCTTTTCCTCGGCACCATTGTGTACAGAGTTAGCATAATATTAAATTTTTTTCTAACAATTTTTATTCCTTAATCTGCTAATCTATTTCTAATCTGTGGCACTTTAAAAATCTTTCCATTTTCTTTTTTCTTTTGAAATCTTTTTTTCCCCCTTAAACTGGACAGTTTTGTAATTAGGCGGCACGATAACATCAGTAAAATAAAAAAGGATTTCTCCAGATTTAACCCCTTATGTGCTATCTTTAGACAGCGATTTGCAAGATGCTGAGAATGCGTGGTCTGCAAATTTGTGTTTGGACTGTGCTTTTTTCAATAATTGAAGTAATAGCTCATGTGTGGACACAGATTATGAAGTCCTGTAACAGTTCCAGTTTGTTCCTATTTTCATCCTTGCTGCCAGCACCTGCTTTATTTTCTGACTGCATTTGTAAGTATTCTCTAGAAGCTGTATGAGAATTTAGCCTTCTGTCTTCCAGAGGTCAAGGGAAGACTGACAGATGAGGCTCTAAAGTGATTTTTTGTATCTTCGCATTTTCTAATCAAGTAGTGCATTTTACTCTGTTTTGGTTTTACGATTCACAGAGAGTGAAGACAATTTCACCCGTATCACCTCAGTCAGGGACGTATGCCAACAGGCCTGTGCCTCACGCGCTCAGAGGAATTCTCACCGCTGATTGCAGAGAGCTGCTTTTTAAAATTTCCTGGTAGTAGGATTTTTATTCTATTTTATTCTGGAGACCGAAGCATTCCTCTGGGTTCTTCTGTTTTGTGTGTGTGCAGCCAGTCTCCAGAAGTCAGAAGCTGTATCTTCCTTTGCTTTGTTGTGGATAAACTGTAGAGGCTTCTTGTTATAGACTGTGTAACTTGGCATCATCTTTACAATCGCGACAGAACTTTCCGCTTAGTTAACAGGATGTGTTTCTAAAGACAAACTAAATCTTTTCCACTGAGAGCAGAGAGATCTTTTTTTTTCCCAGCCCGAAAAGATCTAGTTAGCTTTTTAACAGAATGCTCCATATTATGGCATAACTTTCTCACTGTGCATCTTCTGAAATGCTGCTCACGTGATTGGGTGTAATCAGGAAGTGGGTGGTACAATTAAATAAACTTATTCTATCTTGGGGGTAGCCTGGAGCCAGAAGCTTCAGAAACTATGTGTAATAACTCCTCATATTTCTGTTATTTTATTTAAACAGTTTAACATGCATATTTTCCAGAATTTGATACCTCATCCTGCTCCTGATCCACTAATTATTCTATATTGTAAATACATTGAATTCTCATAATTGATCACAAATTCTAGAAAAAATACACTGATTGCTGGAAGAATCGTTTTGTTAAAGCATCTAGAGGGTGAGGCTGAAGCAAGCACAAATTAGAGGCAAAGATCCGATGTGGTTATTGCCATACATCTCAGGTTGGGTGCCTCAGGTTAGGTCTACCGCGGAGATGAGGATTCAGCTGTGAGTGATTTGCTAAAGAGACGCTCCCTGGACAAACATAAAGGAGTGAGGGAACGGAGGGTGTGATTCCAAGCTAAGTCCTGGAGGAGAGACTGGCTTCTGTCTACCCTAAAGGGAAACACTTGAGGCAAGAGAGCTGGGCTTTCTTGCTCCTGAATGCCATGAGTCATTGGCTAAGTACCCTGTGAGAGCAAAGCAAGCTGATCCAGTAGCTTGAGGGCCATCTTCCCTAGAAGAGTAACAAGTATTATCCATTGGAGGTTAAGGCACAGTGCAGTCAGAAGAGGCCACAGAAACAGCAAAGGAATCTGAGGGCAACTGGGCAAAGCATGATACAACCACATGCTACAACTCCTGTGAAAGCTGCTTTTGGCTGCGTAGTACCACCTTGGTGTTTCCTCAAAGGCTAATTGTTTTCCCTTTAGTTAAGCCTTCTAGGATCCTAGTCCATTAACAGGAAGCTTGAATGCTAAGTTGGAAGGATATTCTGGAGCCCACTCCAGTCTACTTGCAAGGGCTGATTGTGTGCATCTCTTCCTGACTCCTTGTTGAGTGGTGCATTGGTAGCTTGACATCAGCTATGGTGGGAATATTCACATATGGAAATCTGCAGTCACTACCAATCAAGGCTTTTTGTGGGGGCCAGTTAGGGAGGGAAGCTGGTTCTCAAGTGATTACCATCATACCACTCTGATGCTAAGCTAAACTGTTAATAGAGACAAAGACAATATTCAAAGCGAATCCATTAAATAAAGTATATATTAAATAATGTATGTGAAAACAATTTGTAATCCTGAAGTGTTATAAAAATGTAACTCTTGAAACAATAGCCTATTTCCAACATATGAAACATACAACATACAAAATTTCTCCCCAATGCAACTAAATTGGCAATGTACTGTAAAAATAAATATGAAAAGCGAATTCTTCAGTTGTTCTTTTATAACTATTGCTGATATTAGGCAAAAACCACCCCAGAATAGAGTTTAGTTACCATTTTCTTCTTCTTCTATTTCCTTTCCCAAGATGCCTCGTTAATTGCATTATGACTCATGTCTTATGTGCTGCTTCTCTCATAGGCAGATATAAAGTGTTTTATTAGGAAAGGTCACCAAATAAATGTGTAATACCCTCTTTTCTGGTTGGTATTGTGAGGGAAATAGGCTAGTTCAACAGAAAGAAGCCCTAACAAAAAAATCAAGAATTTCAAGCCTACCCAAGCATTTTAGAGGAGCACAGTATTCTTCAAACCTTAAAAAAATTCAGCAACAAATCTCTTAAAATACGATGTCATGAAACCCTGTTGAGGGCTGAGAGGGTCACTTCAGTTCCTTCAGCAGCCCCTGACATGCCATGACCAGTACCCAGGCCTTGGGGAATACAGTGAGGAAAATTGCCCTGAAAGGATTGATTCAGACCCTCTCTCCCGTTCCAGAATGGCAACGAGTCCTAAATTTGATAGCTGAGGTTTTGAAAGCTCAAGTATAGTAGAAAAAATAGTGTATTCCTCCTCAAAAGATGTCTACATCCTAATTCCTGTAACCTGTGAACATGTTATTTACATAGCAAAAGTGAGCTTGCAGATAAGATTAAGTTAAGGATCTTGAGATGGGGAGATTATCCCGGATCATCTGGATTGGCCTAATGCAGTTGCAAAGATCCTTATAAGAGAGAAACAGGAGGGTCAGAGTCAGAGATGGTGTGATGATGGACGCAGAGGGCTGAATGACACAGGAAAGGGCTATGAACCAAGGAATGAAGGTGGCCTCTAGAAGCTGGAAAAAGGTAGGAAAGAGATTCTCCCTAAGGGCCTCCAGAAGGAGCACAGCCCTGCCAATGCCTGTTTTAGATTGCTGGCCTTTAGAACTGCAAGATACTGAATGTGTGTTGTTTTAGGTACTAAGTTTGTGGTAATTTGTTATGGGAGCTATAGGAAACAAGTGCACAAGGTTGTGGGCTCGTCTCTCCTTTGAAGGTGGCCTGTGTACTTCCTTTTTCACAGTGCTGTTCAGTGATTTCCATGAGCTGAACAGGGACAGTAATAAATGCAGCTCCAGAGGAGAATGCTACATGTGACTTTTAATGAGCTCCAAGAACTTTTCTGTGCTGATTCATTTATCCTAAGAGATTTTTCTTTATTAGAAAGGATTTTATTCTAACTTAGCACACAGAAACATTAACAATTTCTAATATATGGAGTCTTTTCACATTTTATCTTCCTGCAAACCTGAGTTTTACAAGATAAGCATTTCCTATCATAAATGAATTAGGTATTCATTATAGAAAATTGGAAATAGACAGAGAAGAAAAATAAAAAGCATCCATTTTCCCGTTATTAGAGAAAACCACTCAATATTTTGATATATTTCATTCTAGTGTTTTCTATTCACTGTTTTTATATTTATTGCACTCGTGTATAACATTTTATATCTTGCTATTTTCACTTAACATTGTATAAATACTCACTGTATGCTTGTGAACTTATTGTAACTATAATTTTTTCTGTTCCCCAACTTATTTTCTTGAATAAACACAAACCCAGAAAGGGTTCTTGCATGGAAATGTAAAAAACCAACTCTGGCTATGGAAGCAGAAAAGTATTGCATTGAAAGGGTATTCAGGTGGCTTATGGAACCGATGGGGAACCAGGGGAGACAAGATGTAGCCAAGATCACACTGCACAGCCCACTTAGGGTCCTGGTCTTGGGCTTTCACTACTGACTGCCTGTGCCATCCTTAAATGTGGTCTGCGATGACCAGAGGGGCCCAAGAAGCATTGTGCTGGTCTTTGTGGTAGGAGGCTCCCTATATAGCAACTTGCCCTTTACGTTGGAGGGAATATTCTGACATTGGCCCCCATAAAATTCCTTACATTGTCAGGTGCTTATATTTTTATCAGATTTATCTGCCACTTTGTGATACACAACTATCTTCCCAAGGTTTCTAGGATAACTTCTACCTTGATTTCCAGATCATTTCACGCTATCATCCATATAGGGAAAAAACATGATGTCCTGTGGAGGGGTGTGATGTTCAAAACCTTTTTGGACCAAATTGTGGCATGGATGTAGAGATTCATACGATTCTGAAGCAGGATAGGAGAGATATATCATCTTCCTGGCCAGATTATTGCAAACTTCTTCTGGTCCTTTCTGCGTTTAGTGATACAGAGAGAGCAAAACGCTTTTTTAAGATTAAAAGCCAAATACTAATGCCAAGACTTGTGTTTATTTGCTTCAGGAAGGACAGCACAGCTGGAACTGCACTTTCAAAGAGGGAAACCAACTGATAAAGCTAACATGTCATCACTCCTTAAGTTCTCTAAGACCCACGCATCTTCTGCACAGGCTAAACTGGAAGGTTACATGGAATTTTCCATTCATTTGTTCCAAAAATATGTACTGAGTGCCTACTAAGTGCCAGGCCTATTCTACATCTTTGAGGTACATAAGTGAACAAAGCAGTCAAAGGTTCCTACCATGACGTGGCTTACATTCCAGAGGGAATCCTCCCTCTGCATTTTTCAGGTTCGGAGGAAGAAACATCCCTGAGATTCACTGTTTTTGGAGAGAGGGAGAGCACCAGGAATTTCCAGGTGGCCCTTTCTACTGTCGTAACACTTTCTCCCTGCACTTGTCCTCAGCGTGGGTGGTACCACCCTGAGGGATATGTTGGAAATTTGTGGGTGCACTTTTGATCACTGCAATGATTGATCAGTGCTACCTGATTTAGTAGGCAAGGGCCAGGGATGTTAGTCATCCTGTAGTATGCAAGACAGACCTCTGCAAGGCAGCATCATCCTACTCCTGCACAAACTGTGAATGACACTCCAGATATTCTATAGCCTAAAACCTTATTTCGTCTTTCACAAAAATACCAATTATTTTTGCACAGTTTTGATACTCTTTGGACCTTCCAGGAGTGGAACTACCATGTAAATTGGCAGCTGATTTTACTTTCTTTGGTTGGAATTTTTTGGGGGACTGTAGGGGGAGGGGGAGATTACCTTGAGCGAACATCCGCTGCCAATCCTCCTCTTTTTGCTGAGGAAGACTGGCCCTGAGCTAACATCCGTGCCCATCTTCCTCTACTTTACATGTGGGACACCTGCCACAGCATGGCTTGCCAAGTAGTGCATAGGTCCATGCCTGGGGTTCAAATCGGTGAACCCCGGGCTGCTGAGGCAGAGCACATGAACTTAACTGCTGCACCACCAGGCTGGCCTCTGTTTAGAACTTTTCTTTTTTAAAGATTGGCACCTGAGCTAACAATATTGCCAATATTCTTTTTTTTTTTTCTGCTTTTTTCCCCCAAATCCCCCCAGTACATAGTTGCGTATTTTAGTTGTGGGTCCTTCTAGCTGTGGCATGTGGGATGCCACCTCAGCATGGCCTGATGAGCGGGCCTTGTCTGCGCCCAGGATTCCAACTGCTGAAACCCTGGGCCGCCGAAGTGGAGCACACAAATGTGAGCATTCTGCCATGGGTCCGGCCCTCTGTTTGGAACTTTTTAAGAGTTGCAAACGGGAGCCAGGCTGGTGGTGTAGTGGTTAAGTTTGTGGGCTCCGTTTCCATGGCCTGAGGTTTGTTGGTTTGGATCCTGGATGCAGACCTACACACCGCTCATCAAGCCATGCTTGATGAGAAGAACTGGAAGGACCTACAACTAGGAAACACAACTATGTACTGGGGCTTTGGAGGAGGGGGTAAAGAGGAAGATTGGCAACAGATGTAAGCTCATGGCCAGTCTTCCTGACCAAAGAAAGAGAAAAGTTGCAAACCATTTTGCAAAATCACATCAATGGTGGCAACACTGCTTCTGGCCCTTGAGTTGCCAACATAACAGAGTATGTCAGTTTTCATTGGTAGCTGCAACATTCATAATGATTCTATGTATGGGGCAAGCATCTAAATCATTATGACTGCTAATGCAATCATGCCTACACATTTCCTTTATGTAACTATGAATTAATTTCCTTTTATTTCTTCTTCATGTTATAGGAGGCCATTCTATTGTCCTTTTTAAAATTATGTGTGTAGATTGGTTATATTTATGAAATTCATTCCAGGAAAGTAAAGCAGGCTTTAAAAAATGTTTGAAGGAACCTTGGGTCTGATTGACCTGAGATTCACCACTTCATTAGCCCCGCAAATCAAAGAGCCAAGGAAGGGATTCTGCCAGCTGATGAACTGGCAATGGACACCCAGGAAATGGGGAAATAACTCATGTTTTGGGTTATTTATTGCATTATCATACCCAGGATAAGTTTAGTGTTTCACCAAAACTACTGTAATATGCTCTTGGTTCAGAATTTATTGATATTTATCAGCAGACCTACATAAACTCCTATTACAGGTGAACTCCAGTGGTGCTCTGGGTGGCCAAGATTTGAAGTGAGCTTTAGCAAGTGACCCAAAGTCCTCAGTGCCACAGGTCCCTTTGAAGACTAGGGGGGAAGGTTCGCATTAAATGCTTGTATTGTTGCAAAGTCCTCCTCAAGAATCTTGCCCTTCCCCTTCAGTTGAGGAGCTCTTCGTCTGTGAGGTAATGTGACTGTTGACACTTGTGGCTCAGGTTAGGCCTCTGTGCACCAGCCTGGAGACTTACCAGTTATACAAACCAAGAAGCGCTGTGGTGATCTGCTCATGTGTTTTGGTGCTGAGGACTAAATGGTCAGTTGTTCTCTGCCAAAGAGAATAACTGCAAGTCAACCACTCCAATTTTCACCCTGACTCTCCTTTTTGCTTCTGGTGGCCACTCTTATCTTGTGTTGGGTAGTTCAGCAGTGCTCCCAAGTCTCTGTCATCTCTGGATCCTCCTGTCCCTCATGGAAGTGAGGGAGCCCATTTCCCTGCAGTGTCTCCCACCAGTGTCCTGGCCTTAAGCAAGAACCGCTTAACGCTTCTCAGAGATGCTAGCACTCTCCTCGCCAGGGTATTTCTCAAGGCCTTGGTTGAAGCATCAGAGTCCCTGGAAAGACATAGTTAGAGGATGGGTGCGGGATCAGTTGCATATGATTAATCCATTCCAGTGTTCTTATTTCATTAGCTCTTTGTATATCTTCCTGTTTATTATACTGAGGACTTTCTTTTCTGGCATCTCAGCTTCATTTAATGTTGTCCACTATTATGTCCAGATTTCAGGAAAACCATCCATACACTGATGAAAACAACTTGTAGCAGGTTGAATTAGTTTATCCAATGCAGAACCTCTGGTGAATGTTCTTGTGCTGAATACATTTGTTTGAGCACCTTCAGAATTCATTTCCACACACATTCCTCAGATTTTTCTGATTTAAAATTGTAGGGTCCAGCAATTCTTTTGGTGTATAAACCTTCTCTGCGAGTGTTTGAATTTATAATCGTATTCCCAAAACATACTGGGACCTGACTCGAATTATGAGATGAGTGGTGGAGGGAAGTGAAGGATAAAGAGAATCGGCTTTCCCTTGCAAAGCAACTTCTTCAAATGAGGCTTCTAGAGGGTCTTCAAGTGTAGTAGGAACAGCTTCATCAGACAAGGGTAGCAGTTGAAGGGTCAAGGTACGTAGAGGTCTTCAAATCTTCCCATGTGTATTAATTAGTCTGGGCTGCCATAACAAAATACCATAGACCGAGTGGCTTAAATAACAGGGAAGTACTTTTTACAGTTCTGGAGGCTGGAAGTCCAAGATCAGATTGCTAGCTGAGTCTGTTCCCAGGTGTGGGCTCTCTTCCTGGACTGCAGACAGCTGCCTTATTGCTGTGTCCTCACATGGCAGAGAGAGAGCAAGCTGTCTGATGTCTGTTCCTACAAGGGCACTAATACCATTATGAGGGTCCCACTCTCATGTCTTCATCTAAACTTAACTACCTCCCAAAGGCCTGATCTCCAAATACCCTCGCGTTGGGGGTCAGAGTTTCAACACAGGAATTTTGGAGAGAAACAATTCAGTCCATAACACCGTCTATCCTCAATATAATTCACAAAGTCCAGTTACTTTCCAATCAATGCCCTGATTTTCACATATGACACATGGTGAACACATAAATTTAAATGATATTGTGATTCAGTAAATTCCAGGATAAACATCCTCAATTACTGTCAATTTCTGACCATCCCCTGGCTTGCTGGGTCACTCTCTCAAGATTCAAAATTCCAGATGTTAGGATCCAAGCTACTGCGCCTACGTTGCAGACACATCCCCTGGTTGTCTTCCACAGTGGGAGACAGGGCCCTGAATTCTTTACCTCTGGGGATTTCCCCTACGTCAGAAGGATGTTCAGGTCCTGTGCAACCAAAAAATTTCCAATTGTTTACTATAAAGATCTTTGGATATTTTTCTTCAGTTTTCTTGCTATTTTAGATGACACTGATAAGTAGCAAGGTTTTCAGATCTTTCCTAGGATAGATTCTCAGAAGTAAAGTTTGGTGTCAAAGGTTTTACAAAAAATTTTAGGATGTGTCATATATACTGTCAAATTGCTTTTTAAAATTTTTGTGCCAATTTATTCACACTCCAGCAATGTTTGAGCGATCCTGTTTCACTGTGTCCTCATTCCCACTGAGCTGACTTAAGATATTTTCTTTTCTGTCAAGAGTCTGTTCTTCTTTCTTGAAAGCATCAACTTTTCATCTTTTAAAGAAACTTAACATTTCTCCATGCCAAAAAAAATAAATCTTCCTCAAGCCCACCAACTCTCATGCAAATTCACTTTTGGCAGAGCTACTCACGGCATCAGAGTAGTTTAGATACTTCTAGATTCTCCAGATTGAGCCTAAGGTGCACCCCTGCCATCTCTTTATGTCTTACGTGGTACCATTATTTTTCTTATGATGACTAAAAAATTGAAATGTGCTTTCTTTTGGATTACACTGTCTGGGTCTCTGAGGTGACATCTCTGTTAGCAATATTGGGAGCCTCTGCTGAGCCTGCTCCGTGTACAATGTCATGGAAGACACAGCAATGCATGGAGATGCTGAGTGGATCCGTAATAGGAAGGATTTTCATTTCCAGATTTTTCTCATAACCCTGTTCCCAAGGGAACTTGGCCAGTTCCCTTAAACCTGTGTCTAAGGCTGAAAAACTCTTAAGGGCCTTTATAAAATCCGTCAGTGAAGCTCTCCGCCCTTGAGTACTCTCTCTCTGCTGGAACATTTCTCTGTTATGCTTCTGTTTGTTCGTTATGCTCTTCTCTTCTCCAACACACCTCCACCCCCCAGCCCACCCTCCTTAGAACAGCTCCTCAGTGTTTCCAAGAAAATGAGTGAAAGTTCCTTATGAAGCACATTTGGTTGTACTTTTGACTATTAATCTTTTCTCTGAAGAAATTAAACACACTTTCCATTGTGGGGGACTTTCGTACACTATGTTTCCAACCTACATCAGTTTGTTTTCGTGATGCCTCAGGGTCTCTCCTGCTTTCCCTTCTGTCTCCTGGCATGGACATGGACACATGGAGCCCTGCATGTGATCATGGGGCTTACTGGTCCCTCCTGCCTCAGAAGAACATGCTCACTGATGAAAATTCTTGATGGCATTTTATGCCCTTGGACATAATTACTGCTGTAAGACTGTCAGGATAGTGTTTGCTGTCTGCAGTTCAATACATGTACAGTAGCATTTCCACAAAGCGTGGCCCATGGATTACCTGTATGAAAAATCCTAGGGATGCTGGTGAAAGTGCACATTCATTTGACTCCTGTCAAACTACCACTCAGTTAGAGTCACTGAAGTCTTGAAGAAATGTTTGCATGTCTGAACTGTCTTCATTTTTCTTATTTACTTATGTATTTGTTTGTGAGGAAGATTCGCCCTAAGCAAACATCCGTTGTCAATCCTCCTCTTTTTTTTTTGCTTGAGAAAGATTCTCCTTGAGCTAACATCTGTGCCAATCTTCCTCTACTTTGTAAGTGGGATGCCTCCACAGCATGGCTGATGAGTTGAGTAGGTCTGCACCCTGGATCGGAACCTGCGATCCCGGCCCGGAGCATGTGGAACTTTAACCACTTGGCCACGGGGCTGGCCCCGTTCATTTTTCTCTTAATCTTTTTTTATTGAGGTATCATTGACATACACCATTGTAATAGTTTCAAGCGTACAAATAATGATTTGTTATTTGTGTATGTTTTGAAATGTTCACCACAATAAGTCTAGTGAACATCCATCCCCATACATAGTTACAAAATTTTTTCTTGTGATGAGAACTTTTAAGATTTACTGTCTTAGCAACTATCAGATATGCAATACAGTATTATTAACTATAGCTACTATGCTGTACATTACGTCTCCATGACTTGTTTTATAACTAGAAATTTGTACCTTTTGACTCCCTTTACCCATTTCACCCACCTTCCATCCTCTGCCTCTGGCAACTACCAAGAAATAATAAGTGTTGGTGAGGATGTGGAGAAAAGGGAACCCTCATGCTCTGTTGGTGGGAATGTCAGTTGGTACAGCCACTATGGGAAACAGTATGGAGGTTTCTCAAAAAATTAAAAATAGAAATACCATACGATCCAGCAATCTCACTTTTGGGTATTTATTCAAAGAAAAAACCCCACTAACTCAAAAAGATATAAGAACCCCTATGTTCATTGCAGCTTTATCTACAACAGCCAATATATGGAAACAACCCAAATGTCCATCGACAAATGAATGGATAAAGAAAATGTGGTTATATATATATATATATATATATATATATATATATATATATATACACACACAATGGAATACTACTCAGCTGTAAAAAAAAGAATGAAATCTTGCCATTTGCAGCAACATGGATGGAACTTGGGGGCATTATGCTAAGTGAAATAAGTCAGACAGAGGAGGACAAATACCATATGATCTAATTTTTCTCTTCTTCTTGATTGAAAGTTTTTCTGAATATATAATTCAAAACTGAAAATAGTGTTTACTTAGAATTTGAGAAAAATGTTTGGCGGCAAGAATTTCCTGGCTTCTTTCTTTGTAAACCTGGAACTGTAATTGGAAAGATAGAATGTTTTAATCAGAATCTCTTGGTGTGAAAACAAACAATCTATATTTTTAATAAGAATTTCATATTTTTATTATGGTTTGTCTTGTCTTTGGACACAACTACTTCACTCTGCATTTGACTTTTCTGGCCTTACTTTTACACCTCCATTTAATGGAAAGAGTAATTGATTCATTCTTTTAACAGACATTTCTTCACTGAGAATCTACTTTGAATTAGACACTGATGCAAAGAAGAGCCAAGGTCCCTTCAAGGTATATTCAAGGAAATATCCCTCTGAAGGGGAAGACAGACAAGTAAACAATCCACCTGAGAGGGCTGCGGAGGAGCCTGAGAGGTGGAGGAGGGCACACGGGAGAGGTGTCCGCTCAGCCTGGGGGATTAGGCAGGGCTTCCTGCAGGGGCTAACACCCAGGCAGGCAAGGGTTGAGGGCAGCAAGTGTGCTGCGGTTTCTGTTCCGTGTGTGCACATGTGTGCCCCTCTCTTTATGCTAGTTTGATTTACTTTAGTCAGTTCCTCTTTACTATTTTTAGTTCTATAGTTAAACCCCTTTCATTTCTTACATCCTGCTCCACCTCCTTTCACCCACCCCCTTTATTTCTTTAATTAAACCATTCTTAGGACCCAAACTTCTCATCTCCAATGGCCTTGACCCTGCCAGATTTCTCCAAGTCTCAACCATTTATTTCCTACTCTGTTGCTTTGTTCTTGTTGGGCCTCGAGTGAGTAAATGGATGTGTTCCTTCAGGATCCTGCATTCCCGCACCCTGTGCTGTGGGCCCCACCAGCGACTGACAGGGCTAGTCTCTGACATTGAACGAGGAGGTATGATTGGCCCAACACATGCACAATGATTTCTCTCTGCTTCCTGGTGAGAGTTGGGAGCACGTGGTTTGCCACAGCCCTCTCCTGCCCCAGCTCCCCTGAACATCAAATTCTCCCAGTCTACTTCTGCCTCATTTGGATGAGTGAAGGCTGTGATAATGCCAGCCCTCCAGAAAGACTTTGTTCATAAAGTATCTGTCATCCTCATTGATCTCTGGATCAAGTCTTGGAACATTTAAGGTGACAGTAATTTTGGTTCATTTTGGGGTCAGTTGCTGCCTTCTGTAGTGTATCCATAGCTGAATGGCAAATTATCTTATGATTGGGCCTCCTCATCCTTTCTTTCTCCTTTGGAAACCATATTCATCTCAATTTCCTTCTCATTCTCTTTGAGGCAGACTTTAAGGTAGGCAAAGGTAAGGTATTGCAACAGTAAAAATTTGGAAGGATTTGAACTAAGAAAGATTCAGAATATGGTCAGGAAGAAGGCCTCAAAAGCATGCTGGTCACCTGTATAGGACACCACTTCAGAACCAGTTTGCATCCCATTAGCCACATTTCAGTGACCTGTTCTGTGGATCACGCAGGAGGCTTCTCACAGGTGTCATCTGGTAGCACCTCACCTCAGGTGCTGCATCTATCTTGCTTCCTGCCCCTGAGCTTTTCTAGTGCCAAGAGCTTAACCTCCGTGCATGTGCATCCTGGAAGTGCATCTGTGGAGCCATCCTTGACCAGTGGAGACAGAAGCCAATGGGTAAGATACATCTGTCTCCCTTTGTCCTCAGGGTGGACAGTTCTGATATTTCCTAGAGCTACTCAGAAGGTTGCAGGAGGGTCAAGCACGAGTCACCTACAGCAGTGACAAACTCGGCAATGTATCTTTGTATTGTTTTTTCCTTTTCCTCTGTTTCACTCTCATTGGTCCCTCGCTGCTGCTACCTGTACGTATTCTCCAAATAAACTGCCTGCGCCCAACATTTACATCAGTCTCTGCTTTCAGGAGAAACTCAGACTGTGACATCGTGAGCAATTTTAGCACATATGCTTAATAATGCTGCATTTTGTTTCTCTCTCCTTTTTACATATTTCTCCCTTCATTCTTTTACTCCAAAAGTATTCATTGAACATTTACTATGTGCTAAGCATTATTCTCCACTTTGGGATACATCAGTGAATAAAATAAAGATCCCTGCCCTTGTAAAATTTGCATGCTACTGAAGGGAGACAGACAATAAACAGTAAATCACTGTGTGATAAGTGAACGACAGTCTGTTAGAAGGTGGTAAAAACTGTGAGAAAAATACACATGAAGGGAGGGTTGGGGAAAATCAGGCATTCTGGGTGTGGGGTGGGGGTTGCAAATGTAAATAGGATAATCAGGGCAGGCTTTCCAAGAAGACGGCATTTGATTAAAGACCTGAGGGAGAGAAGAAGTTACCCACGCAGTTAATGGGAGGAAGAACTTTCCATCAGAGGCAACCACTGTGCAAAGGCTCTCAGGCAGGAGCTCCCATGCCGTATTCAAGAAACAGCAAGAATGAACGCCCCTTCTCCAGGTGCTTTTCCTTTTTGCTATTTGGCTATTCACCTTAAGGCAGGTGTGAACTTCACACACTGCGAGTTTCTCCATCTGGTTATTCAAATCTCCTGCTCTGTCTCCCATCATTCTCCTGTTTTCTTCATGCTCCTCCACACTTATAGGAAGATCTGGCCATTTCTTCAGAAGTAATCTCAGCTATCATCATGCCTCTCATACAGATGGAGAAAACATGTTTGTTTTTATTCTGTAAGATGAGAAGGAGAAGGAATAACCCAATTTTGCAAAAGTAGTGACTAAAACATACAAAATTTGTGATTGGCCCGAGAGAGGGGGAACTTCCAGTCTCATGCATTATAGATTTTCCTAGTTTGATTGTATAAAAATAAAATCTAGTACCTCACACCCATCAGGAGGGCTACTATTTAAAAAAAAGTGTTGGCATGGCTGTGGAGGAATTTGAATCCTTGTGTACTGTTGGTGGGATTGTAAAATGGTGCAGCTGCTATGGATAACATTATGACAGTTCCTCAAAAAATTAAAAATAGAACTACTGTATGATCTAGCAATTCCACTTTTGGGTATATACCCAAAAGAATTAAAAGTAGGATCTCGAAGAGATATTTGACACCCATGTTCATAGTAGCATTATTCACAGTAACCAAAAGGTAGAAGTAACCCAAGTGACCATCGACAGATGAACAGATGAACAAAATGAGGTGTATAATACAATGGTATATTATTTAACCTTAAAAAAAAGGAAATTCTGATATATGCTTCAACATGGACCAACCTTGAAGACATTATGCTAAGTTAAATAAGCCAGTCACAAAACGACAAATACTGTGAGTATAGCATTTCAGATTCACAAGATGAAAAGAGTTCTGGGGATTGGTTGCATAACAAAGTGAATGTACATAACTGCCAAACTGTACATGTAAAATTGGTTAAGATGGTAAATTTTGTTATGTATACTTTACTCTAATAAAAAAAATCTACTTTTACCAGAAGTTTTCTAAAGGCTTTGATAACCAATTTATGGATGGTACTTTGAGAATCAACAGGATAGAGGAATTATTCATATCCATGACCCTGTCATCAATTTGCTAGTCCAGAATCTAGACTATTTTCAGGGTCTGTCTGGCCTGAACTGTGTTAGTGAGTGAAAACGTGGGAAGAGGCAAAATCAATCCAAGGCTCAGATGACCTAGTTGAGTCTTGGAGTTCCTTTCAGGCCAGTACCCTAGAGACTACAGCCTGGGAACCTATGGAGAAATTCACAGGCTAAACTGTGTGCTTGTCCTGAATCCCTTTGAAGTGGAAATGGACCCCAAGGAGGGACCAGGGACTAACTCTCAGGCCAGATAATCCCCAAAATGGAAGATGTAATGATCACACTAACAGAGGATGTCAACTCTTGTTGACAATCCAGATTCTACATTCTGGAAACAGACAGAAGAATTGGCTCTTTCACCAGGTCAAAATGGTTGTGCAATGACCAGTGTTTACAACAAGGTAAACAGAGCAGTCAGCTGGGGTTCTGCAGTTTGCGTACTGCCCAAAGGTGTGGCTGAGGAATGATTGGGGGCCTAGAACCCAGCTCATGCCATTCACCAAAACTTATGCCCTCTTGCAGGGCTCCATCTGCCTAGAGAAGGGGCAACATTTTCTTCGCATAAAGGTGTCATCTGTTTGCAAGCATGAGGGTCTGCATCTTCCTAGAGGGAGCCTTTTCTAACTCATCTGCCCAGAGTGGGAGCCTTTTTAAAATTTATAGAGGTACCTTATAGACTAGCATTGGCTCTCATTCCAAAAGTAGGTTATCACGTTGGGTGATTTGGCCAAGATTAAGTTCACACTAAAAATCCAAAAGTATTTTTCAGACCTTGGGCAGAGGGTGGGTAGAGGGAAGAAGAGAGCCTGAGAAAGATAATAGTTGAGAGACATCTTATAGGAGGAGGAAAACTCCTATATATATATATAGTACAGTGGGTGGCCAGTGTACTAATGATATACCTAGTTGATGTACTAGTTCTGAGCATGGCCTCATTCTCAAGTCATTTCTATGATGCCACATGGGCTGAGCTTTTTAATGGATGCAAAAACACTTTGGGGGCCATCCCAGTGGCACAGCAGTTAAGTTCGCATGTTCTGCTTTGGCGGCCTGGGGTTCACCAGTTCAGATCCCGGGTGTGGACATGGCACCACGTGGCAAGCCATGCTGTGGCAGGTGTCCCACATATAAAGTAGAGGAAGATGGGAACGGCTGTTAGCTCAGGGCCAGTCTTTCTCAGCAAAAAGAGGAGGATTGCCAGCAGATCTTAGTTCAGGGCTAATCTTCCTCAAAAAAAAAAAAAAAACCACTTTGAAATCCTCATGTATACTGATTGACATTTTTATTGTTCCCTCTATACCAAGCCTTCCTCTGCAGTCTCTGCAGTTCAGGCACATGTTCTGTTTTGTCTCACATCTGCCTGCATCCCAGCATTCCCCATGGCTCCTGGAACTTCGACTGATGCACTTCCATGGACCAAATGTCCTTCCAGCTCACAAGGACACCACTTCACATGAGTAAAGTGGGCACAGTGATTTTTTGCTTTCTGCTATATTGGTCTTCAAAAGTTTTCGCTTGTATTTTCACCTCCAAAAATTTGTAAAACTATTTACAATCTGATATCTAAAAATAGGTATATAAAAATTTTAAACGGAGTTTAAATAGTTTCAGAAGATGTATTTTCTGACATATTGCATATACTTTAAATATATTTGCATCAAAACTTTACAGTCTCAAATTTAGCTCATTCAGTTGATTCAAATGCCCAACATGTAATTTAATTAGCAAAGTCAGTCCTTGCAGTGAAACTTGCAGCCAAATCAGTTTATTTTCTATTAGAAAAATGTTAGACTTTCTTTTTTAAAAATTCAAGTCAATGTGTTAACACATCCCTGTAATAACCTTCTTAGTTCTGAATTAAAATTTTTAATTTGGTAAGTTTATCAGAGTAATGAAGTAAACAGGGGAGGAGAGAGAGAGAGAGAGAGGTTGATTTGCTAGAGTTTAAAAAGGGTTCGGCTCTCATGATTAGTGCTTCCTGCTGCTCTTTTTGCTTTCCTCCCACTGAACTCGCCCTCAGAGGCATTTCAAATTTGTCTCCTGGTTTGCTTTTACAGGTTGTTTTACACCCTAGGGCAATTTACCACAGCAAGATCAAGTATGAGGAAGAAGTGTGTTTTCTTTTGTCAAGTGGGAGAAGGATCATTGTGAAATAGGAAGAAAGAAGAAGAAAACTTTCAGAAGGAGAAATATTCTCAAGCAAATCAATTTTAAAAAACTTTTATTTTGAAATAATTTTAGATTTATAGAAGAGTAGCAGATACAGTCCAGAGAGGAAGGAAGGAAAGAAGAAAAGAAGGAAGGGAGGAAGGAATAAGGGAAAGGAGGGAGGAGGGGGGTAAACCCTTTACCCAGCTTCTGCCAGTGGTAACATCTCACACAACCAGGGGATAGTTATCAACGCTAAGAAATTAACATTGGTATTGACTTTACAGGTTAGTACAGATTTCAACAGTTTTCCTACTAACGTCTTTTTTCTGTTTCAGGATGACAAATTGCATTTAGTCCTTGTGTCTTCTTATACTCTTCAATCTGTGACAGTGTCTTGGTCTTTCGTTGTCTTTCCTGACCTTGACACTTTTGAAGCGTACCTGTCATTATTTTGTAGAATGTCTATTAATTTGGGTCTGTCTGATGTTTTCTCATGGTTAGACTGGGGTGGCGCATTTTTAGGAAGAACACCCCGCAGGTGAAGAGCTCTCATTGTGTCAGATCAGGAGGTGTGTGATATCAACATGACATCATCCGTGATGTTGACCTTGATCTCTTGCATAAGTGGTGTATGCCAGGTTTCTCCACCATAAAGTTACTATTTCTCCCTTTCCATCATCTATTTGACAGAAGAGTCACTAAGTCCCACCCACACTCAATGGGAGAGGATTAAGCTTCACCTCCTGGAGGGAAGAGTGTCAGAGAATGTGGATATATGCTAAAACCACCACAGTAATTCACAAATATTTTGGAGGAGATTCCTTGAGGCTATTCAACTATCCCTTTTCTCATTCAAGCTTTGCTCATTAATTTTAGCATTCATCAGTGGATCTTTTCGGTGGGAATTATTACTGTGGCATTCTAATGGTGATTTTCTAGTTCACCCATTCCTTCCTGGCTTCAGTCATAGCCAGGCTGCTGTAAAAAAAATTAGTGCCTTCTACATTGATTTATTTATTCCATCATTTTTTATATCACTACAGATTCATGGACACTTATTTTATTCTTTGGGCTGTAAACCATTATTATTGTTATTTATTTTGTTGCTCAATTTCTTCCAGCTTTGGCCATGGGGAACTCTTTCAGGTTGTGTCATTTTTGACATGCTCAAATCTTCCCTCCCTCTAACTCGCCTTCTCTTTTTCTCTTTTTCTTCTTTCCTTCTTTGCTTCCTCCTTTCCTATGTTCCTCCCTTCCTCCTCCCTCCTTTCCCTTATTCCTTCCTCCCTTCCTTCTTTTCTTCTTTCCTTCCTTCCTCCCATTTTATTTTCTTATTTTCTGGCATTACAAGATATTATAGGCTCATCTTGTATTTTCCCTTCCCCATCCCTAGAATCAGCCATTTCTCCAAGAAGCCCTGATTCTTGCTTGGAATATAGTATTTAGAAACCAAGATCTGAGTCAGAGTTAAGCAAATAAATTTTAAGAAAGAGTATATGTGAAAGCTGATGATCTGGAAATGGATTCCCTTAAAGCGATCTATATTCACATGTCCTCGGAAATTCTTGTGTGTTAAATATTAGGGATTTTTAAGGCTTAACGATATGATGTGTGTAGTATAGTCTAAATTTCTGAGAAATAAGTTCTATAAAATGCTAACACATTGGCTGGCTGTGGCTGAGTGGTTAAGTTCACGTACTCTGCTTTAGGCGTCTTGGGGTTTGCTGGTTTCGATCCTGGACGTGGACCTAGCACTGCCATGCTGTGGTAGCATCCCAAATAGAAGTACTAGAATGACTTACAACTAGGATATACAACTATGTACTGGGGCTTTGGGGAGAAAAAAAAAAGAGAGGAAGATTGGCAACAGATGTTTGCTCAGGGCCACTCTTCCTCACAAAAAAAAGCATGAGCTCTAGAGCTGAAAAAAAAAAAAGGCTAACACAGTCAGTATGTGTTTACAGCCTATGTTATATGGGATAGCTACCATGCTTTGTCAGAAATGAGAGCAATGGCAGATCAAAGCTGGTAAGGAAAAATGATGCCTGCTAACTAAATGCTAAGGATTAACCCCATTCCTTTATTCATTAAATCCTTAAAGCTAATCAAGCTTAAGTCTATAATTAATTAAGTGGCGTTTCACTTCTTGAATGCAATCTCTGAACCCTTTAGTCTCTGTTACAGGCGCTTTGGGTTGGTGTTAAAATCTCGGCATCTTTGCTTGGTATCCTCACATTTCCTCCCTTCTTCCAAATATGTTGCATTAGCAATTTCCTGCTTCACGGCTCCTCCCTATAAAACAAGCTGTAAGGTTTTGTAGTCTTACAGCAGAGTTGAGTAACAGCACTTCCATTTCTCTTTATAAAAATCAACTTTCTTTTTCTTGCCTGGTATCTGCCTTAGCATGATCATTTAGGCTTTGAAGATATTTAAATGAAAGCAAATGAATCCGAGAAAACCACCCCATCAGCTGATGAGGGATCAGCTTCCCTGTAATTCTCTTGACCCTGCACTGACTATATGTGCCTTCATCTACATTGTGGGAAATGTATAGATCAATGGCTGAGATTGGACACACACATGTAGTGACTGAGGGAGGATCCGGGCTATGCTTGCATTCACCCTGAATACTGTGGCCTTAAGGAAAATTTTGACCCTGAAGGTGGGTGCTGTTGTCATTTTATTTCTTTTTTTAGTTTGTTGAAGTATTTCTTATTAAAACATGATGGTACTTGAACTTCTCAGAAAGGGATAAAATAATTAAATTTTAACCCAATATAGAACACAGGATCATTTGAGTGACAGTTGGTTTAAAGTGTTCTGTAAGTGCATACCTTACCTAACACCACCAAATTTACACACGTACTCTGACACCTGTTTAAGTAGTTTCCAACATTTTTTAATGTAAAGAAACATTTTTAATGCCCCCCAATCTCTGAAATCTCCATAATAGTAGTTGTGTTTTTATGACCTTCTGAGAAAACACTTGATGATAAAAGCTATTATGAATTCGGAAAGGCTTTGAAAAAATTTGTGTTTTCGTAACAATATATAATACACACTTTGGAAAAATAGTGGTCTGTCCTTACAGGATACATAATATTTATTCAATCTATAAATAACTCTTGGTTCACATATTGATTCTGGGACCCCTCACATAAATTTAGGGCCTGGATCAGAGCCTGATAACCAGGTAACTGCAGATGTAAACAGTGGTTGATTTCTTTAACTGATATTACCAAGAGTTCTTAATTAAAGGGTAAGAAAACTAAGAGTAAACCTTAGGGGAGCGCTGGCCCCATGGCCAAGTGGTTAAGTTCGCACGCTCCGCTGCAGATGGCCCAGTGTTTCGTTGGTTGGAATCTTGGGCGCGGACATGGCACCGCTCATCAAACCACGCTGAGGCAGCGTCCCACATGCCACAACTAGAAGGACTCACAACAAAGAATATACAACTATGTACTGGGGGGCTTTGGGGAGAAAAAGGAAAAAAATAAAATTAAGAAGAAAAAAAACCTTAGGGGCGGAAACATGTCCCCTCAGAATATTTATTAAAAAGAACAATACTTTACAGCATCAAGAGATGCACATTCTTTTTGCTGTTTAATCAGAATCCTATACAGATAGCTTAAGTCTTTTTGGAATCACTTAATATCTGGAAGTAAGAGGTGAGTAAATTAAATTGCACTTGGTCATAAGAACAAGACTCAATTCTAGTGGCCATTTGCAGAGTAGAAATTGATCTTAAACAATAATATTAAAATGTGGCAGTGAAATAATCATTCTGACAATATTGAAGAAATTAAGTTACGACAGCTTCCTATGATAACTATTTGGCAAAAGGCATTAAAAACCTTAAACACTTTTTTCAAGTAATTCTATCTCTTGGAGATATAAAATTAATTTCAGCATTTTTTATGTTGGTAAAGAATGTGAAACTCTACATTTCCAACAATAGAGACATGGTTAAGCTGATTGTGGTCTATTGGCTGGATGGAACATTAAGCAGTCATTAAAAATTATATTTACCAAGAGGTCACTAGGTATAGAAATGCACATATGTTATTTAGGAAAAAACAGTGTACCAAATTGTACATATTATACTTAAAATGACTGTATAAAGAAATTTTCCCAGATTTTTATAGTAAACCTGAATACTTGGAGGCTGGCTGGTGGCGCAAGAGGTTAAGTTTGCACGTTCAGCTTCGGAACCCTGGACCGCCGAAGTGGAGTGTGTGAACTTAACCACTTGGCCATGGGGCTGGCCCCTCTCCATTTTTATAATATCGCACAGTGATGTGTAGAATAGCAAGATCATTGGCTTTCTAAACAGGCAGACTTGGGTTCAAATTCCACTTCCAGACTTGGTATATGTATGACCTTGGGTGAGTAATTTAAAAACTCTAATTTCAGAGTTTCTAAGTTCCCTAATTTCTAAGTTCAGAGTCTCCTTATCTATATGATGGATTGTTGTGATAAGATGTAAAACTTACATGTAAAGTGCCTAATGTAAAAAGTGGTAGCTATGGGTTAACAGTTCAGAAACTGGTAGGAATGTATGCTGGACCCGGACAAATGAATAAGTGGATGGTGGATGATGGGAGCCAGGGTTCTCCTGCTGGAGAAGGAAGTTATAGACAAGCAGGGAGGAGGGACAGGAGGCTAGAATGGACCATGCGGTACTGGATTAGAGACAGAATCATCAGTATGAAATCGTGTTTAACTTAACACAGACAAAGATGGATAGATACAGAAATAATTATAGATGTTGGTATAATAATAATTATGGACCGGTTGGTATATACACATATATTTTTCTAATTCTGTCTGCTGAGAGGGCCCAGAAGCAGTGACACCCAGTAGCAACAAGCACACTTAGAGCATAGATCTTGGTTTCTAATACTATTTTCTAATAAAAGGAACCAGGGGTCCTTGGAGAAATAGCTGATTCTAGGGCTGGGGCAGGGAAAATACAAGATAAGCCTGGAGCCTGGACACAGGAGCCAACCTGAAAGAATTCCCCATGGCCAAAGCTGGAAGGATTTGAGCATCAAAATGAGTAATGGTAGTACCGGATTGTAACCCAAAGAATTAAATAGATATTTATGGGTCCATACTGATCTAAGTGATTGATTGAATAAACCAATAAATAGGGAGAAGAGAAAAATCTTCCTTACAGAAGAACTCCAAATAATTTATGTGGATACTGTACCACCACTTCCAGGAAGTGGAGCTAATTCCTCTCACCTCCTAGGGAGGCTGTGCAGTGACTCCCTTCCAAAGAGTAGAGTATGGAAAGGAGCAAAAGCACAACTTTACAGTGGAGAAATCGGACAAACACTGCCTCAGCCAGACGATCAATATTAATACCTACAGTCATAAGTCAGGTGGATAACACGTACCCTTAATGTACTGCGATTAAAAATGATACTTTACCTCTGTGGTCTTTCTCCCCCAAGCCCACAACCCCAGTCTAATCATGAGGAAAACAGACAAATTCAAAGAGAAGGACATTTTACAATAGACCTCAAAATATATCCTGAAATTGGTAAGGTCATCCGAAACAAGGGAAGCCTGAGAAACTGTTACAGTCAAGAGGCACCTGAGGAGACATGACAACTGAATGTTATCGAGTATCCTGAGTGGGATCCTGGAACAGAAAAAGGACACTAGTGGAAAAGTTAGTGAAATCTGAACAGTGTGTTCGGTTCATAGTAATGCACTGATGTTCGCTCTTAGTTGTGAGAAACATGCCATGGTAATGGAAGAAAGATGTCATTTTTGCTGCCCCCTAGCAAGTGGTTCGAAAGTTCCTTTTTGAATCTTCCTACCCACAAATCGTGGGTGACTCACCCTTCATTCCCATTCATCCACTCAATTAGCCCTGATTGTATACCTGAAGGCCCCATGCTCGGGCATTAAGGTAACTTGGTGGAGAAAATGACTAGCCTCTGCCCTCCAGCAGTGATTAGAAAGTGCATCCCTACAAGGAGCAGACATCTATTTCCATGTAATGTTCACCCAATGATCCTGGTTCCACCCATTTTGGTGTCACAAAGCATTTGGGCAACCGTCTTGCTCAAAATAATCTTCAAATTTAGGAAGACAATGACGATGTCTGTCCTGGCCTTCCTCCAGACAAAAATGCCCTCTTACCCTTCAATATTTTCTGAAATATACAGTTGTGGTTTCCCTCTAAATCCTGTTTGTCTTCCAGTTTTTTCTTATTCTTCTTGGGATATACAGTTCAGAGTAATTTTAACTACTTTTTAGCTATTCCACTAGTTGTGTGACATACTTTCATGAGCTGTTTATTTTTGATAATGCCAAAAGTTGATATCATTACCTCATGTTACCAATGAGAAACTGATACCTTGGTCAAGGACATTAATTCATTCTACAAATGTTTGTCGAGGAACCACTTTGCTCCAGGCCCTCCTCAAAGTGATGGGGATAGAACACGGAATAAAGCAGATTACGTCCCTGCCTAATGGAGTTTATTATTCTAGAGCAGTGCTGGCAAAGGACCATCCTTGGCTCAACCCAGTATCTGTCTCCTGTTTTTGTAAATAAAGTTCTATTGGAACACAGCCGCACCCATTTCTTTACATTTTGTCAGTGACTCCTTTCCCTTACAAGAGCAATGTTGACAAATTGTGGCAGAGACTCATATAGCCCACAAAGCCAAAAATATATACTATCTGGCTCGTTGTAGAAAAAATTTGCTCACCCATGTTCTAGAGAGTTGAGAGTGTGGGGGATGGTGGTTGGGCATCAAGGGAGACAGAAAAAAATATATGTGTCAGATGATAATGACTGCAGTTGAGAACAATGGAGAAGGGTAAGGGGGACAGGGAGTGCAGCCCTGGGGTGTGTGGGTGTGTGTGATATAATTTAAGATTAGGGAGGAACTCTCTGAAGTGGTGACCTGGAAGCAGAAACCACAGGGCACTGAGGAGTAGACTGAGAGGATACGTAGAAGGACGTTCCAGCCAGTGGAAACTGCAAAGGCCCTGAGGCTCGGGAGAGTGTCCCTGGGTTTGAGAAACAGTGGCTGGAGAAGAAAACCTGAGGGAGAGTAGGGAGGAGAGTGGGAAGAGATGAGGTCAGAGAGGAGAGGGGAAGAGGAGGGGTGCAGGGCCTGCCTGCCTTGGGGCCATTTTACCTCTCTGGTTTTCCTGCTGGCTGTTGCGGGGAGTCCTGAGAAGATTGGGGCAGAGGAGTGAGGTGACAGGGTCATAATGTAAAGGATTGCTCTGGCTGCTGCACTGAGGACAGACTAAGAAAGGGCAAGAGCAAAAGCAGTGGTCTACTGCAGGGATGCAGGCAGCGGGTAACTGTGGCTCAGACCACCGTCACACGCGGAGTGCGGGGCAAAGCAGGACTGCAGCCCCAGATCTGCCTCACCCCAGAGCCATACTCTGTCAGACACGGATTCTAATAACAGAACCTGATACCTCAGGCCTGGGGCATGCACAGCAGCACTTACCTGCAAAAGATGTCATGCCGTCCTTGATTCCCTGTGTCCTGTCAGAATTGGCGACACTGATAGGTAAATCCACAATGATGAGATAATTGGAGGGGACTGTTAAATCCTGTGGGCGGTGCTCATTAGCTCTTTTGAGTCAGAGCAAGGCCATGCTTGAGCATCAAACTAAAGCTTTGAAACACACTTTCCATAAAAGAAAAAAAAAGGGACATATATACTAATACATTTTACATATATTTTTAGGTTCTTTACAACCTATGCCTCTAGCATTTAACATTGAGAACCCATTCCTTTGGGGTTATCTAAATGAGAGCTCTGACTTTAAACTTGGGAATCTGAGGTTTGGCAAGAAGGGAAGATGACACTTCACCGAGTGAGGGGAGATATTTCAGCACATGTGAAGCTTATGGCACCCTCTTCGTCACACAGAGCAAGTCACTAGGAACGGACTGTTTAGTCTGGATGTGTCTCCTATGGTATTGAAATAAAATGGTGTATTTATTAATCATTTTTCACAACATAAACTTGTTAATATTCTAGAATATTGTAAATTTTCTTTGATACAAGTCAAAACAAATGTCCCTTTTGACAAGGTGAGTACAAGGTGCTATCATAGCTCCCCTTGAGCATCAAATGCCTTTGTTACATTTCTGATTCTGTTCATATTCTATAAATGAAGAAATTGAAGCAGTTTTACAGGAAATCTAGATTCTTCTCCATCATTGACTTGGCTGGAAATGTGGGAAAAAAGGCCATTCAGGCCTAAATGATGAGCTTTCTCCTTTCTCCTTTGTCACTTGACTGAAATTGCACAGCAATGTTGGATTCTCCATGAGCAGACTAAGCTGGTTTATTACCCTGGTGAGTATCAGGATTTGAAAGATCCAGACTGCACTTCTATTTCCTTAGACAATGCTTTTATCTGACCCAATCCTAGCACTTCTTATCCAGAAGTGAAGACGTTTTTCTAGTTGTTGGATTACTTTGATAACAAAATTTGAGAAAGAGAAAGCCAGAATAAGAATAATAGGATATTGCCTCAAGGCACATACAGAGACCATCTCATTCCCACATATGTTTAAGAGTAGGGGATTTTTTTTCTTCTTAGTAGGTGTTGTGCTGTGACATACCTAAGGTATCTGACACTTGGAGTGGATCATTTTTTAACACCACCTTTTCTCTATATGGCAAAATTATTTTCCGTAATTATAATGAAATAAGATTAGAGATCTATAGCTTTTACTTGTAAGGATAGTGCTTAAAGCCTTATCTGTAAGCGGTGTTGTGTCCAGCCGCTGGTTCCGGATGATTTCTGGTTGCCTGATGCTGGTCGCAATACAACAAAATTCTGCCTCAAGGGTGTTGCCACATCTGCCTCTAGTGAATATTTCAGACAGGGTAATTTTTTGAACACTAAAAAGAAGAGAGCTGGGACTTTCTTAAACTTACAGAATAGACTGAATGAACAGTTTTGTGCTTGCTAGCTGTTGAATATTTAATAAATGTCTATGTATGTGGCATAATTTGATCTGAGACATGGTTTCATTATAATTTGGTAATGAGGTTGTAGGGGAGTAGCTGTCACACACCTTAACCTTTTTTTTTTTTAAAGTTTTTTTTTTTTTAAGATTGGCACCTGAGCTAACATCTGTTGCCAATCTTTTTTATTTTTCTTCTCCTCAAAGCCTCCCAGTGCATAGTTGTATATTCTAGTTGTAGGTCCTTCTGGTTCTGCTATGTAGGACGCCGCCTCAGCATGGCCTGATGAGCGGTGCTAGGTCCATACCCAGGATCCAAACTGGTGAAACCTTGGGCTGCTGAAGCGGAACATGTGAATTTAACCTCTTGGTCACGGGGCCAGCCCCTTAATTTTCTCTTGTGACCACTGTTTCTAATAACAAGAACCTGAGAGTGTTCTCAACCAATTTTGTTTAAGTCAATTTGCAAAAATTTGGGTATTCAATGGTCACCCTTTGTTTCCGTGTTTCCTTGGCTGTTTCTGTAAACTCAGCACTTACGTGTGTAAGTCTTCCACCCTGAAATGCTCAAATGGATCAAGTATGAAGTGACTTACAAAGGTCAAACAGGATCAACCTTATAATTGCACCAGTTTGCCAGGAAGCAACAGTAATTATGCATTTATCAATGGGAATGGACCCCAAAGACGTAAAAGAATTTCTATTCAACAAAAATGACAAAAGCCCTTCAGCAATTTAAAAGTATTAAAAGAAAAGAATGGGAAATATCTTGATTATAAGATTTAAAAATCAAGCCATGAGGTTTTCCTGTTTCCTTTTATTTAGGATGTATGAATACCTTTGTGAGAAATTGTTTGGTTTTTTTTATTTAGGATGTATGAATACCTTTGTGAGAAATTGTTTGGTTTTATAGGTGAGCTGGGCTACAGCAATAAGTGGAAAACACTAGGTGGTGCTGGAGGACTGTAACAATTGACCACAATTAGAGACCGTTGCAATTCACACAATCATCGGAATCAAGAAGCATGTGAAATTTTACATTAAAAATGACGCAAATGATCAGATTGCTTTCTCTTCTGACTATGGCTTTGCTCACTAAAAATCCGAGTGCAGTTTTCTCATGAGCGAAATAGAGTCTATGCAGTGCTCCTTGGGCAATAACTTTTCAAAACAAATTGCACTGGAGAAGCAACATCCCTTTTTGGTTTGGATGCTCCCATTTTCAAATTCTGTTGATCCTCAAAGTCATGGTCTTAGTTTGGCTAACAGTCATCAACTCCTTGTAAACCATCCACACGAAAATATACTTGATAGTCACCTCTCCAGTGTCTGACGGTTTCCTTATTTTGTACAGCTCTTTCTTTTTTTTAGTGTAGAGGGTCACTGTAAATCTTGGAGCAGAGCAGAGCATATGATGAAAGGTGAAGGCTGCTCCTTCATCCTCCCTTTGCTCATGTTGTAAAAAGAATGAAGAATGTCTGCTGCATAAGCTGATCTTCATGTTTCATCTTCACTCTTCAACAGGAAAATCCATTTCGTGATCATTCCATTGAGAGTTATTTTTGTCCGTTTTCATTGAAAGGTATCCACTTTCTGGAAGTCAATTAAGAGTTGGCAAATGATAAAATAGTATGCAAGGTTAACTATCCTTACATTCCTATTCTCTTTTTGAAAATGTTAAAGGAAAGCAAAGCATATACCTAGTTTTTAAAGACTTATTTGTCAAATTCCTCTGCAATATGTAGAAAGGGTCTGTCTCATTAATTAATTCTGAAACCCAAGACACAAGGTAAAAATAGTGAACTAGAGATTTAAAATATAAAAATACATAGTCTAAAGATGTAATAGTATCTTAGTCAATGGGAAGATCATTTCCGTAAAATTAACACGTCTAATATAGTTCATCTTATTTTGAAATACAGAAACTAAAATCCAAAATCTCTACATTGCAGATTCACAATTTACCATGGAAACAACAAAGACGCATTTAGTATTATATGAAATGAGAAAAATAATTATTAATATACAGTAAATATTGTTAAATTATCTCAATTTTATATTTCTTTATCAAAGATAATTTTAAAGATTAAAAATAGCACTTTGGTTTTATATATAACTCCTCTGACGATCTTCAGGTAACCTCAAGATTTGTGGCAGATGAATTTCGGGCATAAATTACAAACCAAGAGCACCCTGGGTGGGAGATTGAAAGGCTGAGTGAACTCCTTAGCTGCCTTCACTAATTGGTCTCTCACATTAGAGAAGATATTTCCTTTATAGCATCACATGTTGCCATATATCTTTTCTTAGAGTCCGTGACCAAAAGGAAAGCAAATAAAATTGCCAGGCTTTTGTTGTTAACCTTGAAGGATTCAATCATGTTGACTTACCTGAGTAAATTATTCACTCAGATCTCTAATGGTGCCCCAGTGACCTAAGAGGGTTAAAAAAGCTTTCAAAATTCACAACTTCCCACGCTGAGGAAGTAAACAGAATATCTTTTTAAATATATCTGAAGTCTGGAGTTCATATAGGCTCAGAAAGCCCTTACTTAAACTATTCTTTGTTTTCTTCTCTTAAGATCAGAAATCTGAGAGGAAGTTCTTTCCGTAGAAAGAAGTCCACTCCGAAGAGGAAATGTATTCCCAGCGAACATGTTTATCCTAATTTTCAGAAACTAAAACTTGTCAACTATTACTGTTTGAGTCAGGGGTAGTTTGACAAAGCTTCTGAGCTACAAAAGATCAAAAGCAAAGAGAGTTGTTAAAGAACAGCATACTCTGTTTTGTTATTTTGTTCAGTTAAATGATTAAACCAGTGGTGAGACTAGAAGTTCTCATGTTATTAAAGAGGAAATGAATAGAATTAAAGAAGTACAATTTCATTGAAAAACAAATTCAGCAAAACCTCGTCAATTCTAAATGAAAAGGCTTGGAGAACAGCTTTGAGTTAGGTTCCAAGTGGTTTTATATTTTTATCCAGGAAGCAGCTATTGTGGAAAGAGGAAAGAACTGGATTCTATAGTTAGAGATTTAGGTTCCAGCTATTCCTGGAATAACCTTGGGCAAGGTCAACCTCTTTAAGACTATTTCGTTACAGTCTTTTTTTTTTTTGAGGAAGATTAGCCCTGAGCTAACTGCTGCCAAGCCTCTTCTTTTTCGCTGAAGAAGACTGGCCCTGAACTAACATCCATGCCCATCTTCCTCTACTTTATATGTGGGATGCCTACCACAGCATGGAGTGCCAAGCGGTGCCATGTCCGCACCTGGGATCCGGACTGAAGCAGAACATGCACACTTAACCACTAGCCCACCGGGCCGACCCCTCATTATAGTCTTATAAAACGTATACTACTCACATTCTATGGCTCTTGAGGGTATTAAAGAAGATAATGAATGATGTGTGTAATAACTGTACAATGTAAAGCCCTTTGCATCTATCCATCCATCTATCCATTCATTTTTTTCATTCTATCATGTATTAATCCTTTATTGAATGTCTTTATGCGTGGTAAAATTTTTTTCTCATTTGATTTTTCATTGATCCTATAAGTGCTATTTGATGGATAGAATAAACATAAAAGTAAGCTAAGTCTAAGATATTTTTTAAAGGGAAGGTATATAAAAGTAGAATTTTTGAATCCAATAGATAATACAATAAAGGTCATTATGTTGAGGTACAGCTCATAAGCTCCAAATCTGGAGTAACTATATATTAAAACAACGAGCACCAAAAAATGAGATTAGGGTTCTGTCTTGGTTAGTGTCTGAGAGGAGAAAAGCACTTGGGTTGGAGGAGGAATTTCCCGACAAGAAAAATACCGTAATTAAAATGACAGGTAAAAATAAGCAGCCTCTTTTACAAAATGATCAAAAAACTGTCCTGACTAAAGCAGAGGGCTATATAGGAAAATACTAAGAGAGAAATTTTGGGTAGGACCATTTCATGAAGATCCTTAAAAGTTAAACTAAAGAGCAGAAATTTGACCTACGAGTTGCCTAAATTACAGTCAGGCAGAAGAGCTAGAAAAAGGGTCAGAGAATGTCATTAAAAATATTTATTTAGTTCATTACATATTTTCTAATGTTCACGATAAGCATAGAATTGTGCAAAGCACTGAGGGTGGTTTGTAGACGTAAAAGGAAATATTGATTCTCTGCGCTAAGAGCTTCCAAATTAGTTGGAAAGAAGATATAAACATAATGGGAGTTAAGGATCATTGATGGTGAAATATGATAAAATACTGAAATGAACAGACTGGTATTAGATGGTACAGAGACTCAGGGAGAAGGAAAGTAAGAGGGATGAAAGCAACATCTTGAAAGAGTGGTCTATACTCACTGTGTATACGCTTTCTCTATAAACATTTCTTTCTTGAATCTACTCCATTCAGCTTCTCCCTCATCCCTGCTCTGAAACTGCTCTTGTGAAGGTCATCAAAGACTCCCATATTTCTAAATTTTGTGGTCATTTCCAATCTTACTTGACCTATCAAAGCATTTGTCTGAGTTGCCTGTTCCTCTTTACTGGCTTCCTCCTACATCAGTGAGTGCTCATTTTCAGTCTTCTTTGCTGGGTCCACCCCAATCCTGCCTTTATGAAGTGCTCAGGGGCTCTTTTCTTTTTTACCTATCCTGATTCCCTTGATGACCTCATGTCTTTAAATACCTCTTATATGCTGATAATATCTAAATTTTTGGTTTCAGCCCAAACATTTCACCTGAATTCTTGACTCATCATACTCAATATATCCACATGGATGTCTAATATACACCTCAAACTTAATATGTCAACATGTCTCAAACTCAGTTGTTGACTTCTCCTCTCCCTCTGCCTACATTCTTCTCTCACAGTCTTCCTCATAGTAATCAAAGTAATGAGTGCAAAAACCGTGGAGACAAGAGTGTCTCTCACATTCCACATTCAATCCATCAGCAAATTAAATTATCCATCCCTTCAAAGTATACCCAGCATTGGTTCACTTCTCATCACTTCTACCACAATCCATGTCACCAACTCATCATTGCCTCTTGCTTGGATTATTGCAATAATTTCCTAACTGTTCTTCCTGCTACTACTCTTTCCTCCCTTCAGGCTGTTTTTGACATGGTATTTGGAATACTCTAGTTAAAATATAAGTCAGACATGTCATTCCTTTGCTCAATGTAAGGGCATCCTTATGAAGCCAAGTCATTCCAATGCCCTTCAGATACTACTCTGTCACCTCTGACCTCAACACTTTGCCACCTCTTCCTGGCTCACTCTTCCCCAGACACATTGACATTCTTGCTGTTCCTCTAATACATGAGATGTACTCCTGTTTCAGCTTTTTTCACTTGCCATTCTTTCTGCCTGGAAAGCTTTTACTCCAAATATCCACATGGCTTACTCCTTCACCTCCTTCAATTGTTACTCAATTGTCATCCTCTCATGAGGCCTTCCCAATCATGACATTTAAAATTCCCTTCTACATTTTCACTCTTGTCATTATCCAGCTCTCTTCTCTTCTTTATTTTCTCCATAGAACAGTTTATCACCATCTAACGTACTGTATATATTTAACTTATAATTTATTTATTGTCAGACTCTCCTCACTAGAATACAAACTCCCCAAGGACAAGGATTTGCGTTTATTCGTTCACTGTTGTATCCACAGGACCTAGAACCACTGCTCCTTCAATAAATTTTTATTAAATGGATAGATAGATGGACGGATGGATGGATTGGTGGGTGGACAGGTGGATAGATAGATGGATGGAGAAGCTTCAGGGAGGAAGGCCTTCATCTAGAGGATGCATAACGACTGGATTTAGAGAGATATAGAGGAAGAGGAAGTGAATGGAGAAGGGCATTCCAGTTAGGGGGAGCAGTATAAGAAAGAAATTGAGGTTTGAAATAAGTCTAGTATGACTAGGGAACAGTAGGGCAATAAGCTGAAGCTAATGTTCTTGGGAGCACTGTGTTATTAAATCTTGGTGAGTGGGATGAATACTAGACTTTGACAGACCTTAATTGCTACCACAAGAAGTTCACGTGTCATCCTGTGAGACCGAGTTTTTAAATTCCAATCCACCACATTCTAGGGTAAGGTTTCTCAAAGTGTATTCTTCTGACAGTGTTCATCAGGATCACCTGGATGATCGTAAAAATTCATCCCTTTCGAGGTCAAAGACCAATAAATTATAATTGAAAGTGAAGCCTGGTAACGTGCATTTTAATAAACCCTCCAGGTAAAAATTAAGCAAACTAAGGTTTGGAAACTACTGTCTTAGGGTATTCTAGACAGTCACTAGCTCTAGGATTGCTTGGGGATGGGACAGAGGAAAGGACGTGAGGTAGAGAAAGCTATAGGTATGGATCTAAGCATTCTACCCCAGATTCAGCCAGAGAAGCCTTGAGTAACTGTTTTACTTACCATGTTTCTGAGTGAGAATTCTCTTGAAGAAATGGCTTCTTGGAAAAAAAAATAAATACGTAAAAATAGCCCTGATATAGACATGGGAAGATAAAAGAAGGAATTTTTTTTTCGCATGTGTACAATGGAATAACAGGGAAGATATATTGCTTAAGAAATAATCTGGAAGTGGTATAAGGAATTGACCCATGCATCAGGCAAATATTTATTGACCATCTACTATGTGCTAGACACCATATTAGGTGCTGAAAGTACAAAGGTGAATAAGACGTAGTCCCTACCATCATGGTGCTCACAGTAGCGAGATTAATGGGAGCTGAGAAAGACTATAGCCAGGGAAATCAGTTAGAAGGTAGCTATCCAGATATGAGATGACGAAGGTCTGGTCTAGAGTGGTGGATGCAAGAGACATTCTGAAGGAAGACTTGATGAGGTAATGTGCCTGACTGGTCTATGAGATACACACAAAAAAAATGAAAGCTAATTCTGTGGTTTAAAGGCTGTGTGCAAAGAAAATTTGGATGCCACTAATGAAATTAGGGTTTCTTTGAATAGGAACATGTGTGTGTGTTGGGGGTGGGGTGGGTGTTGATGGTACTGGCGAGTTCACTCTTGAAAAATTGTGTATCATACAACAGTAGGACATTTGAATGAAGATGCCCTCTGGTAGATAAAGATACTAGACTGTAGTTTAGGTCAAAGTAGAGGGCTTGAGATAGAAAGTTGACAACCTGGGGAAAGTTAGTTGGAAGAGCCATCATAGGTGATAAGAAAGAACTGTCAGAGAGGTTGGAAAGAAACCTGGGAAAGATAGTTTTGTGAGAATTGATGATGTGAAAATTGAGAAAATCCATGAATTCAGTTAAATGTAGGCTACAGGTTACTTTAGAGTCCTGTCAATGAAGGGATGGAAATACGATTCAGGGGTGCTTAGCAAGACCTTGGAGATCATGAAGCGGGAACTACTGTTGTGTATCATGTCAGGAGTTTAACTGTGATAGGAAGAAGTGCTAGTGGTTTTCCTTGACCAAAGGCCTCACAGTTCTCCTTTCTGCCAAAAAGATTTATTCAGAAGCCCAGAGCCATAAAGTCTAGTGTCCTATTTTTCTATGGGAATGCCTAACCCCATTTACCAGGTCCAGAGTTGGTGGTAGTCACGATAATGGTGTTCACGCTCCTTTCTTGAACTCCTCTCTCTCCATCCCCTTCCCTCTTTCACTTGGTCCTGAAAGCAGAGGGATAAGACAGGTCTGATTGTAATAAATCTTTGGGTAGGATACTAATAAGGGATGAAACGACTAAAATGTGAGACAGGATTTGGGGTGTACCTGGGCAGGATGAAGCTAGCATTTAGGAACATCTGGAGATTTTTTGGTACCAAGGCACACTTGGCTCTGGAAGTTAGGGAAGTTAATGAATCAATCACTGAGAAACCCATTCAGGTCAAATTTCTCTTTCAGTCCCTGATTCTGAGAGGAGTCTTTGAGGGTGTTTGGAATAAGGGATCTTGTGCCTTCTGGCCCAAGTCTCCCACTCTGGTCCTGTTCCTTTTGCTCATTTCACTGAGCTGAGATTTTCCTGAAAACTTTTTCCAGTTATGCACAATTTGAGCTCTTCATAGATGAAGATTTGCTATTCCAGAGTCTCTGATATGCTCTCTTGCAGGAGGTGCACCAGGCTGCTTTCTGGACACTGTGCTTTCCGGACACTGTGCTTTCCAAGTGTGCCTGAACATTAGCTCAATCCAGTTCAAGGTAAGGTAAGGGGTACAAAACTGAATGAATCAGTCCAGTAGAGAAGACAAGTGTACAAACAGCATGGTGTAAATGATTTAATAATACGTTTTAGTGCACAAAACTCTGTGAAAAGTGGCAAGGATAGGAGGTGATCTCTGAGCAGAGGTTTGTGGGATGATTAGGATTCACCTAAGAGGTTGAGTTGAGAGGATTTAAAGCAAAGGAAAGAAGGTTCAGAGGCCCCAAGTTGGGACGTACAGTGTGTGTTGAAAGCTCTAAGGATCTTGTAACTGATGAATGAGAAGTATGTATGCAGTCAAACGGGGACCAGGAGGCAAGAGATGAAAATGGAGGAGTGGACAGAAGCCAGCTTAAAAGCAGTGTTCTTTGCTGAGCTAAAGAGTTTGTCTTGATTCTGTGAGCAATGGAAAGTTGTGAAGAGATTTAAACAAGTGTGTGATGTGGACACAATTTTGTTTTAGCTCTGTCATTCAGGTGGCACTGAGGAGGGCATGTGTATGGAGATAGAAGCTGAAAAAGGGGAGATCAGTGAGAAGGCCGTTGTCAGAAACCAGATGACTGATGAGATGGGCCTGAGTCAGTAGCAAAAGCAGGAACAGAGAAAAGAGGAGAGATATAAGAGCTACTTAGGTGAAAAATTGAGAGGTGTTAGTAATTTCACTTTTGATAGATAGGGGAAAAAAAAGGAAGGCATAAGGGAATCTGATCCTTAGGTTTTCCAGTAGGGAGTGATGTCACTAATTAGTCAGCTTTGGCTGTGATAATGGCATAAAACAATCCCCAAATCTTGACGGTTAAACAACAAACATTTATCTCTCACTTTTGGATCCGTGGGACTGCAAGTAAGCTTGGCTCCTAAGCTCCAGATCACAGGTCAGGTTCTAGTCGGCTTCTTGTGTTTTTTTAATTTCAGGTTCCATGCCAAAGGATGCAGGTTTTACCTGGTGTGCGCTGTTCTCCCGGTGGCTGGAGGATCAAGTGGAAACATGCTATACCTCTTGAGGGCTCAGATTAGGATTGAAAGGAAGCTTCAGGAAGGATTTCCTAGGAAGTAAGGAGAGGAAGAAAGAAAGAAATGTGCATATATGGGGAAGTATACTTGCCTGTTCCACTGTGAGATCACTTGGCAAAAGATGTGGGCTTAATTCTATTATGAGTAGAGAACTCCAGAATCTGTCACACAGGATACGTGTGTAACGTAATGACATAATGTGTTCAGTCTGAGGGATGTTAATTCTAGGTATCTCTAGTGCATCTAAGTGGACATGTAGACAATTGAATAGTTGGGTCAAGAATAATATCGGAGCTGGACTTATGACTTTGTTGGTCATTGGGTGTAAGTAATAAATAAAACCATGGAAACAAACAGCATTGCCTAGTCAGAGTGAAAAGAGAAGAAGAGATTTACTAATGGAGCCCTGAGAAGCACCAATATTTAAGGTATGAAGAAGGGCATATAGATAATCTGGGAAGGAATGCTTAGAGGGCTAGTTGAAAAACTTGAGAGAGAATGGTGGTACTGAAACTAAAATAGAAGAGAGAGCTACAAGAAAGGAGTGGGAATCAGTGGTCCAATGGCTCTCAGATTTGTTTTAAGTCCACCTCAGTGGAAAACAAGTGTAAAGAAGGAGATTTTATCTAATGTGAGAGATTTCTTTTCAAAACGAAATTGCAGATTGATGCTCAAGGAATCACTGGGGAAACAGCAGGATCATGTAAATAAAACCCAGGGTGTAGTTCCTGGCATGTGCCTGGCACTCAGTAAATGGTAGCCATTATTATCCTATTGAAAACTGTGGAGTTTTGAGAAATTACCATCTGTTTAATACAAAATTTGATGTTAGACCATTTTGCTTTGAATTTTATCAAGATAATTTTATTATTAGAGCTGCAAGAAGCAGAAAAATATAATATTGTGTGATTCTTATGACATAGACCTTGAAGTTAATTATGGTGAAGTTCTGGTATAGTTTTTTTCATTAATTTGATGTTAAAAAGGCAAATTGAGAGGGTTGTTGCATCCCAGTGTTATCAACTATTTAAAAGACGTCTAATCTCAAAGATGCTTATCATTATGCTTTTGAGTTGAAGCAGTCACTTGTTCCCTGCCTGTATAAAGCATCTTGTTTTAAAGTTCTGGCTTCATATTGCCGAATCAGGGTAAAAGTTGGAAAAACATGTATGTTTCAAAATATCCAGGTACTTTAGGTTATGGAGATATATGCATTTGCAGACTTGGTTTCAGTTTTCAGGTAACCACAGAACGTGCAACCTTTGTCCTCGTAATTTCTTCCATCCCTACATGATTCAGAGTCCCAGTGTTCTTTCTGACTGAAAGCAGATACTGTATTTGGCTTTGTTAACAGAACATTGGTTATCAAGTTCTTTGTCCTTAACAATTCTATTTAGGGAACTGCCAATTAATTCCTGGAGGGACCACCATGAAGAATTTCTGTAATTAGATTATTATGCAAAGGTTTCCTTAGTCACATATTTTTTAGGAATTTTAATTACAACTTTTGAGCGATGACCCCAATCTTCCCATCTTTTACATTCAACTGCCTTTTTAATGCTGACTTTCCTCAATTTCTCTTTTCATGTTCATTCTCTTTTTAAAGTTTGTGAGTACAATTAAAACTACCCTACCTTTGAGAACCCTCTGTCCTTACCTGGCAGAGTAAATGAAATATGGTTACAAAGACTGAGCATTTAAATTACCTCTAAAATAGAAGATGCCTTCTACATAAAGCTTTTTGATTCCCTTTATTTTTTTTAATTCTAGAGCTTGATGGCTATTTTTTCTCTCTAGTCCAGTGATCTTTTTATTAAAGCATTCTTGTAACGGTAATTTAGCACACATACCTCATAGTTATTAACCAAGTTATACTACATTCAAATACCAAATCACTTTGCAAATCATCCTTCTTTCCTTCCACTAGCGAAAAAGCTTGGGGTGTGTAGGGGCCAGGGTGTTTCCTGGTTGTCCTGAGTGGCATTTAACAGTTCTGCAAAAGTAGTGGAAATGGCTTTGGGTCTTTTAAACAAAAATTCATAGGTACAATAAGGATGCCACTCCGAGTGTAGATTCTCATAAATCAATGACATTAAAAACATGTGGAGAACAATTTATGTGAAAAAATGATATAATTAATATAATAGAGTCAATTCTTGAACTAGAAGAAAGGTTATGGGGGTGGGCAGAGACGAAATGCACAAAAAAGGCCTTGGTCCAAACCCACAGACAATTGATTTAAAATCTTTGAAATGCACTGAACAAAACATCTTCTTTTAAATTGTTACTATCTTTGAAAATCACAATGTAGTATACAATTGTTATTTGTGAGGTAAAATTTATCACCTAAGTTTTTTAAACCAGAGATGACTGTCACATTTAATTAAACAAAAAATAGAACAAAGGAATTTTAGAACTGGAAGTCACAGTAGACATCATCTAACCCCACTCCTCATTATGTAGGGGAGGGATCTGAGGCCAGGGGAATCTTCGGCACTTCCTCAAGGTCATGCAATGCAAATACCAGGTCATACTGAGGTGAAGGCAAAAGAATAATACGTGCTTTGTAAGTTTTTTAGCACTATTAGGGAAAAAATAGGTACAATGCAGTACTATGTACAAAGTGATATAATTTGGCCTAAAGCTTAAGCAAGACCACAGCTGGGTGCTTCATAACAACAGTTTTCTGTTTTTACTTGGATTTTGGATAAAAGATGATGATATTTGTGTGTTTTAAGACAGGTTCATTTTAGAACAGAGTTTTGTAGAATTCAAAGCTAATCTCTTTCTTTCTCTCTTCTTCCCAACCTCAAGATAATTCAAACTTGCAACTCCTGTCCTCCCTCTCTGCCTCAGAAAAAGAGAATCATATAAATGAACCAAACCAAATCAACCAAAACAGCTAATTACAGTTAACAGAATTATCAGTATATTTCAGATGAATTCTAATTCTAATTTCTTCTGGCTCTAATTATCAGGAAAATGGTTTAATATCAGTGTTTCCTTTTTTAGGTCAGCCCATTTTAATTCTTTTAAAATATATGTTTACTGGAAAGAAATGTATATTATTGCTTTATACTATTCATTTCAGATCAGATTGGTAGACTTGGGGAAAAGCAGAGGGTAGAAGACTGAATTTTACTGTGGGTAACATTCATGCTAAGTTTATAATGTTAAGTTGTATCACACACAAAATTTAGAAAGAGAGTGATTTCTGAAAGGATTTTTAACGTGAGGATAGTCTGAAAAAAATTGGCACAAATATTATTCTCCTAAAGAATAATCACACTTTGGTTCTATCCTGGTAAGGCTGATTGTGGATGTATTCTAAGAGTGTATTTTAGAGTAGAAAAGAATGTATGAGAATTATGCCCTTATTGTTTTTAGGTCTTTTTAAAGCAAATGATAGGAAAGAAGGAGGGTGAATAAGCCCTTTGTCTCCCCCACCCCAATATTATGTCATTAAAATTAGGGAGGCTTTGCAGAAACAATGCTAAGTTTTTCAGTGTTATTTGGCTTCGTGTCCTTTTCTGACTGAATACTACAGGAAAAGAAGACTCCTGCAAAGATGGAAAAAAATGACAATCCACTACTGTTTTATGTCCCAGGCCAAGTGTCTCATAGAATCCAGTGAAAGTTGAATGTCTGGGCAGAAGGTCTCAGGTCATTACTGTGAAAAGCTCTTTGGCACCCTGTGTCATAGAACAAAGTGTCGGGCCAGTTCCCATTACGAGGTGCCTGGGGTGCTTTTCTTAAATAATCAGTCCCATTCAGACAGAGATTTTAAGGTCCTTGATCGTCTTTCTATTTCTCAAGCAGTAATTTTTTAAGGCTAAATGGCACTAGAGGCAGAATGTTTTTGAAGTAAGGTTTAGAAAAGAACTTGGTATATCCCAAGGCTGGCCTGATTCTTTCTCCTTTTCCCAAAGGTCAGATGCAAGTTCAGCTCTGACAGCATTGTACTTGGGCATCTGGGTAAGGAAAGCAACACTCACTCCAGCTCCACACTCCTCCAGTGTGGGAGGGCCTGGGAGCGCATATAAATGGGGATCAATTTTAGGATGGCCTTCTGAATCCTCGAGGGTGGAATCAGACAAAGCTCCCTTGCCCTACTTTGACCCTTCAGCCTCAGATACGGGTGCCCTAAGACATTTACTTTTCTTCTTTAAACTTTTTAAGAGTGTAAAAATCCTGGCAGGTGAAGATAGCTAAGATAACATTGCAACTATGCTATATATAAATGTGTATTTTTTTCTAAAGTGCATTTTCAGAGTCCCAATTAGATAGCGTGCTCCACTGCCTCACTCTGCATATGCCCCAGTGAATTCCAAGAGGTCACAGCAGCAGAGTACAACTTTTGAGATTAGAAGAGCTTGCTCTTTAAAGACCTATTTTTAGCTGGAAGGGAGAGTGTAGGCCTCAAAGTGCCTGGCAGGTATGTCTTACAGAGGGAATCTAAATTGGAGGTCTGATTCCAGACAAAGGACTCAGTGGGGCTCCTCCTGCATCTTCTCCAGAAAAGGGTGGTTCTGCTGATTGTCACTGCTATGTTGGGGGGTGGGGGAGCTTACCAGCTCTCCCTAGGGGAATTCAACCTATGGTTGCTGGGACCTCTTGTGCAGAGCATACATTGTTTCTGGGCTCTGACCCATCTAAGTGGCCACAGTAGAGCCTGAGATGTCCAGAAGCTGAGCTTGGGGCAAAGACTCCCCAAGATTCCTTAAAAACCATGATTCTAGTTTGATGCCACCAACTCGGGTTCCTGAGATAAATTTCAACCCAACTCTTATGGATTAATATCAAATGTCATAGTGCAGTGTACATCATTCCGGGCCAGACTGGCAAAGGGCAGGCTTGGAGAACCGGCAAGATAGGGTAAGAAAAATGCCCTCAGCTGAGCTCAGACTTGTAGACTGAATCTGGGCACGTTAGGAGGCGTTGGCGGCTGGCACCAGAGGGGCCTGGTCCTCGGATCTCAACAGATATGGGTGAAGCTGGCTTTCACCAAAGGACGAAGTTTGAGAGGTAGTGGCGGGGGTGTGGTAGAGACACAGATATACAGAGTAGAGAGAGTCAAAAATCATGAGAGACACACAGAGAGAGGTAGAAAGACGCCAAGGGACAAGCATAAAGCCCAAGAAATACGGAGCAAAAAGATAGAAAAAGAAAGATACTGAGAAAGACAGCAAGGGAGAGATTGAGAAAGACAGAGGCAGAGATAGCGAGAGTCAGAGCAAAGAGGTGAGACTGGGAGACGCCGGTTGAGTAGGAGGTGTCAGGAGGGAGGAGGTGGCAAAGCATCCCCCCGCATCCTCCCTCTACCAGCCGGCCGTCCCCACTCCCAATCCGCCTCTCGCTTGGCCCAGCCCGCCTCGAGGAGTCGAGAGCGCAAGGTCGCCCAGTCCTCTCCGCTGTCGCTGCTGAATGGGTGGCAGTCCGCAGAGCCCCCGCCTCGGGCCGGCAGCCACAGGTCGGCGGAGCCCCGCGTCGGCGCCCGAGGTGGGCTGGGGAGCCCTGCACATTCCTGCGCCCATCACTGCCCTACCCACCTTCCCGCTACGCTCCCCGCCACTCCTCTGGCGGTCGCAGTCCTCCCCGCACCTCCTGGGAGGGGGCGCTGCGGCCACCAGAGACACCGCAGGAGCCTGGGAGCGGGAGCTATTTACATGGGGTGTTAATTAGTCTCTGAGGAGTCCTTCACCCACGTGCCAATGTAATTGCCGGTGTCGGGAAGGTAGGCGTGCCGAGCGGCGGACCTGAGGAGAAAGCGCCACAGGGTCAGCGCCGCCAACTCCAGAGCGTCCCCCAGTGGCGGGGCAGGACCACGGACAGCGCCTGCGACTCCGCTCCCGAGTGGCTCCCGGGCTTCCCAGTGTCTCGGGTAGAGAAACAGCGGCTCCGTGCGCCAGGAGCCTCCAGGTTCTCGCCACCCCACCCCTCTCTCAGAAACTCGGACTGCCTGCGACTGCCTCGTGGCTTTTTCCTTCCGAAAGGCTAGTGTCTTATCTCTCAAGTTCACTGGAGGACTTGCCCAGTCTCCTCCCCTTAAGTCATTTCTACCATCCTTCCGCGGCCTCGGGAAGCTGGGAGCCCTGGACTGCTCTTCTCTGTGCCAGCGCTGGCAGTCCCAGTCCATCCGGCGCAGTAGCCCGGTGCATTTGCCTCTCTCCCTCCCTTTCTTTCTCCCTCCCTTTCTCTCTTCCTCTCTTTCCTCCTCTACTTCCCCCTCCCTCTCTTGCCTCTTAAGTTTCCTGCACCGTGTATTCAACTGTGCCAAGCTTAGGCTCCCACGGAACCAATACTGAGCGCGACCCGGTCACTGGGACGCCGACTACCGAGGCTGGACGAGGCCGCGGGACCTGTCTGCACCCGAGCATGGAGACGAAGCGCCAGGGAGGGCATGTTCGGGGCGCCGGAGACACCAGGCCCTAGTAGCTCCTCCATGGAGCCTGCCCAAAGCCATCCCTGCTCGCCGGATTCGCCTCCTGTCCTGTACGGTGCGTACCCTTTTCTTCCACAGTCCCAGAGGGGATACTTTAGGGTCGAGTGGCGCGGCACCATGAAGGGGCGGCAGGTAGGGCCACTGCTTGGGGGACAGAGTGCGCCTGGAGGGTGACCCTCACAGACCCAGGCAGGCTTTCACTCTAGAAGTTAGCGACTGGCTGTGCCCCTTGGATCGGAAAAAAAGTAGTGACGGAGATGTGCGTGTAAGCTCCTGTATCTCTGTATGTGCAGGGGCCTCAATGGGTAAACTGAGCCCGCTTTCCTGTATGCAAATTGCATTCCCTTTCCCTACCCCCACCCCACCGAACCTGAGGAGACACCCAGCACCTAATCCTGGTCAGCTCTACCTACCCCTTCCTCTTCCCGCGCCCCCCTCGCTCAGTCTCTCTCGCTCGCTCTCCCTCTCTCTTTCTCTCTACATCTCTCTCTGCTGGTGTGTACGTGTGTGAGCGCTGCCAAGGCTGGCGAAGAACCAGCCGCCGCCTTTAGTCCGAGCCGCTCGGCCATTAAGCATTAGGGCAGGTTTCGCCGCCAGAGACGCTTGGGCTCCGAACCAGCCTGCACGCGGCTCTGTGTGCCCCGCCACCTCTTGTCTCCACCGCACGGGAACTCTCACCGGAGGAGCGCAGGGCGCAAGGAGCCCCTCATCCTCCCACCCTTTCGCCCGCCTGCCTGTGGACCGCGCGCTCGCTGGTTTCAGGCGCTGGATTTACTCGTTTTTCAATTTTTCCTACCTCCCTCCCCCGGGTTTTTTGGTCCACCCCTCCCCGCCACGACCCTCTTTCCCTGCTTGGTCGCCAAATGTAACCTTGCCCGCGTGGTCATGGGATGTCTAATTTCATTTGTATCTAGGCTGCTGAGAGCGCTCCTTGTTCTGTAAAGTGGATGTCAGGTGGATCTATGTTTTTGAAGGAACAAAGACTCAGCGAAGGCACCGCCGAGGAAGTTTGAGACGCGGGAGGATGCAGGCTGCGTGCTGGTACGTGCTTCTCCTCCTGCAGCCCACCGTCTACTTGGTAAGTCGCTGCGGATCCGGTGCCCCCGCAATCCCACCCTGGCCGCTAGACCAGGCAACTGCGGGCGCGCGGGAGTGGGGTGAGACAGCCACTTCAGCGAGAGCAGCGTTCCTAGCGACTGTGTTGGAACAACTTTGGCAAGCTGGTCTCTGGATCCCTGCGGGATTTTCCGGGGTTCCCACCTACATTTCTCGCTCCGGTCCCCCTCTTCTGCGCCTGATTCTGAACAGGGTCTAGGCCGCCCTAGACACCCAGAAACCAAGGAGATAGGGGGACTGGATGCTCTATGGGTGGAGAGGGCAAAGAGAAGGGGTAGAAGACGTGGACCTCTCATTAGTTCATCCAAGGAGTTTAGACGAAAGGAAATGGAAGTGTAGAGTGGGGAGAACGAATCTGTCCAGGTCTGTGACTTTGAAAGTGAACCCACCCACCTAGACCCCAGTTTGGAGATATGGCACATAAAGAAGTGCAGGTAACTTTGTTCGACTTGTAGGGTTCAGACGGGACAAGTTTATCAGATAGGAGCACCACAAGATATCAGATGGTTTGATCAGAGATGCTTCAGCAAATATGTAGCAGCTCCTCCTCCCTATCCTCCCAATCTCTCCTTTCCATCAAATAACTGAACCCCAGTTCCACTGCCTAGCCCCTTATTAAGGAATGACGGACCTTGTCGTCAGGGAGAGAATGCTAACCAAAGCCACCGTCTGAGTCCTCCTAGAGCTGAGTTTTTGGGAGTCTGGACTTTGCACTCTGTTGGAACTGGGGGCGGGGGCGAAGCGCTTTATTGTGGCGGGGATGGATTGGTAGCTGTGGGCACCACGCAGAGCCAAGACGTAGAGTGCCATCTTTCGGGTCTGGCTTCAGGGAGGGCCAGGGACACTAGTACCCAGCTGGAGAAGTTGCGCTCAGTGCACCGATCCCATATCCCATCTCTGGGCCCCAGAAGCGCACTGAGGGCTCCGTGTGTTCTGACTAGGGGCGAGGAACGCTGGGCGGTCTGAGCTCTCTGACAGGGCTGGATAAACGGGATGGGGCGGGGGCGTTGCCGTCCCTCAATCCTCAGGGCTTCAGAACCCACAAGTCTGGTAGCAAAAGAGTTGCTGTCCCTGCAATTGAGAGCGTTTCCCAGCCGTTGCCCTGGTGCATGTGACTGCAGAGCTGCTAGTTGTGTGAACTCTGTGTATGTTAGTGAGTGTGTGTGTATACATGTGTGTGCGCATATGTGTGTGAGGGTGTGTGTATTTAAGGGGTTTCTGCTTCAATCCACGAACCCTCGGTGTTGCCTGTCTTTGGACCTTTATCGCCCGACCATGGCAACCGTGGACGCCAGAGGGCGCTGCGCGTCAGTGTCCTCGCCCACAGGACACCTTGGGGTAAACAGGTGAAAGCCTGGGCAGCCAATCCAAAAGAACAGCCTTTCTGACTCTCTCACCGAAGTCTGTGCCTTCCCCGCCTGGAACGCAGACAGAATGCAAAAAGTGTCCTTCCTGTTTCTCATCTTCAGTTTTTCTTGCCCCCACCTGTGTCCAGTAAACCCACTGACATTGAGAGCCCAGAAACAGAGGGCAGAAAGTTTGGCCAGAGGAAATATAGAAATTGTTTATTGAAAGAGGCGGGGGGGGGGGGGGGCTTCAAAGTGAAAGCTACAGAGGGGGAATAGTAACGATTCCATCGACCATGGAGACCCTCCCGCCCCTCTCCTTTGCGCACCTTTACGCATGACCTGAGCCTCAGGACTGTCCTTACGTCCTTGGACCGTGCTCACACACACGGTGAAGGCTCGCGGCTGTGGTGCAGTTTATTGCTTGGAGCAAGTATTTCGATAGTCTGGAAAATAATCTATCAAAAACAGAAGTGAAATCAATACGTTGTGTTAAATTTTAAATGTGTTTGTTGGCAGTTAAACCGTTTTCCACTCATTACAACAACAGTGCTGGATTTATTCTAATGCGCTGCGTTCTCAACAACAAGCGCATTAATTCTCCTTTAATTGTAAACTGGGAGCATTTGAAAACCATTCAGTGTGCAAATTATGCTGATTCAATTACCGTTTAGTTACAGACTTCATTACCTGAATGCCTTTTGGCAACACAGGGAAAGGAGACAATTTTTTCAATTTCACTCAAAACAATACGAAATGTGAACAATAAAATAGAGAAGGCGATTTAGAGGTCCATTCTTTTTTCTCCGATCTAAAGTTGTTTTGTGTGTCGGGGATTAGAAGCCACATGCACCACAAAAACAAAAGGCTGGTGGCTGTGACCCAAGGCAGTATTTCCAGAGATTGTAATCCCGTGGTTATTTGCAGCGGAATCCTGAGCTATTTCCATGGAGCAGCAGGAAGCTGACTCTTACCATGGAAATGAATTTAAGAGGGTGTATTGGGCAGTCAGGACAGTAAAGAAGGAGAGAGCCTTGATGAAAGCTCCAGGGCAATGAGACAGACCAAGAAGTGGCCAAGACTTCTTTCTCCATCTATTTTATTAAACACCAGATACAGTAACTGAATTTATCATTCATTTATAGCAGAACATCCCAGACCTTTGTAAGGAACTGCAATAGATGCATGCAGGTTGTCAGGAGCTGCTTAAAGTTATGCTCCAAGGAGGTAGAAGTGGCAAAAGCATCACTTTATTTTTTTCCCCCCCTTGAATTGACGTAAGCCAGGGAGGAGCTTAAGGAGTAATTTTTTTGTCTTTATAAGCTCACACCACAAGTGAGGTGAGAAGGGTGCTCTATTTACGCATTGTCTCCCAGCTGATACCACAGTGCACCTTTCCCTTAAGCCCCTGGAATCCCAGTTATGTTTCCCAAGGTGTAATCACCACATTAGGTCCAGGGAGAAAGATTTGTTTAGGTATCTCCTATGTTAAAAAAAAATAGGCTTCTGCTTATAGAGAAATGCCCTAAGTACTCCCTAATTTGGGAGGAATTTTTAATGAAAAGCTTCTCTATCCAGCAGATCAATGCTCCATACTTAAGCCTGTAGTCATGAATGTTTTCAAAGTATGTTTATTGGCCCAGGGCTCTTTGAATGTCTGTGCTAGGTTGAGGATTTTTGAGGCTACTTGTGTTTATTGAGAGATAGGTCTGTCCTATTTCAAACTAGAAGCTTATTTTAACACTGCAATGGGAAGTTATTTAGAAATGTGTCTGCAAAGTTACCTTTTGAAGCATATTAGTTAAAACACTCAAAAATCAACACAGCGCTAACTCTACCCATAAACGTAGGGAGACAGGAAACCATTTTTTAAAAATAAAGGCAAAGAAATTTGTTTACTGAATGTTGTGTATTATAGATTTAAAAGTCTGAATTCAGCAGGAGAAGAATCTATGGCTTAACAATACCTGTTAAAAATAAAAAAGTCTTGAAATCTTTATTCTCCTGTCAGTTTTGGACAAACTCCAGGATATTTTCAGTATGGTATAATGGGTTAACAGAAATACAGCTTTTTAACTGAGTTGAAGCATACACTGGATAAACTAGGGAATGGTGGTTTCTGGCTCTGAAAAGTGGGAGTCCGAAATTGAGTTATTCTCAGTGGATCAAGCTGAGGGATAGGCCACTGCACACACAGAGAGCACCTTTCAGCAGAAAGCTGAGGCATCCTGTTTGGGGTTCACCTGTGGCAATTTTCAGAGTTGAGAATTGAATCTAATGTCTGCTCCTGGGGCACGTCAACAAAAAGTTCCTCAGAAATTGAGTCCAGAGAAGCTGACAAGGGATTAAATGATGTTATGGTGATCAGTCATGCGTCTAAAGTACTATTTTAATGAGAAGAGGCCCCTCATCCTCCATTATAGTTCCCACCAATTCGGCTAAGAATTAAAATTGCTAATAATCTAGTTGCTTTTTAAACCAATATGGACATGAATTGAAAATTCTTTCTACACTTTGTGCTTAAGTAACATTTTGAGTCATCTATTCCCTCGAATTTAGGGTGTCTTTAAAATGTGAATTCCACACCAATTGTTTGAGATTAAAAAGTGATTAATATATTCATGGATTACTACCTCTACACTGTTGGTAGCCAGACCCTTTGCGTGAATTCCACTCATCATGAAGGTGGCTGTTAAGAAATGTGGAAGCTGAGGGAAAAGCAGCAGGAGAGAGACCACCAATGTTTATCCTGTGGCCTAGGTGTGTGTACTTCTCATCTTTTGAAAATTAAGCCTGCTGCCCACTGAAAATTTTAATCAGTTTGAGTTTATTCCTGAAAAGAAAAGCACATTAACTTAACTAACAGTGGCTATTCAGTGTTCTTTATTAAGGCCAGTTCTTGGATGCAGTACTAAAAGTTCCCCGACCCTACCACATTTCCCGATTCTTCTACCCCAGAACAGCCTCCCTGATAGAAGATTAAACCTAGAGTTTTGGAGGGATCTATGCTCCAGCAGCACAAATGAGAACTCATTTGTCCCAAGACTATTCCAGGGCTCTGTGAGAGGAGAAGTTGCTGCTATTCCAGGCATTTCCCTGAAATGTTTAACTCTCCACTGACCAGAACATCCGCTCCCGGCTGTGAGGGAAGCACTTTGGCAGACGCCCTTCTGCGTTGCTTCCCGGAGGATTACCGTGGTCTGGGGCCTTCTAGTGATAGTTTTGGGGAAACTGCCTTCAGTATTAGAAGGAGAGAACCAGAATTGCTCCAACTTTCTCAGCAGTATTTTCCCAGAAAGCCATTAAGTTCGTGGCTCCTCTTTGTGTGAAGTTGATTTCTATTTGGCTTTGAATTGTTGACGGCTATTTCCTCTTTAATGAAAGTGTTGTCTGGGTGAAAAATATATCGGGTGGCAGGGAAATTGGTTGATTTTTTTGAGATAGGTGCCCAATGTCCTACTTTTCTAGCTGAGGAAAGATTTTCTGCAGACTACAGAAATTGACAGCATTGTCCGGGTAATAACCACCGTCGACAATATTTTCAAAAGGGCATTTGAGTGATGAAAGCATTTGGATATTGCTTTTTCAAATAAGCAATTTTCTGTCTTGGGCTTCTTTGATTTTATAGGGGACGGGGGAGAAGGGGCCACCAATTGGCAAAGGGATGCCTTGCCCCTTTCGCCCAGTCCTGAAATACCCAGGTGTTTGCCAGCCTCGCTTAGAATTTCCGGGTCTGAAGAGCCCTCAGTGAGTCTGGCTGTCGCGGCGCTAATATTGTGTCAAAAGGGAATCCTGGGAATGAGGAATAACACTCTTCTTGCACTTCTCCACCCATAAAGAAAGCCGATGGAAGCTCTGAAAGTTTGCCTGCTCTCGTGGCGAGTTAGGAAGTGTGAATTCTTACTGGTTTTATTTTCTTAAAAGAAAGAGCCTAGCTTTGCTTTGATTCAGAAGAGTTCCCTTAAAGCGACCACGTCCTTTAGGAGCTTCAGATCTCCTTCTAAGACCTTAACAGTCTTCTCCATTTTAATTAATAGAGAGAGGCGGGCGAGGCCGCCGGCCGGCTGCCGTCGGGTCAGCGGCCTCCCGGAGCAGCCGGGCGGCTGGGAGGGTCTGCTCTCTCGCCTTCCTCTGCATTCTCCGAGCAACCACTCGTCTGGTCCCGCCGCGTGTTTGCCGGAAGCTGCGGTCTTGATTTATCCGATACTCAAGCTCTCGACCAGCTCTTTTTCTCCTTGTCAGCACTAACCCCTCCCGGAGCTTGGTAAACACGGCGCTCGCATTTTTCTGCTGCAGATTGGCATGTTGACGACTCTGCTTGAAGGAATGTGACAATAAAGTGGGAAACCAAAGCTTGGCAAGCACTTAATCAAGGATAAAAAGGTTCCGCTGTAAGGATGTCACTCAATTTATTGTGAAAGTCGAATGAATTACGTTTAATGAAAGTGCTCCCCAGATGAATATTACCAGCAATTTCCTGAGTTGGCTCTGTCAGCTCGAGATGAGGAAATGCCAACCCAGATCAGAAAAGAGCGCCCATCTCAATTACTATGCAAGCTTTCCAAGAGCGGCTTTTTATTGAGATGATATATATTGGCGGCTTCTTCATGCCCCTCCGCGCGCCCGGCAGCGCGGTTGCGCATTTTGCAAGTTTGCAGTCTGCCCTCGCGGGTTACTGGCTGTTGTTTAAACTTCTGATGGGCGCGCCACACTTCTGCTGCGGGCTGAAAACCTAATTACCTCCTCTGTAAATAGCTTTCCCTAGTATATTTTGTTTGATATGGAGGTGAGGCTGGCAGGAGTGTGTGGGGCGGAGAGAATTCACTTGCCCGGTGCCCTTTGTACAGAAAGTTCCTTAGGCGTCTAGAGAGGGCTCCGGATGGTGGAAAGCGAGGTGGCGACTGGAGCCCGGGCATTGGGATAGTGTGAGCAGTGGGGTCCCAGGAGCAGCGGGAGTGCAGCACGTGCCTCTCTGGCCGCAGCTAGCCGAAAGCCTTCTCTCACTCCTACTTCCCACATTAGTGAGGGTATTTTACTTCTTCAAACCGGAAATACGATGAGGAGGGGATACACAGGCCGCAGCCACAGCGCATCGCTTCATCTGCATGAGAATGAAGAACCAAGAGGCTTTTCTTGTGCTGTTTCTTTCTCCCACAATAAGACAAATTGCTGTTTAGAAAAACCCAGTATTTCCTTAGAAACTGGCTCGTGGGGGCTCTGCTCGTCCCTGTTAAACCTGACTCCGGCCGAACCTAGCCCATCATCCCCGCCACCTTAATGGATTCTGACGGGAAGGATCCGAGGCAGCGGCGAAGGGCGCAAAGGGAGGCTGGGCGCCCTCTCCCCAGCGGAGGGTGGGGGCGGGCTCCCGATAGACGCCGCCCTACGTCTCAGATCCCCTCCCCATCTATTGATTTTAAAGGTCATTTCAAGTGGTCTTCAACAGTCAGGAGCAAGAAACTTTCTTCTACGTGGGCTTCGTACCCTTGACTCGGAAACTCAGTCCTCTGACCGAAGCCACAAAGTGTTCCGGGCCCGGGGAAGTTCCCCAGTCACCGCCGTCGCAGCTGCGCGCTCTATTTTCTGCTTTCAGCCTCAAGTGACCTCGAGCAATCCCAACTGGTTTATGAAAACACAGGTGCAGCCCTCTCGTGTCTGGACCGCAAGCCGTCACACCAAAGCGTTGCTTCTAGGGAACTTTTCTTCGTCGCTGCTGAGCTTTGGTGCTCCTGGGGCAGCAGGCAGGACTGCAGCAGTTCTTCGGAGAGGTCGCGGGCACCGAGATGAACGGGGCGTAGCCGGCGGCCTGGCAAGTCTAGGCCCGCAGACCGATTGTTCAGAACCACGGACAGCGCCACAGGCTCCGCCCCGCCTGGGGTCAGCAGCTCAGCTTCCCTCCCACTCCGCGGCGCGGTCTGCGTCCTTCTGGAAGTAGAGTTGGCGCTTTCTGCAGACACCTCCCTACTGCCCAGTCGCGACTGTAACGACCCCCTTGCCTCAGTCATTCGGGAGCACTAAGCTCCGATCTTTAGGTCCTCAGTGTTTCCTGCGGTCAGAATCTCTCTTGTGCACCCGATCCCCACCTCCGGTTGCGGCGTCACGTGATTGCCACAGAGTTTATCCTGAGGGGAGGTGAATCCATTCCCTCACTTTCTCCTCTCCTGCCTCTATTCTCTCGCACAGTTCGTTAAACTTACCCCTCCCCCCAAACGGAAATGTGAATTGTGTAATGTAGAGCTGTAAGCGTCTTTAACAATGTAAAAGCATGGTTTAACAGACAAGGAAACTGAGATGCGGAGAAGGGAGTCAACTTTCTCGCAAGAGCAAAACCAAATGGGGAGTAAAACCCCTGCCCTATTTCCCGCTAGCGGGGGCACTGCTGGAGCCTCCAAGACGCCCTCCAGGATCAGGCGCCTTTAAAAAGCCGCGCGGGTTGGGGGGGTGGGAAGTCCTAATTATTATGAATTTCTAAAAGAGCAGTAATTATTCACGGCGAGCAGTACAAACCACGGCCCGGGCAAGGGAATCGATATATTTGCTATCGAAAGTGCCTGGCTCGCCTTTAATGCAGATGAATGGGGATGCAACCTCATTATTTTCCATGGTTAGGCTTCCCGGCGCGGGGCCTGATGCAGCATGGAATCTATCATTATTAGCCCCGGCGTGGGGTGGGGAGATGTTCTCCTTATTTACCTAGCAAAACTACTAACCAACCAACCCCCCACCCCCACCCCTCAAACTCCCAGACAATCTCCAAAACACTCATACATAACCATTGTCCCGCCTCCCTTTCCCCTCCCCCCAGTCCCTTGCTCCGGCTGCAGTTCCACAGTCCCCCGGGGCCTCTCGGAGCAGTCTAGAGCGGACACTGCGGTCACTTAAAGTGTGCTCAGCTCCTCCTTGGCGGCGGTCACAGCGTTGATTTGGTCCAGATATAAGCCAGAGTACCGAACGTTGGCGCTAGGGGTTCTCTGTGTCAAAGGCGAAGGTTGGTCGGGAAGTTCTGTCCGTTTCTCTCGCCTCAGTGTAAGAGTCAGTCCTTTCAGGGCACCCGATTCTGCAAATCCCCGCAGTATTAAAGGAACAGAGGTCTGGCAGTTAGTGCTCCACCAACCCGTGTGAGAAGCCAGCTTGGAGGAAGTCAAGCTCTCGAGAAAAGAACGAATCTGGAGGTGAAGAGAGATCGAGATTTCGATAGGAAGGGAAGGGTAGGGAAGGTTTAGGCGCAACGCGTCCAGGGTATTCTCGAAGGCGTGGGTGAGACGGGCCTTCTTCCTTCTCCAGGCGAGATGCTGGCCTTTAGCCTGCAAGCCAGCCCGCTGCAGTTTTCCGGGGCTGGGAATGGGTCCCACCTCCACCCACTGAAGTCACTGAACTGTTCAGGGTCCAGCCTGCTGGATTGCACAGAGTTTTCCCATTTCTCCTGCTGTCTGCAGCCGGCACTCTCTGGCAGTCTTTCTCACTCTTAGAAGTTGCCTGACATCCCTGGTGGGCAGCTGCTGGGAGGAAACTTGTATTCCTGTGCGGGTGGCTTCACTGTTCCTTGCAATGCCATAGTTCTTAGGGTCAATTGAGGTATATGTTAGAGTGTGTTTCTCTGTGTGTATTTTTGAGTGCTTGGCCTTCATCTGGCATGCCCCTCCCTTATTACAGCAGATCAATTGCTGCAGAGAAGATAGGGTGTGGCACTTAAATAAAACTAACTCCTCCTCAATTGCATTTGTAATAACATTAATGAGCATAAAATAGAAAATTGTGGATTTCCAGGCCCTGAAGTAATAGTAATGCTCTTCTCCACTTGGATTTCCTTTCCCTCAGAGCCTGGCCTTTCATGGTGTATTGTGATAACCTGAGTGTCTTTGTTTCCTTGCGGACTGAGACAGCCAGCCAACATAGTACCAGGGCTGTATGATCTACTGGCATCATTTCCTCCTGCCATCTTCATTTTTAGAGGCTTTATAATTAAACTCTGTGAGATATATGTAACATACATCCAGTGGAGAGCCTTTTTATTTATATTTATGTAGCACGCTGAGGAAAATTAAGGAAGTGCTTATATTGAAGTAATAAGCCTGCTTTGATATTAACAGAAATGTCCTTTTAATTTACTTTTCTCAAGTCTAAAAGATTATCTCTGTGAGACCAGACCCCACAGTCATGCTTTTTTAAGGAGAAATCTCAATAAAGTGAAAAAGACATTTATTAGCTTGTACTCACTTAGTGGAATAAAAGGCCAGGCTAGGCACTCACTGGAAATGTACACTAGGCTTAGCATGGCAAAGTTGTGGTGTGATACAGGAAGCCGAGCAGAAAAAGCCAGCTGGAAACAGCTGCAAGGCCCTGCATTTTTCTGCCTCTCCCTGCCCCTAACATATCACAATGCACACATTTACACATAGTGGAACAGGGCCTTCCAGAGCTAACACAAAGACGTCACACTGCAAACCGGCAGGAATTTTAATAAAATTGAAAGTCACAGACTAAAAGGAAGGAGGCGCAGATTTTCTTCTCTAAGATAAGCTATGCCAGAAAAATTATGATAGAAGGGCTTGGAGAAAATTTCCTAGCTTAGAAGAGCCTTTTTCATTTACTGGTTAAACACGCATACACACACACAGAGCAGAGCAAGACTGGATATATATCTGTACATCTACTCTTTGAAAAATTCCATGGAAAATTTTAGTGGGAAATTCTTTTGTTTTCGTAAGCTGTTGGCCTTGAAATTCCATCCTAGGTTTGACAGTACTATTTCCTTGATAGGAATCTGGTACCTGACACTGCACTGTTGTCCTATTTATGTCAGTATTTTCAGCTATAGAATGAAAGCAAATTTGGTAAAGAGGAACTACTGGCATGATAGCTAGAATTGTAGTTACGTATATATATATGCCACCCTCTCCAACTGAACTTTCGAAAATGGTTCGTCTCCTTGTAACCTTGTAGCTGAATGTTATTAGAGGCCCACAGGTATATAAAACAGCTTATATAAAATTAATGGACTGCTTTACATTCACAATCTCTTACTTGTGAAGCCCTTGTAAAATATCACATCTATTTAAAACAGGAAGAATATAAAGTCAGGTTTGGTGTGCAATCAATAGTTGTAAATGGTTCGATGAAATGTTTGATTGTTTTGAGTGAGTTTGACAACGTGCTGGAAATTTATCATCCGTCTTTGTGCACTCATGTGCTAATCATAAGGATGCCCCCTTTTTTATGTACTTGACCAGTTTTGAAACTGATTGTAAGATTTCAAGGCAACATCCAAATATATCTCAAAATTTTAGGAAAGGTGCATTTATTGACTTAACAGATTTCAAAGAGATCCATGGGTCACCACGAAGTCGCAAATGGGAAAGAAAAACCCATCCAATATTGTTTTATTATTTTCTTTAAAATGATCAACATAGCATATTTATTAGAGTTGTGTATACTGTATATTTTTTATGCATCTTTGAAGAAGGAAATGAATAGAGGTTTTAATTTAGCATCAAACTTCATAAAAGTGAGACTTTCTGAATATAGTGGAATTATTAAAATAAATCTCTTCTTGTGTTCCATAAATGTGGGCAAAATTTGGAAAAATTGGAAAATTGGAGGTCCTTTTTCTTTTCTTCTTCCAAACATATATTAAAGACTTTTTCTTTCTCTTATTTCTGTTTCTTGGTTTATGGATTTCCAAGACATGCCATAAGCCTACTATGAATTTACTTTTTTCCTTGCTGTGCATTTTCATTTGGGATGAAGAAATTTCTCTTTTCTCTTGCCATATTGGACTGAGAATTACACATGGCCAAAAACCATAGTGACATTTTCAAAACCTTCTTCCTCTTTCCCCCCATTTCACTTGAAGTTTACCCAGAATAGTCATACTTTTTTTTCTCCTTGTAAAGATGGCTACTGAACTATTGTGTTAACATCTCTTCTAAATAAGAAACAATGCCCTAACTTACCAACCAGCTGCATACATTTCTGATGCTGCTCAATACTTGATGTAAAACTGTTAAAAACATGGGCTGGGTTTCATGAGATCCATTATACTTTCTTTTTGAGAAGTTGTCAATGAAAATACCATAATTAAATCCAAGTTTGATTCTAAAATCCATTTGTAGAATGATGCATTGTGATTTGTTGTTGGAGCGGCTGTGATGTTGGTAATTAGGCTGACTACATGATCTCTGAAATTGAAAATATAAAATACCATTACTCACCTATCTTTTCCAGTTATTTGTGAGTAATTTCTTGCACTGTTTATTTATTGTTTTACAGAATTAAATGCAGAGAAAGATGCAAACCACTGCATATGAAAGTAAGTTATTTATGCATAGTCAGTGTAGTGTTTCTCTGGTCTTGATGTGAAACTTAATTACTATTGATGTGGAGATTTTGCAGAACATGGCAGAGTTTTTGCCTCTTTCTCAGGAAATATGTAACTGAATGATGAGTGCCTTGTGTTAGATTTTCAACCTTATTTCTTTTGGTTTAACACGGCAGAGTTATGGATAGCTGCACCAAAGAGGCAGCCACAATCTCTAGCCATTATCAAACTGATGCAGATTTGGAATTGGTGCATGTGAGCTGAGCTCCCACTTTTGGATCTGCAGCTCTGCTCTCAGGTTGAAATGTCCTGGTGTGTGAAGCATGAAAAGTGGATGATTTGGCCTGAGATGTTTAATCCTGCCTTGCATTCTTGACTGAAATCCTTCACAATTATAATGGCTCTAATTAATAGGTGGCCAGATGCATTTGCACGGCTCTCAGATTGATGGATTTTTCCTTCCCTGGTGTTCTTTGAACAAACAGTGAAAAAAATGAGAGGCTTTAAAGGGAAATCCACATGCCAAAAGATGGCTGATATCCTGCCAAAGACCACTACTTCCAGCTAGGTGGGTAATGTTGCGGCATCTGTGCAAGTGTCAACACTGGATTCATGGTAGAAACAGAAGAGTTATGATGAGAAAGTGGGTGACTTCTTGGCTTCGATGAGAACCTGGCTACAGGAGAGAGAAAACAGGCCCTTTTTCAGTCATCCCAAGATCTCTTTTTTTGTCTCTCTCAGATCCCTCACTTCAATTCTTAAGGGAAGCAGCATTGAAAAAGATTTGTTAGGAGAAAAGAGGAGCAGAGAATGGCAAAGTATTTTCTTAATTCTGTGACCTTGGGCAAACTTTTTAACCTCTTAGACCTCAATTTCTTTATCTGTAAAATGGGGTTAACAATACCTCCCATCCCATAGAGTTACTACTGAGGATTAACTGAGTTAATGTGTCATAAAGAGTTTAGAAATGTGCTTGGCACATAGCAATGGTGAACTAGCAAACAAAAAATGTCTTGTTACCCTTTAGAGAGAAAGGTTTCTTAACCAGCTTCCCATGCGCCCAACACAGCCCTGATAGGGGTGAAATGCAAGGGCTAATTCTACCCCAGGACCATCCTACCTTGTTTTCCTCTTTCAGCTGGTTGATTGCTGTACAGTTGCACAATGCTGTCCAGATAACCATATGTATTTAATGTGAATAATAGCCATTATGACTAAAGCCAGAAGAAAAAGTCCATTTCTACATCAACTGGTCAAGTGTTTATAGAAATGAAGAGACAAGACAGGCCCAGTAAACAGGTTGCCTAGTTGAGATGATTCTTGTGATGTTTTAATTTTGCTTGGCAAATGCTGTGGACATTTATTAAGATCTGATTTAAAATATTGATTAATTTAGGAGCAGTATTTGCTTTTAATTACTTTTAACACTTGAAATTCTCATAAAATTTGCACCCCAAGTAATCAAAATTTATAGCCCAGTGGGTTTTAAAGTGCAGGATGTTTGGCCAAAGAATGCAGTCTGCTTTTCTCCTTTGAAGTTAATTCTAGCTGAATGCCTGGATGTGGAAGCATCTCAGCTCCCCAGAAGTACTAGATGGAATAGTTTCATGGAATGAGAGCCACAGTACCCTCTCACATGCTGCTCAAAATAGCTCCTGTATGGCACCAGATACCTCCTGCCAAGGCATTGCCCTGGGTACTGAAGCAGAGTTCCTAGGCAGAAACACTATTTTGTGTCTTGGATTTGACATGAAAGTGGGGAAGATGTGGGGATGACTGTAAAGGATAAAATATTCTGTTTTCCTGTTTACACCTTGAGCCAAGCACTGTGCCAGGACTTTAGCATGGTTTTTTTTTTTCATTTAGTTCTCTTAATAACCTTATAAGATGATAGGTACTATTAATATCAGTAAGGTACTGTTGATATCATTAATATTAATATATTCATATGCCCATCCTCACCATATCATTAATAATACACCATTTTATAGATGAGGAAATTGAGGCATTGACAGTGTGAGTATCTGGTGCAAGGTACCAAGATTCTATCCCAGGCAGTCTAATTTTGAGCCAGTGCTTTTAGTTACGATACCATATTGTGTGTGTGTGTATGTGTGTGTGTGTGTGTGTGTGTGTGTGTGTGCGCGCGCGCGCACTTGTGTGCATGGGCGCATATAGTGTAGGGGAAGGACAATGAGTCTCATTTGAAAAATGTTTTTAAAGAAGTCGCTATGTTGCTTTCCACTTTAACGAATAGTTCTTCTTTCCCCTTCCTCTCGGTAAACCTTATTTGGGTAACTGGAGTGTGCATAAAATTGCTGTTGGTGCTACTCTAATTTTCTAGTTTTATTAGATGTAGTTCTTATTCTTGAGGGACTTCCCATCAAATGAGGGATACAAATGTCACAAATGTAGGTTTGTGATGGTTGCGACTCTAGCTTCTATCGATGGCATGGGGGACACAATCTCTTTAGGAAGTCTGCATCTATTGACTTGACCGATATGAAAAATGACCCTTGGGCCTCAGAGTAAGGTAATAAGTGAGACCAGGGCATAAAGCACAGCCCTCACAGTCATCTGTGATGGAGTTTAAAATGATCCATAACATCTGTATCTCTCCTAACAAATCACACACCTGTTTTTTGAATTACTTGCCATGCCTGGGCTGGAGGAGGTGGGAGAGGAGAGCAGAGTTTACTTGTAAGGGGCTAACCACATGTAAGAGGCATAATCTCTATGAGTTTTGTGTTTCTGACAGCTTACCAGATACAAAAGGACATGCAAATCCATATTCTTTTAAAAGAAAAATCTTTGCACAATGTTGCAAACTAAGAAACTTAAAAAAAAAATCTGTTTAGCTTAATCCCTTGCAGTCAAAACAGTCCCAAGCATTCAACTAGCTTAGCACAGGTATTTTCATTGTAGTCTGGATATGTGATTTGAAAATAGAGTAGAAAAATTCTCACAAAATATTTTATAGAATTACTCAGTCTATGTTGGATTTAGAAATTTTTGTGTTTCTGAAGCATGAAGGTAGATCCAAGATACTCCTGCCCAAAGTGAGAGCTCTCTGGCATGAGATGATGTGGGGAGAGGCCGGCTTCATTTCAATCTTGTACTACATTTGACCTTGGGAGAGCTTAGTTATGCCTTGGGGCAAAAAATTAAATGTTCCATTTTGCAGCAGTACCATCTTTCACCTTTATGTGGATTTAAAAATGTAAATAAAATTGCTTTCTGTAAATGGTACACATGAAGGTCATATTCATATTCTCTGCAAGAATTCAAAATGCCATTTGACCCATCATTGGCTCAATAGATAATAATGTGTTCTATTAGTTTCTAGTAATCTACTTTTTAAGCATTTTATGACCCAATATTTTTACGCCAAGTTCCCAGTTTGTGAAATAAGAAATAAGAAATAAACCTTTTAGCACTTCATTGTAGATTTATTTATAGAACATGTGCCTTCAACTTTGAACTTTTAAAAATGCCAAATCTTCCCAGAATACATTTCCTTAGTTATAAAAGTGGTCTGGCTGAAAATCTGCAATGAGAGAAGAACGTACTTTTGAAAAATTTCAAGGGCTCGAGCTTATTCCAATTGTCATCCCTGTTCCTTTTGCGTATTATTTTCCTTGTAGCTCAGTCAGGGAACACATTTTGGGAACCCTATAGCAGAGTGCAACCGATGGGCTTAAAAAGTAAAGTAGATGTTCTTCTCTTTGAGAGAGAGGGTGTTTGAATTCTTTTCATTGAAATTTCGATAATAAGACCCTGATAGATCCTTGTATTTAATTGTCATGATTTTGATCGTTAATGACTTTTGATTGCTTCTTCTGGAGGCACCTGTCAGCCGTTTCCGAAGCACAGATGGCTTTATCAGCAGCAGGAGGAGTTTCTTTTTCCTACTAACCTTGAGCTGAATGAATTATTTTGGGAAGATGAGCGGACCAATGTCATCCCAAGTTTTTCTGTCTTTGGGAGGTTATTTTGTTTATCGAATAGTAATGAACTGAGATCACTCTGTTTCAAAAGCTTCTAGTTATTTTTTTAGTTGTGAGGAGTATTAGTCCTCTCTCTGAGTAGGTATGCAATGAATATTCAGTGACCAAGGCCATAAGTCTAAGATGATAAGACACCCTTTTTACTTTGGGTAGTTCTATTTTATGCCTATTATTTATATCAAAAATACTTTCTCTTATTTTCAAAAGTGTCTTGGTATGGATGATAAATTATATAGTCATCTTACATACACTTCAGTATTCAATGGCTGACTGAGAAAGGTTGATTATAAGGCTTTATGAAAGGCTTATGATTATGAAAGATTGTTGAATAGGCAAGAAGAGTGTTCCTCTCTCTCTTTTGTGCTCTCTTTTTCATGAGGCATTCATGGTCCTCATGAACTTTGGTAAACAGGGTCTGCTACCATGATGTGCTTCATGGAACATATCCCCTACACTTTTATTTCAAAGTATAGCAAAACTTTTTATTAAATATTGTGCATTACACACTCATGGGTAAACCTGATAGGAGAAGACTGACTGATCAGCCACAGAGGTCCTGGGCACGGCCTCAGCCTGGTGAAATTGCTTTGGGCCGCGGCCCAGAAACGGAACTTTGGCAGTGCTTCTAGAGTGAACACTCAGAAATAGACTCCCTCTAAGCAGAATATCATTTTGATAATGCCCTTTGCCTGTGAGAAGAATATCTGAAACGTTATTCAGAGCACGTTCCTTTCAATATGGTAGCTCTGGAGAGTCCAATTAGTAGTCAAAACTTGACATATAGGTATATATAAATATTAACATATTAATATAAATACATAGGAAAAGCTTTGAGGTTATTTCATAAGAGGCATGGCAGAACCCAAAGTAGAGTTGAAGTTTCCCTTTTTCCATCTTGTGTCTTCCTGCCTTTGAGAGTGGAGAGCATGCATCAGTTTGCTTGCTTCTCTGAGTCCATTTTCTATGCTGACAAACCCGTTCAGTTTCTTTGATACTTTCTTTCTCTAAATGTGTTATCAGTGATGAAACTTCAAACAGCTGCTCCTGTGAACTGTTGAATATTCTTCCTATTCGCATTTTGTATTGATTTCCTTAGATCTCCTGAAGGTGTTGTTTCTCCCTTAATATCTTGGTTCTTATGGGCTAGAATCTCATTGACACCCTTGACTCTCTACCATGTTTTACATCTTTCCTTTTTTAGGGCTCTGCAGGCCTTGAGACTGGGAATGTGAACATGTGATGTTGATTTAATAGCTTTCTCTTTCACATCTCAACTTGGTGTTGTTCATGGTGGGTAATTCAAGCAATTAGATGAGCATCTAGGCAAAGCCGTTTAGTGTGTGGTGGGAAGAGGGGGGAAGAAAGCATTTTCCACTTCTCTGTTCAAATGCTTCACTTGTTTTTACAGTAGGCATCCTATAGACATGTCTTGGTTTTTCCAAATTTCTTGGGATTGTAGAAGTTAGTGCCTGGTAAAGCATTAAAAGGAGTGTGGTGGGGTGGGGGAGGGGAGGGTGAGGTGGCTGTGGGATTGATACTAGAGCCACTTCACAAATCCTCCTCTATTTTGCAAATACACTGGCAAAAATTAACTGGATTCTCCTTGGTAGGAAGCATCAATGCAGATGGTTCCTTCTGACAGCTCAGGAGGTGAATGTGCTTCCTACTTTTCTCCTCTGGGAAAATCTCATGAGGAATTGTTCCATAGGAATCTAAATTGTGCAGGTCTCTGGCGAGGATAGAGTTAAAAAGTTTTTTAAAATTTATTTTTATTTTTAATTGTGATATAACATAATTGTGATATATAACCTAAACTTACCATCTTAGCCTTTTAAAGTGTGCAGTTCAGTAGTGTTAAGGACATTCACATTGTTGTGCAACCAATTTCCCAGAAATCTTTTCACTTTGAAAAACTGAAGCTCTATACCAATTAAACAGCAACTCCTCATATCACCCTCCCTCAAGCCCCTGGCAACCACCATACTACTTTTTGTCTCTATGAATTTGACTACTCTAGATATCTCATATAAATGGAATCATACAATATTTGTCCTTTTGTGACTGGATTATTTACCCTAGGGTAATGTTCTCAAGGTTCATCCATGTTGTAGCATGTGTCAGAATTTACTTCTTCTTTTTTTTTTTGAGGAAGATGAGCCCTGAGCTAACTGCTGCCAATCCTCCTCTTTTTGCTGAGGAAGTCTGGCCCTGAGCTAACATCCATGCCCATCTTCCTCTACTTTATATGTGGGACGCCTACCACAGCATGGCTTGCCAAGCGGTGCCATGTCCACACCCGGGATCCCAACTGGTGAACCCCGGGCCGCCCAGAAGCAGAACGTGCGAACGTAACCACTGAGCCACTGGGCTGGCCCCTCCTTCCTTTTTAATTAAAATGTTTTTTAATGTGGTCATATTTAGAAACCTTTCTGTTGCCTGTTGATTTTGAGTCAAAGTTAGAAAAATTTAGCCACCTGTTAATATAGGGATTGACCCATATTTTCTTCTTGTACATATGTGGTTTTATTTTTTTACATTTAGAACCCTCATCCATTTGGAATTTATGTCTTGTGTATGGTATAAAGTATTAGTCTAATTTTTTTTATTTCAAACAGCTAACCAGACATCCTAGCATCATTTAAAATCCCCTGTTTGCTTTAGTGATTTGAGATGACGCTTTTATCATATGCTAAATATCCTTTCATCTGTTTCTATTCCATTGGTCTGTCTGCCTCTGTATGCGCCAGTACCACACTGTGTTAATTAGAATGACTGTCTAGTTTTACTTAATATCTGTTTGAGCTGGTCTCCTCCCATGGCTTTTTTCCTAGCTTTATTGAGATATAGTTGACATATAGCATTGTATGTGTTTAAAATGTACAATGTGATGATTTGATATATGTATAAATTGGGAAATATTTACCTCAATAAGTTAGTTAACACCTCACTCACCTCACATAATTATCACTTCATTGTTGTTGTTGTTATGGTGAGGACATTAAAGCTCTACTCTCATAGCAACTTTCAAGTATTCAATACAGTATTGTTAACTGTAGCCATCATGCTGTCCATTAGATCCCCAGAACTCATTCATCTTAAACTGAAAGTTTGTACTGTTTGACCAGCATCTCCTCATTTCCCCCATCCCTCAGCCCCTGGAAACTGCCATTCTACTCTCTGTTTCTATGAGTTCGATGGTTTTAGATTCCATGTAGAAGTGAGATCATACAGTATTTGTCTTTCTCTGTCTGACTTATTTCACTTGGTCTAAGCCCTTCAAGTCCATCCATGTTGTTGCAAATGGTGGGATTTTCTTTTTTTTATGGTAGAATAATACTCCCTTTGTAAATATATATCACATTTTCTTTATCCATTCATTGGTTGATGGGTACTTAAGTTGTTTCCATGTCTTGGCTATTGTGAATAGTGCTTCAATGAATATGGGAGTGCAGGTGTCTCTTTGAGACAGTGATTTCATCTTATTCTGATTTATATCCAGAAGTGGGATTGCTGGATCATGTGGTAGTTCTATTTTTTATTTTTTGAGGAACCTCCATACTATTTTCCCTAGTGGTTATACCAGTTTACATTCCCACCAACACTGCACCAGGGTTCCCTTTTTTTCACATCCTTGCAAGTATTTGTTATGTCTTTTCTTTTTGATAATAGCCATTCTAACAGCTGTGAGATGATATTTCGCTGTGATTTTGATTTACATTTCCCTGTTGATGAGCAATGTTCAGCACCTTTTCATGTACTTGTTGGCAACTTGTATGTCTTCTTTGGGAAAACATGTATTCAAGTCCTTTGCCCATTTTTATTTATTTTTTATTTTTTATTTTTTTTTTGGAGGAAGATTAGCCCTCAGCTAACTACTGCCAGTCCTCCTCTTTTTTTGCTGAGGAAGCCTGGCTCTGAGCTAACATCCGTGCCCATCTTCCTCTAGTTTATACGTGGGACGCCTACCACAGCATGGCTGCCAAGCAGTGCCATGTCCGCACCCGGGATCCGAACCAGCGAACCCCGGGCCGCCGAGAAGTGGAACGTGCGAACTTAACCGCTGCGCCACCGGGCGGCCCCCTCCTTTGCCCATTTTTAAATCAGATTGTTTGTTTTGCTATTGAGTTGTATGAGTTCCTCATATATTTTGAATATTAATCCCTTATCAGATAGATAGTTTGCAAATATTTTCTCTCATTCCGTAGGTTGCCTTTTCATTTTGTTGATTCCTTCCTTTGCTGTACAGAAGCTTTTTAATCCAATGCAGTACCACTTGTTGATTTTTGCTTTTGTTGCTTGTACTTTTGGTGTCATATCCAAAAATCATTGCCAAGATCAATGTCAAGGAGCAAGGAAAGAGTTAATAGAATATGCCAAGAATTTCACTCCTGCCTGGAAACTAAAATTGACTAAAAG